>NC_052156.1:116397777-116997777 GCF_902713615.1 Scyliorhinus canicula | reverse complement strand
GGTAGCCACAGTATTAATATGTTCAGTTACTGATCCACGGTAACCCCAGGATGTTGGTTGTAGTGGACTCAGCGATGGTAATGCCATTGAATGTCAAGGGGCGATGGTTAGATTGTTAATCTGAAAGAGTTAGAGGGAAAAAATTGCTTCCTCACGGTAGCATGGTGGTTAGCATCAATGCTTCACAGCTCCAGGGTCCCAGGTTCGATTCCCGGCTGGGTCACTGTCTGTGTGGAGTCTGCACATCCTCCCCGTGTGTGCGTGGGTTTCCTCCGGGTGCTCCGGTTTCCTCCCACAGTCCAAAGATGTGTGGGTTAGGTGGATTGGCCATGCTAAATTGCCCGTAGTGTAAGGTTAATGGGGGGATTGTTGGGTTATGGGTATACGGGTTACGTGGGTTTAAGTAGGGTGATCATTGTTCGGCACAACATCGAGGGCCGAAGGGCCTGTTCTGTGCTGTACTGTTCTATGTTCTAACTCCAATGTAACTATTTAAAGAACCCTGACACAGCCTTGCATGGGATTCCCTCCACACACACAATCCACCAGCGGACTCGCATTCAGCCTCTGATCTTCGGGTAAGCGTTCTCCAAGGCGGCCATGCAGAATCGCCGAGCAGAAACTTCTAGCCAAGTTCCGCACACATGAGCACGGCCTCAACCGGGACCTTGGATTCATGTCGCATTACATTCAAACCCCCCCCCCCCCAAATCTGGCCTGTGCTTGCGAAATCCGACCAACTGTCCTGGCTTGTGACAATTCACACCTCTTTAACCTGTGATTATCCCTCTCTCCAGTTGCTCTGTAGACCTGTAGACTTAATTACCTGCAAAGTCTTGCATTCAAAGTATCGTATTGCATCTTTGACTTTGTTTCTGGAACCCACCTCTTCGTTAACCCGAGGAAGGAGCAGTGTTCCGAAAGCTAGTGATTCAAAAAAACCTGTTGGACTTTAACCCGGTGTTGTCAGACTTCAAACTGTGCTCACCTCAGTCCAATGCCGGCATCTCCACATCAAGGATAGATGAAGGGGAACCAGCAGATGTAATATCATAGATTTCCAAAATGTGTTTGATAAGGTATCACACAAAAGGCTACTTAATAAGATAAGAGTCCGTGGTGTTGAGGGTAGCATATTTGCACGGATAGAGGATTGCTACCTAACAGAACATGGACAGTTCGGATAAGAAGGGCCCAGGGCATCTCATCGATGGCGGCAAACCCCACTGCCGGGCATCCAGGTGGGTTCGGTCCACATTGAAGTGGACGTATTGATACGCCTGGGCATATAGGGCGTTCCTGACGGCATGGATGCACCTGTGCCTGTGAGATCCCACTCAGCGCCTGGAAGGACCCCGCCACATAAAAGTTCAGGACGACCATCATCTTGACAGCCAGCGGGCGGGGGTGTCCTCCAAGTCACCCCCGGGGTGCCAGGTGTGTCATGATCTGGTAGATATGGCACCATGTCTCCCATCTCAGCCGGAGTCTTCAACGGCATGCCCGGTCCGGCAGGTCCTCAAATGTCAGGTGCTGCCGGTACACACGAGGCCTTATGCGGCACCTCCATGGCACCTCCTCCTCCTCAGCCTGTTGGGCGGCTGGCTCTCCATCCTGGGCGGTGGCCTCCTGTTCCTCTGCGGCACTGCTGCCCTCTCCGCTGCTGCCAGCTCAGCTGCTGCAGCTTCCTCCTCCTCGAACAGTGCCAGCTCGTACAGCCGTAGGGCATCCCCCAGGGCTGCGGCGACTAGGAGGAAGGCCACCATTGCTGGTTGAATTCCAATATCTATTGTCTGCAGGGAGTGAAAGGCTATGTTAGAGTGAAAGAAATGTTAGCGTGGTACATACCCCTGTGCCCAACCAGGTCCAATGGGCTACATGGTGGCCCGGTTGGCACTGCTGGCTCTGCCCCCGCATGTTCTTCCTCCTCCCGTACCCGCACTGCTAGCCACATCCCCCTGTAGGAGCTACAGTGGGCATTGCCCTGGGTGGGCTGCCTGATGCCCCGCCGGCGGGGTGGCAGCCAACTGGGTGCCGGGTGGTATGGCAGAGAGTGGGGTGCGGTTTGAGGGATCGGGCCACCCATACGGCCAGTTTCACTCTGCAGAACCAGGGGCCAAGATGGGTGGCCAGTGCAGTGCGCAGCAGGATGACTGCCTTGCTGGCTATGATTGGACTCCCCCCGCAGTCCCGTGGAGGGTCACACCAGCCGCACGGCCTGTTCCCCCACCACCCCGCTCCCCTGTCCTGGCAGGGACCCCTCCCACCCCACCCCAGCCAGCCTGGCTAGTGTCCGGCTCGGCAGCCCACCGTCGCGTTTCTCTGTGTCTTACCTCCTCTCTCTCTCCCTCATCAACCCCAACGTCGGTTTCACATTTTTTAAAAGCATAAGTGAACCAGGCCGTTGGGAACTCGGCCCTTTGAAGACGGAGAATCGCAGAGGCCCTGGAGAATACCAGGTTGGGCCCGCTAATGACATGCAAACGGTGTTTACTGTACATGGGTTCCGGAACCCATTGACGCCGCTGTCGAGGTGACGGAGAATTCAATTTGCCGTCAAATCGGCAGATGCTGCGATTGTGGTGTCCAAACCTATTCTCCACCGTTTTGCAATTTCAGCGGCAGCCAATGGAGAATCCCGTCCTGTGTCCTTGGATGAGATAGGGGAATGGAAGATCTTTGGTAGTTATGGGCAGTTCTGGAGACATGGAGGGCTTCGCTGGAGGAGATGAAGAAAAAATGCAGGAAGCGTTGGGTGTTCATTTGAGGGGAGGGTGTGTGTGGAGTGAGGCCCTATATAGGATAAACTCTACCTCTTTCGTATGCAAGAATCAGCCTTATACAGGCTAAAGTACATGATTAAAACACGCATGAGTGGGTTCTTTATGGAGATGGATGACAGATGTGAGCCTTGTTCAAGGGGGCTGGCAAACCATTGGGACATGTTTTGGTTCCTGCCCTAAATTAAGAAAATTCTGGGAGTCTTTCTTTGAGACTATGTCAGAGATTTGGGGGATTAAGTTGGAGCCACGCCCATGGGTAGTGATATTTGGGATATCGGATGAGTCAGAGCTGCAGGAGGGAAAAAGGGCTGATGTATTGGCCTTTGCCTCCCTGATAGCCTAGAGGTGGATTCTGCTAGGGTGGCGGACGCTAAAGTCGCCGAGGGCGATGGCATGGATGGTACATCGAACAGAGTTCTTACATCTGGAGAGAATAAAGTACACCATTAGGGGGTCGGAGCAGGTGTTCTCTTCAAGATGGAGGCTGTTTATCTCCTTTAAGAATTCATAGTCTTCAGCAAATAGAGGGAGGGTAGATAGGGTTGGGTGGGGAGGGCTGCACAAAAACAGACTGAAGGGTTGAGTTGGTTGGTTGTTTGTTTATTATGAACATTGTATAAAGTTTGATGAGCGTTGTGCATATAGTAAAATAGTAAATGTCCTCAAAATAAATATTTAAAAATCTATACAAGGCACTAGCTGGACCACACCTGGAATACTGTGAACAGTTTTGGCCCCCTTATCTAAGGAAAGATTTACTGGCATGACATGAAATGAAAATCGCTTATTGTCACAAATAGGCTTCAAAGAAAGTTACTGTAAAAAAGCCTCTAGTCGCCACATTCCGGCGCCTGTTCGGGGAGGCTGGTATGGGAATTGAACCATGCTGCTGGCCTGCCTTGGTCTGCTTTCAAAGCCAGCGATTTAGCCCTGTGCTAAACAGCATTGGAGGCTATCCAGAGAAGGTTCACTAGGTTGATCCTGGGTATGGAGCGAATTCCTTATAGGCGAGGTTAAGTGGATTGCGCCTGTGCTCATTGGATTTTAGAAGAATGAGAAGCAACCGTACTGATATGTATAGGATTCTCAGGGGGTGTGACAGGGTAGCTGCTGAGAGGTTGTTTCCCCTTGTGGGTGAATCAAGGACCAAAGGCCAAAGGGCATAATCTCAGAGTAAGGAGTCACCCATTTAAGACAGAGATGAGGAGGAATATCTTCACTCAGAGAGTAGAGAATCTGGGGAATTCTTTACCACAGGGAGCTGTAGATGTTAGGTCATTAAGTATGTTCCAGGCTGAGATAGACAGATTTTTAATCCGTTAGGGAATCAAGGGAAATGGGAATAAAGTGGGCTATTTGAGGGTTATGTCAGATCGGCCATGGTCTCATTGGATGGCAGAGCAGATTCGATGTGCAAAATGACCTATTTCTGCTTCTACACCTCATGGTCTTATGGACCCACCTCTCTGGTCTGCCCTCCCCCCCCCCCCCCCCCCCCCCCAACTCCGATCTGCTCCACCCCCCTTCTCTCTGGTCCGACCCACCACTCTCTCTGAACTGACATGATCCCCCCCCTCCCTCATTCGATCTAACCTAACCTCCGCCACCCGGTCTGCACCGCCCCCCCCACCCCCCCCACCGGGTTCCTAGTTTGACCCCTCTCGCCTCCCCAGTCCGACCCTCTCCTGTCTTTGGTACCCCCCTCCCCTCTGTCCATCCCTCCTATCTGGTCTAACCCCTGCCACTCTCCAGCCCGAATCCCCTCCTCTCTGGTTTGACACCCCTCTTTCTGGTACAAACCCCCCCCACTATTGCCTGAACCACTTACCTTTTAATTGCCGCTTTAAACATTAATGCCATTAAAAGGGGGTGTTTCTCACCACTCTGTGCCCCAGTTACTTCACTGCTCCTGTCCCACCCAGTCTGAGTGAGGAAGGTTGGGCAGGACAGTGGCTTCGAATCCCCGCTTGGGTAAATCCACCGAGAGTGGCAATCCGCCAGAGATTGGCACTCTGAGGAAGTTACTGGCCAAGATTTATCGAATCACAAACATTTCAGAAAAAAAAACATTTGTTCCATTCTGCCTGAGCCCTTCAACCGATGACACCTCTGCCATACCACAGGCGAGGTAAACCCCAGCAAGAGTCCAATGCCACTTTTCTCTTCCCTTCCCAGAAGGAAAAAAGCAGTTCAAAATGATCAAAAACTAGTACTACTGGAGGCCCAAACTCAGGTATACATTTTGGACCAGTTTGCACAGTCATTTCCAAGTTTTCTGTTTTTTTTCTTTCTAGCCACCAAAAATTAAGAGAATACCTTTGGGTTGGAAATATAACAGTAATCGTTCTGAGTTTGTGCATGCCAGGAACATTCCTTGTGGTTTTCCATCCATAGATTGTAAGGACTGCGGTCGCAATTACCAAATGTGTGCTCTGCATTGGGAGCAAACATTCAAGTTACCGAGTGATTATGGTATTGGAGCAGCAACTCAGAGTTCGTGAATTCACAATCATCCATGACAAGTTTTGAAATTGTGTTCAGTGACCTATCTAGAGATCTTGAAATCTGCCGGATTGTTGTAAAATCCAAACTGCTTCACTGCATCTTTTAGAGAAGGCAATCTGCCACTTCCACCTGATCTCACCGACATGTGTCTCCATAGAATCCCTACAGTGCAGAAGGAGGCCATTCGGCCCATCATGTCTGCACCGGTCCTCCAAAAGAACATCCTAGCTAGGCCCACTCCTTCCACCTTATCGCTGTGACCCCATAACCCCACCTAATTTGCATACCTTTGGACTCCAGGGGGCAATCTAGCATGGCCATTCCACTTAACCTGGACTGTGGGAGGAAACTGAAGCTCCTGGAGGAAACCCACATAGGCAGTGGGGGAGCATGCCAACTCCACACAGACAGTCACCCAAGGTTGGAATTGAACTTGCGCCCCTGACGCTGTGAGGCAGCAGTGCTAATCACTGTGCTATTGTGCCGCATCGAGTAGCACACTTTCGGGTTAACTTCTAAATAATCTCACAGAAACTAGGAATGGACAAAAAATATTCCAATACCAGTCTTGCCCACATCCCAAAATTAAAATAAAAACAGGCGCAAGGTGCAACAATTTCCCTTCATCTAGTTTACAAGTGTATGGGGAAATAGAAGGGCAGAGGTATTAATTGGATAGTGTTCTCAAAGAGCTGGCAGACACATTATGGGATGGATAGCTGCCTTCTGTGTTTTAGGATTATGCAGCATCTTCAACAGTTGCCAGATTTGGAGCACCAGTGATATGAGCTAATTGGCCGCTAATCACTTCAGGATTTCTCTTCATTGTTTTCTGACGGAACCTCCCTAGAAGCTGGTTTCAGCCCGAAACCAGCTGCAATTGGGTGCAGTGCTGTTTGACTGAAATGAGTCTGCTGTGAGCTTTGTGAAGTGCTTCGTAAAATACAAAGTTATAAAAGAGAAAGGAAAAATCAACTGGGATCTCGCCACCTGTATTTCTGTAGTCATTCGCTAAGGTGAGATGCAAGTGATATCCCACAAGTTTGCCATGGGCAGGGGTGTGCCGATGGTTGATCGGGAGTTGTTCCTGGCATCTGAATGCAGACGTGTCCATGTGAGAAATTAGTGTCAATGTTTAGGAAGTGGTGTGTGGTCAGCGCGTAGCTTCTGTTGGGTGGTACTGCTTACAGCAGAGCTAGTGCAATCAGGATGGGCAGGGTTTTCAGTCAAATAAGGGGCAGACGGCTACTTAAGATACCCACCTCAATATGATGAAGCAAAATAGACTTACATTTATATCGTGCTTTTCTCAACCATCAATATTTCAAAGTGCTTTACTGTCAATTAAATGCTTTTTTAAAAGTGTAGTTACTGCTGTTAAGTAGGAAATGCAGTCGCTAATTTGTACACAGCAAGATCCCACAAACAGCAATATGGTAATGACTAAACTTAAGCAGGAGAATCCGGTTAATAAGATCATGAAATGTTGGTCCGAGACAATAGAAGAGGTCCTACGTGACTGCTTGGAGTCAGTGGATAGAACTCAGTGACCAACCTAATCGAGCCAGGTCTGAGGCGTTCAGATAGGCGTCCCTGAGCTACACAAGAAATCCAGATACTGCCTCTGCAAAGTCATCAGGGATGTCAAGAGACAATACCAGACTAAGCTAGAGTCACAGACTAACGTTACAGACTTGCGTCGGTTGTGGCAAGGTACAATACAACATAACGGGCTACAAAGCAAAGCCGAGTAGAATCTCTGGCAGCAACACAACCCTCCCCGATGAAGTCAATGCATTCTATGCTTGGTTCGAGCAGGAAACCATCAAACTGTTGTCAACTGCCCCAGCAGCCTCGGACACACCTATACCTACAGTCACAGCTTCCGAAGTCAGATCGGTCTTCTTAAAAGTGAACCCTCGGAAAGCAATGGGTCCTGACGGGATCCCTGATCATGCACTCAAATCATGCACGGGCCAACTGGCAGATGTGTTCGTGCATCTTCAACTTCTCCCTACTCCTACATCAAAAAGGCCATGATCATACCTGTGCCAAAGAAGAACCAGGCAATGTGCCTCAAAGACTACCACCCGTTGAAATGACATCGATCATTATCAAATACTTCGAGAGGTTGGTCATTGGTCACATCAATAGGTTTGAAAACTGCTTCTTCTCCGCTGTTACAAGACTCCTGAATGACCCTCTTCTGGACTGATCTGATCTCTTCACACATCTTCTCTACTGAGTAGTACTGCACTCTGTATGCTCATCCGTTGCCTATGTCTATGTATTTACATTGTGTATTTATGTATGTCCTATGTTCTTTTCATGTATGGAATGATCTGTCTGGACTGCACACAGAGCAATACTTTTCACTGTATCTCGGTACATGAGAGAATAAAACAAATCCAATCCAATCTAAATCGAAAAATCTATTTTTTGTGATGTTGATTGATGGATAAATAGCAGCCAGGACATCAGGGAGAACTCTTCTTCTGAGCAATGCCTTGGGATCTCTTGCACCCACTCAAGCAAACAAATGGGGTGTCGGTTTAACATCTCATCCAAAAAACCTCAGAGCAGAATAGGGTGAAAGCGGATTCAGGAAAATGATCAGTGAGTTCATGATTAAGGGAGTTGTGAGGGAAAGACCCACTGTAATATCACTGAGAATGTAGAGAACAATGTCCTTGCTTTGTCCATTTCCCTTTCATACCAGGACTTCCCCGTGGCATTATTTATTCCATATTCAATCTTTTATGACAGACACATCAGGTTAATAGGAGAGAACAGTAACACGGTTAATGGCGCAAATGTATTTCCTTATTTGTGATAATTAACACAAGAACACTGACTGTTGGTCATCCAGTGAACTTGCATTAGATTTTATTGTGGCGTTGGTGTTGTCTTCAGCATTATTAGCTATGGTTTGCTATCAGACTACAGGATGTCACCCATGATGAACTTCACCCTTCAATGCAGAACTTCAAATATTGGGTTGACCGCGACTAAAAGAACAATAGCCCACACCCAGCACTGCCAACTTGGCCAGCTCCATTGCGAAGATGGGCCAAATCCTCCACAATTTTCAAGGATACGGGTCAGCACTTCAACAAGTTACAGTTCACAGCATCTCGGAGGTCTCGTGGATCATAGTCTACATGAGCGGATATTTTGAAGATGTGCTCCTCCCATGCAAAAAGATGCCTGTCCTCCCCAAAAAAGTAACAACCTGGCCCTTCATGCCCCATGTCATGGTATGCCCCCAAACATCCCTTTTGGCCCCTCATCCATTGTGTGACCGTCAACAACTACAACAGTCCCTCAAGCCATGCCAAGGATCCCATGGCCACTCATGCCCCCTATGCTAATCTGTGTCCTCACCGACCCCAATTGCCCCTCATGCCATCTATGTCAAGCTGTGCACTTCCATGCCCAATGACCCACAATATACTGTTTAGAAACAATGGACCCTATGATGGCAATAGAGTGAATTTAAAAATCTTTTTAAAAAAGTCATTCATTCAGAACTTTCAACAAAAAGAAAAACACAACAATATAAGCAACAACACCCCCCCACCCCCAGGTACAGACCCCAGCCAATATTGCGTACACAGACAATGTCACCTTCCCCAACCACCAGGCGTTGGTTCTCCTATCCTTACTCATCACTCCCATGTCTCCCCTTTCCCCCCTCCCTCCCCCCTGCTGACAGCTTAATTCTTCTCAAAGAAGTCTATGAATGGCTGTCACCTCCGAGCAAACCCCTACAACAAACACCACATGGCAAATTTAATTTTATCGAGTTTGAGAAATCCCGCCGCCATGTCGCTAACCCGCACACCCGCTGGGCTCCCTGGTCTTCCGACACACTAAAGATCGCCATCTCGGGACTTGGAACCACCCTCACTTTTGAGACCTCTGACATAACGTCAGCAAACCCCTGCCAGAAACCCCTCAGCCTCGGACATGCCCAAAACATATGGACATGGTTCACAGGACCCCCTTCACAGCGCCCACACCTATCCTCCACCTCCTCAAAAAAACCTCATCCAGGCCACAGTCATTTGTGCTCTGTGGACCACCCTAAACAGGCACATGACAAGGATGCATTAACTCTCCTCAGGGCATCCTCCCATAACCCAGTCACGTACCGGTGCCCACACTGAACCCCCTCTAATCCCATGTGCTGCCTTCACTGTCCTCTCACACTCAGGGCTGCCACTATTACCGGGCTTGTGGAGTACCGAGCCAGCGAGAACGGCAGAGGTGCCGTTAAGTGACCAGCCTGGTCAGGGGGCATCTTGCCCCGCCTCCCCCCCACGCCGATCAACCATACTCTCTCTTGGGCCAACCTCCGGCCCATGTCCCGCACCTCCCCAGGCCCGCCCTCGGGTGCCCACCGTACTCGATCCTCCTCCCCTTACACTTTAAATACCCTTCCCCTGTCAGCAGTACTCCCCCCTCCCCCAGATCCCCCAGCAACAACCTCTGCCCCCATCCCCCCCACTGACCTCCCACTCACTCCTCATTTCACTTCCGTGAACTAGCCCGCCCAGCTAGCCTGGCAGCCCCTGCCCATGGTGCCTAGCATGATTCTCCCCCCCCCCCCCGCTCGTACATTAGTGCAAACAAACCAAACACAGCCTCTCCCCAAGCCCAAACAAAGACAGCAACCCCCCTTCTCTTAACAAAAGAACAAACCTGAAGCTAATAAAGAAAGAAACGGCCCCAAACATAAGTTAACAGCAACATCACGGTATCTCCACCAAAGTTCAATGTCCTCCTTCTCCTGCCAGTTCATTTTTCCGACAAATTCTGCCGCCACATCCACCGAGCCAAAGTACAATTCCCGGCCTTCGTAGGTCACCCACAGACGTGCCGGGTACAGTAGCCCAAACTTTATCCCCATGGGGCTATTTTATTTTAGGGCTCTAATGGATACCCGGGCTGAGAAAGAGCCCAGAAATCCATGAGTCTGTTGTCTTACATGTGGTCAGTCAGCAAGGTACCTTTAAGATGGCCGGCAGCTGTGGGCTCATGATGCAGCCTGAAGCAGTGACTTAATGAAAGAAGAGAAAGCTGGGCCTATAATAAACACGTTCTGAGGAATAGCCTCAAGATACTTCTCCAGTATACCCAGAATTCACAGTGATGACTTTCTTGGCCTCATTCCCAATGCATTGAACTGAAAACGAATCAAAGATTTTTGCTCAGTTCTAGAGTGGCTTAGCACAGTCTTGCTTTCTCAGCAAATAATCACACAAATAATCCACAAAGTTGAAAGAATTGCTTGATTTTCTGTTTTGCACTTACTGACCCGGGGGGCAGGAAATGTTCCCCAAGGTCTCTTTAAGTTACTCAGACATTTTTTGAATACAACAAAGAAACTATCCACATATGATATTGTGGAGAAGCAGAATGATCTGGCCGATCTCCACATGCCAGGAGACAGCTCAACGCTCAGAAGCCTCTACTCCAGGTCCCGGAACAACAGATTTCCATTTTAGGAAAACGGATAGCACAGCACAGAAGGAAGCTATTCAGGCCATCGAGTATGTGCTGGCTCTGTCATGGATCAATTCAGATTGTCCCACTTCCCTACTCTTTCCTCAAAACCATGTATTTTTTCCCTTTCAAACAAGCATTTATCAATTAACTCTTGACGGCTACTAATGAATCTGAATCCAGCACCCTATCAGTCCAGTGCATTCCAAATCTTAATCCACGTGTTGCGTTAAAAAAAAAAATCTCCCTCTAGTTATTCTTACTCCCTCTAGTTATTCTTATTCTTAAATCACCTTAATTTTGTACCCTCTGGTTATTGACTCTTCAGTCTCTGTAAACAGCTTCTTTTTATTCACTCTCTCTAAACTCTTCACGATTGTGAACATTTCTATCCAATCATTTCTCTTTCCTCGTTCACTGGAGTAAGAAGAGCCCCTGCTGCTCAAATCTGTCCAGTAATTTAAATCTCTCATCCCTGGAACCATTTTAATAACTTTTCTGTGCCCCCTCCAAAATCTTCATGTTCTTCCTAAAGTATTGTACCCAGAATTGGACACAATCCTCCAGCCGGAGCTGAAATAGTGATTCATTTCGATTTAGCATAGCGTTCTAGCTTTTAATGTCTTGGCCTCTATTTACAAAGTCCATGATCCCACATGCTTTATTACCTCCTTTGTTAATCTGTCCTGCCATTGATGTGCACAACCACTGCCAGGTCTCTCTCTTCTTGCACCCTTTCATAATCACGTCTTATAGATAGTATTTCCTCTCCTCCCTCTTCCGACAAGAACATATCACCTCACCCTTTCTGCATTGAATTTCAGCCTTCATGTGTCGCCAATTCCATCACATTCTTTCTAACCTCTTGAGGTCTTACTATCTTCCTCACTGATTGCTGCATTTCCAAGTTTTGTCACATCTGCAAATTTTGAAATTCTTTTCCTGTACGCTCAAAATGAAGTCATAAATGTCTCTCCAAAATGACAGTGTGCCCAGTACTGAATCTTGGGCAACATTACTGCAGGTCAAATTAATCATATATGATTTTCTCTTAAAATAAATCTGTGCTGGATCTCTTTCATTACTCCATGGTTGTCTAAGCCGTTCTTGATTTTCTCCTGGCTTATTGTATCAAAAATCCTCCTCACTACATACATTAACCGGCTGGCCTGTACTTGCTAGGTTCATCCTTCTCTTCCTTGAACAAGGGAGGAACTAATTGCAATCCTCCAGTTTTCTGACAACACCCCTGTATCTTAAGAGGATGGGGAGACTGACCAGCACCTCCGCAATTTCTCTGCAATCACCCATACTCCCCTCAGCAATATAGGATGCATGCTATCTGACAGAGTGGCTCATCCACTTTAAGCACTGCCAGCGTTTCCGGTACCTCCTCTTTAACTATTTTTATCTCATCCAATATCTTGGCAACCTCCTTGTTTACTCTAACTTTGGCAATGTCCTTTTCCTTTGTGAACACAGATGCAAAGTGTTTATTTTTCAAAAAGTGTATTCCTTTCTCAGACTGACAAAGCCATTACACAGAGTGGACAGGGCAAGCCCCTCATCCATCTCCTTGCTTGCTCCAAAAAACAATTCAAATTCAAGTTCAATACCTCAGCCATGCCTCCAATAACAGACAACCATTTCAATCCCACAGCAGTCCCACAGTTGCTCTGACAATCCTTTTTACTGTTAATATGCCTGTAATATGCCTTTGGATTCCCGATATGCATTACTCCAATTTATTATTGCTTCAAAAATCCAGAATCAAACTGGGAGCAGAGAGCAATGAGGCTTAATGGATCTTAGCTCAGAAGCAGTGTATCTGAATGGTTGTTCAAAGATGCACCTGGGCAACCCCTCCTTCCAAGTTCTCGGGTAAGGATTTCATAGCAATCTCCCTGCATTGGGAAGATCTACAAAATGTGATTTAAATCGCAAACTTCAGATGGTTCTGACAATATTGTTTCCATTTAGCCTCAGTAAGCATTGTTCTTAAATAGCCTTCTCTATAGCTGGATGGGAAACAGTGATCTTGCAATCTGATGTGACCATGAATTCACTAAAGACACGATTGGAAGTAAATAGTGGTTTTAATAGTCTTACAACTGTGCCAGCCTGCGACCAGAGGAACTGAGAGCAGGCTTACGGCTGCAACACTTTATACTCCCAGTAGTGGGAGGGGCCATGGGCGGAGCCAAGGGTCGAGCCCTGTACAAGCTCCTTATCTCCCCCTATGGGCAGAGCCGCGCAACGGCTCACATACAGAGCCCACAAGGACATAACATAATGCAATGCAATACAGTGTGAATTACAATACAGTATAATTCACCACACAATCATCTCATGGGTTGACTATTTTCCAGAACAAATGAATAGCTCAAGGCCCGTGAGGGGGACCAAGATGATATGCCTCGGGCAAGTGCTGCCTGCAACAACAAATTGAAAAGACTTGGGGCTTTTTGATGCAAAGGCTATGAAAAGGACTCCATACCATGTTAGAGTTCTGTGACAATGAAAATTCTGCAGGATCCTGGCCTGTGGCCCAGTTTTTCTGAGTATATGTAGCAGCTGTTCCATATTTCCATGTGTCTTGCCAAATGAAAGGGCTCTTCCCATGTCATCATGTTTGTAAAAGGAGTCTTCAAGTTCATACATCCTCATCAGATCATTCCTCAATCCAAACATGGTAACGTTAACCCCATTCTCCAGAAACGCATTCACAGAGCAGAAGGTGACCATTGATCTCATTGTGCCTCTGCTGGTCCAATGAATCGCACTCCTCTGATCTTTCCCCATTGGCCTGTAAACATCTTCTATTCAAGTATTTAACCAATTCTCTTTTGGAAGTTAATATTGAATCTGCTTTCTTCCTCTGTCAAACTTTGCATTCCGGCTGATAACAACTTGTTTTGTTAAAAACGTTTCTCCTCATTTCTCCCCAGGATATTTTGCCAACTAACTCATATCTGTATCCTCTGCTTACTGACCCTCCTGCTAGTGGAAGCAATTTCTCCTGACCTAATCTATCAAACAGATTATTAGTTTGAACACTTCTATTCTCCCTTGATCTATGTATCTATGAACTCTTTGCTGCTGTCGAGAACCATCTCAGTTTTTCTAGTCTCTGCACATAGCTGAAGTGGCTCATCCCTGTTCCCATCTCCTCTGCACCAACTCCAACAAACTCCAATAATTGACTGCTTTCTAAAGTGTGGTGCCCAGAATTGGTCACAATGCAGTAACTGAGGGCTGATCAGTTTCTCATTAGCAAACTCATGGACAGGATTCGCCCAGGATGCGCATACATGGGGATGATGTCAGCAGACGCTGACGCTCCCGCGCATGCGTGGACCAGCGCCGGCCGGCGGAGTCCCTTCGGCCCCAGCTGGCGCGGAGCCAAAGGCCTTCCACGCCGGCTGGCGGGGGCGCAAACCACTCCGGCGCCGTCCTAGCCCCTGAAGGGGCGGCCCGACGCCGGAGTGGTTCCCGCCATTCCACTGCGCCATTTCTACCCGCCTCGCCGATTCCCGGAGAATCCCGCCCATGGTTTCCCACTTTCAATCCCATGTCTTAATTGTAGTAAACTATGGGCATTCCCTTCTGTACCCTTTATTAATCAATCCTTATTACCGCAACTATACTGGGCTCATAGGCACATAAACCTAGGTGTGTGCGATAGTGGGGCTCATTCCCTTTGCCTGAATTACTAGCCTCCAAGCTTCCCGGATATGGGGCCTTGGGCCTCATTATAATGAAATCAGTAAGGGTGTAACAACCAGGCCATGAACAGTAGAGAAAAATGAGAGATTGGTTCTGGGGGGGGGGGGGGGGGTCAAGGATCTTTCATGGTCAAGGTTCGGAGATTGGGGTCAGGAGCAGCAGTGATGGTGGGAGGAGAGTGGCCAGGTTGTGGGAGAGGTGAACTGCCATGATCATTTCCTTTAATATGGGTTCAAAACAAATCAAGTAACTAAATTAAGTTAGTTAAAAAACGCGAATTACAATGGCAGGGTAGGTGTTATGTTGCAGCTGTGGAATGTAGGAATTTTTAGACACCAAGGTGATCCATTGCTAACAGGTCTGCAGGAAGTGTAAGCAGCTAGAGAACTTCTAGATCAGGATTATTGATCGAGAAGCTGAACTGCAAACCTTGCACAACATAAGGGAGGGGGAGAAATACCTGGACACTTTGTTCTAGAATACAGTCACGCTTCTTGGAATAAGGGGCTGGATTCTCCGTTAAAGCGGCTAAGTGCCGGTGCCAGCGGAGCATGTGTGGTCTTTTATGACTGGAAAATTGGTGTGAAACTCTCACCGATTCCGGCACCGGTGAGGGACTAGCATCGGCGGTGACTGAAACTCCCACCACGTGCGCCGAAAATGGCCGGGTTCTGGGCCATGCATGCACCCAGCTGAGGACCTGCAGTGGCCGTGCTGTACAGCATGGTGCCAGCTGTGTGTGAACCCATAGCCCACACCCAAGCTACCCCCTGCCCACCCTCCACCAGTCTCTCCACCGCACCCCCCCCCCCCCCCCATCTCCCAGCCAGTGGCACGGATCCTGGCTGAGTGTGGCGGCGCTGGACACAGTCCGCAGCTGGCACGTTGGGTTCCTGATTGCTGGGACCATGCGTGTACCGCGCCGCCGGGAACTCGGTCCCTCGTGGGCGGAGCATCGTGGGTGGGACGGCCAATGATGCGCCAATGTCATTGAAACGGTGCGTGTCACAATGACCCCAGTTTAGAGGGGGCGGTGTATGATGGACCAGCGTCAAACCAGCGCCAGCCCCGATTTCAGCGTGAAAATCCATTCTCCACTCGATCGCCAAACATGATTTTGATGTCGGGCTATGGAGAATCCCATCCAAGGTCTTTGTTTTAGTCGGCACTGACGGACAGGAGAATGTGGTCGTGAGTGAGGAAGTTAAAGGGACTGAGCAGACAGTAGTGGTGGAGCCTCAGACTTTGCAATTACCAAACAGATTTGAGGTGCTCACAATCTGTGTAATGAAAGCATGGGTGCAGGGTGGATAAACAGACTAGCCATGGCGCTATGCTACAGGAAGCCAGTCAAGCAGAGGGAGCAAACAGGAAATGTAGTCATTGTAGGGGAGAGTATAGTGAGGCAGAAAAGACACTGTTCTCGGCAGCAAAGAAGAGTCCAAAAGACTGTGTTGCCTGCCCAGTGCCATAGTTTGAGTCAGCTGCTGAGGACTGGAGAGGAATTTGCAATGGGAGGAGGAGGATCCAGTTGTCGTGGTCCATGTAGGCACTGTTAACATAGACAGCACAAGGAAAGAGGTTCCGTATAGTCAACATGAAGAGCTAGGTACTGATGTGCTATCTGTGTTGGTCTAACATCGACTGCAACTGGATGCAGTAAAATGAGAAACAGGCTTCCGACACAGGCAATGGTCCAACACTGTTTTATTGAACCCGTTGATTGCTGTACATAATCTGCTGTGGGTTGACATTCTATTAACCTAACGGATAACCTCCTACTGGCTTGACCAGACTAGCTCTCTATCACATGGTGATGATGTTCATTGGCCTTTGCACTGCAACTATCTCCCTGGCTGTGTCCTGTGTGAGAGAGGGAAAGCCTTAATGCCCTGTGGGCTTGAAGTGGTGGTGTCCTGTCTGGTGATTGGTTGTTCCGTGTCGTGTGTGTTCATTGGTTATCCTGTGTGTCAATCACTGCCTGTCTGCATCTCATGATATACATGAGTGGTTATTATGACATCTCCCCCTTTTAAAATAAATTTTGGAACGTGGCTGTATATGCACGCATAACTGTGTACAAGTGGGGAATGAATGAACATATGTACATGGGAAGCTGTCTATTGTGCAGATACAGAGCAAACTGAACAAAATTTACAAGATTTAGGTCTATAGATTCAGTCTTTGAGGTGGCCGACGAATTCCTGTCGATCGCCGCAGAGGTGGAGGGGGGACGCCGGCGCCTGGACAGGTGGGATGGCTGCCATCTCGGTGGCCTTGTGGACAGGTGGGATCTCTGCCAGATCGGTGGCCTCGTGGTGCAAGATGTCCGGAGGAGGCATGATGACATGCGGAGAGGTGCGGTCGGGTGATGGGCAGGGAACTTTACGCAGCGCCCTCCTGTTGCGCCGTAAAATGGAGCCATCAGCCATTTGGACAACCGAAGATCTGGGAGCAGCCTATCTGACGACAACAGCTGGGGCTGACCAACCTCCCTCAGGCAGCTGAACGCGAACAACATCGTCGAGAGCCAGCGCAGATACGTGGCATGAGCATCATACGTGATCTTTTGCTGGTCCCTGGATCGCTGCACCTTCTACAGCACCGTGAGATGGTCAAGGTCTGGAACATGGATGGTTGGAACAGTCGTCCTCAAGTTGCGGTTCATAAGCAACTGCGCCAGAGACAAACCAGTTGACAGAGGGGTTGCCCTGTATGCCAATAGCACCAGGTGGAAATCCGAGGCTGAATCTGCAGCCTTGCACAGCAACCGCTTGCCAATGTGGACCCCTTTCCCGGCCTTCCCGTTTGATTGCGGGTAATGGGGACAACATGTGATATGACTAAAGTGGTAGGATCGAGCAAAGTCGGCCCACTCTTGGCTGTAGAAACATGGACCGTTGTCACTCATTGCTGTGAGTGGTATCCCATGCCTGGCAAACGTCTCTTTGCAGGCTTTGATGACGGACTTTGACGTGAGGTCCGCCAGTTTCGCCACTTCCGGTTAGCTGGAATTAGTCGGCCTGGAGCACATAATCACACCCATTGGCGCGAAAGAGGTCTATCCCCACCTTGGACCACAGAGAGGTCACGATCTCGTGCAGTTGCAGCGTTTCCTTGGGCTGAGCTGGTTGAAACTTCTGGCATGTTGTGCAGTTGAGGACCATGTTGGCAATGTCTTGGCTGATGCCAGGCCAATAAACTGCCTGCCGAGCTCTGCGTCGATATTTCTTGACCCCCAGGTGATCCTCATGGATCTGTCTGAGCACCATGTTTTGCATGCTTTCGGGAATGACGATTCTATCTAGTCTAAGAAGAATCCCCTCAACAACCGTCAGCTCATCCTTAACGTTCAAGAATTGGGGGCACTGCCCCTTTTGCCAGCCATGGACGAGGTGCATCATCACGCTCTTCAGTAGGGGATCTTTGGCAGTTTCTTTGCATATTTGTATAACTCGTTTATCAGTGGCTGGGAGGTTGCTGGCACACAGCTGCACTTGTGCTTCAATGTGGTGAATGAAGTCGCCCTGTTCACACGGCGTGGTGATGGACCGGGATAGGGCATCCGCGACGATCAGCTCCTTACCCGGTATGTCAACGAGTTTAAAGTCATATCGGCGGAGACGAAGAAGAATGCGCTGCAGCCGAGGTGTCATGTCATTTAAATCGTTTTGGATTATGTGGACTAAAGGCCTGTGGTCTGTTTCCACCGTGAACTTTGGCAGGCTGTACACATGATCATGAAACTTGACTATTCCTGTCAGGAGACCCAAGCACTCCTTTTCGATCTGGGCATACCGTTGTTCGGTCGGAGTCATAGCCCTGGAGGCGTATGCCACTGGAGCCCAGGACGGGGAGTCGTCTCGCTGGAGGAGCACCGCCCCAATGCTGCCCTGGCTTGCGTCAGTGGATATCTTGGTATCCTTGGCTGGGTCAAAGAATGCAAGTACTGGGGCTGTGGTGAGCTTCGCCCTCAGCTCAAGCCACTCTGCTTGACGTGTGGGAAGCCACTGGAACACTGTCGACGCTTTTACAAGATGCCGGAGGGCTGTGGTGTGGGATGCAGTGTTGGGAATGAATTTCCCGAGAAAATTCACCATCCCGAGTAAACGGAGGACCCTCTGGGGTCTTCATGGCATTGATTGCCAGCACCTTGTCAGCGTCAGGTTGCACACCCTGCTGTGAAATGTGGTCACCCAGAAACTTGATAGCGGACCTACCAAATGAGCATTTGGCCCTGTTGAGTTGGAGGCCGTTTTCATGTATCCTCTGGAAAACTTGTTTGAGGCGAGCAATGTGATCCTCGGGCGTCGTGGACCAGATGATCACGTTGTCCACATAGACTCGCACCCCCTCGATGCCCTCCATCATTTTCTCCATAATGCGATGAAATACTTTGGAAGCTGATATGATACCAAAAGGCATGCGATTGTAACAATACCTGCCGAACAGAGTGTTAAACGTGCACAGCTTCCGACTGGACTCATCCAGCTATATCTGCCAGAACCCAAGGGAGGCGCCCAGCTTGGTAAAGAATTTGGCATTAACCATCTCACAGGTTAACTCTTCACGCTTCGGGATCGGGTAGTGCCCACGCATGATGTTGTGATTCAGGTCTTTGGGATCAATGCAAATGCGGAGTTCACCAGAGGGCTTCTTGACGCAGACCATGGAGCTGACCCAGTCTGTTGGTTCCGTGACCTTTGAGATGATACCCTGGTCTTGGAGCTCTCATAGCTGCATTTCCAGATGATCCTTGAGAGGTACCAGCACCCAGCGTGGTGCATGGATGACTGGGATGGCATCCGGTTTGAGCAATATCTTGTAACGATATGGGAGCATGCCCATTCCATCAAACACGTTGTGGTATTGCGTGAGAATGTCGTCTATCTCAGCCTGGAGATTTACATTGGGCGAGGCAGTCGCCGGTGTCAAGGACATGGCATGGATACGCTGGACCAAATTTAGGAGTTTGCATGCACGAGCACCGAGCAGGAATGCCTTGTGAGGCCGGATGATCTCGAATCATAACGTAACTTTGATTGCCTTGTGAGATACACCTAGCTGACACAAACCACCAGCAGCTATGGCATTGCCATTGTAGTCAAGGAGCAGGCAGGTTGGTGGAAGAATGCTAAGTTGGTCTCGGATGCTGTTGAGGTCCGACTGTGATACGAGGTTTGCAGATGCGCCAGTGTCCAATTTAAATCGGATGCGAGACTGGTTAAACGTGACGACAGCACACCACTCGTCATCAGGATCCACAGTGAGGATTAAAAGGTGGTTTGCAGGCACGGTGGAGGCCAGCTCACGCATGGTGATTATGCCCACCCAATATGGAGACTCGAGGCAATCAGCATCGGGGTCCGTTGGGCTGTAGGGATCTGAATCCTGCATGCCTTGTTGTACGCAGTGGACATGTCTGAGCTGCAGCTGGGATCGCTGGTTGTTGGTCCGTGGAGCGGACCTGCATAAGGCCGCTTAATGCCCAGCCTATCCACACTGCAGACATCGCCTTCCTTTGGCTGGACATTGCCGCTTTAAATGGGCGGAGCCACAATTTGGACACGTCATGACGCTGACGTCGGCGCGTTCCGTGTGCCATCATGCATGTGCATTGTGGTCGGCCGACGTTCGCACATGCGCATCGGGGTTTTCAGCCTCATCGTCCACCCGGTCATGGCGCGCATGCGTGGGGACCCAGGAAAAGCATGCGAAACGGCCACTCCTCGATGCTCAGGCCTTGCATTTTTGCTATGGCCTGCACCCTTTCTACCTCGTGGGAGACTAGTTTTTCATTTTTTGGCACCCTGATGCGGGAGTAACAATTCCTGGCATGCTCATGGACAATGCACCTTTCAATGGTGACGGAGAGGGTCAACTGTTTGATTTTGAGGAGCTTCTCCCGCAGGGAGTTGGACTGGACCCCGAAAACGATCTGATCCCGGATCATGGAATCAGCCGTCGAGTCATAATTACATGACTGCGCTAGGATGCGGAGATGGGTCAAGAAGGACTGAAAAGGTTCATCCTTACCCTGAAGCCTCTGCTGGAAGATGTACTGTTCAAAGCTCTCATTCACCTCAATGTCGCAGTGGTTGTCGGATTTCAGCAGAACCGTCTTGAACTTCGTCTTGTCTTCGCCATCGGCAAACGTGAGCGAGTTATAGATGTGGATGGCGTGGTCCCCCGCAGTCGACAGAAACAGCGCGATCTTTCAGGCATCCGATGCTGCCTCGAGGTCAGAGACCTCGATATACAGGAGGAACTTCTGTTTGAAGACTTTCTAGTTGGCGCCGAGGTTGCCGGAGATCTGGAGTTGTGGAGGATCTTTTCCATGCCGTTGGATGGCTGCAATGCTGGTCATTGCAGATTCACTCGAGGTAGGTTCGTTAGAGTTAATAGCTCTCTGGTACCATGATGTGTTATCTGTGTTGGACTAACATCGACTGCAACTGGGTGCAGTAAAACGAGAAACAGGCTTCCGACATAGGAGATGGTCCAACACTGTTTTATTGAACCTGTTGAGTGCTGTACATAATCTGCTGTGGGTTGACATTCTATTAACCTAACGGATAACCTCCTACTGGCTTGACCAGACAAGCTCTCTATCACATGGTGATGATGTTCATTGGCCTGTGCACTGCGACTATCTCCCTAGCCGTGTCCTGTTAGAGAGAGAGAGCCTTAATGCCCGTGGGCTTTATAGTGGTGGTGTCCTGCCTGGTGATTGGTTGTTCTGTGTTGTGTGTGTTCATTGGTTATCCTGTGTGTCAATCACTGCCTGCTGGCATCTCATTGATCTACATGAGTGGATATTATGACAGGTACCAAATTAAGAAGCAGAACCTCAAGGTAATGAACAAAAACAGAAAATACTGGACAATCTCAACAGGTCTGACAGCATCTGTGGAGAAAAGGGAACTAATGTTTTTGTTTCAGATTCCAGCATCTGCAGTAATTTGCTTTCACCTCAGACCCCCTAACAGTAATCACAATGTAGGACTAGGTACACAAGAAGAACTATTGGGTGCTTGTGAAAAAGAGACAGCAATAATCAAGGGTGATTGTAATCATAGAATTTATAGTACAGAAGGAGGCCATTCGGTCCATTGAGTCTGCACTGGCTCTTGGAAAGAGCACCCTACCAGGCCCATATCTCCACCCTATCCCCATAACCCAACCCAACACTGGGGGCAATTTAGCATGGCCAATCCACCTAACCTGCACATCTTTGGACTGTGGGAGGAAACCGGAGCACCCGGAGGAAACCCACGCACACATGGGAACAACATGCAGACTCAGCACAGACAGTGACACAAGCCGGGAATCGAACCAGGGACCCTAGAGCTGTGAAACAATTGTATTAACCACTATGCTACCGTGTTGCCCCCATAATCTCCATAAAAACTGGGAAATCAGATTGGCCTGCACAAGGAGTTCATAGAACGCTTTTGAGATAGTTTCTTAGAGAAGCACGCTCTGGGAGCAACCAAAGAGCAAGTTGTATTAGACTTGCTATTGTGTAATGTGGCCAGATTAATTAATGACCGCATAATTTAAACACCCCTAGATAGCTTTTCCACAATATGATTGAATTTTATATTCAGTTCGAAAGGGAAAAGCGTGGGTCTATGACTAATATTTTAAACCTAAATAAGGACAACTATGTGGGCCTGATAGCTGAACTAGCTGAAGTGAACTTGAACACCAGGCTAGGGGTTACATCAATAGAGAAGCTGTGGCAGACATTTAAGGGGATATTTCAGAATATTCACAACACGTATATTCCTACTATAAAGACAAATTCTAAGGGAAGGTCCCAACATCTGTGATTAACTAAAGAAGTTAAGGAAAGGATCAAACTTAAGGAAAAAACATATGCAACGGCAGAAAGATGAGTGCCAGGTCAGATGTTGGATTGCAATATAAAAAAATGGCAGAGAATGACTATATGGATAATCAGGAGAAAAAATTTAGAGTATGAGAGGAAGCTAGTTAGTAATGTAAAAATTGAGAGTCAGGGTTTCTGCGGGTATTTAAAAAGGGAAAGAGTGAGCAAAGCGAATGTTGGCCCTCCAGCAAGTGACAAAGTTAATGAAAATGAAAAATGAAATGAAAATCGCTTATTGTCACGAGTAGGCTTCAATGAAGTTATTGTGAAAAGCCCCTAGTCGCCACATTCCGGCGCCTGTCCGGGGAGGCTGGTACGGGAATCGAACCCTGCTGCTGGCCTGCTTGGTCTGCTTTAAAAGCCAGCGATTTAGCCTAGTGAGCTAAACCAGCCCCAGTTAATAGTCGATATCAGCCACGCTGGGCCACAACAACCTGCTTTTCGGAGCAACGTGGCCGTTGGATCATGCCCACTGTCTCACTTAATCCTCATCCTTATACCTGCCAATTGAACAGGTTTCAGGACTTCTTTTGTGACTTTTGAAATTCTTTATCGTTCAGTAAGATCTTGTGTGTCACCTCATCAGCTGTTCAATTTCCTCCCCTCTATGTTACCTGTTCAATTTCCTCCCCTCTATGTTACCATCCGCTTTTGTCCTTAATCCTTCCTGCCCCCACCCCAGGAAAAATGTTTCCCTTTGTTATTTTTTGCACCTCATTCACCTTTCCCCTAGCTCTGCATTTGCTTATAAACTGTTAACATCTTTAATCTTGCTCCAATTCTGATGCAAGATCATTGATCAGAAATGGTTGCTGGAATTCTCTGGCTGTTGGGATTCTCTTTTCCCACTGGGAACGCACCCCCATCCTTGGGTTTCCCGGCAGCTTTGATGGGAAATCCCATTGACAAGTGGCGGGAAGAGAGAATCCTGCTGCCATCGAACCGCTGCGAAACATGTGGCTGGGGGACCAGAGAACTCTGTTTCTCTCTCCACAGATGCTGCCTGATCTGTTGAGTATTTCTAGGGTTTTTTGTTTTTATTACAGGGTGCACACATTCACAGGAATGTGCTTTTGTTCATGGTGTTGACACTTGTTGCCAGCTATTGCCTATTCTTCCTGCTTTGTAAGGGGCAATGAAAGGAGTCCGCACTGAGTTGTAGAGAAAAGCAAAATTTATTTTACTCAACGCATTAACTATTATGTATAGCGGCAGTAGTTTGCTACCGGGTCTTCAAGCGTTGGTGTCTGACTGGTCGACTCTATTAATACAAAGGCACATTAACTGTCTTAAGGGTCCCCCCACCCCTATCGGGGGAGCTCGTATTCTGCAAGCTCCATGTGGTAGTGGATCATCCCTACCCCGTGACACCCGTGAAGGTTATAACATTTTAGTTGTGATGGCGTGACTATATTTGTCATCTCATGGAGAATGGAGTGGGAATAAAGCTGAGGCTTAGACTGATAGACTATTACAGCACAGAAGGAGACATTTCACCCATCTGCCTGTACTGACTCTCTGAAAGAGCGAGTTAATAGTCCTGCCCCTTCCAGTTAGCCTGGCAAATCCCCCCCCCCCCCCCCCCCCATTCAAGTAGTTATCCAATTCCCTTTAGACTGTAATAATTACGTTTTCTTTCACCACTTTCAGGTAGTGTTCCATTGAGTAAAACAACATCTCATTTAGCCACCAGTCAATTTTAAAAATCTTTAGCCTCTGGTTACTGACCCTTTGACCACTGGAAATATTTTGTCTTATTCGTGTCACCAAGACCTTTCATGATTTGGAGCACCTCATTAAAACTTCTCTTAACTTTCTCCGCTTGAGGGGGAATAACAATGAGGCCTCCAGTATTGAATCAATTTAGTAAATTTTACTGATTTTATGGGGGATGTTATTTACAATAAAACTGTTTGCGGTGTTCCATAGTTAAATGAAATGGCATTTTCAAAGTCTGCCAGACAGTTCTGAAAAGTGTTATTTGTTTGGCAGGAGTGGATACAATTGTTCTGGTTCCTCTCTCTCTGTAGTTCAGGGTGGGGTGTATGGGAGTTTATATTCCCACAATTACATTACAGTGTCAAAGGAAGGAAACTGTCTGTACACCCAGCCAAAGAACTTTGATCAAATTTAATATTACTGTGGTATGATGGAAAAAGGAATCTCGGGTGCTATATTTTAATGTGATTCCATTTCACCAAATATTTTAATTAATGGGGAAGAAAGAGAAAAGAGAGTTTCTATCAACTGTATTTCTGGAACTTTCAGGGGATTTTATAGAATTAGTGGGAATGATTAAATGGTACATTTTGTGGTAATTTAAAACATTATAGAGCAGGAAAAACAAAATTATGGTCATGTACCTTTTTGCATTAGTGCAGTTGACAGGACATATATATATATGTGTGTGTGTGTATATTGTATGTGTGTGTGTATATATATATATATATATATATATATATACACAATATATTAATATAAATATTATATATGTATGGATATAGGCTTTTCAATCAAATTCACTTGAAAGTCAGTACCCTGGCAATAATATGTGTTTAACACTGAGTCATTGTTAAAATTGGTCTGAACTTATCAAAGCTTGCATTGTGTCAGAAGTCCAGTGCTGGTAAGTATGGTTATGTGCATAAAACAACGATGAATAACATGGCTGTTGATTTGTCTCCAAATGTGACAACATGCTGGTAAACATAGATTTAATTAGTAGCTGGTTTGTATAATTAATGTATCCTGTGCAGCTGTCTGGGGGCATGAAAGACAAATTACACCCTAGAAGTCAAGCAGTTAATCATTACCCATATTTCTCTTCATTTATTTCTTTGCTCGGAGGCTTTTTCTACTTCTACATGGAGCCAGCAAGATCCAGACTGCGTGGAACCATTTATTTCTTGCAGGAATTATTGGGGGGAATTTCCATCTTCTTATCACCTTGAATTGACAAATGAGAAGGGCTACAGATTTAATAAAATCTGTTTCTTTAAAATATTGCTGGTTTTACATCCCGTTTCAAGCAGAGGCTTAACTAATATATGCGTAAGGATATGGAGAAAGGTGCACTGACACACTCTGGCCAAAGCATGCTGGATGTTAAGTTCACAGGACAGCCAATGAAATCTGATGGTCGGAAGACATTGGGAGGAATTGCAGTCTAACACCAAAGGTTCTGTTGGGAACTGACTGACAAGGACCTGAGATGTGAGTGTGCAGACACAGGTACAATTCAGCACCATGTAAACCCATACCTCCATAGTGCTCCAACTATAGAAGGCCGAAGGACATTAATGAGCAGGTTACCAATGTAACTACCCTGATTTGCGGATGAAGGATGTTTGGAGCCATAAGATGTGGGTGCAGGAGTAGGCCATCCGGCCCATCAGTCTGCTCCGCCATTCAATGAGATCATGGTTGATCTGGCATGATAATCCTCAACTTCACTTTCCTGCCTATTCCCCAGTAAGATTCCCATACTGATTAACAATCTGTCTATCTCAGCCTTGAATATACTTAACGACTCAGCCACTACAGCTCTCTGTGGTAAATAATTCCACAGATTCACTACTCTCTGAGAGAAGAAATTCCTCCTCATATCTCTGCCTTAAATTGGTGACTCTGAGATTATGCCCTCAGGTCCTAGACACTCCTACAAGGGAAGCATCCTCTAAGCATCTACCCTGTCAAGCTCCCTGAGATTAGATCATTTGTGTAGCCAAAGAGAATGATGTTTGTGCCTGGACTGGTCAGACAAACGGGTGTTGAGAGAACCGGTGAAGACGTGGAGCTGGATATTGTCAGTGTACTTGTGGAACCTGGTGGCATGTTTAGATGCGGATGATGATTAAGAGGCAGTATGCTGATAGGAACTGGGAGGAGGCCAAGGATTGATTATTGGGAGACTTCAGAGGTAACAGTGCAGTGGAGGAAGAGAAATCATTTTAAATGATTCCCTGTTTATAAAATGGAGTCAGCCATTAAGTTAAACAGTGAAGAAGAGGGGTTGGTGGAGATGGTATACCATAATAAAATGTTGCAGTAGGGTCAAAAAAGATGAAAAAGGGTGGTTTCCCATGGTCACAGACACAATGAGCGTCATTTGTAACTTCAACTGGGGGTGTTTCAGTGCCGTGGCAAAGATGGATACCTGATTGGAGGGATCCAGACATTATATTGCAAGAACTCTAGACACAGACTGAGGAGGAAACAGTAATTTAAAGGACATGGGAGAGGTTGGAGTTGGGGTGGTAGTTTGAAAAGTACAAAGGGTTCAAGGGTCTTTTCCTAATGAGAGGAAATTGTAAAGGGAGCAGAATATTAACTGAGTAGAATGAATCTAATTACAATATCTACTGGCAAGGAGGGTCAGTAAGGCATATTGGTGGTAATTGAGTCAAAAGACAATCAGATGGGTTTCAAGGACAAGATGAGAATGGTGTTATGATCTGACAGGTGGTAAGTGCTATGCAAACCAAGTCCCAAAGGGAAACTTGGCAAACTATCACAACTCTTTTTTATGTTTTTAGCACGAGAAGATAGGTGTACTGAAGTCAGAAGTCACAAATTCCATTAACTCTTTTGGGATTTTAACTATTAAATTAAAATATTTATTCACAAAATAAAAGAAAACTTAAATGCACATGATTACATTATTACCGTTATAATTAGACTTACAGAACATTTCCCCAAAAGATTTTCTACTTCGTTAGACTCACAAATAATCACCTCTTCAGGCAAAAACCCTTTTAGATATTTAAACTTTAAAATCAAGTAACAATACCCCCAAGGCAAAGATATTATCACTTTAATGAGGCATACCACATGATATATCACTCCTCTCTTCCACTCTGCTGTTGAACCTCAAACTTCAGACACTTT
This sequence comes from Scyliorhinus canicula, assembly GCF_902713615.1. NCBI lineage: Eukaryota > Metazoa > Chordata > Chondrichthyes > Carcharhiniformes > Scyliorhinidae > Scyliorhinus > Scyliorhinus canicula. The sequence continues at coordinate 116,970,474 of NC_052156.1, read as the reverse complement.
GCTGTTTGCAGCCCGAAGCTCTTTCTGGGTTATTTGGTTAACAGATTTAAAACTGGTTTCTGGAAAACAGAGACTATTTGCTTTGAGACTGCTTCACTTTGCCTCTTCACAATTTGTTCCCAACACAACGTAACACTCCAAGGGACATTACATGGTCACTTCCCCTGAGCTCTCATCCTCCCTCCTGCCAAACACACACACCCCCCCCCTTTCATCTTGATTCCATTGTCTTTATCCTTCTTTCAAATTCACCTTTCTCAGAATATAATTTAAAAAACTTTTTCCCCTGTTGGCACCACTTTCACGTCAAATAGAATAGAATAACCTCATTTCTTTGTTTATGTCCTTTCCTAAGATGAACACCCTTTTTACACCATTTGAAATTTAACAACTGAACATACCAATCCTTCATTATCTCCTCATATAAATTTCTACCCATGTCTGATTTGCTTTAATAAAATTCAGCATGGCCATATTTGCATGGGTACCTGCCTTCTAAACCTAGACCCCAATGATGCCCGCACCCAGTCCCCAGCATAAATAAATTATGTCCGCAAACGCACAATCCGACACCCTGCTTATTTGCTTCAAAATGGAGAGACCATATAGGAGAGGAACTAGAGAAAGATGCAAGTTCAGGTGTAGGTCAGGGGCTGCATTGGAGGAAGCCCGTCTTGATGGGCAGAGGATGGCGAGTTGTTGAAAATACAGCTAAATTGATGGTCTTGTTCTTAATGACAAAGAAGTTTGTGCGTCCTTTAAATATATTTTTAAGTTTATTTAAATATTGTTGTCATGTAGAGTTTACAAATGAAGTCAGCTCTAAATCATCAAAGCACTTGATAATCGTGAAACAGCCTGCTGTACCCCCATACTGCCCATCAGAATGACCACCGCTTCCAGAACAAACCCCCAGTGTTACGTAGAGTCTAACATTACAATTCATTGCACGGATATATGCAGTGAATTGAATGAAATGTAGAACTTAGCAGTTTTATAATGTGAAGAAGAAATCGCTTGTATATTTTGGCATTTCATTGTAATATCATGCCATGTAATTCCGCAATAATTAGACTATCAACAATTGCAATGCTGTAAAAATGCTATGTTAGCTCAAATATCACAGTCAAGAAGTTAGTCTATGAACCCAGCAAACTGTGTGAATGTGAATTTGCCTGTTTTTTTTATTCTGGGTCATGACCGAGCATGTTTTTGGCAGTTACTCCTGAGAATATAAAAATTATTTAATCATGCTCTTGATTGCATCTACAGTGATCATTGCTTATTTTGTTTTCAAGTGCCTGCTGTGATTGCCTGTCATCTTCAAGAATGTAACTGAAAAATGAAAATGAAAATCGCTTATTGTCACATGTAGGCTTCAAATGAAGTTACTGTGAAAAGCCCCTAGTCGCCACATTCCGCCGCCTGTTCGGGGAGGCTGGTACGGGATGTAAAACTGATGTAAATCTGAGAAATTCTGTAGGTTCGATCAAACATAGTTCTGATTTTAGTCGGGATTGTCAGTGCAAACATTTTGGAATTCAAGTAATTATTGTGGTATTTGCAGATGCATTTTTGGGAAGAGAAGAACTCACTTTTGCATTTCGCTTTATGATGTACCCAGAACATTGCATCCAGTCAATTACATTCAGAACTGCAGTCACTGTTGATGCTCAGACAAATGCTGCAGCCAGTTTGCACACAACAGTCCTGCAAACAGCAAACTGTTGATCGGTTACAGGTAGTGTTAGTTGAGGAAGTGACATTCACCACTGGAAATTCTCCCTGTCTTTCTTTCTGTAGCACCAAGGGTATGGTGAACAAACAGAGGGAAACTGAGCCTCATCTGAAAGACAGCACCTCTGACAATGCAGTGCTTCCTCAGTACTGTACCGAGTGCTAGGGCTGCATTTTCTTGTAGCGATTGAAGAATCCAAGTCCTCTTACGGCTTACGAAATCTGAGCACGCCTCTGAACCTCGTTCCTCTCATATTTTTGTCTCATGGGCAGGGAGCGGTCATAAGGCATTGGAGCAGAAGTTGGCCATTTGACTATCAGGCGTATTCCTCCATACAATGAGATCATGACTCATCTGAGGTTGTTTTTACTGGGTCAGGTTTTGTGAGCTGTGTTCTAGTGAAAGAGGAGTACGGAAGGAGTGTGGGTACAGAAATGGGCTGGTTAAAAGGCCTGCCCAGGTTTTCAGGGACAGCAGCTCAGTTCCCACCATTGTTCTTAAGTCCACTAAACTCACTGCTCATCCTCTCAACCCCCACCCACCCCAAAGACTTCTCATGCTTCCCATGTCCCCTCCACATCTCCTTATACTCCTCCTGCCCCCTCATACTCCACATACTCCCTCATATTCCCCATGACTCTTCATACTCCCAATGCTCCCTCCATGTACCCCCATGTATTGTCTATAGCCACTCATCTAAAACCCAGTATGGGCAGACCTCAGGATGTCTTTGAAATGGAAATTTAAAAAATAAACTTCTAATAATCTTATCGAGCTATCATTCAAACATATTTCATAATGAAAAAAGCTCTTTCATGAAGGTCATTCAAAAAAATTTAATTTCCTCAAGTTGTCAATATTTTGTAAAAAAAAACACTTATTCACTGATCACATCAAAAATAGACAATTCTTTAATAAACTTCTAAAACTGTCAATCAAACTGTGAACACAGCCTCCTGCTGCAATAACTAGTTCACAGCTTTTGAAACTTAGCTAAGCACTCATAATGGACTCAGCTGTCAGAACAAACCCTAGAAAATCAAAACAATGGAGTCTATTGAAATATTTTTTTAAAATGCCTTTTTTCTAAGATACACCAGATGTCCTGTCAATTATAACAGTCCAGGAGCAGGTTACTGCTTCTATTGTTCGCCAAGTGAAAACTGCTTGAGTCTTTTTTCAATTTAAAAGGATTCTGTGTATTTAAATCACTTCAGGTTATTACATTAGTGATCCCAAGCAGCGTTTGCATCAGTTTTCAATGCAAAAGAGCACTCAGTTACTCTAATGCATCTCAACACTTAAACAATTCTGATCAATGTAATGGTCAAGTTACCTTTTCAGGCCAGGACCCTATGGTGAATCACTGCAGTTAAATACATCTACATTACAATATGGTCTATATAGTGACATTTGAAGTTGTCAAAATATTTAACATATACCTGTCAGAATGCTGCTGACTTCTCAGTTGGCTTTCCCCAGTGGTCACAAATTCTCCAACAAGGCAAGTTTTTTGGGGGCTTCCAGAACCCGCAAAAGCTCATTAAAAAAAAGTGAGTGGGCAGAGGAAATTCTCATTTCCTATAGGCCTCATCATGGCAACCAGACCTCCGGAGAGGTGCGTGAAAGGTTATGGTCTGAAGTCTTCTGAACCACGTGGGAAGACCACATTCAAATAGAGCGGGGCCAAGAAGGGAGCGGAAATGAGCTTTTTTTGGCAAAAGCTTCAAGATTTCAAGTATCCTGATGCCATGCCCACCTCTGCAGAGAGATGAAAATTTGGTCCCTCGTCTAAATTATGTGTTCAGTTCTTGGAACGGCGTTTCGACCCTTGACCTCTGACTTAACCCACTGAGCTAAACTGACAGAAAGAAGGGAAACAATAAAAAAAAGTCAAAAATATTAATAAATTGACAATAAAGTACGTTATGATTTTGGTTCGATTATCTTGAGCATTGCTTTTTTTTTAAATAATTTTTATTGAGAAATTTTGATTTTATACAACAATAACGCACCTTAGTAAAATACCGAAAATAACAATAATATTAACAATCATATACATTCGCCCCATCCCCATGAACAACCCAGCATTTTAACAACAACGCAAATTAACACACTATAAAGTTACAGAATAAACACTACAATAATGCACCCCCCCCCCCCCCCCCCCCCCCCCCGGGTTGCCTCTGCTATTGACCCAGTTACCTATTTCTGAGCCAGGAAGTCCAGAAAAGGCTGCCATCGTTTATAGAACCCTTGTGTTGATCCTCTCAGGGCAAATTTGACCTTTTCCAATTTTATAAATCCCGCCATGTCACTGATCCAGGTCTCCACACTTGGGGGCCTCGCATCCTTCCACTGTAGCAGAATCCTTCGACGGGCTACTAGGGACGCAAAGGCCAGGACCCCGGCCTCTTTCGCCTCCTGCACTCCCGGCTCCACCCCAACCCCAAAAATCGCGAGTCCCCACCCTGGCTTGACCCTGGATCCAACCACCCTTGACACCGTCCCCGCCACCCCCTTCCAGAATTCTTCCAGTGCTGGGCATGCCCAGAACATATGGGCGTGGTTCGCAGGACTCCCCGAACATCTGGTGCACCTGTCCTCACCCCCGAAGAACCTACTCATCCTAGTCCCGGACATGTGAGCCCGGTGCAGCACCTTAAATTGGATGAGACTAAGCCTCGCACACGAGGAGGAAGAGTTGACTCTCTCCAAGGCCTCCGCCCAAGTCCCGTCCTCTATCTGCTCCCCGAGTTCCTCCTCCCATTTAGCCTTCAGCTCCTCCACTGACGACTCCTCCACCTCCTGCATTACCTTATAGATGTCAGACACCTTCCCCTCTCCTACCCACACTCCCGAAAGCACTCTGTCCATCGTCCCCTGCGAGGGCAGCAAAGGGAATCCCTCTACCTGTCGCCTAGCAAACGCCTTTACCTGCAGGCATCTGAACATGTTCCCCTGGGGAAGGCCAAATTTATCTTCCAGTTCCCCCAGGCCCGCAAACCTCCCGCCAATAAACAAGTCCCTCAATTTGCTGATGCCCGCCCTTTGCCATCCCCTGAATCCCCCATCCGTGTTCCCCGGGATGAACCGATGGTTGCCACCCAGTGGAGCCTCCATCGAGCCCCCTGTTTCCCCCCGATGCCATCTCCACTGTCCCCAGATTCTTAGGGTCGCCGCCACCACCGGGCTCGTGGTAACCCTCTTGGGGGAGAGCGGCAACGGTGCCGTTACCATGGCACCCAGGCTCGTACCTCTACATGACGCCATCTCCATTCTTTTCCACGCCGCCCCTCCCCCCTCCATCACCCATTTACGCACCATTGACACATTGGCTGCCCAATAGTACCCCAGAAGGTTGGGCAGCGCCAGCCCGCCTCTATCCCTTCCTCGCTCCAGGAACACCCTCCTCACTCTCGGAGTCCCATGTGCCCACACAAAGCTCAGAATACTGCCGGTCACTCTCCTAAAGAAGGCCCTGGGGATAAATATGGGCAGGCACTGAAAAAGGAACAAGAACCTCGGAAGCACTGTCATTTTGACGGACTGCACCCTCCCCGCCAACGACAATGGCAGCATGTCCCACCTCCTGAACTCCTCCTCCATCTGATCTACCAGTCTGGTAAAGTTATGCTTGTGGAGAGTCCCCCAGTCCCTGGCCACTTGCACCCCTAGGTACCTAAAGCTCTCCCCTGCCCTCCTAAGCGGGAGCCTACCAATTCCTTCCTCCTGGTCTCCAGGGTGCACCACAAACACCTCGCTCTTACCTAAGTTAATTTATAACCTGAGAAGGTCCCAAACTCGGCTAGTAACTCCATCACTCCCGGCATCCCTCCCACCGGGTCCGCCACATACAGTAACAGGTCGTCGGCATACAACGACACCCTATGTTCCTCTCCACCTCGCACCAAGCCTCTCCACCTCTCTGAATCTCTCAATGCCATCGCCAGCGGCTCGATTGCCAGTGCAAACAACAAGGGGGACAAGGGGCAACCCTGCCTGGTCCCTCGGTAAAGCCGGAAGTACTCCGACCTCCTCCTATTCGTGGCCACGCACGCCATCGGGGCCTCGTATAGCAGCCTTACCCATCTAATGAACCCTTCACCAAATCCAAACCTCCCCAACACCTCCCATAGGTACCCCCACTCCACTCTATCGAAGGCCTTCTCCGCATCCAGCGCCACCACTATCTCTGCCTCCCCCTCAATCGCCGGCATCATAATGACATTCAGCAATCTCCGCACATTCGTGTTCAGCTGCCTTCCCTTCACAAAACCTGTCTGGTCCTCATGCACAACCCCTGGCACACAGTCCTCTATCCTGGTGGCCAGGATTTTTGCCAGCACCTTAGCATCCACGTTGAGGAGAGATATGGGCCTGTATGAACCACACTGCTGGGGGTCCTTGTCCTTCTTTAAAATTAACGAGATCAGTGCCCGTGACATCGTCGGGGGCAAAGTCCCCCCTTCCCACGCTTCGTTGAGTGTCCGCACCAGCAAAGGGCCCACTAGGTCCACGAACTTTTTATAAAATTCCACCGGGAACCCATCCGGCCCCGGTGCCTTCCCTGACTGCATCTGCCCGATCCCCTTAACTAGCTCCTCCAGCTCAATCGGCGCACCCAGCCCCTCCGCCTTCTCCTCCTGCACCTTCGGGAAAGAAAGCCCGTTGAGGAACCTCTTCATTCCCCTCCTCTCCCCCGTTGGCTCCGACCGGTACAGTTACCCGTAAAAGTCCTTGAAGACCTCATTCACCTCTACCCCCTTCCGCACCACATTCCCACTCTTGTCTCTCACTCCAGCAATCTCCTTAGCCGCATCCCGCTTACGGAGCTGATGAGCCAGCATCCTACTCGCCTTTTCACCATGTTCGTACACTGCCCCTTGTGCCTTCCTCCACTGTGCCTCCGCCTTTCTAGTGGTCAGCAAATCAGATTTAGCCTGTAGGCTGTGCCTCTCCCCCAACAGTCCCTCCTCTGGTGCCTCTGCATACCTCCTGTCCACCTCCAGCATCTTTCCCACCAGTCTATCCCTCTCACTCCTCTCGCTCCTCTCCCTGTGTGCCCGGATGGATATCAGCTCCCCACGAATTACTGCCTTCAGGGCTTCCCAGACCATCCCCACCTGAACCTCCCCCGTATCATTCACCTCAAGGTACCCCTCAATACTTGCCCGGACCCTCCTACACACCTCCTCCTCCGCCAACAACCCCACATCCAACCGCCACAATGGACGTTGGTCTCGCACCTCCCCCATCTCCAACTCTATCCAATGCGGAGCGTGGTCGGAGATTGCAATGGCCGAATACTCGGCCTCCTCCACTCTCGGAATCAGTCCCCTACTCACCACGAAGAAATCTATCCGAGAGTAGACCCTATGTACGTGGGAGAAGAAAGAGTACTCACGTGCCCTCGGCCTCACAAACCTCCATGGATCCACTCCACCCATCTGATCCATAAACCCTCTCAGTACCTTGGCCGCCGCCGGCCTCCTACCCGTCCTAGAGCTGGACCAATCCAGTGAAGGATCCAACACCGTATTAAAGTCCCCCCCTATGATCAGACCTCCTGCCTCCAGATCCGGGATCCGTCCCAACATACGCCTCATAAAGCCCGCATCGTCCCAATTTGGGGCATACACACTAGCCAGTACCACCTTCTCTCCTTGCAGCCTGCCCCTAACCATCACATACCTACCCCCCTTATCCGCCACCACCTCCGATGCCTCAAACAACACATTTTTCCCCACCAGAATCGCCACTCCCCGGTTCCTCACATCCAACCCCGAGTGGAAAACCTGCCCCACCCATCCCTTCCTCAGGCGGACCTGGTCCGCCACCCTCAGGTGGGTCTCCTGCAGCATCGCCACATCCGCCTTTAGCCCCTTCAGGTGAGCCAGTACCCTTGACCGCTTCACCGGCCCATTCAACCCTCTCACATTCCAGGTGACCAACCGGATCAGAGGGCGTCCCGCCCCCCTCCCCCGTCGGCTAGCCATAGCCCGTCGACTGCCCGCCCCAGGCCAGCATCCCCTGCTCAACCCCGTCCCCATAGCGACAACCCCTCACCTCTGTCCCCCCAACCCCCACCAGCTCCTTCTTGCCCCTACCAGCAGCAACCCGGTATTCCCCTTTCCCCCCCTCCCTTCCCCCCCAGGCTAGGAACTCTCCCAGCCGCGAACCGTCCTCCATTGTACTTCCGTGGGTCAGCTAACTTCTGCTGACCCCGGAAACTCCCGCCAATAGCCCGACCCCTCCCGAAGTGGGATCATCCCCCATCCTATCCCTCCTCCTGGCACCGCTCCAGCGCGGGGAAGAACCAGTTAAGGCCCCACCTCCCCCGTCACCGTCTCCGCCCCCCAGCCCCGCAGTGCGGGAAACCAGAGGAAAGCCCGCGCTTTCGCCCTGCCCCACCACACCCTTCTGACGCAGCTCCCAAATATCAGCCCCCCTCCATACCCCCACTCCGACATAGAATACAACATACCCCCCCGACCCTCCCCGCAAGATATACAGCCCAAACAATGCCCCAAGCACAAAAACAAAAACATAGCAGAACAACCCCTCCGTAAATAACCATATCAAAATTGCAAAAGTACTAAAACAAGACGAAAAAAACCGAAGAAAAAGAGAACACAGCAACAGCCGAATCCAGCACTAATATCTTACAGCCGACCTCGCAACCCCCAACCCCTAGTTCAAGTCCAGTTTCTCCGTCCGCACGAAGGCCCACGCCTCCTCCGGGGAATCGAAATAATGGTGCCGGTCCGAATAAGTTACCCACAGGCGCGCGGGCTGCAACATTCCGAACTTTATCTTTTTTCTATAAAGCACCTCTTTCGTCCGATTAAATCCGGACCGCCGCTTAGCCACCTCCGCACTCCAATTCTGGTAGATCCGCACTACCCCATTCTCCCAATTGCTGCTCTTCACCTTCTTGGCCCAGCGCAGCACGCAGTCCCGATCACTGAACCGGTGGAACCTCACCAGCACCGCACGCGGGGGTTCATTCTCCTTAGGCCTCCTGCCCAGTACTCTGTGTGCTCCCTCCAGCTCCAGGGGCAGATGGAGAGACCCGGCCCCCACTAGCGAACCCAGCATTACAGCCACATAGGCTGTCAGGTCCGATCCCTCCGCAAGGCCCAAGATCCGCAGGTTTTTCCGCCTCATGCGGTGATCCAGCTCCTCGAAGCGTTCCTGCCACTTCTTGTGGAGTGCTTCATGCCCCTCCACCTTACTCACGAGGACCACTGCCTCCTCCTCTCGTTCAATGGCCTGCGTCTGCAACTTCTTGATGGCAGCACCCTGGGTGGACTGAATCTCTGACAGCCTTCTGTTTGTTTCCTGCAGAGAGCTCAGTACTTCATCCTTGAATTCTTTAAAGCAGCGCAGGAGATCAGTTTGTTGTTTCTGGGCCCAGAGTCTCCACTCCTCTGGAGCTCTGTCGGTGGCCATCTTGGATCCCTTCCCCCGTTTTTTCTGAGGAGCTGCTGCTGTTTTTTCCACCTTTCCACTCCGAGTTCGAGTCATGGACTGCAGGGAAAGTCGTTCAGCACACCTTCCCCCACCGGGAGACGTCGAAAAATTTCCGTTTTGGGCTCTCAAAAGAGCCGAAAAATCTCTTTAAAACGGGAGCTCCCACATGTGTGGCTTACTGTTGCATAACTGCCACTGGAAGTCCCATCTTGAGCATTGCTGTTTCTGATTGATAATTCAGATGAATCCGAAAGGTAAATTGAGTTTATGCTGAACCTCAGATCAGGTGTTGACTTGTTAAAGTACATGAATTCCAGCCCTCCCATAACTTGGCAAAGCAAAGTAAACATTTATATTTTGACGGAGATTGCACTGGCAAATCATTAAATCGTTGAATCTAGATCATAGTCATAGAGTTTCACAGCACAGAAAGAGGCCCTTCAGCCCATCATGTCTGCGGTGCCCATCAAACACCTATCTATTCGAATCCCATTTTCCAGCACTTGATCCGTAGATCCCTTGGGGATGTCAATTATTCCCCATGATGAAGCTTGTCATGTAAAATGAATGTCTGAATATTTGACAAACTGGTCTTTAGATCTGTGGAGCACGAAAGATTTGTTGGAAGCTATTTGTTTTTCCACACGCTGGGTGGTTTCATTTGCATTTATATTGCTGCATGGTTTCCTGTTACCAAAACGTCTGATATTCTCCCATTTTCTTTTATTTTACAAGAATGTCACTTGCAGTTTAATTTGAGAAACAATTTGCAAAGGTTTGACCAAGGCCCAAAAGCAGGTGTGGTGATCACAATATGCGATTAACCTGTGCCCATTTGTTGCGGGCTGCCTGTTCATTGACATGACTGCAGTATGCGGCCTGTGTTGAGTGCACTGTTGAGTGGCTGCATGCCTGAGGAGGAGATATGTATGAGCTTATGTTAGCCATGCTATTTGAATTCAGCCTACTCCTCTGAAATAGAGGTGTGCTTTGTCTTGAGCAGGTCCTCGAAGTCCTTTAGACACAAATATAGCACAACATGGCAAAGAGCTGGCTCCAAAATTCTCCGTGCAGCAATGGTAGCCTTACTGCAGGAGCTGGACGGTAGGAAGCAGGTTCTCTGTCCACAGGGGATACAAGACCTTCCAGATCACCTCTGAGAAGGCAATGGGAGTGATGCACTATCAATTACGACGAAACGAGAATAGAGAGTAATCGAGGCTTTATTATACAGATGTGTGGCCTCCTACAGCTGCTTCTGAAATGGCTGCAGTTCGGAGAGCACACACATTTATACTCCACCTACTGGGCGGAGCCAGCAGGCAGGGATCTACCCCTGTACCTGTAGTACAGGGGCGTTACCGTAATACCCTCGTATGCATTGCAGTATATACAATATAATATAACAGTGGTGACTACCATATTCACACCCTGTTAAAAATGAGTCCAGCCGGGTGGGGGGGAGGGGGGGGGGGGTGGAAAACTATATACATACAGGTTGTCATTAAAATTTCAGAGGAGGTTACAAATTTAGACGATCGGGCGCCTTGATCCGTCATTGAGAGCGCCGCAGTGTAGGTGGCGAGTCAGGCGTCGGCACGGTCGTCGGTGACTCCGGGAGCGTTTCGCCATTCTCTTCATCCGCGGGTGGGACCAAGGGAAGGATGGATCGTCCTGGAGCGGGGGCTGTGGGGGGATGTGCAGGGGGAATGGAGGGTAGTGCTGGGACAGAGGAGGGGGGGGCGGTGCGGGGACCCAGCTGGTGCCAGGTCCCGAAGGGAGACTGTGACTTGGCGGCCGTTGGGGTATGCTGCGTAGGCATACTGCGGGTTTGCGTGGAGTAGCTGTACCCTCTCAACCAATGGGTCCGCCTTGTGTAGCCGCACGTGTTTACAGAGGAGAACGGGTCCTGGAGCTGCCAGCCATGTTGGGAGCGAAACCCCGGAGGTGGACTTCCTAGGGAAGGCAAAGAGACGTTCATGGGGGGGGTTTCGTTAGTCGCAGTCCAAAGGAGCGACCGAATGGAGTGAAGGCCTTCAGGGAGGACTTCCTGCCAGCGGGAATGTGGTGAATGTGTAACCACTATAATTCACACTGTACATTACTGTGTCCCTGTGGGCTCCATCTGTGAGCCGTTGCGCGGCTCTGCCCACAGGGGGAGATGAGGAGCATGTACAGGGCTCCATCCTCGGCTCCACCCCCTTCAGGAAGTATAAGTGCTGCGGTCCTGCGAGTCCGCCTTCAGTTCAGCATAGTCACAGGCAGGCTCAGTTGTAAGCCGATTAAAGCCACAGATTACTCCAACTCGTGTCTCTGGTTGAATTGATGGTCGCATCAATTTAATCGGCTTAAAGAACTACGATGGAATCAGCCCTCAAACATGACCAACTAGAACTCGATCCACAGGCCACAGACGCAAAGGAAATTTTTTTGCATTGGCTTCGGTGCTTCAAGGCCTACCTGGCTGCTTCGACGACCTCCTCTGTTTTCAGATGAACAGAAACTCAGTCTCCTCCATCGTATTTCTACTCAACTTAATGAAGCTGACTCTTATACTGAGGCCCTCGCGATGCTTGACCACCTGTACGTGTGGCCCGTGAACAAAGTCTACGCGCGACATATCTTCACGACTCCTTGCCAGCGCCCTGGGGAGTCGCTAGAGGACTATCTACGCGACCACAAAGCCCTAGCACGCGACTGTAACTTCCAGGCTGTGACAGCCTCTCAGCACATGGAACTCGCCGTCCGAGACGTGTACGTTGTGGGGGTCCGATCAAATTATGAGAAAGGGGTCCAAGACCCGGAGGACACGGTAAAACTGGCGACCTCGTTGGAGGTCGCTTTCCAAAGCCTAACTGCGTTCCCGGCCGATCACGCAACCCCATCGTGGACCCCCAACCGAAGGCTGCCCCAGGCCTGCGCCGCACGGCCACCCGCCCACCCCAGAGGACTATCGTGCCATTTTTGCATCCAGCCCCAACACCCCCGACAGCAATGCCCGGCCCGCAACGCGACCTGCAGCAGCTGCAGGCGAAAAGGGCACTTTGCTAAGGTCTGCCTGGCCAAACCCAAAAACTCGAACACTCGCTCCTCCGACCCTCAGGCTCGCAGACCCCGTAACATGGCAACGTGTTGGCCGATTCTGCCTCCGCACAACATGTGCGATTCATGGGGGCCGCCATCTTGGCCATCCTTCCCCACGCGGCCCACCACGTGCGATCCATGGGACGGCCATCTTGGACGTCATTTTCCTCGCCACCTGCCACGTGCGACCAACGGGGGCCGCCATCTTGGCCATCACCCGCTACCCAACTCGAGCAGTCATCACGGGGCCACTCCAGCACCACCGACCACACCGCCGTCTACCCTCAACTCAGCGCCGTCACCTTGGACCAGTCGCGGCCCAAGCACCTCAACAGATCCATGATGGCCGTCCGGATCAACGGCCATGAGACACCGTGCCTCTTCGACTCCGGGAGCACCGAGAGCTTCGTTCACCCGGACCTGGTAAGGCGCTGTTCGCTCCCAGTATTCCCAACGCGGCAAATAATCTCTCTCGCCTCGGGGTTGCACTCAGCCCAAATACAAGGGCGCATCTCAGCGACTCTAACGATACAAGGCGCCAATTACACAAATTTCAAATTGTACGTGATCCCAGACTTCTGCGCCCTGCTCCTCCTAGGACTGGATTTCCAGTGTAACCTCAGGAGCCTCCCACTCAGCTTCGGCGGGCCCCTGCCCCCAATCACTATATGCAGCCTAGCAACCCTGAAAGTCAATCCCCCCTCACTCTTCGCTAACCTCACCGCCAACTTAGGGCAGCATGGTAGCATGGTGGTTAGCATAAATGCTTCACAGCTCCAGGGTCCCAGGTTCGATTCCCGGCTGGGTCACTGTCTGTGTGGAGTCTGCACGTCCTCCCCCTGTGTGCGTGGGTTTCCTCCGGGTGCTCCGGTTTCCTCCCACAGTCCAAAGATGTGCGGGTTAGGTGGATTGGCCATGCTAAATTGCCTGTAGTGTAAGGTTAATGGGGGGATTGTTGGGTTACGGGTATAGGGTGGATACTTGGGTTTGAGTAGGGTGATCATTGCTCGGCACAACATCGAGGGCTGAAGGGCCTGTTCTGTGCTGTACTGTTCTATGTCTATGTTAACTGCAAGCCAGTGGCCACTCGTAGCAGGAGGTATAGTCTGCAGGACAGGGTGTTCATCAGATCTGAAGTCCGGCGCCTATTGCGTGAAGGACTCATAGAGGCCAGTAATTGCCCCCGGAGAGCTCAGGTAGTGGTCGTCAAAACCGGGGAAAAACTCCGGATGGTGGTTGATTACAGCCAGACCATGAACCGGTTCATGCACCTGGATGCGTACCCCCTCCCCCGGATTGCGGACATGGTAAACCAGATCGCACAGTACCGCGTGTTCTCCACGGTGGATCTGAAGTCCGCATACCATCAGCTCCCAATCCGCCCAGAGGGCTGCCACTACACGGCATTCGAGGCAGACAGCCGCCTCTTCCATTTCCTCCGGGTCTCCTTTGGCGTCACAAACGGGGTTTCGGTGTTCCAAAGAGCAATGGACCGAATGGTGGACCAGTACGGGCTGCGGGCCACTTTCCCATACTTGGATAATGTCACCATCTGCAGCCATGATCAGCAGGACCACGACGCCAATCTCCACCGATTTCTCCAGACCGCCCAAAACCTCAACCTTACCTATAATTAGGAGAAATGTGTTTTCCGCACCACCAGGCTAGCCATCCTCGGCTACGTCGTGGAAAAAGGAGTCCTAGGACCTGACCCCAACCGTATGCGTCCCCTCTTACAACTCCCTCTGCATCACAGTCCCAAGGCCCTCAAGAGATGCCTCGGATTTTTTTCGCACTATGCCCAGTGGGTCCCCCGATTGCATCAAGACGGAAATCGCTAAGGCCGCCATGAGTGCAATAGACGAGTCTGTCCCGTTCCAGGTGGAGAGCGACGCTTTAGAGGTCACTCTCGCTGCCACTCTGAACCAGGCAGTCAGGCCAGTAGCGTTCTTTTCCCGAACCCTTTCCTCTTCCGTACTTCGACACTCCTCAGTCGAAAAAGAAGCCCAAGCCATTGTGGAAGCCGTGCGGCACTGGAGGCACTACCTCGCAGGTAGGAGGTTTACCCTCATCACTGACCAAAGATCGGTTACCTTCATGTTTGACAATTCGCAACGGGGCAAGATCAAAAATGACACGATCTTGAGGTGGAGGATTGAACTCTCCATCTACAATTACGATATCGTATATCGTCCTGGGAAGCTCAACGAGCCCCCAGATGCCCTGTCCCGCGGCACACGCGCCAGCACGCAAGACAACCATCTTCAGGCGATCCACAATGACCTCTGCCAGCCGGGGTCGCCCAGCTCGCCCATTACATCAAGGCTCGCAACCTGCTCTTCTCCACTGAGGAGGTTAAAGCCGTCACCAGGAATTTCTCGATCTGCGCGGAGTGTAAACCGCACTTCTATAGACTAGACACGGCACACCTGGTAAAGGCATCCCAGACCTTTGAACGCCTGAGCATCAATTTCAAAGGGCCCCTCTCTTCAACTAATCGCAACATTTATTTCCTCAACGTTATTGATGAATTCTCCCGTTTCCCGTTTGCCATCCCATGCCCCGATATGACCTCCCATACAGTTATCAGAGCCCTGCACAGTGTCTTCAACCTGTTCGGTTTCCCCAACTATGTCCACAGCGACAGGGGTTCATCCTTCATGAGCGACAAACTGCGTCAGTACCTGCTCAGTAAGGGCACCGCCTCGAGCAGGACTACCAGCTATAACCCCAGGGAGAAAGGGCAGGTGGAGAGGGAGAACGTGACGGTCTGGAAGACCGTCCTATTGACCCTACGGTCCAGGAATCTCCCGACCTCCCACTGGCAGGAAGTCCTCCCCGATGCGCTCCATGCTATTAGGTCCCTCCTTTGTACGGCCACGAATCAGACTCCTCATGATCGCCTATTTGCCTTCCCTAGGGTAACTACTACGGGGGTCTCACTTCCGCCCTGGTTGAGGATACCGGGCCCTGTCCTCGGAAAACAAGTTCGGACACATAAGACCAACCCCCTAGTAGAGAGGGTCCAATTCCTGCACTCGAACCCCCACTACGCGTTCGTTGAACATCCTGATGGCCGACAGAACACCGTTTCCCTTCGGGAGCTGGCACCCGCAGGCTCTACTACCACTACCGCCGATGTACCTCCCACACTACACCCCACCCGACTTCCCATGCCCTGCGCCCCTGTGCCTATTTGCTTCCCGCGCTACCTTCCGCCCGACACACCGGTTCGCAGGAACGAAGCTCAGGAAAAACCATCCCCGGAGTCCACACCCAGACCCGCACCGAACATCCTTCCACAGTAATCCGAGACGGCTGCAACACCGGTGCTTCGTCGGTCACAACGCACGATTCGGGCGCCGGACCGACTGAACTTGTAGACCCGTCACCCCCGCCGGACTTGATTTTTTAACAGGTGGTGAATGTGTAACCACTATAATTCACACTTGTGTCCCTGTGGGCCCCATCTGTGAGCCGTTGGGTGGCTCTGCCCACAGGGGGAGATGAGGAGCATGTACAGGGCTCTGCCCTCGGCTCGACGCCCTTCAGGAAGTATAAGTGCTGCGGTCCTGCGAGTCCACCTTCAGTTCAGCATAGTCGCAGGCAGGCTCAGTTGTAAGCCGATTAAAGCCACAGTTTACTTCAACTCGTGTCTCTGGTTGAATTGATGGTCTCATCAGGGAGGCCAGGAGATTTCTGGACCATAGGGCAGCTGGACGGCCTTCCAGCCGTCCCATTCTCTCGCTCCACCAGCCCGTTTCCCTGGGGGTTGTAGCTGGTCGTCCTGCTCGAGGCAATGCCCCTGTTGAACATAGAACATAGGACATTACAGCGCAGTACAGGCCCTTCGGCCCTCGATGTTGCACCGAACTGTGAAACCCCTCAAGCCCATCTACACGATTCGCTTATCGACCATATGCCTATCCAATGACCATTTGAATGCGTTTAGTGTTGGCGAGTCCACTACTGTTGCAGGCAGGGCATTCCGAAGCTCAATTCCTCTACCAATAAAAGCTAACACACTGTACGCCTTCTTAACAACCCTCTCAACCTGGGTGGCAACTTTCAGGGATCTATGGACATGGACACCGAGATCTCTCTGCTCATCCACACTACCAAGAATCTTACCTTTAGCCCAGTACTCCTGTTATTCCTTCCAAAATAAATCCCCTCACACTTTTCTGCATTAAACTCTATTTTCCACCTGTCAGCCCAGCTCTGCAGCTTATCTGTGTCCCTCTGTAACTTGTAACATCCTTCTGCACTGTCCACAACTCGACCGACTTTAGTGTCATCTGCAAATTTACTCACCCATCCTTCTACGCCCTCCTCCAGGTCATTTAAAAAATGACAAACAGCAGCGGCCCCAAAACAGATCCTTGTGGTACACCACTAGTAACTGGACACCAGTCTGAACATTTCCCATCAACCACCACCCTTTGTCTTCTATCAGCTAGCCAATTTCTGATCCAAACTGCTAAATCACCCTGAATCCCATGCCTCTGTATTTTCTGTAATAGCCTACCATGGGGAACCTTATCAAACGCTTTACTGAAATCCATATACACCACATCAACTGCCTTACCCTCGTCCACCTGTTTGGTCACCTTCTAGAAGAACTCAATAAGGTTTGTGAGGCATGATCTACCCTTCACAAAACCATGTTGACTGTCTCTTTTTTTTTTTTAATAAACAATTTTATTGAGGTAGTTTTTGGCTTTATAAACAGTTACAGACATCATCAGAAAGGAAGCAAAAAAGGCAAAAATGTGCAACCATCCACGTACTTTCAATACTTCCATCATACCGTATTGCACAAGCCCGCTCCCCTCCCACCCGTACTACCCGCCATATTTTCCCTCCTACTCTACTCTACCCCCCCCCCCCCCCTCCCCCCACCCCCCTGCTGACGCTCACTCTCCCGCAAAGAAGTCAATAAATGGTTGCCACCTCCGGGTGAACCCCTGCACAGATCCCCTCAAGGCGAACTTAATTTTTTCCATCCCCAGGAAACTTGACATGTCCGCAAGCCACCACTCAGTCTTCGGGGGCTTTGAGTCCCTCCACGCCAATAATATTCGTCGCCGGGCTAGAAGGGAAGCAAAGGCCAGCACATCGGCCGCTTTCTCCCCCTGGACGCCCGGGTCTTCCGAAACCCCAAAAATTGCCACCCCTGGACTCATCACCACCCTTGTTTTTAGCACCTGGGACATGACCCCCGCAAATCCCTCCCAGTACCCCCTCAGCTCAGGGCATGCCCAAAACATGTGCACATGGTTCGCTGGTCCTCCCGCGCACCTAGCGCATTTGTCCTCTATCCCGAAAAATTTGCTCATCCGAGCCACCGTCATATGGGCCCGGTGAACGACCTTAAATTGGATCAGCCCGAGCCTTGCACATGTCGCGGTCGAGTTTACCCTACTCAGGGCCTCTGCCCACAGCCCATCCTCCATTTCCCCGCCTAGCTCCTCCTCCCATTTAAGTTTCAGTTCCTCTGTCTGGGACCCTTCCTCCCTCATGAGCACCTTATAAATACCTGAGACTCTACCCTCCCCTTCGTCCCTCCCAGAGACTATTCTGTCTAGGATCCCCATTGGCGGGAGGCGCGGGAAAGATGGGACCTGTCTACGAACAAAGTCCCGCAGCTGTAGGTATCTAAAATCATTTCCCCCTACCAACCCAAATTTCTCCTCCAAGCTCCTCAAACTCGCGAAGCTGCCTTCCAGGAACATATCACCCACCCTTCCCGCCCCTGCTCGCCGCCATACTCGGAACCCCCCATCCATACTGCCGGGGGCAAACCGATGGTTGTCGCAGATTGGCGCCCAGACAGACGCCCCCATCTCCCCCACATGCCTCCTCCACTGGCCCCATATCCGCAGGGTCGCCACCACTACCGGGCTGGTGGTGTACTTGGCCGGCGGCAGCGGTAGAGGAGCCGTGACCAGGGCTTCCAAACTGGAGCCCCTGCACGAAGCCGCCTCCACTCGCTCCCAAATAGACCCCGTACCCACCATCCACTTCCTTATCATAGCGATGTTGGCTGCCCAGTAATAATTGACCAGACTCGGCAACGCCAGCCCTCCCTCGCTGCGGTTCCTCTCCAACATCGCCTTCTTCACCCGCGGAGACTTTCCCGCCCAGACAAAGCTCATGATCAGCCCGTTAACTCTTTTGAAGAAGGACTGTGGGATAAAGATCGGGAGGCACTGAAAAATAAACAAAAATCGAGGGAGGATTGTCATCTTTACAGTCTGCACCCTCCCTGCCAGCGACAGCGGGAGTGCATCCCATCTCCGAAACTCTCCCTTCATTTGCTCCACCACCCTGGCCAAATTTAACTTGTGCAGCCTGCCCCAGTCTCGCGCCACCTGGATTCCCAAATACCGGAAATTTTCCTCAACTAACCTAAACGGTAGCCCTCTCAATCTGTTCTCCTGGCCCCTTGCCTGTACCACAAACATTTCACTCTTGACCGTATTTAATTTGTATCCTGAGAACTGGCCGAACTCCCTCAGCATTCCCAGTATAGTTCCCATCCCGGCCACTGGGTCCGACACGTACAGGAGCAGGTCGTCTGCATAAAGAGAAACCCTATGTTCAACCCCGCCCCTCACCATCCCCTTCCAACCCTCTGCGGCTCTCAGCGCAATCGCCAGCGGCTCTATGGCCAGCGCAAACAGCAGCGGGGAGAGCGGGCAGCCCTGCCTGGTCCCTCGGTACAACCTAAAGTACTCCGACACTTCTCTGTTGGTCCTGACGCTGGCCCTCGGGGCCTGATATAATAATTTGATCCAATCCACCAATCCCTCCCCGAACCCAAACCGTCCGAGCACCTCCCATAGATATTCCCACTCCACCCGGTCAAAGGCCTTCTCGGCGTCCATAGCCACCACTACCTCCACCTCTCTACCCGCCGGGGGCATCATTATCACATTGAGCAATCTCCTCAGATTGGCCGCCAGCTGCCTACCTTTCACGAACCCCGTTTGATCCTCCCCAATCACCTCCGGTACACAGTCCTCCATTCTACCCGCCAGTACCTTTGCCAGGAGCTTGGCATCTACATTAATCAGGGAGATTGGCCTGTAGGACCCGCACACCTCCGGGTCTTTACCCCGCTTTAATATCAGAGATATGGTGGCTTGTGACATCGTCGGCGGCAGGGTCCCTCTGTCCCTTGCCTCATTGAAAACCCTCGCCAAGACCGGGCCCACCAGCTCAGAGAACTTCCTATAAAACTCTACTGGGTATCCATCCGGCCCCGGGGACTTCCCCGACTGCATGGCCTTTAGGCCCCCCAATACCTCCTCTACTCTAATCGGGGCCCCCAGCTCTTCCACTCGCCCCCCCCCCAACTGTTGGGAATGTTAACCCATCCAGAAACCTTTTCATCCCCTCCGGTTCTTCTGGCGGCTCCGAAGTATACAGCTTACGATAGAAGTCCCGGAATACCCTATTCAATTCTGCCGGATCCTCCACTTTGTGCCCCCCCTCGTCCCTCACTCTACCTATTTCCCTGGCCGCCTCCCTCCTCCTAAGTTGCTGCGCTAACAGTCTGCTAGCCTTTTCCCCATACTCGTACACCACTCCCCTCGCCTTCCTAAGCTGTTCCACGGCCCTGCTCGTGGATAGTGCCCCCAGTTCCGCCTGTAGCCTCTGCCTTTCCCTGAGCAAAACCTCCCCCGGGGACTCCGCGTGCTCTTCATCTATCCGGCCCATTTCCCTGACCAATCTATCCATCTCTGCCCGGTCTGCCTTGGCTCTATGGGCCCCAATTGAAATCAGCTCCCCCCGCACTACTGCCTTTAGCGCCTCCCACACGGTCGCCGCTGAGACCTCCCCAGTGTCATTCACCTGCAGGTAATTTTTTATACATTTCCGAAGCCTCTCGCAGATCCCCTCCTCCGACAGCAGTCCCACATCTAGCCTCCATTGCGGGCGTTGATACCTCGCTCCCCCGAACTGCAGGTCCACCCAATGCGGGGCATGGTCTGAAATGGTAATTGCTGAGTATTCCGTGTTCTTTACCTCCCCCCTACAGTCCCTGCTTAGCACAAAGAAATCTATCCTGGAATATACTTTGTGGACGTGCGAGTAGAACGAGTAGCCCCTTCCTGTTGGCTGTCCCTCCCTCCAGGGGTCCACTGCCCCCATTTGCTCCATAAACCCTTTCAGCTCCCTTGCCATTGCTGAGAGCCTACCCGTTCTGGGACACGACCGATCCAAAGTCGGGTCAAGGACCATGTTAAAGTCCCCTCCCATTATTAGCCTGCGAGAATCCAAGTCCGGGATCTTCCCCAGCACTCTTTTAATGAAGTCCACGTCATCCCAGTTCGGGGCATATATATTCACCAGCACCACTCTTCTCCCCTCCAGCCTGCCCCGTACCATCAGGTATCTGCCCCCCCTGTCTGCGGATATGCCCTCTGCCTCAAATTGCACACGCTTGTTGATCATGATTGCCACCCCTCTGGACTTCGAGTCCAAGTCCGAGTGGAAGACCTGGCTAATCCAGCCCTTCCTTAGCCTGGTCTGGTCTGACACTTTCAGATGTGTCTCCTGCAACATAATTACGTCCGCCCTCAGGGCCCGCAAGTGCGCGAACACCCGCGCCCTCTTAACCGGCCCATTCAGTCCCTTGACGTTCCAGGTGATCAGCCTGGTCGGGGGGCACATCCCACCCCCCCCACCCCGCCGGTCAGCCATAGCCTTTCTCGGGCCGGCCCCTGACCCGTGCGTCGCGCCCTTCCTGGCCCGCCCTATAGCTGCCTCCACCCTCGACCTCCTTTCCAGTGCCTATTTCAAGTCCCTCTCCCGTCAGCAGAATAACCCCCCCCCTCCCCTAACCCCATCCCCCGATACCCCCACCCCTGCCATCTACTGGCTATAGCTTTCCCCCCCATCTGACTTCCTTGACTAGCCAATCTGCTAGCCCGGTGACTCAACACTCCGGCGCCTTCCTGTCCCATTCCCCTTGTTTCCCCGCCCTCCTCCCCACCCACTGGGGCAAGCCGGCTCCAGTGTCTTCCGCGAGCTGCACAAAAAGCCCAAACAGGAAAAAAAAAGGGAAAAAACATAGAAAAAAGAGAAAAAGCACATAAATGTCCATGAACAAAGGAAAGAGTCTCAAATGTTCCGTTTGGCCCCATTGGCCCAGCAAACCATTGAGCAGCAGTCCAGGCACATTCGGCGTTCCTCCCCACAGAAATCCTCGGGCCCTAACTCGTGTCCTTAGGGCCTCCTTTCGGGACCATCCCCAGGTCCCTCACAAAATCCATCGCTTCTTCGGGCTCGGAAAAGTAGTGGTGTTGACCCTGGTGCGTGACCCATAGCCGAGCTGGGAACAGCAGACCAAACTTCACGTGCTTCCTGAACAGCACCTCCTTGACATTCTTAAAGGCTGCTCGCCGCCGAGCCACCTCCTGGCTTAGGTCCTGATAGATGCGGAGCACACTGTTATTCCACGTGCTGCTCCTGGCGCTCTTTGCCCACTGCAGCACCCGCTCCTTGTCCACGAACCTGTGGAACCTAATCACCATCGGGCGGGGGGGTCCGCCCAGCCGCCCCTGCCTTGCCTGCACCCTGTGTGCCCCCTCCAGCTCCAGCGGTCGCGGAAAGGCTTCAGCCCCCATCAGCTGCTTCAGCAGGTCTGCTACAAACGCTGCAGCCTCAGCTCCCTCCGCCCCCTCCGGGAGGCCGACCATCCTCAGATTGTTCCTGCGGACTCTATTCTCCAGCTCCTCTACTCTGTCCAGCAGTCTTCTCTGCCGCTCTTTCAGGCCGTCCACTTCTAGCGCTGCAACCGTTTGCGCATCCGCCTGCTCCTCCACCGCTTCTCCCAGCTCCTTAACTTTAACATCCTGGGCGTCCATCCTCTGGTTCAGCTGATCCACCGCTTTCTGGATTGGGTCCAAGCTGTCCCGCTTCAGCGCTTCAAAACTGGACTTCATTACCTGGAGCATGTTATCCAGCGCCAGCTGGATTGCTGAGTCCGGGTTCCGTGTGTCCGCCATCTTAGGTCCCAGGTAATTTTCTTCCGGTCCTTGTCTCTGTCCCTTTTTCTCCTTCTTCTTCTGCTTTCTGGAATCCCGCTGTTCCATATGCCGCAGCCCGCTCCTCAGCGCCTCCGCTGCCGCTTTCCTTCGCCCAGCTCCTTCAATTTGACCTCTTGGGCATCTGAAGTGGGTCCAAGCTGTCCCTCCTCAGCAACTCCAAACTTTTTCTTTTTCCCTTTGTCCTGGAGGAAGGAAGGTCCGTGGGTCCGCCATCTTAACCTGCAGGTCAGCTTCCTCCTTCTCTCTCTCTCTCCTTCTTCCTCACCTGCTGGCCTCCACACTTACATCCTCTGCAGCCCGCTCTCCTCCTCTGTTCCAGGCAGCCTTTCTGCCGCCTCCGTAGTCCCGCTATCGCGGGGAAACAGCTGTTCCAGCCGGCCGGAGTGAGAGCCCACCGAATGTGCGGCTCACTCGGACATCGCCGCCACCGGAAGTCCATGTTGACTGTCTCTAATCAAATTATTCCTTTCCAGATGATTATACACCCTGGGCGAAATTCTCCAACCCCCCGCCGGGTCGGAGAATAACCCGGGGCCGCTGAAAATCCCGCCCCCGCCATGGCAGAAATTCTCCGCCACCCGGGAATTGGCGGGGGCAGGAATCACCCTCCGCGCCGATCGGCGTGCCCCCCGCGGCGATTCTCCGGCCCGCGATGGCCTGAAGTCCCGCCGCTGGGAAGCCTCTCCCGCCGCCATGGTTTGAACCACCTATGGTGGCGGCAGGATCGGCGGCGCGAGCGGGCCCCCGGTGTCCTGGGGGGGCGCGGGCCGATCGGACCCCGGGAGGTGCCCCCACGGTGGCCTGGCCCGCGATCGGGGCCCACCAATCGGCGGGCGGGCCAGTGCTGTGGGGGCACTCTTTTTCTTCCGCCGCCGCCGCCATGGCCTCAACCATGGTGGAGGAGAAGGAGAATCCCCCAGCGCGCATGCGCCGGTGGTGACGTCAGCGGCAGCTGACGCACCGGCGCATGCGCGAACCGGCGAAGGCCTTTCGGCCAGCCCCGGCGGCGGGCGTCAAAGGCCGCTGGAGCTGGTTTGGGCGCCAGTCGGTGTGGTGCCAACCACTCCAGCACGGGCCTAGCCCCTCAATGTGAGGGCTTGGCCCCTAAAGAATTCCGCCCCTTTGGGGAGGCCCGACGCCGGAGTGGTTGGCGCCACTCCGCTACGCTGGGACCCCCCGCCCCGCCGGGTAGGAGAGAATCCTGCCCCCTATCTCTTATAAACCTTTCCAAGACTTTTCCCACAACAGAAGTAAGGCTCACTGGTCTATAGTTACCGGGGTTATCTCTACTCCCCTTCTTGAACAAGGGGACAACATTTGCTATCCTCCAGTGTTCTGGCACTATTCCTGTAGACAATGATTACTTAAAGATCAATGCCAAAGGCTCAGCAATCTCCTCCTTAGCTCCCTAGAGAATCCTAGCATAAATACCATCCGGCCCAGGGGACTTATCTATTTTCACACTTTCCAGAATCGCTAACATCTCCTCCTTATGAACCTCAAGCCCTTCTATTCTAGTAGCCTGTATCTCAGTATTCTCCTCGACAACATTGTCTTTTTCCTGTGTGAATACGGACGAAAAATACTCATTTAGCACCTCACCTATCTCCTCGGACTCCACGCACAACTTCCCACTGCTGTCCTTGACTGGCCCTACTCTTACTCTAGTCATTCTTTTATTCCTGACATATCTATAGAAAGCTTTAGGGTTATTCTTGATCCTACCTGCCAAAGACTTCTCATGTCCTCTCCTGGCTCTTCTTAGCTCTCTCTTTAGAGCCTTCATAGCTAACTTGTAACTCTCGAGCGCCCTAACTGAACCTTCACGTCTCATCTTTACATAAGCCTCCTTCTTCCTCTTGACAAGTGTTTCAACTGCTTTAGTAAACCATGGTTCCCTCGCTCGACTACTTCCTCCCTGCCAAACATTTACATTCCTTGAACATGCTCCACATTTCCATTGTGCCCATCCCCTGCAGTTTTCCTCTCCAGCCAATGCATCCTAAGTCTTGCCTCATCGCATCGTAATTGCCTTTCCCCCAGATATGACTCTTGCCTTGCGGTATATACCTATCCCTTTCCATCACTAAAGTAAACGTAATCGAATTGTGGTCACTATCACCAAAGTGCTCACCTACCTCCAAATCTGACACCTGTCCTGGTTCATTGCCCAGTACCAAATCCAAAACGGCCTCGCCTCTCGTTGGGCTATCTACATACTGCATCAGGAAACCCTCCTGCACACATTGGACAAAAACGGACCCATCTAAAGTACTCGAACTATAGTGTTTCCAGTCAATATTTGGAAAGTTAAAGTCCCCCATAACAACTACCCTGTTACACTCGCTCCTATCCAGAATCATCTTTGCAATCCTTTCCTCTACATCTCTGGAACTTTTCGGAGACCTGTAGAAAACCCCTAACAGGGTGACCTCTCCTTTCCTGTTTCTTAACTCAGCCCATACTACTTCAGTATTCGAGTCCTCATCAAATGTCCTCTCAGCCACCGTAATACTGTCCTTGACTAACAATGCCACCCCTCCCCCTCTCTTACCACCTTCCCTGAGCTTACTGAAATAAACCCCGGCACCTGCAACAACCATTCCTCGCCCTGCTCTATCCATGTCTCCAAAATGGCCACAACATCGAAGTCCCAGGTACCAACCCATGCCGCAAGCTCACCCACTTTATTCCGGATGCTCCTGGCATTGAAGTAGACGCACTTTAAACCACCTTCCTTCCTGCCGGTACACTCCTGCAACTTTGAAACCTTACTCATGACCTCACTACTCTCAACGTCTTGTGTACTGGAGCTACAATTCAGGTTCCCAATCCCCTGCTGAACTAGTTTACACCCTCCAGAAGAGCATTAGCAAACCTCCCCCCCCCAAGGATATTAGTACCCCTCTGGTCCAGGTGTAGACCATCCCGTTTGTAGAGGTCCCACCTACCCCCAGAATGAGCCCCAATTGTCCAGGAATCTGAAACCGTCCCTGCAGCCACGTGTTCAACTGCTCTCTCTCCCTATTCCTCGACTCGCTAGCACGTGGCACGGGTAACAACCCAGAGATAATAACTCTGTTTGTCCTGGATCTAAGTTTCCACCCTAGCTCCCTGAATTCCTGCCTTACATCCCTATCCCTTTTCCTACCTATGTCATTGGTACCTATGTGGACCACGACTTGGAGCTGCTCCCCCTCCCCCTTAAGGATCCCGAAAACACGATCCGTTGAGCAGGTACTTGCGTAGCTCATCGCTCATGAATGAGGATCCCCGGTCGCTGTGGACGTAGGCGGGGAAACCGAACAGAGCGAAGATGGTGTAAAGGGCTTTGATGACGGTGGCAGTCGTCATATCGGGGCATGGGATGGCGAAGGGGAATCTCGAGTGCTCGTCGACCACGTTGAGAAAATACGTGTTGCGGTTGGTGGAGGGGAGGGGCCCTTTGAAGTCCATGCTGAGGCGCTCAAAGGGGCGGGTGGCCTTCACCAGGCGTGGACGGTCTGGCCGGTAGAAGTGCGGTTTACACTCCGCGCAGACCTGGCAGTCTCTTGTGATAGCCCTGACTTCCTCGATGGAGTAGGGCAGATTGCGGTCCTTTATGAAGTGATAAAAGCGGGTGACCCCTGGGTGACAGAGGTTGTCATGCAGGGTGTGGAGTCGGTCTACTTGTGCGCTGGCACATGTACCTCGGGATAGGGCATCGGGGGGTTCGTTGAGCTTACTGGGGCGATACAAAATCTCTTAAGTGTAGGTAGAGAGCTCGAACCCTCACCTCAAGATCTTATCATTATTGATCTTACCCCACTGTGTGTCGTTAAACATGAAGGCAACCGACCGTTGGTCAATGAGGAGAGTGAATCTCCTGCCGGCCAGGTAATGCCTCCAATGTCGCACAGCTTCTACGATGGCCTGGGCCTGCTTTTCGACGGAGGAGTGCCGAATTTCGGAGGCATGGACGGTGCGGGAAAAGAATGCCACAGACCTGCCTGCCTGGTTGAGGGTGGCGGCCAGAGCGACGTCTGGTGCATCGCTCTCGACTTGGAAGGGGAGCGTCTCGTCGACCGCATGCATCGCGGCCTTGGAAATGGCGGCCTTGATACGTTTGAAGGCCTGGTGAGCCTCGGCCATCAGTGGGAAAACGGTGGATTGAATGAGTGGGCGGGCCTTGTCCGTATAGTTCAGGACCCATTGGGCGTAGCACGAAAAGAACCCCAGGCATCGTTTGAGGGCCTTGGGGCAGTGGGGGAGGGGGAGTTCCATGAGGGGGCGTATGCGATCGGGGTCGGGCCCGAGAACTCTGTTCTGGACCACATAGCCGAGGATGGCAAATCGGTTTGTGCTGAACACACCTTGTTGTAGGTTAGGTTGAGGAGTTTGGAGGTGTGGAGAAATTTGGAAAGGTTAGCGTCGTGGTCCTGCTGGTCATGGCCGCAGATGGTGACATTGTCCAGATACGGGAAAGTGGCCCGTAGTCCGTACCGGTCAACCATTCGGTCCATCTCCCGTTGGGAGACCACGACCTCGTAAGTGACGCCGAAGGGAACCCTAAGGAAATGGTAAAGGCGGCCGTCCACTTCAAATGCGGTGTACTGGCGGCCTGCCTTGTGAATGGGGAGCTAGTGGTAGGCAGATTTCTGGTCTCCTGTCGCGAAGACTCAGTACTGTGCAATCTGATTGACTATATCAGATATGCGAGGGAGGGGGTACGCGTCAAGCTGCGTGTACCGATTGATGGTCTGACTGTAGTCAACGAGCATCCTGTTTTTCTCCCCAGTATTCACAACTACCACTTGTACGGTCTACTCCTGTTGGCGACAGTTTCTGGTTTGCAATCCGGGGTGAGGTTTGCAAACAGGGAAGGAGGCCACTGACAGTAAGGGATGGTCGGGGCCCGCCAAATTTCAAGGTTAGGCTCTGGAGGTTGCACTGGAAGTCCAGGCCGAGTAGCAGGGTAGCGCAGTTGGGGAGAACGTAGAGGCGGAAGCCGCTGAACTCTCCGCTCTGGATGGTGAGGGTGGCAGTGCAGTACCCCCGGATCGCCATAGAGTGGGAGCCGGAGGCCAGGGAGATTCTTTGGTACCGCGAGGGAGCAGCGCCTTACCGTATTGGATGGATGAAGCTCTCAGTGCTCCCGGACGCCAGAAGGCAGGAAACCTTGTGCCCGTCGATCTTCACTGTCGTCGACGCTGTCGCGAGGTTGTGCGGTCGTGTCTGGTCATTCGTAACGGAGGCCAGGAGTGGTTAGTCGGCTGCGGTTGCAGGCGATGAGCGGCCCGATGAGGTATCCGACGAGCAGGGATCCTGAGGCGGGGAAGATCGCGGCACCCATGGACCGTACGTGTCCTGAGGCAGGAAAGATGGCGGCGCCCACGGTCCGCACGTGTGAGGCGAGCAAGATGGAGAGGAAGATGGTGGCGCCCACGGGCCGCACGTGTTGTGAGGGGAGCAATATGGCGACGCCCGCGGGCCGCACGTGATCTGCAGGGAGGGAGATGGCGGCGCCCGGGGGGTCGCACATGGGGGGCGCCGGGGCAACCGAGTGGGCCTAGCACACAGCAGCAAAATGTCCTTTCTTACCGCAGGCCTTGTAGATCGCGCTTCGTGCCGGGCAGCGTTGTCGGGGGTGCTTTAACTGTCCACGGAAGTAGCACTTGGGTCCTCCGGGGTTGTTTGGTTACCATGCGGTGCAGGCCTGGGGTTGGTCGGGGGCGGTCGCTGACGGGATGCACGGTAGGGCGTTCGCTGGTGGGATCCACGATGTCCAGGAGGGGTGGCCCACGCGATCGGGGGCATATGCTTGAATATTGTGTGAGGCGACCGTGAGCGAGACTGCTAGTTTCTTGGTCGCCGCGAGGTCGAGGGTAGCCCCTTCTAAGAATCGCTGGCGGATGTAGGCCGACTCTATGCCTGTAACGAACGCGTCTCTAAGTAGCAAGTCCGAATGTTCAGAGGCCGAGACGGCCTTACAATCGGAGTCTCTCACTCGGATTTGGAGGACACGCCAGAAATCCTCCAAAGACTCACCGGGGAGTTAATGCTGCATGGCGAGGAGGTGCTTGGCGTAGATCTTGTTGGTCTGCTGCGTGTAGTTCTCCTTCAGTTGTGCCACGGCCTCAGCGTATGTCGGTGCGTCCTGGATGAGGCGGAAGGTGTCCGAGCTCAGGCGCGTGTAGAGGATCTGGAGCTTCTGTGCCTCTGAGGGTGGTTCAGTCGCAGATCCGATGTATGCTTCGAAGCAAGCTAGCCAATGTGCGAAGGCTGACTTGGCGTTGTCTGCTTGAGGGTGCAGCGGCAGGCGATCTGGCTTGAAGCAGAGGTCCATCGTTTTAAAATCTCTGTGTAATGTGTAATAAACTGATGCACTATCAATTACGACGAGACGAGAGTAGAGAGTAATCGAGGCTTTATTACACAGAGATGTGTGGCCTCCTACAGCTGCTTCCGAAATAGCTGCAGTTCGGAGAGCACACACATTTATACTCCGCCTACTGGGCAGGGGCCTTACCGTAATACCCTCGTATGCAGTGCAGTATATAAAATATAATACAACTGGTGACCACAGGGAGAATCTAGCCATCTAGGAAAATGGCAGGAGTAAAGCCCCATGTGTTGGAAGAAGTTCAATGGGCGGGATTCTACCGTAACCGGCAAGGCGGGGGGTCCTGGCGGGATGGAGTGGCGTAAACCACTCCGGCGTCGGTCCGCCCCAAAGGTGCGGAATCCTTCAGGGGCTAGGCCGGCGCTGGAGTGGTTTGCGCCCCGCCGGCCGGCGTGGAAGGCCTTTGGCGCCACGCCAGCAGGGGCCGAACGGACTCCGCCGGCCGGCGCGGGTCCACATATGCACGGGAGCGTCAGCAGCTGCTGATGTCATCCCCGCGCATGCGCAGGGTGTTTCACTTGCGCGTCAGCCATCGCGGAGGCTGACACGGCCGACGCGTAGGAAAAGAGTGCCCCCACGGCACAGGCCCGCCCGCGGATCGGTGGGCCCCGATCGCGGGCCAGGGAACATGGGGACACCCCCCGGGGCCAGATCGCCCCGTGCCCCCCCAGGACCCCGGAGCCCGCCCCCCCCGCCGATTCTCCGACCTGGTGAGGGGTCAGAGAATCCCGCCCAATGACTTTACTTGACTAGTTAAGGTTAGTGAATGCATCTTCAAAAATGTTTCAATGCGTGGAAGTGTGCCATTAGTCTCACATATTTCTCAATGCACCATGCCTCTATCAATCATGTATCTGCAAACTCCAACAATCACAATTCACACCTAACATTCACAACTTTCCCTCACTCTCATATAATTAGCACTGCTGCAAGCCCCTCACCCTTATCTCACATCTTACACATACTGCAAGCCATTCACCTGGCTCAGCTCCCCATGTCGGCCCATTGATGGGCAAAGGACAAGCCCATCCTCCAACTGAGGAGGGTAGGCAGTCTCTTGAAGCAGAAGGGCCAATATAATGTACTCCATCTCAGAAGAAGCAAGAGGATACACTTGCAAGTAAGTGAGAGAAAAAGAATGCCTCTCAAGGTTGAGATGCCCTCTCGCCAACATTTGCAGCTTTAAGATAAAAAGCCCTGAGCAGCGAGGCCAACATTCTGGAAGGGAAACTCCTCCCCAGGGTGGCCTGCGGTTGTAGCGGAAATCATGCAGGCAGAGGGCCTCTGAGCCTGCCTTTATTCTGCCACTGTGAGGCAGCCTCACAGCAGCTTCACTCTTTCCTAGGCACATCAGTGGAACTTGGAGGCCTGAATAAGCCATTGATCAGCGGAATTAGTTACCAGCCATTTGCAGGTGGGCAGCCCTCGCATGCCCTTTCCCCATCCCGAATCCGGGAAAATGGCCTGGAGATGGGATGACATGGGAAACTGCACCCATCCACCACTAGGCCTGCCTCCATTGGGGCCTAACATTTCAGGCCTTTGTTTCAAGGGGACACCTGTTGATCCCCTTCTCTGTGGAAAGGGGCTTCCAGTTCCACAGAACACTGAACCTTTTCCAGTTAGACTTCCCATGAGTGCGGACCATTCTAAATGGCACCCATGTATGTATCTGGTCAACTGGTTCCTCTCCCACTCAATCACGCTACTTTCTCTGCCTAAACTATGCACTCCCTAATGAGTACTACTCATCCCATCTCCCTGAAACTCCCCGCCATAGTGGAACTACTCTACAGGATGTAAGGAAGCTACTCAAACAGTGTCTCCTCCAGTTCCGAACCAAAATCACTCCAACCTCTGGCATCAAGCTGCAGTATGCTGATGACGTTTGTGATTGCGTACACTCAAGAGGCCAAATTCCAAACTATAGTCGTGCATTCACGGAGGTGTACGAAAGAATGTGCCTTTGGCTAAACATCTGGAAGACACAGATCTTCCACCAGCCTGCTCCCATGGCCAACACTGCCACTGCCAAAATCCACGGCGATCCATTGGACAACGTGAATCATTTCTCATACGTTGGGAGCCTCCTTCCCAGTGAGGGCAAACATCAATAATGATATTCAAAGTGACCTCCAATGTGCCAACGCAGCCTTCGGCTGTCTGAAGAAAAGAGTTCTTGGTGAATAAGTTCTGGAAACTGGCACCAAGTTTATGGTCTACAGAGCTACAGTGCTACCTGCCCTTCCGTACGTGTCAGAGACATGGACAATGTACAGCGGACACTGTAAATCCCTGCAGAAATGTTATCAGCGATGCCTCCACAAAGTCCTACAAATTCAATGGCAGGATAGGTGCTCCAATGTCAGTGTACTCATTCAGGTTAACAACCCCAGAATTGAGGCACTGGTTATAGTTAATCAGCAATGTTGGGTGGGCCACATCATCCACATGCCTGACACAAGGCACATAAAACAATGTCTATCCGACTTGTGCTTTGTCACAACAAGGGGTTACCAGGAGGCAAGAGGAAACAATTCGGGGACATCCTCAAAGCCTCCCTGAAAAAATGCAACTTCCTCACCGATCTGTGGGAATCTCTGGATCGAGATCGCCCCAACTGGAGATGAAACATCCACAAAGATGGCAACCATTTTGAGCATCATCGTCAGGTGGAGGCCAAATGCAAACAGTGGAAGGAGCTGACCAAAATCTGAGCATCTCACTCACCCACCTCAACAACCACAACAAACAGCTGTGGCAGAGTGAGCGGATCCAGCTTTGGACTTTTTAATCATCTCAGGATCCACAACCCCGGAGTGGAAAAAACTCATCCTCAGTCCTCAGGCACTGCCTAAGAAAGAAGAAAGCATGCATGGCTTTGTTATGCTTGAAAACATCAGTGAGAAGGGCTGTCTTGTCCAAGTCAACTGAAGCGGTGAGACTGATCTTTCAGACCCATACTGGTCTTTATATGAAGCTGGGTGATTGTGTGATAGAACAGTACAGCACAGAACAGGCCCTTCGGCCCTCGATGTTGCGCCGAGCAATGATCACCCTACTCATACCCACGTATCCACCCTATACCCGTAACCCAACAACCCCCCCCCCCTAACCTTACTTTTATTTAGGACACTACGGGCAATTTAGCAAGGCCAATCCACCTAACCCGCACATCTTTTGGACTGTGGGAGGAAACCGGAGCACCCGGAGGAAACCCCCGCACACACGGGGAGGACGTGCAGACTCCGCACAGACGGTGACCCAGACGGGAATCGAACCTGGGACCCTGGAGCTGTGAAGCATTGATGCTAACCACCATGCTACCGTGCTGCCCCATGGTTATCCCATTGGCAAGTGGCAAATGTGAAGCACATGACAGGCAGCGGGCAACGGTACTGCGGAGTTGTCTGGCCTTTGGTGTTCCTTCGAATGAATTGCCTTCTTGAACTTCTATTCTCAGATTCAATGCATACAATACAGCCATCTCCCGACGAGCATAATATGCTGGCTGTCCTTTTTGGGAGAGTGTGGTATCAAAGAAATAAATTCTTCTTGATTCGCCTTATCCAAATCCATTTGCCAACAAAGAAATAGAGATTTGGAGTGCCGTACCACATTGTAACTAATCCCAGACTCCATTTCACTTCTTCACATCAGGTTTTCTCTCATTTTATTTACGCCCAGCTCAAACTGTCTTGGCAAACAATGACGCGACGCATCATTGAAATCCATTTTGAGCTTTTGAAGATAAAATTGACCCCATGCTCACACAATTACTTTAATTTGGGCGTGGTTATTTACATTTGAGCCTCTGGCCAGATTTTCCACATGCCCAATAAATGAGGTCCTGGCGCCGGCACAAAGCTGTGCACATCCTAACTATTCGAGTGAGCTGACCACAGAAAACCACAGGCAGCCAGTTCCTTGTGCTTCTGGCTAGCTTTCCTCTGGCAGCAGTCCTTCCTAAGTTCACTTTGTCAGGGTTGCAACATCAGCTCTCTAAATCAGTGGCTTCAAATTCTTTCCTACAGTTGCTTCGAAACCAAAACACTTTATAAAGCAATTTTGAACGATCCTATTTTTGAAGAGTCGCCATTTCCTTTTGTATTGTTTACCAATTACAAATTAGAAGAGTGGTGCCAGTCGTCACAATTAGAACAAGATGGGTGAGCATTGAAGCCAAAATCAAAGCTAGAAGGGTTCTGATTTACTGTTGGGAGTGTTATTTTTCTTTCTTTACGTTATGTGTGTAACCTTTCGTTAATATCTGGTGATTATTTTTTCTTTGGAAAGGTACAGTGTACAATATTGTGAGGGCAGCACGGTAGCACAAGTGGATAGCACTGTGGCTTCACAGCGGCAGGGTCCCAGGTTCGATTCCCCGCTGGGTCACTCTGTGCGGAGTCTGCACGTTCTCCCCGTGTCTTTCCACCGGGTGCTAGGTGGATTGGCCATGATAAATTGCCCTTAGTGACCAAAAAGGTTAGGAGGGGTTATTGGGTTACTGGGATAGGATGGAAGTGAGGGCTTAAGTGGGTCGGTGCAGACTCGATGGGCCGAATGGCCTCCTTCTGCACTGTATGTTCTAATATTATAATCGGTACAGAGGTTATATGCAGGGTAGGAAGATTTGATATCTGTTGAGTGACAAAGGCACAGGTCTCTATTTAGCCATTTCCTTGTGAGTTACTGCTGCACTAACTGGTTCAGACAGACAATAAGGACCCTCACGAGACAAGAGCATGTGTCGGATATAAGGCCAATAACATTGCAGTCCCGTGTCCGGCCTCCTCTTTATCATTAGCATGATACCAAGATTTGTAACATGACTCCTCAGGAGTTGAAGTAGATTTTGCTGGAGAGAGTCCCAGGGTAGACTAAGGGAAAGTTTTCAATTAGATAGTGAAAATATTGAAATATAGAAGTAAAACATGATATCAAGATTCAGCTTTAAAAAAAGAGTATGGATGAAGAAAGAGACATGCCACAATAGCCCAGTTCTTAGGAATGGCTCAGCTGCTGTAAGAAAAAAGGTGCATTTCCGTGAGTGTCCAATATATGTAAGGGTTGATTATCCAATCATGTCACGGTGCCAGCATGTTGCCAGGCAAACTGATCTTGTCAGATTTTATGCAATCAGATGACAATGATAATTTGTACTTCCTTACAGCACACATGTAATGTGGGGGTCGTCTGGAGAACTAAGAGGAAGCCCTGTTTCGCATCCTCTGGGGAAGGGCCAATTGAGTTAAGTGCAAATATTAGGGCATTTAACTGGCTAGCACATGCTTCCCAGGATATGGGAGCACATTTGGATGAGGAGGCCCACAAGTGAACTGGCTAAATGTGAGCAGCAGTGGGATAAGGCCCTTAAGCGGGCATTAATTGGTGTGTGGATTTGACAGAGGTAGTCCTTTTTGCTGGTGTCAGCCACATCCTACTTCATAGCTGTGTGGATGCTCAATATGTAGTGCTCAACACTCGCACAGCTCTTACTTGTGGCTCCACGTACCTGCTTTGAGTTGAATATTGGTTTTCAGGCCAATTCAGGTGAGGGTAGCATATAGGTTGGACTCCAAATGTGATGTCCCTATCTCCACCCACTCATTTTTTAAATGCACATCACAAAATCTGCCTTTACTAATGTAGCAGTGAAAATGGGATTCCTCTACTGGCGCCGTGGCATCACAACATAGCTGTTAGACAACTATGAAGTTAATTGGCGGAGGCAGTGTTTCTTATATGTACAGTTAGGTTGGGGGGGGGGGGGGGGGGGGGTGACAGCAGTGTAGTGTTCCTTGTGTTGCTAATTCCAGGATGGTTGGCGTAGTGTTCACAAAAGACCAAAAATAGCTTTTATATTGAGCAAAGCTATAGATTTATTTACACTACTTAACTGGATTCGACGCTTACTCCTATATAACAAACAGTTGACAATAAACATAAATCTACACTCATCTACTACTAATCTCTACACTGATACAATAACTATGATCTGCTCTCAGTCGCACTATCTTTCTCCAGGCTGCCCTCTAGCTTTCTCTTCAACCTCTCACCCACAAGGCTTAGCATCGATGTCTTATATAATTCTGCATCTTGCTCCCTCTCAAGTTGATTTGGACATAACATTAATCCTTTCAGTTCTGTACATTTATGATAATGTCACAAGCAGGATAGAGGCCTTAGAGTGAGCCAATGAGAAGGATCACTCCATCTTCAGCCAGAAGTGCCAAGTGAATGACCCATCTGGGCCTCCTCCTGAGGTTCCCAGCATCACAAATTCCAGTCTTCAACCAAATTGGTTTACTCCATGTGTTATCAAGGAATGGCTGAAGGCACTTGATACAGTAAAGGCTATAGGGCCTTGACAACTTTCCGGACCTAGTACTGAAGACTTGTGCTCCAGAACTTGCCGTGTCTCTAACCAAGCTGTTCCAGTACAGTTACAACACTGGCATTTACCCAGAAATATGGCAAATTGCTCAGGTATCTTCTAGAATCATAGAATTTACAGTGCAGTAGGAGGCCATTCGGCCCATAGAGTCTGCACCGACCCTTGGAAAGAGCACACTACTTAAGCCTATGCATCCACCCTATCCCCGTAACCCGGTAACCCCACCTAATCTTTTGAACACTAAGGGACAACTTAGCATGGCCAATCCACCTAACCTGCAAAGCTTTGGACTGTGGGAGGAAACTGGAGCACCCGGAGGAAACCCACGCAGACACGGAGAGGAAGTGCAATCTCCACACAGGCAGACACCTAAGGCCAGAATTGAACCTGGGTCCCTAGAGCTTTGAGGCTGAAGTGCTAACCACTGTGCCACCATGCCGCCCGAAAAACAGGCAAAATCCAACCCAGCCAACTACCGTCCCATTAGCCTACTCTCGATCATCAACAAAGTAATGAAAACTGACCTTAACAGTGCTATCAAGCTGCACTTATTGAATAAGAACTTGCCCACTGACACTCGGTTTACGTTCCACCAGAGCCATTCACTCTGGACCTCATTACAACTTTGGTCCAAACATGGACAAAAGAGCTGAACTCCAAGAGGTGATGTGGCAGTGACTGCCCTTGACACAGCATTTGACCATGTGGGACATCAAGGAACCTGAGCAAAATTGAAGTCAACAGGAATTAGGGGGGAAACTGAGCACTAGTTGGAGTCATGCCTAGCACAAAGGAGGCCAATCAACTCAGTCATCGGGATATCACTCAGGACATTGCTGCATGAATTCCTCAGGGTAGTGTCCTAGGCCCAACCACCTTCAGCTGTTTCATCAATGATCTTCCCTCCATCATAAGGTCACATGTGGGGAAGTTTATGGATGACCGTATGGTCAGCACTCTTTGTAACTCCTTAGATGCTGAAGCAGTCCATGTCCATATGCAGCAAGACCTGGATAATATTCAGGTTTGGGCTGATTAGTGGAAAGTAACATTTGAGTCACAAGTCTGTTAGGCAATGACCATCTCCAACAAGAAAAAATCTAACCATCTCCTCTTAACATTCAATGGCCTCACCATTGCTGAATCCCCCAGTATCAACATGCTGGGGTTACCATTGACCAGACGCAGAACTATACCAGCCCTATTAATACTGATGAGCAGGTCAGAGGCTGAGAATTCTGAGGCGAACAACTCACCTCTTGACTCCCCAAAACCTGTACAAGGAACAAGTCAGGAATGTGATGGAATACTCTGCACATTCTGCTCCAATAACACTCAAGAAATGCAACACCATCCAGGACAAAGCAGGCAGTTTGATTGGCATCCCATTCACATCCTTTAATATTCACTCCCTCCACCACTGATGCACAGTGGCAGAAGTGTGTGCCATCTACATGATACATTGCAGGAACTCACCAAAGTACCTTCGAAAGCACATTCCAAACATGCAATCTTTACCACGTAGAAGCACAAAGGCAGGACATGCACACAAGCACCATTTCCCTCCAAGCCACACACCACCCTGATGTGGAAATATATTAACGTTCTTTTACAGTCACTGGATTAAACACATGGAACTCCCTTTCTAACAGCACTGTGGGTGTACCTACAACACATGGACTGCAGCAGTTCAAAAGGCAGAACACCAGCAAGGGCATTTAGGAATGGGCAATAAATGTTGGCCGAGCCAATGATCCCCACACCCTGTGAACAAATATAAAACAGCTCACCGACTCCTTAATACGCATGCCACTGCTGCCAACTCAGCAGCTCTTAAAGGGTTGTTGTTTAGATTTTACTAACTGTTCTAAATTTTGGATAATAAACTTGTAATGATCCCCATGAGACTCGCGGAGATGGCCCAATCGATCTCCCCATGGGGGTTGTGGAATATGAGCTCCCCTGATGAGGGAGGGGAGGGAGGGGGGGGGGGGGGGGGGAGGCCAGGCCCAACAGTGGGGCTCATTAATTTCCCAAGATAAAA
Organism: Scyliorhinus canicula; assembly: GCF_902713615.1. NCBI lineage: Eukaryota > Metazoa > Chordata > Chondrichthyes > Carcharhiniformes > Scyliorhinidae > Scyliorhinus > Scyliorhinus canicula. Next base: position 116,933,292 of record NC_052156.1, on the reverse strand, counting down.
ATCAGCCCAAGAGGGAGCTGGCATCTCAGGATGGTCCCGGCTGGGACTTGGAGTTTTAATTAGTTGCTGTATTTCCTAACTGTGAGTACGAAATAAACTACTTTTGGCGTACTTTTTTGGTGTTCCTCATTGGCTACAATAAAATTTCAGGTTAGAGAAGAATACAGATGTAGAGATAGTGCAGGAGTGTCCCATTCATCAGGGTTGCCCTAGAAGTATTGTGACAGTTTCTGCAATGAAGTAGGATTAATCTCTTCATAGTTAAGGAAGGCACACTATCAGAAATAATGTTTAAAATACCTGAGTGTAGGTGGCGGAGGGAGTGAATTCAGTCTTACACATGCATAGGTCATAGAACATAGAACATAACAGCGCAGTACAGGCCCTTCGGCCCTCGATGTTGTGCCGACCTGTGAAACCACTCTAAAGCCCATCTACACTGTTCCCTGATCATCCACATGTTTATCCAATGACCATTTAAATGTCCTTAATGTCGGCGACGCCACTACTGTTGTAGGCAGGGCATTCCACGCCCTTACTACTCTCTGAGTAAAGAACCTACCTCTGACATCTGTCCTATATCTATCCCCCCTCAATTTAAAGCTATGTCCCCTCGTGTTAGCCATCACCATCGAGGAAAAAGTCTCTCACTGTCATGGGTGGAAATGTGAAAAGAAAATTTGAAGTCAAGTTTACTTGTATAAAAGAATATTCAGAATTTGCATTTGCCTACTTTAAGTGTTAGGAGGATGCATAATCTCCCTCGACCTGGCGCAGCATCACTGAGGCAATATGCAAAGTACTCAGACATGTATATAAATTGTCTTAATGGTACCAATATGCTACTAATATTGTACATAAATCTGGCAAGTTGCACCCACCAAGCACACTGGCAACAGAAGTCACTTGCATGCTCAGGGGCCCCATAAATTGATTGGGCAGATGGGTGCTATCATCTCTCACATTTCAACATATGTTGGACATGCAAGAAAAAGTCACATACAATAATTCAGAATGACAGCAAACTGGAGTGACCTTTTCCATTAGCTCACAATGAAAAGTCTACCCTGAAACTTCTGGGGCTGGAGGCCAGAGTTTGATGCGTGTGATCCATATGAAGGTGAGCCCCTAGTGACCAAGGTCCTACTTTTCTCAAAGAAAATGCTTTGACTGAGGCTATCTCCAATATACAACACTGTTATTTGTCTGGTTTCAGCATTGTTAAGGACCAGATTAAGCACACTAAAATACAAGGTACATTGGACCTATTGAGATAATGCCCATCTGCAGGATAATGGTAAGAGTTGGCACAGATAATGTGCAGTCCTGCAGGCCTGAAGCCTGCTGCTACTGCTGTCCATAGCTATTCTTATCTTTTAAAAAATATATAAATTTAAAGTACCCAATTCATTTTTTCCATTTAAGGGGCAATTTAGCGTGGCCAATCCACCTACCCTGCACATCTTTGGACTGTGGGGGCGAAACCCATGCAAACACGGGGAGAATGTGCAAACTCCACACGGACAGTGACCCAGAGCCTTGATCGAACCTGTGACTTTGGCATCGTGAGGCAGCAGTGCTAACCACTGTGCCACCTGCTATTCTTGTCTTGCGCCATCCTTACACACCCACTACATGTCGTTTCCCTGCAACCACTCTGTAACATTCATCATCCAAACACGCCTTGATTGATGCCTTTTTCTGCTGCTCGTCATTGTCTCCTTGAAGAGATCTCAGCTCTGATCAAATAGCTGAAATATTGATATTTTCTTTTCTGGATATCACTTTTTACAGTTTTTTTCACTCTTGCTATTTCATGGACCACTTCATTAGTTTTATGATCTGTAAATGGAATTTTTATCAATCACATTTCAAAGGCCTCTATTTTCTTCCACATACATTTACTTATTATCCAGGTTTCTGAGGCGTACAGGGAAGTGGATAGAATATAACATCTTACGAGTTTCTTTCTCTGTTACAGGTTTGAGTTTTCTTGTTAATACATCTTCATCTTCACAAAATTATTTGTGGCTATCTCAATCCTTCTTCTAACTTCAGCATCATACCTGCTATCTTCTGTTATCAATTGTCCTAAATATACAAATGTATCTACTTGTTCCAATGTGACAGCATCCACTTCAATCTTTTTCTAGTTTCTTCAAATGTATTCCTAATGACTATCATTACTTTTATGTTTTTGGGTTCTATTCTAAACATCTAGATTTTACCTGATCCCCGATATTTTGTAGGGCCTCTCCTAATTGTGCGAGTAGCGTTGTGTCGTCAACATACCGCAAGTTTGCTATGTTCTTGCTTTCAATTTGTATCTCTGGACGTATATTTAACTCTCTGAATATTTGTTCTGTATACTGAATATTTTTGCTGATAGTACACAGTCTTGTGGTACTCCTCTCTTCACTTGAAGCATCGAACTTCAATCACCAATCTAGCCTGATGCTTGCTTTTTGGTTACATTGTAGACTCTGGATAAATTTTACATTATTACTGTCAATGTCACATTTTGAATGGCACATCTATTAACTTTTGTGCAAAACGCAATCAAATGTTTTTTCATAGTATTTGAAGCATGCATACATGTTTTTGTTTACTTCTAGATATTTATTGAAAATTGTTCTTGGGTTAAATATTCTTTCTCTTGATCCTACTCCAGGTCTAAATTCAGATGGCATTTCACCAATTTCTACTTCAAAAATGTGATTATTTCAATCTATTGTGACTTTCAAGATCACTTTAATGAGATGACTCATTAGGCTTATTATTCTAAATTGTTTTGTGTTCCATTGTTTTAGGTTTCTTCGTTAACTTAATGAATAATGAATGACGCAAGTCACTTGGAATGTATCCTTTGGTATATGTTAAATCACAATTCCTTCTTATTACTTCTAATTCTGTTTCTGCAAGGACTTTTAGATGTTCTGTTATTACCTCATCTATGTCTGAAAGTTTTCCTGTACTCATCAATTTCAAAACATTCTTTACCTCTGATATCATAATGTTTGGTCCTTCAATTGACTGTACATCTTGAGGACTCCCTCGATTCTCCTATTCTGTGATAATGCCTCTCTATATGATAAGGTTGTGTTATTATCTTTGAAACCATTCAAAGCCTTTAAATCAATATTCCTCTGCCTCTTGCCATTCTGTCCAACCTTAATTTCTCCACAATTCTGGCACATTTCACCAAGATTCCTGTGACATTTATGCATTGTTTAAAACGTCTAAGGGTCTAGCACTGATCAAACACATAGAGTTGAAATATCAGTCCAGAATTGGGTTCTTCAGAGACGGAACTTCCAGCCATTTGAGGTATTTTCTCCTGAGATGGAAAATTTCCTTACTGGGGAAAAAATACCCGAATGGTTGGATATTCATTGGGTTTGGGGGTGGATGCTAACAAGAGTTGGGCCTGATACCTACAGAAATGGAGGAAGGCAACCACAGGGACTGCCAAAGAGGACTGGTTAAAAGGTCTATCTCAGCACCCTGGAACTCTGTCTCCATTGTGTTAAAACAAAAGAACTGCCCTCTAGCTGACACCCTTCACATTCTTCATTCCATCCCCACACTTCCCATGCTAAATCTATGGAAACTCATGCCGCTTCATGCCCCTATACCCACCCTCCATGATCCTCCACACCCTAAATGCCAACTAATGCTCCTGAACCAACTCTCATGGTCCCTCACACCCTACATGCTAATCAATGCTTCTTTACCCACACCCATGGTCTTTTACACCCCACATGCCTACTTACTGCCAACTCATCATAACCCATTACCACCACTGAACCCTCTAGCCCTTTAGAGCCCCTATTCCAATTCATACCAACCCATTCCCCCACACCCACCATCCTTTGCCTTAACATCCTCAATGCCAACTCACCCAGTATCCACCACGGACAGACCTCATGACCCATGCTGAAAATAAAATAAAATTCTAAGTATCAATTACAGACTTCGCTATGATAAAAAAAACACTCATGATAAAAAGCCCATTCAATACATTTACATATAAATAAGCATATGAATTAGGAGCAGGAATAGGCCATTCAACCCTTTGAGCCTGCTCCTCCATTCAGTAATATCATAACTGATCTGATTCAACCCAACAGGCATACCAAACCAGAGACTCCAATACATTGGTTAAACAGGATTTCCCTTTTACAAAACCGTGTTGACTCTGACTGATTGCCTTGAGTCTTTCCAAATGCCCTGCTATAACATATTCAATGATAACTTATAACATTTTCTCTTATGACAGGTGTTAAGCCAACTGCCATATAATTTCCTGTGTTCTGCCTCCCTCCCTTTTGGGATAAAGAAGTTACATTTGTGATTTTCCATTCTAATGGGACCTTCCCCGAATCTAGGCAATTTTAGAAAATTAAACCAGTGCATCAACTATCTCACTAGCCACTTCTTTTAAGATCCTAAGATGAAGTCCATCAGGACCCGGGCACTTGTCAGCTCCAACAATTTATTCAGTGCCATTTCATTGGTGATTTTATTTTCCTGAGTTCCTCCCTCCCTTCCATTTCCTGATTTACAACTATTTCTGGGATGTTACCTGCCTCCTCTGCAGTGAAGGCCAATGCAAAATACCTATTAAAAAAAAACCCCAGAGAATTCTGGACAAATTCAAAAGGCGCAGGCCTGGCAGCATCTGTGGTGAGAGAAACAGAGTTAACATTTCAAGTCCGAATGGCTCTTCTACCATTCCAGGAAATTAGGCTTTCTTTTACCTTCGGGTATCCAATGCTAGATTGAAGCACTCCCAATCAAATATACCACAGTTCAATATAAATTTTCTGCCTCCCCAGTATTAATAACCTTTTATTGTCACAAGGATGAAGTTACTGTGAAAAGCTCCTAGTCGCCACATTCTGGCGCCTGTTCGGGTAAGCCGGTACGGGAATTGAACCCGCGCTGCTGGCCTTGTTGTGCATTTCAAACCAGCTGTCTAGTCCACTGAGCTAAACCGGCCCTTATATATGCCTCAACCCTAGCATCAGAAGAGTGCCACGTCATAAATGTGTCGGCCTTTTTTGAAATCCTGGAGCAGCCACCGTATGGCCTCTCTCAGAAAGACTGTCAGTTTAACGGGAGTTGAGAGTGAGGTATTGTGCACCCATATCTACCAGGAACTTGTTTCGAATTACACAAGCCCATTTTATAAAGAACACTTAAAGGCAACACTCAGAGGTGAAAGGTCAGTGTCCTATACACTGTGCCCCCAGGCCTCCATTTGAAAAAGTATTTTATATTTGACAAAATATTCTTTGCAATTTTATGAAAATAACTTCATCCTTTTTCACATTTGATACTGGAAGGGGGGTACTATAATTGCAAATGATAACATGGTATTTAGGAACATATCTGACTGAGAATTTTGTAGACACAGGCCCTTCCAAGAGAAATAAAAGATTGCAGACATATGGTTTATGGCTTATTGTGCAAGCATATTGATTCCAGACTTTGCCATATAGAGTGTGGCTTAACTAAACCATTTCCTTAATCATGCATAGGCTCCCTCACATTTACATTCCACTTTGGTTGGACTGCTATCACTGCCTGGAGTCATGGCAACTCTGTCGTATGGCAACTTTCTAAAGTATGTCTGAACATCTAAATTTAGACCACTTTCCATTCAGAGAAATGATTTGTAAACAATCATGTTTTGTAACCAGTGCCATTTTGCCTGTGAGAGTTTACCTGAGCAAATAACTCCATTAATAAGTAGTGGTGAAAAAACTGCTGCAATTTTGTTTCAGGAATGCCAGAAAATAGACAGCTAATAGAGAGTCTAAATTTAGTAACACTGGCCAGGTGTACACATTATTTTATGAAGATTAATGCAAAAAGAAATATTTTTTTCCCCTCAGCTGCATTGTTCAAATAATGGAAAGCAACTGCAATCTGATGAACTGGATTTTGAATTTATTTGGTATTGTGAAATCGATAATAATATCTGTGATCAAATTTGCTGTACTCTTGTGGGAGGTGAACTGAAGTTAAGAAACCCATGAAAGAAGTGAGCCTGGGATATTTCTTCAAACTAGATTACAAGAGGACTGGAAGGCACAGGCTCAAACTAGAAAAAGGCAAAAACAGAACTGAGTTCAAAGAGTTCTACACAGAGCTAGTACTCAATACATTGAATGGATATCTCGGTGTAACAACGACACCTTTATTTATATAGCACCTTTAGCAGAATTAACATAGTCCAAGGTGCTTTGCAGGAGCATTATAAAAGAAAATTTGATCAAGTTTTTGCTTGACTCGGAACCAATGTAGTTCAGCAAGTACAGGGGGTGATAAGTGAACAGGACTTGGTACGATTTAGGACAAGGGCAGCAGAGTTTTGGATGATCCCCAGTTTACAGAGGGTGGATTACGGAAGGCCAGCTGGAAGTGCATTGAAATAGTTAAGTCTAGGGTGACAAAAGTATGAATGAGGGAGTTACAAAAGCAGATGAGCTACAAGGGCAAATTTGAGCGAGCATATTGTGTGCAGTTCTGGAATCCATATTATAGGAGGGAAGTGACAGCACTGGAAAAGGATGCAGAGGAGATTTACCAAGATGCCTGGGCTGGAGAGTTTTAGCTCTGAAGAGAGATTGGATAGACTGGGGTTGTTTTTCTTGGAGCAGAGGAGACTGAGGGGGGACATGATGGAGATGTATAAAATTATGAGGGGCATAGGTAGAGTAGACAGGAAGAAACCTTTCCCCTTGGTGGAGGGGTCAATGACCAGGAGGCATAGATTTAAGATAAGCGGCAGGAGATTTAGAGGGGATGTGAGGAAAAACCTTTACACCCAGAGGATGATGAGAGTCTGGAACTCATTGCCTGAAAGGGTGGGTGGAGACCCTCATCACACGGCAGCATGGTAGTACAGTGGTTAGCACAGTTGCGTCACAGCTCCACGGTCCCAGGTTCAATTCCTGGCTTGGGTCACTGCTTGTGAGGAGTCTGCACGTTCTCCCCATGTCTGCATGGGTTTCCTCCGGATGCTCCGGTTTCCTCCCACAGCCCAAAGCAAGTTAGGTGGATTGGCCATGATAAATTGCCCTTATTGATCAAAACGTTTAGCAGGGGTTATTGGGTTACGGGGATAGGATGGAAGCGAGGGCTTAAGTGGGTTGGTGCAGACTCGATGGGCCGAATGGCCTCCTTCTGCATTGTATATGTTCTATTGGTGGTTATGCCTTCAACTGCCTGGGTCTCCAAGCTCTGGAATTCCCTCCCTACACTTCTCCACTTAGTGTTCCTTCTTTCAATCGCTTCTTAAAATCTACTGTTTGACCAAGCTTTTGGTTGTCTGACATAAAATCTCCTTAGGTTCTGTGGTGTCAAATTTTGCTTTATAATTCTCCTGTAAAACACCTTAGAACGTGTTACTATGTTAAAGGTGCTATAAAACATAAACTTTTGTTATCATGGCCTGGATATCCATTCAGTGTGTTGAATAATTCTTCTGTGTAGAACTCTCTGATGTTTTGTATTTGTCTTTTTCTTTGTGTCTAATATGACTCCCAGGTATTGGATAGACTGGTTTGACCTCAGGCAGTTGCTAGGGAGAGCAATGGAATCAGTCGCTAGGGATCAGAGTTCAAAATTGGGACCATTGGCTTCAGTCTTCCCAATACTTAATTACAGGAAATTTCTGCTCCTCCAGTACTGGATTTCGGATAAGCAGTCCAATAATTTTCCAACAGTGCAGGCGCCAACAAAAGTGGTAATGAGGTCACGCTAAGTGTTGTCAACATGGAAATTAATCATAGAATCATAGAATCCCTACAGTGCAGAAGGAAGCCATTCAGCCCATTGAATCTGACCGACCCTCTGAAAGAACACCCTACCTAGGCTCACTCTCCTGCCTATCCTCACAATCCTGTAACTCCACCTACCCTACACATCTTTGGATACTAAGAGACAATTTAGCATGGCAATCCACCTAAATTGCATACCTTTGGGCAGTGGGAGGAAACCTGAGCACCCGGAGGAAACCTACGCAGACTTGGGGAGAATGAGCAAACTCCACACAGACAGGCATCCAAGGTTGGAATCAAGCCCAGGTCCCTGGTGCTGTGAGGCAGCAGTGCCTTCCATATGGTGTGTTTTCAGATGACATTGCTGAGGGGCAGCATGTAGATGAGAAATAGTGGGTGGCCAAGGGTAGACCTTTTGGAGAACAGCAGAAGGGGCAGTGCAGGAGCAGGAAGAGAAACCATTACAGGTTTGGCTACGATTAGGAAGATCAGAATTGAAACAGGTGAGTGCAGTTCCACCCAATTGGACAACAGTGGAAAGGCAGATCAAGAAAGATGAAGGAGGATAGTTTACCTCTTTCACAGTCACATCGAGTGTCATTAAGAGCTGTTTCAGTACTGTGATGAGGGCAGAAACATGAATTATTTCAAAATATCACTTAATATAATGGAACAGCTGTGCCTACTGAATACGGCATCAAACTGCCTGTCGAGGGAAGACCTCTGCTCCAAAACTAGCTGCACCTTTAGCCAAACTGTTCCTGTACATGCATTCACATTGGCACCTACCCGACAAAGTGGAAAATTGGCCAGGAACATACAGGTGGATTTGCTACACACAACTGCCAGACAATGTCCATCTCCAGCAATGGAGAGGCTAACCAACTTCCCTCATTAAATAAGATTACTATTATCATACCCCCTACCACCAGCATTTTAGAATCACCATTGTCCAGAAACTGAACTGGACTAGCCATAAATATACAGCAGCTACAAGAGCAAGTCAGAGGCTGGGTATTCTGCAAAGAGGACTCAACGCCTGGCGTCCCAAAGTCTCAAGACATTTAAAACCTCCACACTATCCAGGACAAAGCAGTCTGCTCGATTGGCACCTCTTCCAGCACCTTCCACTACCAATGCATGGTGGCAGCAGTGCATACCATCTGGAAGATGCACTGCAGCAACTCACCAAGGCTCTTTCAGCAGTTTGTTCCAATCTCATTGGAAGCAGCCCCTTGGATCACCACCAGCAACACGTCCTCTCCAAGTCACACACCATCCTGACCTGGAAATATATTGCCGTTCTATCACTGCCACAGGATCAAATTCTGGAATTTCCTCCCTGGGGGGTGTATCTAGACCAGATGACTGCAGTTTTCAAGGAGGTGGCTCGCCACCAAATTTCCAAGGCCATTTAGACCAAATTTCCAAGGCCATTTAGGGATGGGCCATGAATTCTGGTATTTCCAGCACATCCCACATCCCAAGAATGAATAACAAATGAAAGGTAGCCAGTATTTAGACCAAAACATGAATACACTAAATCCTGGTGTTTTCTCTGGAGCTTTTGTGGGACAAGACCACCCATTGTACCAGTTTTGAAGACAGCATGATTGTAGAAGTGAGGAGTCATGGGCCTGACAGCTCACACAATCTGTATGCTGTCTGCTGGTGCAATTTGGAGCCTATATTGTGGGTCCAGTCCTGGGTCACACCTGGACCCCTGAATAATTGTATCATCATAGGATCCCAATAGTGCAGAATGAGGCCCAACAGGTCTACACTGACCATCTGAATGAGCACCCTACATAGGCCCACACCCCACCCTATCCCGGTAACCCCACCGAACCTTTTTAGACACGAAGGAGCAATTTAGCATGACAACCTCATCTGCACATCTTTGGACAAAAGACAAACATATTTATGGGCCCCCTTACAAATAATGCCAATGCGATTGCCTCTATTTCCTTTTGAGTGACTTGGCAACGGCTCTCTTGGACCTGGCAGATTCTGTCAGCTATCCTAGCCTCCTTTAATGGGCAGCTCCTCAGAATGTGCCTGAAGAAAAATGAGCTCCTTTCTGGCAATTTAATTTCCAGAACTTCCCCAGACTCTGGTGGGTTAGTGCCAGTAAACCTGGGCAGGCACACCAGCCAGGCCATCAATCCTACAGCTTGTCAGCTCTCAAGTGATTCATACCTGGAAAGACCTCCGTACTTCAATGGAGGCAAAACCTGCAGGATCATCCATGAGGCATTTAGACAATATCATTGTGGATTGTGTTATCTGCTTTTCCTTAAATCTGAAGTACGGGGCTAGAAACGCGTTTGCCCCACTTTCTGAGTGCAGGGGTCACAATTTACGGTCTGCCTGAAATGGTTGGAAAACAAGGTGGGTAACTTATACAATTCATGTGCGCACCTCAACTCCATGATTACAACTTGGCCCAAAATGGCTTCGGCATTGGTGCTGAACTGGTCCTTAATGCTGCCGTCATACTCTGCGGACCCAGGAGGGCAAATAGTGTTCTGAACTAGCCGTCAGCTCCAGGCAGCCTTCCCTTTTTCACAGTGCTCTCCCCCTTGTCAAAGGGAAGTTACAAAAATGCACTGGTGGAACTGCTGAATAATCACTTTGGAGAACTGAAGGACATCTGTAAAAGGGCTCCCTATTTTGGTGACCTATCCTGGGGGCACTGGTCATACAGACAGATGCAAGGACACCTGGACTCACTTACAACTACTTATTTTGTGAACTTGTCTTTTAGGATTGTTTTCCTCAGCTGGGATAGCACAACTTTCAAACTGCCACAGTTAACTTGCAAATCATGAATCTTGCTGTCCTAACTTAATTGACATCTTGTGCCTATAATTTTAATAAGTATGAAAGGTTTGTGAGGCAGTGGGGAACAAGGCTATTAGCCTGTTCCTGACTTAGGACAGTGTTGTAAATAATAGCAAAATGTATCAATGAAAGTTTAACCCGATGGTGACATCTATTATAAATCCTATTGCTGGTGCTGCAATTTGAAGCCCCATTTCCAGAGTGCGTCAACTTACAATTCATTTGTTTTCTGAATCATAGAAAGAGTTGCCACTGATGCGGTACAATATCTCGCAGTCTGCAATGACATGACTAAACTCATTATTTTTCAAAATTGTTCTTCCGGCACCCACTTTTACCAATGTGCCGACCTTCGCGACCCACGCCAGCCAACCACCGCGACCTATTGCCCGACCTTCGTAACACCCCATTTTCACTTACCTTTAATACGACAGGTGAGTCTGCTTGGTCCTCACAATCTCACTCCAATAAAGTTCGCAGGAGAAGAGGGCTATGCATATCAGGTGCGGAGTTCAGCCGGTTTCTTTGTGCTGTCTTCATCTTTGTGAGGACAGAAAATCCAACCTCTCAAATGTAGGTTGTTGTGAAGGGCAAAAGCAACATGATAGTCCTTGGAGAGGCTATCCAGAATGCTGACAGCCTCGGGGACTCGTGGCGTGTTTTTAATGTGCTGTCACAGGTGAGGCACAGAAGTTCAGTCTCTTCATTTGGAGTCAGCTGTAAGTTATTATTTGACTCTGGGGTCTCAACCTCAAAAGGATTTTTCACCCACCTCTTTTCTTTCAAATCTGCAATTTCTAAGTGCGGCACGTGGCACAGTGGTTGGCACAGTAGTCTACGGCACTGAGGACCTAGGTTCAAATCCCTGGGTCACTGTCCATGTGGCGTTTGCACATTCTCCCCGTGTCTGCTTGGGTTTCACCCCCACAACCCAAAGATGTGTAGGTTAGGTGGATTGGCCACGCTAAATTGCCCCTTAATTGGAAAAGAAATATAAGTGGGTACTCTAAATTTATTTTTTAAAATCTAAAATTTCTCCTCTAGAAAGTAGCGACAAAAGCTGTTGATTAGTGCAGCCAGATGTGACTGAATATGGCTTGCCAGTCTGTAGACAGTTCCCTTACTAACACTGTTTTCTTCGATGTGCCATAGCCGTTTGGGGAACATGTAGTTTTGGCTTTGTACTCGCATTTACCAACTTTTTAATGACTTTTGGAAAGCTTTGATTTCTTCACAGTGCTAAAAGCAATCATCATCCTTCCCTTGCAATTTGAGTTTCAGTTAATTTAGAGTTGAAAAGACGTCTGCAAGGTCAGAGTTAGCATCCAAGCTTCATCACCAAACAAATCAGCCAGAGGGGATGATTTCTCAAGGAGGAAAGCGTGAATTTCATATTTCAGTTCATAAACTCTGATAAGCACCCAAACCCTTGACAGCCAATGTACTTCTGTGTGGAACAATAAATGTGTGTGCTCAGCCCCATATCAGAATGCAAAGCCTCAAAAAGCCTGGTATTGAGTGCACTGCGTTTAATAAAATTCACAGCTTTCACAATTTCTTTCAACACCACTTCAAGATCGGATGGAATTCCTTTTGATGCCAATGCCTCAATTGAACAAACGAATGATTCCAAACAATGTCCTGACCAGCTGCCTCTTCAATCCTTATTATAACTCTGCTGTTTTCCCAGTCATGTTGATTGCCCCATTGCTTGTGATTCTTCTGCAGTGAACACAGTCGAGCCCACACTTTCCAACCTTACACTATTCAATGCTTCAAATACCTCTGCGTCAGTCATGCTGATTGGTAATGTCAGGCAACACAGCAAATTCTCAACAAATTCATTGTGCCAAACATACCTCACATAAATGAGCAAGGTTGCACAATCTGAAATGCCTGTACTTTCATCCAGTTGTATTGAGAACTCCTGTGCCGACTTTAAATGAGAAATAAGCTGAGATTCTAAATTCTCAGCAATATCATAAATTTGGCAAGACACTGTGTTATCAATAAGTGTGATGCATTTCATTTTTACAGCTGACCTCTCATCTAGGACCATACGAACCATGTCTAATACTGGAGGAGAATGAATCTCTCGACCAAAGTGTGGGCCATTTTATCTTTAGCTACATGGTAAAAGTTAACATATAAGAGGCTAAATGTACTTTGTCATTCAATGTTACATTTCTGCTAAGGACTTCAGCTGGTAATTTGAGTTCTCACTGCATCCTTTGAAAAGAATCAAGTGGTCTGTCCTCAAACTCACCATGCTTAGTCTTCAAATGCCTTTTAAGTTTTGAGGGTTTTAAACTTTCATTTTCCAGTACTTGCCTGCAGATAACATATATGGGGCTTTGCATCCTGATTATCATTGGCATAATTAACAAAGCCATCCATCACGAAATCATATTTATACTACTTTGTTCATGATTTCAGCTTCTTCTTAATAAGCTGTTCACCAGAGGCTCTGAAGCTCCGTAGACAGCTCACACTAGCACTGCTTTGTCCTGCTGTGGACTCTCTTGAGCAGCTCACACTAGCATTAGCTTTGTCTGACCGTGGACACTCCTGAACAGCTCTTACCAGTAGATTCAGTTGTGAGATCCAGGTTTGTTTGTGTCTCTGACCCCCTCTTCCTTATGACAAAATGATCCATATTCAGTTCTTCACAGTCCTGTTGCTCGCTTGCTTACAGTTAGCAAATGAAGGAATCTCTCCTATCTGACTTTGCGGCAGAGGTACGGACTTACAGGGTGCATGACGTCAGTGTAAGTTCCGAGCACATGACCTGCTCACTGTCGCCACTTCTGGCGGGAAGACTGTGAATTCAAAGACAGATCACTACCTGCCTGGTCACTACCGGCATTCTCAACTTAAAGGCCGGTCGCAACAGTTGGACCCTTCTTCTGCGATCGGGAATGCCGTGACTGATCTCTCTGCAACCCTCCTGACACCCGCCCGGTCACAACTCACAGCTTGAAAAACCCTGACCTAACTGATATTAACCTGATGCAGACCAACTATCTAGGAAGCCTCGTAAAAGGATGCCAAAAACAGAGGAGGTAGTAACATGTGAGAGTTTTCCTTCTTTTCATATAGGTGCAATGCTCATATGATTGCAAACCATTTGCTAGACTTTCATGATAGCACGTGTTTAAATGGAGGTGTATCGTGCTTTCTTCTTTGTCCTTTGTTCTTCCTCCAAACTATATCAAATTGTATAGAGAAGCTATTGATAAAGGTTTAGTAATGAATCAGTAACATTGGTTTAATTGGAAATTATTTATTTTCCCTGGTGGATGGTCCACTTTGGTTAGGTCACTGCCACTTTCCACCCCAAGCCCCAACTCACTATCAGGGGGTCTCCAACGGCTCCCCGCAACCCACCAAATCCCCTGGCCCAATCGCCACAGCGTGAAAAATGCCAGCTTGGCACTTTGGCAGTGCCAACCTGGAACCCTGTCAGTGCCCCATTATCTGACAGTGCCACATGGGCACCTTGATAGTGCCAGACTGGCACCCAGGTGGCACTGCTGGGCTGACAGCCAGGTGGCAGTGCCAGGATGCCAGGTTGGCAGTGCCGGGTGCCCAGGTTGTCACCAGTAGTGCCAGGATACCAAGCTGCCCAGAGGGTATTCAGTTGGGGACCTCCAATCCCCCGGGAGAACCCCACCAATGCCATTCCACCGGATCCCTGTTTGTGGAGACTCGTACAGCGCTCACCCAAGGCAAAGGGGATAGATCCCAACGCCTCAGGTACCTCGGGCGGCAGATTTCCTTCCCTGCAGGACATTACTGTCCCAGATGGTAGTTGATGAAACTCTACAATGATCTCATGGTCATCATTAGATTTTTAATTCCAGTCCCACCAAAGTCAATGGCAATTTGCATGGTTCATAGAATCATAGACTCAAAAAATTTACAGTGCAGAAGGAGGTCATTCGGCCCGAGTCTGCACCGGCCTTTGGAAAGAGCACCCTACTTAAAGCCCACGCCTCTATCCTATCCTGTCACCCAATAACCCCACCTAACCTTTTGGACACTGAGGGGCAATTTAAATTTTGCATGGCCAATCCACCTGACCTGCACATCTTTGGACTGTTTGAGGAAAGCAGAGCACTCGGAGGAAACCCAAGACATGGGAGAAAGTGCAAACTCCACACAGTCACCTGAGGCTGCAATTGAACCCGGGACCCTGGAGCTGTGAAGCAGCAGTGCTAACCACTGTGCCACCGTGCCGCCCATCCCACTGCCAGGGAACCCATGGTGGAGGTCAACTTTGGCACACACTTTTTACATATCAACATACTGATCATGGGCAGTAAAGGGCATGATCGACCGGCCGTATCTCGCCGGAAAGGGAGCAAAACACAGCCAGTAGACCCATGAAGAGGCCTCCTCCGGGATTCCCACACTGGGCGGGACCCAGTCTCGCACAGCTAAGTGAGTTTGGGAACCAGGCGGAAGAGTACATCGGGGGATCTCTCAGGTGATCAGAGGCCCCCAGGCGGTTGGCCTCTGGGCAGAGTGGGATCCTGGCATTGCTGATGCCATCTGGGCACTTTGGCACTGCCAGCCTGACACCCTACAAGTGTCACCCGGGGGCCAACCTGGTACTTCCAGGGTTCCCAGGTGGCACTGCCTTGAATGAAAAAATCTTAGCACTTAAAACAGGTCCAGGGAACACACAAGACAGAAAAAAAATTAGATTTTCTTGCATTCTAATGGTTGAGAAAGAGTTTACAAGTAATGTTCAACTGTGGTCGAACCAAGATACTTCAGAAGATCAGAAAAATATATTTTTCTCTTCTTTCCTAATGTCATGGAATAAAAGTTTAAACCAGTTTGGCTGTTCTCCAATGCTGTTCCCCAGTGACCATTACTTATGTGTCGGTCCCTCACACTGATATGGCTAAAGTGAAGTGAGTTAATGCAAGAGGATAGTTAGAACACAATTCAATAACGTCAAGTAATCTCCAAACTTTGCAAATCTTTTTCACTCCACTGCAATCCCTGGAGCCTCTTTAACTGTTAAGAATTCTTGATTTTTTTTCTCATTAAGTTGGTAATCAAAGACATGAAGGGAGTGGGCTTGGATTTATTATAGTTCCTTTCACAACCCAAGGTTGAAAATTACTTTGTAATTATTAAATTATAGAACAGTACAGCACAGAACAGGCCCTTCGGCCCTCAATGTTGTGCCGAACCATGATCACCCTACTCAAACCCACGTATCCACCCTATACCCGTAACCCAACAACCCCCCCCCCCAACCTTACATTTATTAGGACACTACGGGCAATTTAGCATGGCCAATCCACCTAACCCGCACATCTTTGGACTGTGGGAGGAAACCGGAGCACCCGGAGGAAACCCACGCACACAGGGGGAGGACGTGCAGACTCCACACAGACAGTGACCCAGCCAGGAATCGAACCTGGGACCCTGGAGCTGTGAAGCATTTATGCTAACCACCATGCTACCCTGCTGCCCCTAATTATGTTACAAAGCTAACCTGTAAACATAATACATAAATGTGCTCACTTTTTATACATCAGTCTTCTTGCATTTATACTGCCTTTCATTAACCTGAGCCAAATCCTTAAAAATTTCCAGAAGCTGATTTTGGAATTCACAGTGCTTGACAACTCGTAAAAGTGAAGCAATGGCCCATCGAAAGGTCATTCTTTGTTAGATAATAGTTTATTGGATTTCATTCCTTTTTCACAGGTAACTTTTAAAAGTTGGATGTGGAGATACCGGCGTTGGACTGGGGTGAGCACAGTAAGAAGTCTTACAACACCAGGTTAAAGTCCAACATGTTTGTTTCAAACACTAGCTTTCGGAGAACTGCTCCTTCCTCAGGTGAAGCTGAATGACTGTTGGTGACTAGCCCGCATTTACAATGAAAAATGCAAATACAGACCAAATGTAAACACGATGCACTAAAGAACATAATAATAGGTTGGCTATCAAGTTCACCTGAGGAAGGAGCAGTGCTCCGAAAGCTAGTGTTTGAAACAAACATGTTGGACTTTAACCTGGTGTTGTAAGACGTTTTAAAAGTTTGTAAGTGGTCTAAGACTTTAATACATGTTAAGTAGCTACTTTTCAAACTGAAAATGAGGAAATTAACTAAACATTCAACAGCGGAACATTTAATTAACACACATTGTAAACAATTGGCTGACTGTCTCTTAGTGGCGTGATGTTAACTCACTTGTGGGCTGGTACTTTTTGTTTCCATAGCAATGTGAAATCAATATCAAAAATAATGAAGAAATCAGGAAGGGTTCAGTGGGAAATAGCTGTTCTCAGATGTGCAGTGAACTTGCAAATCCCCACGTACACATAAGTCTGAATCTGTGTGCAGCTTCTGGGTGAAGCTGAATGACTGTTGGTGACTAGCCCACATTTACAATGAGAAATGCAAATACAGACCAAATGTAAACACGATGCACTAAAGAACATAATAATAGGTTGGCTATCAAGTTCAGGATTCTTTGTATGGCGCATTGTAGTGTGTGTGTGCAGTTTAAAGAAGTAGATATTACCAGTCTATGGAAAAAGTCTAAGGAAGTCGATTCAAGGGGAGGCGGTGGTGGCATAGTGGTATTGCCACTGGGCTGATAATCCAGAGACCGAGGGTAACACTGTGAGGTCCCAAGTTCGAATCCCACCATGGCAGATCGTGAGATTTGAATTCAATAAAAATTCATAATTAAAAGTGTAAAGATGACCATGAAACCATTGCCGATTGTCGTGAAAAGCCACCTGGTTCACTAATGTCCTTCAGGGAAGGAAATCTGTTGTCCTTACCCGGTCTGGCCTACATGTGACTCCAGACCCATACAGCAATGCAGTTAACTCTTAACTGCCCCCACGGAAGTGACCTAGCAAGGCCACTCCATTCAAGGACAATTAGAGATGAGCAACAAATGCTGGCCCAGCCAACAATGCCGACATCCCAAGAACAAATTTTGAAAAAATTCAAACTTATAATTGATATGAATTTTTATCAATAAAGGGTAAAAGGTGGTAGATGACTGCACGAAAAAGTAAGGCCTATCTTATTAATTTATTGAGGCCAAAGTGACAGGTAGTGAAAGAAGTTGACCACGTCTGACTATATGTGGCGGGTTGATCACCAGGACTAAACTTATTGCAAATTAAGAAAGAATTGCTGAAAGCTATTGGTAATGCTGCCTTGCAGAAGTGTGCAAATTGTAACAATACTAATTTCAAAGCAACTCTTTGAGAAATTTTCAACATGGAAGGAAGCCATGGTGCCAATGCCAGCTGACAGGTAGCCACACAACCCAATCTTGCTTTCCAACCTTTGGGCCATTCTTAAATCTTGGAAGGTTCCTACCTCTATCACCCCTTCAGGCTGAGAATCAAGCTCTGGACTGAACCATTTCCCTTTGAATCCCCTCTAAACCTCCGACATCCTACCGTGAATCAACGACCTTCTGGTAATGGACCTGAACGAAGGGGGAAAAGCTCTTACACTCCACTCTATCTGGGCCCCTGCACGATTTTATACACTTCAGTTATACCTTTGCTTAGCCTTCTTTGTTGCAAAGAAAATAATCCCAGCCTATTCAATCTCTCCGCAGAACATATATTTTCTGATCCAAGCACCATCCTTGTAAATTTCCTCCGCATACTCTCTGGTGCAGTAATGTCTTTCCTGTACTGCAGTGACCAGAACTAAACACAGCACTCCAGCTGTAGTCTTACGAGTGTTTTACTCTATAGTCAGTGGTTGCATAATTCAATTGCTTGAGCTGTGGCTAGAAACATAGAAAATAGGAGCAGGAGCAGGTCATTTGGCCCTTCGAGCCTGCTCAGTCATTCATTATGATTATGGCAGATCATCCAACTCAATAGCCTGATCCTGGCTTCCCCTATATCCTTTGATCCCCTTCGCCCCAAGAGAGGAGAATGTCTGGATTTGGAATCAGAGTAGGGTTCGCTTGGCCTTCCCACCTCTCAAGATACGCAGAAAATGTATCACGCCTTACGATGGAGAAAGGAAGCTGAACACCAGAGTGAGTCAGCTAAATTCATACGTTACTGCAGTGATGCCTATCATCCTCTAGTACAAGAACAGAACTGACCAATTAGGATGAATCCTAATTAATTTGTGACTGGAACATAATTAAGGCCTCAAGTGGTCGGGTGGGTAGTATAAAATGTGAGAAAATAGTCCTCATCAGGCCTCAGTACTAAGTCCTCTTACTGCTCTAATATTATCAATTTATTTATTGTCTCTCATCTTGTTTTTAAATCAGTTCAGGATTTACCTCCATGTCCCAATATATTTTTGGTTTGGAAACAGGGATGTAATTATTACTGATGCTTCACTGGCTGCCGAGAGCATGCTGAAGTAATAGAGGTTCTGTCTTTTGGATCAATGTTTAAACTGAAGCCTGAATTCACCTTTTATGCTGAGGGTTAGTAAGGGATCCTGGCTTTGTAAATAGAGGTATAGAGTATGGAAGCTGTGGTGAACCTTTACTAAACCTGGTTTGGCCTTAACTCAAGTATCAAGTCCAATTCTGAGCACAACATGTTCCGAAGGAAGTGAAGGCATTGGAGAAAGTGCAGAAAAGATTTATGAGAATGGTTCCAGGAATGAAAGATTTCAGTTAAGAGGATAGGTTGGAGAAACTGGATTTGTTGTTCTTAGTGAAGAGAAGTTTGGGAAGAGATTTGATGGAGGCATTGAAAATTGGGAGGGGTCTAGATGGGGTAAATAGTGAGAAACTGTTCCATTTGTGAGAAGGAGTAAGATTCAGAGGACACAGATTTAAAGTGATTGGCAATGGACCTAGAGGTAACATGAGGAAGACGTTCTTACGCAGTGAGTGGTCAGGATCGGGAAGTGTTCGACTATGCTGGAGACAGTTTTAATCACCACATTCATCAAGGAATCACATAATGATCTAAAGGAAAATGATTTGCAGGATTAATTGAAAAGACAAGAGAATGGGGCTAGCTGAGTTGCTCTTGCAGAGAGCCTGCATGAACATGATAGGCTAAATGGCCCCCTTCGGTGTTGTAACCATTCTAAGACTACGGTTTTATCTGTTGCCATAAAATCAATTAGCACATGACCCCTGTGTTCCCTGAAAACCCAAAGGGGGAAATTTTCACTGAACATCTTAGCTACCGAAGAGGTAAGGAGGTGGCCAAGATGGGGCTTTAAGCCAAATTGCTGGTGTTACTCATTTTTTGGGGGAAAATCTTTTTAGTGGCTTTTCTCATATTTATCAACAGTTGTTACTTATATACATTGCATTTTTCTTGCTCTCGCTAATTTGCTTTATTTTACAGAGAGGTTTGTTTTGTCCTTCATTTGACTAACTACATACATTTTGCTTTCCTCTGGATCGGCCTATTATATCGCCCTCCCCCCCCCGCCATTGGTTTCAGCACCCTTCCTCTGGTCTTGCGGTTTCCTCATTTTTCTCTCCCCCCCACCACCCCACCCTCCCACCTACCCCCTCCCCCCCTCCCCCCCCCCCCCCCTCCACCCACCCACCCACCACTTTGAGCTGCATTAGGCTTAGCCTTGCGCAGGAGGAGGTGGAGCTCACTCTGCTCAGTGCTTCGCTCCAGAGTCCCCATCCTACCTCTGTCCCCAGTTCATCCTCCCATTTTTGTCTGGTTCCGTCCAGTGGTGTTCGGGTTCTGTTCAGTAGCTGTCCATATATTTTCCCACATAGCCCCCCCTTCTCGCTGCTTGTGCCTATCAGGTCCTCTGGTAGTATGCTTTCTGGGGCCCCTGGGTACCCTACTGACTCTTTGCAGAGGAAGTGTTTTATTTGAAGGTGTCTCAATTCCTGTCCTGTTGCTACTTTCCACTTCCTAATCAGTTCGTCCAGTGTCGCCAGTCTGCGCCCTACGTAGAAGTCCCCGACCGTCTGTGTGCCCCCGTCCCGCCTCCAACTTTCGAAGGTGGTATCCAGCATGGCTGAGGGGAATCTGTGATTGCCGCAGATGGGGGCCATAAGGGACATTTTGGTTATCCCAAAGTGCTGTCTCAACTGATTCCACGTTCTCAGAGTGGCTGCTACCACTGGGCTCGTTGTGTACCTTGTTGAGGAGGATGGGAGTGCTGCTGTGGCCAGGGCCTGGAGGGTTGTTCCTTTACAGGATGCATCCTCCATTTGTATCCAATCTGTGTCGGGTCCTTGTACCCATCCCCTCACTCTTTCTGCTGTTCCTGCTCAGTGGTGGTATTGTCGGTCCGGTAGTGCCAGGCCCCCTCTGACTTTCCTTCTTTGCAGTGTCGGTTTGGGGACCCCCCCCCCCCCCCCCCCCCCCCCCCCCCCCCCAAGCGCCATGATTAGCCTGTCTATGTTTTGGTAAAAGGCCTTGGGATGAAGATCGGGATGGATCTAAACAGGAAGAGGAACCTTGGCAGTACGTTCATCTTGATCGTCTGCACTCTCCCCGCCAGGGGGAGTGGGAGTGAGCCCCACCGTTGAAGGTCTTTTCTTGCTTCCTCAACCAGGCTGGTCAGGTTCCACTTGTGGATCTGTGTTCAGTCTCTGGTTATTTGGATCCCCAGGTAACGGAATCTGTTCTGGGCCGTTTTGAATGGGAGCCCCTTCAGCTCTGGCCCTCTCCCATGTGGGTTCACTGGGAATGTCTCGCTTTTGCCCAGGTTAAGTTTGTAGCCTGAGAGGGTTCCAAACTCTTTCAGTATTTGCTGTATTGCCTTCAGTCCCTCCTGTGACTTCGAAACATAGATGAGCAGGTCATCTGCATAGAGTGCTCTCTGTCTACTCTCCGGATTCCCTTCCAGCTTTTTGCGTCCCGCAGGGCTATCGCCAGGGGTTCGATCGCTAGTGTGAACAAGAGTGGGGACAGGGGGCAGCCCTGTCTTGTTCCTCTCTGTAGCTGGAAGTATTCAGAGCTGGTGGTGTTAGTTCGGACACTCGCTTTGGGAGCGTTGTACAGGAGCCTCACCCAGGTGGTGAACCCCGCTCCTAGCCCAAACCGTTCCAGTACCTCGAGGAGGTAGCTCCATTCGACTCTGTCAAAGGCCTTTTCTGCATCCAGGGAGACGGTCACCTCTGGTGTTCTCTCCCCGGGGTGGTCATTATCACATTCAGCAGCCGCCTGATGTTTGCTGTGAGCTGCCTACCCTTGACAAAGCCCGTTTGCTCCTCTGCGACCACCTCTGGTACGCAGGCCTCCAGCCTTTTGGCCAGGACCTTTGCGAGTATTTTCGCATCCACATTCAGCAGTCTGTACGATCCACATTCCGTCAGGTCTTTATCTTTTTTGGGTATTCGTGAGATTGTGGCCTGCGCTAGCATTGGGGGCAGGGTGCCCCCTGCCAGTCAGTCCGTGAACATTCCCCTTCGGTGTGGGGCCAGGACAGATGCAAATGTTTTGTAGAAGTACGTCGGGAACCCACCTGCATGGAGCTGATGCTCTCCATGATTTCTCCCAGGTCTATTGGTGCTTCCAGCTCCCCCCCTCTGTCTACCCCCACCACAGATAGTTCCAGTCTGTCTAAGAACTGTTTCATTCCCGCATCCCCGTCGGGGGGCTCCGAGGTGTACAGTCTCCGGGAGAAGGTCTTGAATGTCCGATTGTCCTCCTTTGGCTCTGTTACCAGTCTGCCTTTGCGATCCTTAACCTGTGCTATTTCCCTTGTGGCAGCCTGCTTTCTCAGCTGGTGAGCCAATAGGCGCCAGCCTTGTCTCCGTGTGCGTAGGAGGTCCCCCGGGTCTAGCGGAGTTGGTACGCTGCTTTCCTGGTGGATAGCAGGTTAAAGTCCATTTGCAGCTTTTTCCTCTCTGCCAGCTGCTCTACGGTCAGGGCCTCTGAGTATTTTCTATCGACTTCCAGAATGCTGTTGCCTGGCCACCCTCTCTTCTGTTGCCTTTTTTTTTACCTGCTATGAATATGGCAATCAATAAGGCTGCCCTTCTTTCTTTCGATCTCGATATTATATTGCTCAGAGTTGCCAGGTATCAAATGATTCCACCACAAGGTTCAACCGGGTGCCGATCAAAGAGCCAAACATCAGTATCGTAGATCATAGAATTTACAGTGCAGAAGGAGGCCATTCGGCCCATCGAGTCTGCACCGGCTCTTGGAAAGAGCACCCTACCCAAGGTCAACACCTCCACCCTATCCCCGTAACCCAGTAACCCCATCCAACACTAGGGCAATTTTGGACGCTAAGGGCAATTTATCATGGCCAATCCACCTAACCTGCACATCTTTGGACTGTGGGAGGAAACCGGAGCACCCGGAGGAAACCCACGCATGCACGGGGAGGATGTGCAGACTCCGCACAGACAGTGACCCAAGCCGGAATCGAACCTGGGACCCTGGAGCTGTGAAGCATTTGTGCTATCCACAATGCTACCGTGCTGCCGTTAGTTCAAGATCAAGGGTACTTTATTTACACACACAATTAATCACGCAACATAAACACGACTAGTTAAACTACACCTATCAACTATGACAACCTGTACTTAACTTCAGGCTCCCGGCTTAGGTCAGAGGAACAGTGGTCTTTGTTCGAATCTGGATCTACTGGGTCTGGGGAAGTAACTGCTGCTCAGCTGGGCTCATCCGTCTGGTAGCGGTCGTTGAACTTGAACTTGCTTCTGGTGGTGCTGCAATTGGAGGTGGACGTTGCCAAAGCGGCAGGTTCAAGAGAGGCCAAACACATCCTTGGGGAGTTTCGCGCTCTTTTGGGTGGTCCTTCGGTTTAGACCCCATTAATTGGGTAGTTCTTGATCACTGTATTCGGATTGAACCAATAAAGGGGCGGGTGCCTTGATGGCTGGACGTGTTCTAAGCGGTCATTGACCCTGTTTTTGGTGCTTTTTGAGTCAAGGGAGTGGCGCCGAAATGTCTGGGATTGTATTGGTTACTCAAGTATCAGTCTTTTGTCTCCCGGAGATGGGCCATCAAAATGCTAATCGGTTGGGGGTTTTGATGCTGTCTGGATTCTTTGCTCACTAATATACATTCAGGCTTTGAACCTGCCTGAACCTTACATTGTCCATTTTGCCCTTTAGGCTTTGCGAACGTCCATGTTTCTTGCCGTAAGTGGCCATCCCAGATGGCTACAGTTCCCTATCTCTTCTTGTCTTGTAGGCTATGATCTCTCCTCTGATCACAGCCTTCAGTGCCACCCAAAATGTGGAGGGTGAGACCTCCCCGTTTTGCTTGTTACTAACGTAATCGCCTATGGCCTGCAATATGTTTTGGCAGAAAGCCTTGTCGGCCAGGAGGTCTGTGTCCAGCCTCCATGTGGGGCGCTGGGCCCGGCCTGTCTCCAACCTCACATCCATATAATGTGGAGCTTGGTCGGAGATAACGATCGTGGAGTATTCCGTTCCCGTGATCCCTGGAAGCACCGATTTCCCCACTGCAAAGAAGTTGATACGGGTGTATACCTTGTGCACCTGCGAAAACGAGAACTCCTTTTCTCCCGGGTGCAGGAACCTCCATGGGTCCACCGTTCATCTGTTCCATGAAGGCCCCTAGCTCCCTAGCTATGCCAGACATTTTCCCCGTTCTGGGGTTTGATTGGTCGGTCAGTAGATCCAGCACACAGTTAAAGTCGCGCCCCATAATCAGTCAGTGTGTGTCAAGGTTGGGGATTTCCGCCATGGTCTTCTTTATGAATTGAGTCGTCCCAGTTGGGAGCGTATACATTTACCAGTACGGCAGGTGCCCCTTCCAGGACACCGCTGACCATGACGTACCTTCCTCCTGGGTCCGTAACTTTTTGGTTCCCGAAAACCTCGTCCTTTTGCTAATTAATATTGCTACCCCCTAGCCCTCGTCCCGTAGCATGAGTGGAACGTCTGTCCCACCCAGACCTTCCTGACCAGCAGTCGGTCCTTCTCCCTCAGGTGCGTCTCTTGTAGGTGGATTATGTCGGCTTTTAGGCTTCTTAGGTGGGCAAACACTCTGGATCTTTTCACTGGGCCATTGAGTCCCCTTACATTCCAGGTAACAACCCTGGTGTGGGGTTTCTCATCCCCAGTCCTGTGTGATCACCCATACTTACCTGGTGGACGCGCCCCTGCACTCCGAGGTTTCCCTTTGCTAGGGGGCCGTCCAAAATGGCCAGGGTCACTGCTCTCACCATGGGGTCGGGCCCCCTTTGCCCAGGGGGCACCCAATGTGGCCACCAGCTGTGTGTATGCCACAGGGGTCGCCCCTGCGCTCCGGGGTCTCCCTCCGCCCTGATGCCCTCTCGAGTGGCTGTTTGCAGCATCCTCTTGGTTCCTCGCCCTGCTCCATGCCCGCCGAGGCCTATGTCTGTACTGCTTCACTACCTCACCCTTCTCTTTGCTTCTCATTTGTTCTGCGTTCCCCCCAGACTACTCTCCCCCCCGCACCCAGCCCCTGTCCCTTTGTCGTCATCCCCTGCGTTCTCCCCCCCCCCCTCCTTGTGCCAGGCGCTCCCCCTCCCCTGAGAGGCGCGCCGCGGCCTTCCTTCCTACCTGCCCTCCCATTCTGGCCCTCCTCGCTAGTACGGTGGCCCTCCTCCCAGTATTTGCCCATTCTGGCCCTGTTTAACCTTTCTCCTACTGGCCCTTGTCTCGCCCTCCTGTTTGCTTTCCTCACCCTCATTTCCCTCGCTCCACTCCCCCCCATTGCATTGAGAGAGGAGACAAGCTCTGAGGCAAGACAGCACAGTCCCGCGCAAGGCATAGCACACGTGCACAGTTCATGAGTCCATTGTCCTTGTTTGCGGTCTGTCCTCCGCTCTTTGTTCTGGTTTTCCCTTCCTTTTCCATCCCCATGTCTTTCATTGCGGTTGCGTGTGCTCCTCTCCCAGCTTGTTCGCTCTAACAAACCCATCAGCCGCTGCTGGGGTGTTAAAATACAACTCTTTCCCCTCAAATGTTACCCAGAGTTTGGCCGGGAATAACATCCCCTGCTTTTAAGCAGTGCTGATTTTGCCTTGTTGAATTCAGTCCTTTTTTTAGCTAGGACCACCCCAATGTTCTGATACATCCTTATGGTCTTCCCTTCCCACGTGCTCGGTTTCGTTTGCTGGGCCTACTTTAGGATTCTCTCCCGGTCGACTTCCGGTGGCGGCAATGCGGAGCTAAGCCGCACATTCGGCAGCTCCTGCTGAAAACGGACTTTGGGGCTCTTTTCAGGGCCCCTACGGAGCTGTGTCGGCAAATCCCGACGTGGGAAGAGGACAGGAGTCGACCCCTACGGTCCTATGGTCCGGACCAGGAGTGGGGTAAGGAGAAAAACGGAGAAAGCACCTCTGAAAAAGCGGGGGGAAGGAAGACAAAATGGCGGCCGGCAGAGACCCGGAGGACTGGAGGCAGTGGGCTCAGGAGCAGCAGGCGACTCTGCTGCGCTGCTTCCAGGAGCTTAAGTTGGAGCTGCTGGAGTCGTTGAAGGTAACCACCAGGGAGCTGATGGAGACCCAGACAGCCCAGGGGGCTGCGATCCGGGAGCTGCAGAAGCAGGCCTCCGAAAGGGAGGATGAAGCCGTGGCCGTCGCGGGGAAGGTGGAGATGCACGAGCCGCTCCATAAAAGATGGCAGGAGCGGTTCGAGGAGCTGGACAACCGGTCGAGGAGGAAGAATTTGCGGATCCTGGGCCTCACGGAGGGGCTGGAGGGGTCGGACCTGGCGGCCTATGTGGCGGTTATGTTAAACTCGCTGATGGGGGCTGGGTCCCTCCAGGGGCCCCTGGAGTTAGAGGGGGCCCACAGAATTCTGGCTAGGAGGCCCAAGCCGAACGAGCCGCCGTGGGCGGTGTTGGTGCGGTTTCATCGGTTCGTGGATCGTGAGTGTGTGCTCCGGTGGGCCAAGAGGGAGCAGAGCAGCAAGTGGAAGAACACGGAGGTGCGGATCTTCCAGGACTGGAGTGCGGAGGTGGCGAGGCGGAGGGCCGGGTTTAACCGGACGAAGGCGTTGCTCCATAGACGGAGTGTGAAGTTCGGCATGTTGCAGCCGGCGCGTCTGTGGATCACCTATAAGGATCGGCACCATTATTTTGAGTCCCCGGAGGAGGCGTGGGCCTTTGTGCAGGCCGAGAAATTGGACTCAAACTGAGGGTCTAAGATGGGGGATGCTGTATAATACTGTATTTGTATTTGCTTGGTGTAATGTAAGATGTGGGTTGGCCTTAGGGTGGGTGGGGTGATGTCGATTTGTCTTTTCTGTATGGGTTTTTCTGTAGGGGTCCGGTGGACGGGTTCGGGCAGAGGGGTAAACGGGGAGTTTGGGGAGCTGGTGGGAGGGACTGACAATGGGAGTTGCCCTAGAGGAGGCGGGGCCGGGCAGGGCGAAAGCGCGGGCTTTCTGCGGGTTTCCCGCGCTGGGAGATGGTGGGGGCGGGGTCAGGACTGAGAAGCGCGGGTCGTTGCTGGCTGTTTTCTTTTCCCGCGCAAGAGCGGGGGGGGGGGAGGATCCATTGACGGGCACGATGGAGGAGGGGTAGTCCCACGTGGGGAGGAGTTGGAGGTAGGGCGGGAGTCCCCGGGGTCAGCAGAAGTTAGCTGGCTCACGGGAGTGCTATGGAGGGAGGGGCGCGGCTAGGAGGGGTCCTAGCCTGGGGGGAGGGGGAGGGGGGAGCGTACCGGGTTGCTGATGAAATGGTCAGGAAGGAGCTGGAGGATGCAGGGGGTGCTGGAGGGGGGGAGTTGCCACCATGGGAAACTGGCAGAGCGGGGGACGCTGGCCGGTGGTGGGCAAGGGATGGGGTATGGCTAATCGGCAGGGGAGGGGGGCAGGGAGCCCTCTGATCCGGCTGATAACCTGGAATGTGAGGGGGCTGAATGGGCCGGTCAAACGGGCCCGGGTATTTGCGCACCTGAAGGGGCTGAAGGTGGATGTGGCCATGCTCCAGGAGACACACCTGAGAGTGGTGGACCAGGTTCGGATGAGGAAGGGATGGGTGGGCCAAGTATTTCACTCAGGGCTGGATGAGAAGAGTAGGGGGGTGGCGATCCTGGTGGGGAAGAAGGTGTCGTTTGAGGCGTTAAATATGCTGGCTGACAGTGGCGGGAGATATGTGATGGTGAGCGGTAAGCTGCAGGGGGAGCGGGTGGTGTTGGTGAATGTTTACACCCCAAATTGGGTTTATGCGGCGTATGTTGGGCCGCGTTCCGGACCTGGAGGTGGGGGGCCTGATCATGGGGGGGTACTTCAACACGGTACTGGATCCCCCATTGGATCGATCCAAGTCCCGGACGGGTAGGAGGCCGGTGGCGGCTAAGGCGTTGAGGGGATTTATGGACCAGATGGGGGGGGTGGATCCCTGGAGGTTTGCGAGGCCAAGGGCCAGGGAGTACTCGTTTTTCTCCCACGTATATAAGGCCTACTCGAGGATTGATTTTTTTTGTCCTGAGCAGGGGGTTGGTTTCGAGGGTGTAGGATGTGGAATACTCCGCCATTGCCATCTCAGATCATGCCCTGCACTGGGTGGACCTCAGGCTGGGGGAGGAGAGGGACCAGCGTCCGCTTTGGCGCTTGGAGGTGGGACTGCTGGTAGAATAGGAGGTGGCCGAGAGGGTTCGGGGGTGTATCGAGAGGTTCCTTGAGGCCAATGACAACGGGGAGGTCCGAGTGGGGACGGTCTGGGAGGCATTGAAGGCGGTGATGAGGGGGGAATTGATCTCCATCCAAACCCATAGGGAGAGGGGGGAGCAGAGGGAGAGGGAGAGACTAATAGGGGAGATGGTGCGGGTGGATAGGAGATATGCGGAGGCTCCAGAGGAGGGATTGCTGGGGGAGAGGCGTAGCCTTCAGGCCAGATTCGACCTATTGACTACCAGAAAGGCGGAAGCTCAGTGGAGGAAAGTGGTGTATGAGTATGGGGAGAAGGCGAGCAGGATGCTGGCACACCAGCTCCAAAAGCGGGACGCGGCCAGGGATATTGGGGGAGTGCCGGATAAGGCTGGGAAGGTGGTGCGGAGGGGAGTAGATGTTAATGGGGTCTTCAGAGACTTCTATGGGGAACTGTACCGGTCGGAACCCCCGGTGGAGGGGGGTAGAATGGGGCGCTTCTTGGACAAGCTGCGATTCCCGAGGGTGGAGGAGGAGCAGGTGGAGGGACTGGGGGCGCCGATCGAGCTGGAGGAGGTGGTCAAAGGGATAGGGAGCATGCAGTCGGGGTAGGCGCCGGGGCCGGACGGGTTTCCGGTGGAATTTTATAAAAGGTATTTGGACCTGTTGGGGCCCCTGTTGGTCCGGACCTTTAACGAGGCAAGAGAGGGGGGGGGGGGGGGGGGGGGGGGGCTTTGCCCCTAACTATGTCACGGGCACTGATTTCCTTGATCCTGAAGCGGGACACGCACCCTCTGCAGTACGGGTCATATAGGCCGATTTCGCTGCTAAACGCCGACGCTAAGCTGCTGGCAAAGATCCTGGCCACTAGAATAGAGGATTGCGTGCCCGGGGTCATTCATGAGGACCAGACGGGGTTTGTGAAGGGAAGGCAGTTGAATACGAACGTGCGAAGGCTCCTCAATGTCATTATGATGCCGGCCATGGAAGGGGAGGCAGAGATAGTGGTGGCATTGGATGCGGAGAAGGCCTTTGATAGGGTTGAGTGGGAGTATCTGTGAGAGGTGTTGAAGAGGTTTGGGTTTGGGGAGGGGTTCATCCGGTGGGTGAGGCTGCTCTACGAGGCCCCGATGGCGAGTGTAGCCACAAATAGGAGGAGGTCGGAGTACTTTCGTCTGTACCAGGGGACGAGACAGGGGTGCCCCCTGTCCCCCTTGCTCTTCGCGTTGGCGATTGAGTCCCTGGCCATGGCATTGAGGGAGTCAGGAAACTGGAGGGGCCTGGTGCGGGGTGGGGAGGAGCATTGAGTGTCGCTGTATGCGGATGACCTGTTGCTGTATGTGGCGGACCCGGTGGGGGAGATGCCGGAGGTGATGAGGATTCTTAGTGAATTTGGGGGTTTCTCTGGGTATAAGTTGAACCTGGGCAAGAGTGAGTTGTTTGTGATGCATCCGGGGGATCAAGAGGAGGGGATTGGTAGGCTCCCACTGAAGCAGGCAGGGAAGAGCTTCAGGTACTTAGGGGTCCAGGTGGCTGGGATCTGGGGGGCCCTGCACAAGCTCAACCTCACAAGGTTAGTGGAGCAGATGGAGGAGGAGTTTAAGAGGTGGGATATGTTACCGCTGTCACTGGCGGGGAGGGTGCAGTCTGTTAAGATGACGGTGCTCCCGAGGTTTGTGATCCTGTTCCAGTGCCTCCCCATCCTTATCCCGAAGGCCTTTTTTAGGAGGGTCAACAGGAGTATCACGGGATTTGTGTGGGCGCATGGGACTCCGAGGGTGAGAAGAGTGTTCCTGGAACGGGGCAGGGATAGGGGGGGGGCTGGCGTTGCCCAACCTCTGTGGGTACTATTGGGCTGCCAACGCAGTGATGGTGCGTAAGTGGGTAATGGACGAGGAAGGGGCAGCATGGAAGAGGTTGGAGGCGGCGTCATGTGTGGGCACGAGCCTGGAGGCGCTGGTAACGGCGCCGTTGCCACTCCCTCCAATGAGGTATACCACGAGCCCGGTGGTGGCGGCTACCCTCAAAATTTGGGGGCAATGGAGACGGCATAGGGGAGAAGTGGGGGGTTCGATGGAGGGCCCAATACAGGGGAACCATCGGTTTGTCCCAGGGAGCATTGATGGCGGATTTCTGGGCTGGCACAGGGCAGGGGTTAGGAGGTTAGGAGGGACCTGTTTGTGGAGGGGAGGTTCGCGAGCTTGGGGGAGTTAGAGGGGAAGTTTGGGCTCCCCCGGGGAACATGTTTAGGTACATGCAGGTGAGGGCGTTTGCCAGGCAGCAGGTGGAGGGGTTCCCCTTGCAGCCCCCACGAGGGGTGCGGGATCGGTTGCTCTCGGGGGTGTGGGTTGGAGGAGGGAGGATTTCGGACATATACCGGGTGATGCAGGAGGTAGACGAGGCCTCGGTGGAGGAACTGAAGGGTAAATGGGAAGAGGAGCTGGGTCAGGAGATTGAGGAGGGGACGTGGGCGGATGCCCTGGAGAGGGTGAATTCCTCCTCTTCCTGTGCGAGGCTTAGCCTCCTACAGTTCAAGGTGCTGCATAGGGCCCACATGACTGGGACGAGGATGAGTAGGTTTTTCAGGGGCGAGGACAGCTGTGCTAGGTGTTTGGGGAGCCCAGCGAACCACGGCCATATGTTTTGGGTGTGCCCAGCGCTGGGGGAGTTTTGGAAGGGGGTAGCAAGGATGGTGTCGAGGGTGGTGGGATCCAGGGTCAAGCCAGGTTGGGGACTCGCAATTTTTGGGGTTGCAGTGGAGCCGGGAGTGCAGGAGGCGATAGAGGCCGGTGTTCTGGCCTTTGCGTCCCAAGTAGCCCGGCGGAGGATCTTGCTCCAATGGAAGGATGCGAGGCCCCCAAGCGTGGAGGCCTGGATCAATGATATGGCAGGGTTCATTACATTGGAGAAGGTGAAATTTGCCCTGAGGGGATCAGTACAAGGGTTCTTTAGGCGGTGGCAGCCTTTCCTGGACTTCCTGGCGGAACGGTAGGGGAATAGGCCGGCAGCAGCAGCAACCCGGGGGGGGGGGGGGGGGGGGGGGGGGGAGGGAGGGAGGGGGTTTGAATCGGTGGGAGGGAGAACTGTGTACATGGGTTTGTGGGATGTGGTGGGTGTTATCTCTTTCCCTTTTGTTGTTTGGGTGTTCTTTTGTTTTTTTCTTTTGTTTGTAGTTGCTTTTGAAGTTGGGTGGGTATTGTTCTTGGGGTGTTACCGCGGTTGTTTTGTTAATAGAGTTGAGATGTTTATATTTTGTAAAAATTTCAATAAAAATTATTATTTAAAAAAAAGTGTATCTTAAGTGCAGCAAATAGGTTCCATACAGTCCACATGGTTGTTGCTTCTTCAAAGAGGTTGATAAGGCTTGTTGTGCAAGAACCTGAGATGGTTGCATTTCTTGTCACTAGTGGATTGTACAACTGCATGAAGCAAGTGTGCAGCCAGGAGAGTATCCGAGGGTAAGTGGAGCCCATGGCATACTGACAGGATGACTTCCTTATAGCTACTTAGTCACAAGTCTCAAGGATTTATTTCTGGAAAAGGTCCAGTTTTTGTACAAAAACAATCTTAATCTGATCTGCCAGCCCTCTTTGTTCTCCTTATCCGATTTCTTTTCCCCGGTTCTGATCACAGCTGAAAGTGTTCTCCCTCCGAGTCACCTCTCCACTTTTCAGCCTGCCACTCCACTTTCCCCATCCCATCTAATGAATTCAGCCAGGGAAACTGCTATTGCTCTGCCCATCAACCAATTGATGGAAATTCTTTTGAGCCCCAGAATTTAAAGTCAGGGGAACCTTGGACTGTGAGATGGGAATCCTGCTCTCCATATTGTCGTGACAGTGGAGCAGGATCCTGGATTTTCAGGGCCTGTTTCTTGACTGCTTGGAGATTACTCCACATTGCCCACTCTAATCTACAAAAGCTATTTGGATTCCAGACCAGAAGTAAAACAACGATTGTGGTATTTAGGGTGGGAAAAACACATATTATTCTCCTCATCTTCATAATTACTACAAAAGTACCTGAAAAGGAATAATCTCTAATGAGGAAATGCTCGAAACATTACCTTTGCCAGCTGCTCTTTTTTGCACTATTTTCCCCAAAGCTATTTAATTTTCCCTGGCAGCAGAATATATTACAGCTCTGGTCATAGGTTTGTCCATGACTGCTGGCTTTGTGTTCCCCATCTGAAATAGGCCTCTATGTTGTTGAATGCTTTAGTTAACTCTCTGGAGAACTGGGTAGACGCATTCCAGGAATAAGAAAGCTTTGGCAGATCTCTGCTTCCCATCTAGTTTCAACTCTACCTCCTTCACCAGCCATATTTATTACCAGTTGAGTCCAATACAACATGGGACAAGCATCAGGTGGTTGATGCATTTGTGAAATTACATTAAATAGCGAATCAAGGTTATTGAATGGAGTTAATTTGAAATTTTAACTATGAAGTCCTTTATTTCAGAATTCCAAATCCTTTGTGAATCTCATGTAAGAAGGTTTGTGGAACTGAAGCAGACTGGGGTATTGTACCTTGCAACGCACTATGTTTGTGAATCTCTTGTGCTATTCCACATAGTGAGTTGGAGAATGCACTGCTTTCAAAACACAAAATCAGTGTGAACAACACAATGTGATGGAAAATATTACAGGAAGGAAGTGTGATACCCCGTGGAATTCTGCAGGGCTCAATATATTGCAAGCATGACTCTGCCATAGTTTTGGTTAGTGATAAAGGAATCTGGGTAAATGTTGAGTTTGTTCAATAGTGTCAGATGTGAGATGCTGAGTTAGTTCCATGAGCTTCTTCTGCTGCTTTTACATCCATTGACATGTCAGTTTAGAAACCTCTAGTCCCAGGGTCGCGGGCAATGACTGCCCGAGGCCATCGGCAGAAAGGGAAAAACGGTTTGGTTGCTAGACTGGTAGCGCGGGGGGGAGGGTGGGGGGGTGCGCGCGGGGGAGGGTGTGGGGAGGATTTTCCAGGGGGGATTTGTTGTGTTATAATTTAAAATGTAGTAGAGGTAAATGTTTGTATCGAAAAATTTCAATAAAAATTATTTAAAAAAAAAAAAGAAACCTCTAGTCCTAGAAATTGTTTCACACCACACTGATTTTACAGATTCCAAACAGGGGCACACAGTGGGAAACATTAGGGCTGACTACCATATTAGCAAATGAGCCTGTATAATCATGCCAGGTTGAGTTTTTAAGACTACTTTGATGAGGACATTTAACCTGGATCAGCTGTACTAAGCCTAGCCTTCTACAAATTCCGACAACGAGTCTTTAACAGCAAAGACCCATCCAAGTCAACAGCAGTCCTATCGAACAGAGAAGTTGTCATCACCACTCTCTTGTACTACAGTGAGACCTGGGAAACGTTTCAGTGACACATAGAGCACTAGAGAAATACCATCAGCAATACCCCAGCATTGCATTCCACCTTCAGTGGGAGGATCGTTAAACAAATGCTAGTATCCGAATCCAAGTCCACAAGCATTAAGGCAAAACTGCTAAATCAACTATGCCTGTGGACATTGTGTCTGGGTATCTCTGCCAGTTCCTGTTCTCTCGGAGCTCAAATGGCTAGCATTCTGGGGAGGACAAATAAATGCTTCAAAGACACACTGAAGCTCTCCTTTATGCATTGACCTCAAAGACTGGGAGGAACTTTCTACCAATCGTTCAGAGTTATGACAACTTGTCCATCAATTTGCATCACACTGTGAGTCCCAACACCTTAATGATGAGACAAAGCTGTGGCCAGGAAGGAAAGAAAAGGAAGCAAATCCTGCACTCAGGACACCACTACCTTGTGAGATGTCCTGCCTCCTGTACCCACAGATCTGTGAGAGAGTAGTCCCTCAAATCGAAGGACAGCTGAAATGTTCAAAACAGTTGCTCGACTCTTTGCGTACGTAAATGGGGGGCTTAACCCTTGTTTGTTGCCCATTTGAGATATTCATTAATGATTGAAATGAAAATGAAATGAAAATCGCTTATTGTCACGAGTAGGCTTCAATGAAGTTACTGTGAAAAGCCCCTAGTCGCCACATTCCGGCTCCTGTCCAGGGAGGCTGGTACGGGAACTGCAGTGTTGCGCATGCAATGGTCTATATACTCACAGACTGGGCAAACTAAATCCACAGTTCCTAAAGATCAGTTCTAATCATTAACTTGCATTATTGTGGAAATGCAAAGTACATGAGTGCTCGTCCTGGCTCCACATTAAATCCCCCAGCTGCCACCCACTGCTTACCTCTCCTGGGCCTTCCAGAAGAGTTTGGCCAGCGTCAGAACCTGACAATCTTTGTGCTTCCTTAGAACCGGCAACATTCTTCTGGTTTTGGGACGGTTGGCCCTTGAGAATAAGGAATGAGGCCTATATCCTGCTTCCACCCTCACGAGAGTGTGCGCTGTTTATGCAGCACCTGGATAAGTCCTGCTTCTCACCCTGAACGACTGTAATGGACCACAGCAAGGAGATTGGGGAATTCTGGAAGTTACGCAATAGCATCGTGGGAGCAGAGCTTTTGCGTAGCTGAATTTCATATTAGAATATGGGTGCCAAGATCAACAACAAGGACGGCCAAATAAATGGGTGAAAAATTCTACACAATGTACTGACTCCTTGTGTGAATTCCCCAAATGTTCCCCAGCGGTGTGAAGCTGTATGCCAGGAATGTTCAGTTCTAAAATCTATCCCCAATTCATTTTAAAATGATCTTCAATCAATCGGCATTTTGAATGTCGCGAGTACTACCATGAAGTGTACAATGCAGCCAACATACCTATACCTAGAATATGTGAATTTATTATGAAAATTAATAATTGAGTTATTAATTATGCTATTCAGGATGATGATGACATTTAGAGAGTAATATTATTAATTATTAATCATTTTAATGTAAAGTGTAGGGACGCGCTGTAACCATCGCATTGCACCTGGTGTGGTTCTGGGCGCGCCAGGTGAATAGCAGGAAAGGCCAAAATCGAGATTCCTTCCCAGCGCAAATCTGTTTGCAATTCACCTGACCCGTTCCCAATGGTGAGTTCCAGATCTCGAGCAAAAATAGTGCGCATATCATTAACCCTCATTTGCATTCATTTCAATTTAATTGGCAATACTGAAAACAAATGCAGCAGCCTCCTGGGAATTATCCAACACCCCCGGGGGTATAATTCAGTACTCCTTTTCAAAAACGTGAAGTTAGCACATTGTCTGCTGAGGGGGAGTGACGTCTGAGTCGCCATTTTCATTTTCCGGTATGCAGCTCCAGGACACTGGAACTACTGTCTCAGTGCTTGGAGGGGGTGTGGTACCGCTCAGGGGGATTTGGCTTGGCTGGGGAGGGGGGTGGGGGGCTGAACCATTCCAGTTCGGGGGACGCCGCTGGGCTGGGGGGTTGAGCGGCTTTGCGTCTGTGAGGCCTTCAAGCCACCTTTAAATATTTTGGAGACCTATAACAAGGGCAACCACACCTGCAGCCTGTCTGTCCTACCAAACACTGCCAGGAATGAGCCCTGCTGTGGCTTCTCTGGTGACAGTCAATTTCACTGCCTTTAACTGTGAGCAGCCTCTAGCTTCACAGCTGATGGCTATTGCAAATGAAGAACTAGCCTTGTCAGTTGTGAGAGCACTTCACACTTCTCAACTCTCAAGTGCCTTGTCGAGGGCACATGTGCCATGTCTCAGAGGATAGTTGGTGCACTGCATTTCAAGCAGCCTTAACAGTGTGCCTGAACTATTGGAGCGTAAGCACCATTGAGGCAGCTGTCAACAATCAAACACTAAAAAGCTTGGCTTCAGCAAGGGAGATCCTCTCCCAGCCGAAGGCTAAGTGTGTGGTTCAGGAGAGCGCATCTGAGCAGGTCTCCCTAAATGTTCCCGGCAGAGGTCTGGGGTCTAGCTGCACCTGATATGGCCAGGGATGAGTGTGCAGAGCGAGGTTTACAACTGGCATGCTGGATCGCACTCTGAGAGAAGGTGGGAGATAAAAGGGTGGGGGAGGCTTGTGGGATTTGAGGTTCTTTGGATGGAAACCCTGATTGTCTGTCTATCTCCTTTTCCAACTCCTTACAGGTACCAAAATGGTAGATGGTATCGGTCCTGCAGCGGCTGCCCTCATATTGCTTGTGGCAGCCCAGGTGGACGGACGCCGGAGAGGGCAGCAGCGACGACGTAGACTGGAGGCAGCACCCCATATGCAGGGCTGCACACCCTGAAGAATCAGTCACCCATCAGGCTGAGGAGCAACCCAGAGGGGGAGCAGTGACGGCCCAAGAGGTTGTACAGCCATTGTTCGTCTTTCAATGAAATAATGGATAGCATGTACTGCAGAAGACTGCGTCTCAACAAATTGACAGTGCTCAGCACCTTTGCCACATCCTCACAGACCTGGTACCTTGAAGACAAGGAGGACATCCGCTCCTGGTGGCCGTGAAGTCCACCACAGCCTTCAACGTTTATGCTACCAGTTCATTCCAGGGCTAAAGTGGGGATCTGTGTGGTATTTGACATTCTACAGCCCACAAGTGTATCCGGGAGGTCTGTATGCCATGGCATCAGACTTTAGCACCTTTGATTTAGACCAGGCCCAACAAGATGCCCAGGCTTCAGGATTTGCTACCATCGCCAGGATGCCCCAGGGCATGGGGGCAATAGATGGCACACATGTCGTCCTGCAAGCATTAGGGCGTCAGGGAATGTCCCTTGTTAACAGGAAGGGGGTTCCACTCCGGAGGAGGAGATGTAAGATGGAGGACAGCACAGTAGCACAGTGGTTAGCACAGTTGCCTCACAGCTCCAGGGTCCCAGGTTCGATTCTCTGCTTGGGTGACTGTCTGTGCGGAGTCTGCATGTTCTCCCCATGTCTGCGTGGGTTTCCTCTGGGTGCTCCGGTTTCCTCCCACAGTCCAAAGATATGCCGGTTAGGTAAATTGGCCATAGTAATATTGCCTAAAAAGTTAGGTGGGGTTATGGGGATAGGACCAGAGGATTGGGCCTGGCTAGGATGCTCTATTGAAGCAAGGGTCGGTGCAGACTCGATGGGCCAAATGGCCTCCTTCTGCACTTTAGGGATTGTATGATTCTATGATTACAGTGGAAGAAAAGTTCCAAGGGTTAAAGGGAGAAATATGTTGAATTTTGGGAACAAGAGAAAAGTACAGTCTGCAGGATTCTCTATTGGCAGAATCCCCCTCAGTGCCATTTCACAAGTGGTGTGGCATGGTGGCACAGTGGTTCGCACTGCTGCCTCACGGCACCAGGGACCTGGGTTCAATTGCGGCCTTGGGTGACTGCCTGTGCGGAGTTTGCACGTTATCCCCGTGTCTGCATGGGTTTCCTCCAGGTGCTCCGATTTCCTCCCACAGTCGAATGATATGCAGGTTAGGTGGATTGGCCTTGCTAAATTGCCCTTAGTGTCCAAAAAGGTTAGGTAGGGTTACTGGGTTACGGGGATAGGGTGGAGGTGTGGGGTGTTCTTTCTAAGGGTCGATGCAGACGCGATGGGCCGAATGGCCTCCTTCTGCACTGTAAATTCTATGTCTATGACAGGCGCCAACACACCCAGAGGACTAGGGCGACCTTCATCCTCACCAGATTCTCCGAGGACAAGGCTGTGTCTGTCAGCTCACCCCACCACAATTTCCCTCCCTCCCTCCAGTGCTCCAGTGCTTCCTTCCCCCTTCCACATTTCCCCCTTCCTCCAATACCCCCTCTCCCTGCCCTCTCATTCTCCACCCATCCATCACACCACTCCTTCCCCAACCACCCTGTTGTTCTCCTCTCCCGCCCCCCCCCCCCCCCCCCTCCCCACAAAGGGTCTGTGCAACATCACTGCAGGGTGATGGGCCTATGTTGGCACTGACAGCAGGTCAGTATACAAAGCAGAAGGGTGATGATAACTCACTGTGTGGAAAGCTGTGGTGCTCCTCAGTTTCTGTAGAAGTCTGACTCCTGTCTTTCTGCTGACAGCGTGCTCACACCCATCCTCTGATTTGGGTTTGCATTGCGGTTGTTGATCTTGGACCACTGTGCCCGGGGTGGGACGGGGGCTGGGGGGAGCGGAGGACAACAGGAGGAGGGGTGCAAGCAGGCCCTCTGTGAAGATTAATGTGACAGATGCATCACGTATCAGGTGTAACATGCTTTGACAGTGAACATTTGGCATTTCCATTCCTTCTAGCTACAGACACTAACCCCCCTCCCCCCCCCAGTGTCCACTCAGTCCTCTCAATCTTCTTGATCTTTCATGGTGAACTGCTATGTCTAGGTGACTCCCCGGGTTGCACATCAGAGTTGGAGGCAGCCTGCTGCTTTCCGCGCGCCTGTGGCTTTTGATGCCCTTGGTGGACATCCTCTGGAGGGCCTGGAGACGGTGGGTCCCGGCCGACCTACTGGTGTCACAGGCATTGCCGTGCCACCCAATTCTGCCCACTGCCTTTAAGCTGTGCCAGTGTCAGGAGGGGCCGTTCGGAAGAACTGGAGACTTCCGGGTTGCTCTCCAGCAGCTCCTCCCACCTGATGGTGCCCTAGGACATGGGGGACTCTATGTAATGGAGGAGCAGCTGGAGTGAGCTCCAGATGTCTCTGAGTCATCTGGTTCTGCCAGTCCTGGCGGCTTCCCATTCTCTGCACCACGGTGTTGATGCCCTCTGTGATGCTCCTCAGTGACTGGGCCATGCTCTGGAGTGCTTCAGTAATGTCCACCTGACTTGTCCCTCAGTGACTGGGATATGGGCCAGGATTCTCCCCTACCCAGCGGGGCGGGGGGTCCCGGGCGTGTTGGAGTGGCATGAACCACTTTGGCGTCGGGCCGCCCCAAAGGTGCGAGCGTCTCCGCACCTTTGGGGGCCAAGTCCTCACATTGAGGGGCTAGGCCCACGCCGGAGTGGTTCCCGCATTTGGCGCCACGCCAGCTGGGGCCGAAAGGACTTCACTGGCCGGCGTAAGTCCACGCATGCACCGGAGCGTCAGCGGCTGCTGACGTCATACCGGCGCATGCGCAGGGGAGGGGGTCCCTTCCGCCTCCGCCATGCTGAAGACCATGGTGAAGGCAGAAGAAAAAGAGTGCCCCCATGGCACAGGCCCGCCTGCCGATCGGTGGGCCCCGATCGCGGGCCAGGCCACCGTGGAGGCACCCCCCGGGGTCAGATCGGCCCGCGCCCCCCCCCCCCAGGACCCCGGCCCCAGCCCGCACCGCTAATCCCACCGGTAAGAGAGGTGGTTTAATCCACGCTGGCGGGAGAGGCTTGTCAGCGGCAGGACTTCGGCCCATCGCGGGCCGGGAAATCGCCGCGGGGGGCCCGCCGACCAGCGCGGCGTGATTCCCGCCCCCACTGAATCCTGGGTGGCGGAAACTACGGGACACAGCGGGGGTGGGATTGACGCCGGCCCCGGGCGATTCTCCGTCCCGGTGGGGGGTTGGAGAATCCCGCCCATGATGTTGAGGCCCTCAGCCTTGGTCGTCACAGACCCACAGAACCATGCCTTGAACATCACCACTCATGACATGGACATCGTGCTTCAGAACTTGCACTGTGGTCACCACATAACAATGTTGGCCTCAGTGCCATGCAGTTTTGGCACCACCTCCTGTGCCTGAAACCTATGCGACTCCTCCAGTCAGCCATGCACTCGCTGGAATGTTGCTGACATCCCCTCCTGAATGGCACAGCTATGTCCTATCATCTGCATCAGCTCTGGGAGAACCTTATCCAGAGACACGACATCTAACTGGGATCCAGCTGAGCCCTGGAATCCAGCAGACCTCTGATTGCTGACTCCTTGAATAACCCGCCTCCACCTGATGTGCATCAGCAACTGTGTGCCGCTCACCAGATAGTGCTCTACAAGCCTGACCACTAATGTGGCCCACCGAGATGTATGTGTCTGCGCTGGTGGAAGGTGGGGGAGATAGCTGGAGATAGCATGGGTCACTACAGTCAGTCGGCATGGCGTTCCGGAGGTTGGCTGGTTGGTAAAATTGGGTTAGTGGATCCACATCTCTGTGGTCCAGGCCAACCTCACTGTCAGTGACTGCTCTCTCCAGTACACACCGCGATCGCCGGGGCCCGATCTTCATAGGGCGTGAGGACTCAGATTTCTAGCATTCCGACCCTGATCTTGGCCCTTTCCCGCTTACTACGGGCTATCTTCTTCTGCGGGGACAAAGAAAGGGCATTGTGAACCGCAAGTTTGGGGAATCTATAGCAGTTGGTATGTGTGGGCACCGCACGTGAACATGAAGGGGTGGTGCTGGTGGGTGCCAGAGGGTTCTGAGGAATAAACATGAAGATCGGATGTGGGGAGGGTGAAGGTGTCAACTAGTGATTTGTGCAGAGAGGATTTGGGAATTTGAGGAGCAGCCGGTGGAACTAATGCCCGGAGAGAGGTGGTAACTTACCCTGCAGCTTGGTGGAGGTCATTGGTCTTCTTCTGACATTGTACGGCAACTCTCCTGGTCATGCTGCCCGCACTGATAGCCACTTCCTCCCAGATGGCATTGCTGACTGTGGTGGTATGATTAGCATAGCTGCCTGCCATTGGTGCAGAACACTGGCTTACCATTGGCCCTGGTCGGTCATGTGCCTCTTGACCGGTTGGTTGAGACCAGTCATGTGATGGCTCCCCGATTGGTCGAGAGGCTGAGTTAACCCCGCCTCCAGGGTGGGGTATAAATACCCAGTACTCCCGGCGGTCGTCCTTATACTGTAATCGACCGAAGGGCTAACATCTAGCTGATTAAAGCCATACTTTTGTCCAGCAACTCGTCTTGCGTTCAATTGATGGTACATCACGGACCCTGTGCTGGTCCTCTGACCCACTCAGGGGAACAGGATGTCCCGCCTCTCATTCATAGCGTCGAGAGGCCTGGCCAGGTCAGCAACCCTAAAGTGAGGAGCAGGTCTGCCTGCTACCATGCTTGTGCATTGACTGGGAGTGAGTGTTGAGGGAGCGTTTAAAAGCAGCTCCCCCTTTGTTAGCGGCAAGAAGCTGAAATGCGCATCCAGTGAATCAGTCGGCGAGACAGCCAGTAATGGTGAGAAATGCGTTGGGGCTCATTTGTAGCTCTGAGTGCTGTTGAATATGGGCCGTGATCTCGCCAGCGCAGCTGCTGAGGAACATCCTGCGAAATGCGCCTAAAATGGCACTTAGAAATGTTTGGTTGAATCGCGTCCACTCTCTCTGAAACAACATCATGCATCAATATTGCAGAAAAAATGAGTTCTAATGGATGTTTGCACCCATTTCTGTAACAAGAAGACATGTAACGTAAATAACTTTCAAGATTGCAAGGCAAATTCTGAGAGTAACAACTGGTAGACTTTGGGAAAGTGTTAGAGTGGAGTTTACGTAGGCTTAAGAAATGCAATAATAGATGGAAATTTGACTTGTTGGGACAGATGATGAAAGAATTGGAAGAACAGAAAGGAAATGAGGAGGGTAGATGAGCCTTGGAGTTGGAACAAACTTTAAGGGTGGACCTGGTTTGAGAGGGAGCTGGTAGGGCCCAGAAATAGTTGTGGGTGTTGTGTGTGAGATGATCACTTATATGTACAACCTGAGATAGAACATAGAACATAGAATAGTACAGCACAGAACAGGCCCTTCGGCCCTCGATGTTGTGCCGAGCAATGATCACCCTACTCAAACTCACGTATCCACCCTATACCCGTAACCCAACAACCCCCCCTTAACCTTACTTTTTAGGACACTACGGGCAATTTAACATGGCCAATCCACCTAACCCGCACATCTTTGGACTGTGGGAGGAAACCGGAGCACCCGGAGGAAACCCACGCACACACGGGGAGGACGTGCAG
The DNA here is from genome assembly GCF_902713615.1 of Scyliorhinus canicula. Lineage (NCBI taxonomy): Eukaryota > Metazoa > Chordata > Chondrichthyes > Carcharhiniformes > Scyliorhinidae > Scyliorhinus > Scyliorhinus canicula. The sequence continues at coordinate 116,891,291 of NC_052156.1, read as the reverse complement.
ACTCCGCACAGACAGTGACCCAGCCGGGAATCGAACCTGGGACCCTGGAGCTGTGAAGCATTTATGCTAACCACCATGCTACCGTGCTGCCCTTTTTTTTTTCCCCAACAACCCAAACTCCAGGTGTGTTTCCGAGAATTCCCTCACCCCCCTCCAAACACCAGATCTGAGACATGTTTTGGGTGCAAGACATTGGAATGGCCCACTGAGCCAAGGTGGGCTGGTTAGAAGAGTTTGAACTATCCACCCCCTCCGCTACCCCTCATGCCCCCCCCAATGGGCTTGCTCCCTGCAGCCTTTATCTGCACCAGCGGAAATTTCCAAAACTGGGATTGGGTTGGGAATCCAGGAATCGCACCCACCATTTTTAAATGAATTCCCGCGTCGTCTTGACTCTGCAAACGTCTGATGGGAATTGGGAGAAGGGATTGTCTTCTATGAGTGTGCAGTAGACTCAGTACATTTCAGGTTTCCTACTCTTGTGGTTGCCCCTATTTATTCCTCCCAAGATCCATCTGGCTGGTCCAAGCTGACACCAGGTACAGGCCTGTCTCCAGCTAGGGCACAGGCTCTTGACGACATGGAAGGAATGTGAATGCAGCAGTAGGACTGGGCCTGGGCCAATGAGACTTGGGACACCCTGATGATAACAGCTTGAAGATCCCAAGTGTTTGCCGCCCCCCTGGAGGGTGTTTGTTAACTGCCAGTTTGGTACTAGCCCGACAATTTGTTCACCCATCACCCCATGAATCACTGGCTCCTCCAATTGATGGGTTACAGAGATAGGTTCTGTTACCAGCCTCTTTAGGTACGCCCCTCTGCTGGGTACCCAACAAACATTGTTCCTGGAGAATCAGGTATGTATGTCCCTTCCTACTGCATTGGAATGGATCGTGTGAACATACACTTACTGTGGTGCATCTCAAATCACAGACACTCCTGGGTCAGTGTACAGGTGAAGGGGACCTGATGTAGGAGGTCTTCATCCTTTTTTCTGCCTCTTCCCTGGGCACAGGGAACACGTATGACACGGGATAATTTGCTTTGTAATTTATACATTGATGAAGAGGTTAATGCTATGTTCAATGGCGGATCAGCATGATCCAATCTTTCAATGTAATTAAGGGAATTACTGGAGCAGTTGTATAGGTGTATTTTGCATTGGCGCAGAATGATTATAAGTTAGAATCATTGGGGTGGATTATCTGATCAGGCATCCAAATAAACATCAGTTAAACAGCATGTAATGAGCACTTGCCTGACAGTGCGCTGATCTTATCTGATTGTGTGATAGTCTCATTTACATAGTGAGAGAGGTTCTGGCACGGCGTATGACTGGAATTGGGGATTTGCCAGAAGGATGCTGGAGGTTTGAACATAACATAGAACATACAGTGCAGAAGGAGACCATTCGGCCTATCGAGTCTGCACCGACCCACTTAAGCCCCCAGTTCCACCCTATCCCCATAACCCCTCCTAACCTTTTGGGGCAATAAGAGCAAGTTATCATGGCCAATCCACCTAACCTTCATGTCTTTAGACTGTGGGAAGAAACCGGAGCACCCGAAGGAAACCCACCCAGACACGGGGAGAACGTGCAGACACCGCACAGACAGTGACCCAAGCCGGAATCGAACTTGGGACCCTGGTGCTGTGAAGCCACAGTGCTATTCACTTGTGCTACCCCATGTTGTCCTGAAGCAGTCCTTAAAGGGCTGCCATTAAGTAGGGGGTGGCGGCAGGGCTGGGAGCAGGGCAAATTTAAAGTGCAATGGCCCTTTAAAACTAAATAATCACATAAGAAATGTTCATAGCAATTGCAAAGGTATTTTTTTAAAATGCTTATTTCAGCCTTTGGAAAAGGTTGCTTGGGCAACAAGATTGTCTGGAAAAAACAATATTTAGCCAAATGAATGTGGGAGAGTCAGGAAATGGAGTCCATGGCTCGGTGACGGAATACCGCAACATTGCAACCACCTGATTGATGCTGATGGTGTGGAGTTGACACAGAATGAGGTGATGCAAACATTGTGTAGCAGAATGTGTGTCATTCTTTAGTGACAATTGTCCGAGTGAGTGTGCTAAAAAACACATCAAATTCTGCATGACTTGCCACCCTGTGAACTGAACCCAGCATTGTTAAAGCCTGCAGAACTGACATGGAATGTCTCCCAGGCCTACTGCATATGGCACAAGTTGGAACATGCCACCCACCCTTGATTTAAAAGCTGGCATTTCCAAAAGGGATGAATGCCAGTTTTGAAAGCTGGCAGAAGCCTTACTGTATAGTAGCACAGTGGTTAGCACAGTTGCTTCACAGCGGCAATGTCCCTATATGTGAGGAGTCTGCACGTTCTCCCCGTGTCTGCGTGGGTTTCCTCCGGGTGCTCCGGTTTCCTCCCACAGTCCAAAGATGTGCAGGTTAGGTGGATTGGCCATGATAAATTGCCCTCAGTGTCCAAAATTGCCCTTAGTGTTGGGTGGGGTTACTGGGTTATGGGGATAGGGTGGAGGTGTTGACCTTGGGTAGGGTGCTCTTTCCAAGAGCCGGTGCAGACTCGATGGGCCAAATGACCCCCTTCTGCACAGTAAATTCTATGAAAGACGTGCTTTTAGGTCATTTGAACATTCTGTATTCTCACTCAGTGTATCCGAACGGGAGCCGGAATGTGGCAACTAAGGGCTTCTCACAGTAACTTAATTGCAGTGCTAACGTAAGCTCACTTGTGACAATAAAGATTATGAAGATTAATTTAAGGAAAAAGTTGATGAAGCCAACAAACAGCTTAGAACTCAGATGCAACCCCAAGGTCCTGACAGATAAGCTTTGCAACTTTTCATTGTTTTACAGTGAATCAAAATACGTGGGCCGGAATTCTCTAACCGTTGGGATTCTCTTTCCTTGCTGGCAGTGTACCCCCGCAGCGTGGGGACTCTTCAATGATAAATCCCATTGGCAAGGGGCGGGATTAGAGAGTCCCGCCTCCAGTGGAAGGCGCGCCTCCAACACGAGGCAGGGGGACAGGAGAATCCAAATTACGTAGCTACAAGATTGGAGGTGTAATCTTAAGGACATGCAACCTTGAAAAATTCTAAATGTTGACTTGAAAAATGAAGCATTCTACTTTAATTTAAATTAAAAAGGAATATAAGATGCTGTTTGGATCTTTAATACTTCATCACATAGGTAACCTCAAGATGTACTCTCTCGCATCTGTTTCTCTTCCTCTCCCCTGTTCAAATATACTTTGTAATTCATTCAACTCTTCATTCCCTCACCAAGAATTTTTTTCCGACATACTGGGCGGGATTCTCCATTCCACCAGCCCTGTTTTCTGGCGTGCGCACCCCTGCTGGCAGCGGGATCTTCTGTTCTGGCAGCCAGCCAATGCGGTTTCCCATTGTGGTCATCCCACGCCATTGGGAAACCTGCGAGCGTGGGTGCACTGCCGGTGAAGCGGAGGATTCTGCCAATGGAGAATCCTGCAGACTACTTTTCTCTTGTTCCCAAAAGTCAACTTATTTCTCCCTTTAACTCTTGGAATTTTTCTTCCACTGTAATCATAGAATCATACAATCCCTAAAGTGCAGAAGGAGGCCATTTGGCCCATCGAGTCTGCACCGACCCTTGCTTCAATAGAGCACCCTAGCCAGGCCCAATCCTCTGCTTCTATCCCCATAACCCCACCTAACTTTTTAGGCAATATGACCATGGCCAATTTACCTAACCGGCATACCTTTGGACTATGGGAGGAAACCGGAGCACCCGGAGGAAACCCACACTGGCAAGGGGAGAAAATGTAAGCTCCACACAGACAGTCACCCGAGGCCGAAATCAAACACGGGTCCCTGGCGCTGTGAAGCCACAGTGCCAACCACTATGCCACCATGCTGCCCTGGTGCTCCCTTCCCTTCTCCAACCCTGTGTTTATGCTGATCTCCAACCTATTCCCTCAGAGAGGTGGAAGGTTGATTCCTCTCCCTGGCTCCTTCATTGGGATTTATTTTTTCCCTTCCCGCACATCCTCTTTATCGTGAATTTTCTCGCTTAATACCACTTTACACCAGTGTTACTGATCCTATAAAACAGCTGCTTTCCCAGTACTCTGCCCTAATGGATCAGTCTCTGTCCCAGCGCCAACCCCATGTGCACCAAAGGGATGGGGTCTCTCTCATTACTGCTCCACAGGTACTGCGGCTAAAAGAAGGAATATACCATACTGAAAATGGGAACTCCTGTTCTTGTGAGCACTCCTGCCCAGAAATTGAGATCGGAATCCTTTCCACTAACAGCACTGGCGAGCGAGAGAAGAGACTAACCCTTCCGCACTTCACAGAATCCCTACAGAGCAGTCGGAGGCCATTCGGCCCATTAAGTCTGCACAGGCCCTCTGAAAGAGCACGCTACCTAGACCCACTTCCCCACATTATCCCCTTAACCCCACCCAACTTTTGGACACTAATGTGCAATTTAGCATGGCCAATCCACCTAACCTGCATACCATTGGACTGTGGGAAGAAATCGGAGCACCCGGAGGAAACCCATGCAGACACGGGGATAATGTGCAAACTCCGCACAGGCAGTCACCCAAGGCCGCAATTGAACCCAGGTCCCTGGTGCCGTGAGGCAGCAGTGCGAACCACTGTGCCACCAAGCCACACCACTTGTGGAATGGCACTGAGGGGGAAGCATATCTGACCATTTTAAATGACTGTACAGTGATAATTCTTTTCTTCTGAAACCCAAAGTGGATATACAGAGATAGTGGGATCAAGACATTATTGAGACACAGTCCCTACCTCCTTTAATATATTAATGCCATTTCATTATTGCTCTCCCTGATGTTTGTTACAGTAATAATTCAGGATTTGGCCGATTCCTAAATATCACATTGTAACAGGATTGAGTGCATTCTAAAAGTGAATTAACAGCCTCCCTCCCAATTAAACCTACTGGAAAGCAGATATACTAGTTACAGCCACGGGATCAAAACATTCTAACATTTTAAGGTACAGTCTGAAGAGTGTTTTCAAGGATGGGGAAGGGAGGGAGGGGTTGTATGGTGGGGGCTGATGGGAATGGGGCTCTAAATGGGCCACCAATGATCATTGTGCCCAGGAATCCCAAGAATAAATAAACTGAGTTTGTGTATGGCCTAATACACCAGAAGAGGTTTTGTTGGCCATACTACTGGCTTCCGTGGAGACCAAGGGTCAGCCGCCATGCTGGGAATGCAATGTTGGCCCCAGCATAATACACATCCGACCTTGGAGTTGAAGAGCTAATGGAAAACATTGGAATAAAGTCCTCCCTTCAGGAAATTGTTTTGAAATCAAAGGAGTTTCAACGTCTTTGAGTAACTCAACACTTACAAATGTAATTTATTTGATTTGCTAAAATTATTACCATTCCGGTGGAAAGTTTTCTAATTTCTGCGTCCCACTGATGTAACATTCCAAAGCACTTTGCCCTTGCTCTTTGTGCCCAGTAATGGCAATGGCACCCTCGCCTATTGTTGCACCTTAAATTGTTTCTAAATGGGACGCACAAGAAAGGTCAAATTTAATGGAAAGTTTACGATGCAAAGTCAGTTGTAATTTATAACACATATCCAACTTGTTTATTGCAGCTAGAAGAATTTGTATGTGCAGATGAGTCAAGGCCAGTAAAAACAAAATATTCTCATCGGATTTTACGACTATTCCCATTTCTCCTATCCATTAGACTCACAGGCAGTATTAAAAAAGCACAATGCATGGAAACATTAGCAATTCTCTAATTCAACTGAATGAACACAGCGGTCTGTGTACCTAACCCTTTCCCACTCTAACTGGCCTTTAACTGGCTGTAAATTCACTTTGAGAATATAGTAGATCCTGTTGTAATGCGAAATTTAGGAATCAGCCAAACCCTGAATTATTACAAAGGATGCATTGTAACTCATTTGGAACTCATCGCTGCAGAAGGCTGTGAAGGCCAAGTCATTGAGTGTCTTTAGATAGATAGGTTCTTGATTAATAAGGGGATCAGGGGTTATGGGGGGAAGGCAGGAGAATGGGGATGAGAAACATATAATAATAATCTTTATTGTCACAAGTAGACTTACATTAACACTGCAATTAAGTTACTGTGAAAAGCCCCTAGTCACCTCATTCCGGCGCCTGTTCGGGTACGCCGAGGGAGAGTTCAGAATGTCCAAATTATCTAACAGCACGTCTTTTGGGATTGTGGGAGGAAACCGGAGCACCCGGAGGAAACCCATGCAGACAGAGGAGAACATGCAGACTCCACACAGACAGATGCCCAAACCAGGAATCGAACCTGGGTCCCTGGAGCTATGAAGCAACAGTGCTAACCATTGTTCTACCGTATCTGCCATGATCGAAAGGTGGAGCAGACTCAATGCGTTGAATGGCCTAATTCTGCTCCTATCTTATGGTCTTATGATAACAAACATCAGGGGGAGCAATGGTGGAATGGGATTAATATATTAAAGAAGGTGGGGAACAGTGTCTCAATAATATCTTGTCAGTGGAGTCAGGAAAACTGTCTGATCCTACTATCTCTTTAATTTTAATATTGCTCCACTGCTTGCCTTTCTGGTTTGTATTAACAGCTTCTGCTTTTTGACTCTCTGCATAACATCATTCAGTTTCACATACAAAGTTGATCCTGCTGCAATTGGGGCATGTGCACATTACAAAGTCACAGTACTGGGCAGTATGTATAGGGACTAACTCATCATATGTATTTCTGTGATGACAGGGTCACCTTCTGGAACTCTTGACTTCTACCATCAAGAGAAACAATATTATGGGAATATCTGCACCTCTGCACTTATTACTATTTCCTCTTCATTGCTGATTCAAAATACTTAAATTTCCTATTCAACAGCATTTAACAGCTCCCAACATGTGGGAGAATGTGCACCACAGGGGCCACCTCAGTTCAAGAAACCCCAGTGTCACCTTCTCAGATAACTGGGAATGGGCAATAAGTGTGTCTTTGAGAGCAAATGAAACAAAATGTGAAGATGTATTGTGATGTACTTTGGATCATTTGACCTATAGGAGGACACCACTCAACATTACTTTGATGAAGTATTTTGGGTGATTGAAATTTCTGGCTACGGACATTTTGTCAAATTACTGCCATGTTGGGGGCTGTTTTTCAGCAGACTCTGTAACATCTGTCACAGTTTCCTTTGTTCACTTATGGGATGTGGGCTGTCGTCGCCCCCTCCCTTCGATTGGATCTGAGTTGTTCTCCAGTTCCATTGCTGCTCGATCCCATGACAGTTTCTGTTCCATTTCTTCTTCCATTTTATTTTCTCACTCCCGGAACATGATGGCTCCCCATTGTCTTCACTTTCCACCTCAGCAGACTCCACATTCCTCTTCAGTTGTTTCCATCACCTTCAACGCAATCTCAAACTAGACACATTTTCTCTTCCCCTCCCTTTCCAATATTCCAGAGGGGAATTGCCTCTGTGAAACCCTGGTCTGCTCCTTCATTACCCCTAATATCTGCTCTTTTTCTCCCAGCACCGTCCCATGCAAGCACAGAAGATGTGACAGCTGGCATTTCACCTCATCCTACAACACTGTCCAGGGCCACAGTTTCCAAAATTACGAGTGGGAGTGTAATGAGATCGTTCAGTTTCACCTACAAAGTTGACCCTGCTGCAATTGGGGCATGCATGCATTACCAAGTCACAGTCCTGGATAGGCTTTTGCTTATTTCTGAGCAGAATGTTGAGCATGCGCCCTCTGTGATTTGCCTTCAATTATGGAATTTCAGAATTGCTTACTGAAAATATGTTTATGATTTCCCAAAAAGAGCAATCCGAGGGGAGGTAAGGATAAACCAGGAAATTACAGGCCAGTCAGTCTAACCTCAGTGTGGGGGAACTATTGGAAGCAATGCTGAGAGACAGAATTAATCTGCATTTGGAAAAATCAGGGATTAATCAGGAACAGTCAGCATGGTTTTGTTAAGGGGAGGTAATATCTGGCCAACTGGAATGAATTTTCCAAAGAGGTGACCAGGTGTGGAGATGAGGGGAATGCATTTCATGCTGTCTACTTGGACTTCAGCAAGACTTTTGATAAGGTCCCTCATGGGAGATTGATAGCGAAGGTAAGAGCCCATGGGATCCAAGGAATTTTGACATATTGGATCCAGAATTGACTGAGTCGCAGGAAGCAGAGGGTGATGGTCAAGGGATGTTTTTCTGATTGGAAGCCTGGACCTGTGGGGTCTGCAGGGATCACTATTGGGGCTCTTGCATTTCGTGGTTTATATACATGATTTAGACATGAATGTAGGCGCGGGGGGGGGGGGGGGGGGGGGGGGGGGGGGGTGGGGGGGGGGGGGGGGGGGGGGGGGGGGTTTGACGGATAGTTTGCGGATGATACGAAAATTGGTGGGGTGTGAAATAGTGAGGAGGATAGCCTTGGATTACAGGAGGATACAGATAGACTGGTGAGATGGGCTGACCAGTGGAAAATGGAACTAAATACAGGTAAGTGTGAGGTGATGCACTTGAGCAGAGGAGACTGAGAGGGGACATGATGGAGATGTATGAAATTATGAGAAGCATAGATAGACAAGAAGAAACTTTTCCCCTTGGTGGAGGGATCAATGACCAGGGGCATACATTTATGGTAAGGGGCAGGAGGTTTAGAAGGGATGTGAGGTAAAACGTTTTCACCCAGAGGGTGATGGGAGAGTCTGGAACTCATTGTCTAACAGGGTGATGGAGACAGAGACTCTCAAAACATTTAAGAATTTTTTGGGCGATGCCAAGGCATACAAGACTATGGGCCAAGTGCTGGAACATGGGATTAGAATAATGTTATAACCCGCATGGGTTTTACGGGGTAGGGTTGATTAACTGCCCCGTGGATCTTGCAGAATACGAGCTCCCCCGAAAAGGGGGCAGGGACTGTTAACAATCTTCAGATGTATAAATAAAGTAGGCCAGTCAGGAACTGATTAGAGAACTCCCAATAGGAATCTATTGGAGCTGTGCATAATAGTTATTGTAAAATAAAGTAAGTTTTTGTTTCGACGAAACTCGGTGTGGACTCTTTGTTGCCCTTTCAAAACTGGCAACGAGGGTAAAAGCTGGATAGCTATCAGGCTGCTGAGCCTCCTCTCTCTTGGGTTGGAAATTTGTTTTCATTATTCTTCTACTACTCGAGGCAACAAAGTAGTCAAAAACACCTCACCCAGTATTGGTCCCCTCCCCTGAAACTTTCACACCTCCACGGCCCTATTCTACCAGGCTCCGATGGCCTGGGTAAAGCTTTGCATCCCATTGTGGAGAAAGTGCGTGCCATCCAGCAGGCCCCCACCCCGATGGACACTCAGAATTTTGCTCTTTCCTCGGTCTCGTTAACTATTACAGGATGTTTCTCTCGAACCTTGCAACCACTTCACTATCATAATGGATCATGTGGTGAATGTGATTCACGCCGGATTATAATCTGTATATACATGTGTCTGTATTGTAAGTGCAGTTGCACTACCTGTCCTCCAGGGGGAGTAGCTCTGGGAATGCTCGAGTTGTATGGGGCTTCTCCCTTGGCTCTGCCCAGGACTCCTCCCCCGGAAGCTGCTGTATAAAAGCTCAGTGCCACATGGTCAGCGGGCCAGTTCACCGAAAGTTCAATGGCTAACCGGCTGGCTCTGTTGTGAGTATATTAAAACCGCTATTCTAATCCTACAAGCACGTGTCCGTAGAATTGTTGGTTCCAACAGATCATAAGCCTTTTCTTGGGCTTTTCAAGGATGATAAGACAATTCCACCCGTTGCCTCCACGTGAATCCAATGCTGGACTTTGTTACTAGCTGCCTTTGAATAGTCTTTTGAACATAGGCTGGAGACACTAATTGTGAATGCCGACGCATTCAGCCGGTTGCCTTTGTCGATTGGCCCTTATCAAACCCCAGGACAGTCGAGGTAGTCGCAACTCTGAACTTCATGGATACTTTACCTGTCATGGTGTCGCAAAACCGTGCATGGACCCAGATGGAGCCAACCCTATCAAATGTTCGGCACATGGTCTTATATGGTGGACAGCATCGACAGCTCCCAGAGGAGTTCAGGGCACTTTCCTCCAAGCTGTCTAAGTTCACTGTAAAGGATGGTATGCTGCTGTGGGGTATGCGTGTAGTCACCCAAGAAAAAGGGCAGGAGTTCATCTTAAATTACCTCTACAACAGTCATCCAAGTATGTCCAAGATGAAAATGCTTGCTTGCAGTTATGTATGGTGGCCAGGCCTCAATGCGGACGTTGAGAAGATGCCCAAACAATGCTCCATTTGCCAGGAGCATCGGAAGCACCCGCCAACCATGCCCCTGCATCATTGGAAATGGCCAAGCTGGCCGTGGGCGCGTTTCAATGCCGACTTTACCGGTCCATTTCATTCAAGGGTTCATGTTCCTTTTGTTGATTGACAACCATTTGAAGTGGCTCAAAGTGCACAAGATGTCGGGAGCTACTAACAGGGCAACTATTGAGAAATGTCATTTATCGTTTTGCACGCACAGCCTCCCTGAAGTACTAGTCACTGATAACAGCACTCCTTTCACAAGTGAGGAGTCTCCCCGCTTTTGAAGGCAACGGGGGTGCAGGACATTCGTACAACCCGGCTTCCTCACTCCTTAGTTACCTATGTTGTTGATACCAATGTGTACCATGGCCACTGGCTGTTCATCTCCCTTCTCTAGAATGCCCTGCAGCCGCTCCATGACATCTCGGGCCCTGGCACTAGGGAGGCAATATACCATCCTAGATTCACATTTGCAGCCACAAAAGCGACTGCCTGTGCCCCTAACTATTGAATCCCATTTCACTTTAGCCCTGCCACTCGTTTTTCTCCACCCATCTGAGCAGCAAAGCCACCTATGGTGCCATGAATTTGGCTGCTGCTGCTCCCCCACCCCACCGAGGGGAAAAATCTTCACATTTTATTCACAATGTTACTAACTCAAAGCGAGAGCAGCTTTCTTAAGAGGCATAAGGTGTAATCCTTTGATCTTCATAGCATATTCACTGATTGGGTTCAAAATTTTATTAGATTTCATAGTTAATACCAAGATTCCACTTCTTGTCATTAGGATATTTTTCAGGGCTATATTCAGTTTTAGGAGTTGGACTGAATTTGCATTGCGCACATGAACACTCATGTGGGAATCTGAAGGTCATACAATGAAATCCACTACACACCCAGGCAAATGTTGCACCAGGGTCAAAATCAACCTTTTCCACCTATTTTGATCATCCCACGCAATGCCCTGATAACCCAAACATGTAGTATCACTGAGACAGTGACATCATTTTCAGCTTATTTCACTTCTTATGCAGCTGCACTTCACAAGAATTCAATCTTTTTTTTATTTGTTCATAGTATGTGAGTGTTGCTGGCTATGCCAGCATTTTTGTCCATTACCAATTGCCCTTTGGAAGGTGAGGTCGAACCACTCCCTTGAACTGCTGCAGCCCATGTGGCGTAGGTACGCCCGCAATGCTGTTAGGGAGGTCGTTCCAGCATTTTGACCCAGTGGTAGTGATGGAACAGTGATGTATTTCCAAGTCAGAATGGCGTGTAGCTTGGAGGGGAACTCGCAGGTGATGGTGTTCCCATACATCTTGCTCCCCTTGTCTTTCAAGGTGCTGGAGGTTGTGGGTTTATAGCCTTGGTGAGTTGCTGAAAGAAAACTTGTCGAATTGCTGCAGTGCAACTTGTAGATGGTACAAACACGCGTCCCACCCTGCGACGGTGGAGGGAGTGGATGTTGAAGCTGTTGGATGGCGTGCCAGTCAAGCAGGCCACTTTCTCCTGGATGGTGTTGAGCTTCCTGAATGTTGTTGGAACTGCACTGATCCTACCACTGGGGTTAGTGACTAGGTTGGGTGAGCTGTATGACTCCCTGGGGTTAGGGAAGATAAGGTATGAGTTAAGGGGCTCTGCAGGGGGTTTGAGAAAGGTAGGGGATGTTTGTGACCGTGTTTGAGGGGCTGTTTGTTGCAGGGGGGGAGGAGGGAGGGTAGGAGGGTGAAAAAGGGGAAACATCTGTGTAGACTGTATAGTTGATTGTTGGAAAGTATGTTTCCCGGGGTGTTTATTTGGTGTAACCATTTTTGATACATGTTTGTAATAAAATACATTTTTAAAGAAAGGAACTGCACTTATCCAGGCAAGTGGAAAATATTCCATCACACTCCTGATTAGTGCCTTGTAGATGGTGGACATGCTTTGGGGAGTCAGGAAGTGAGTTAATTTCTGTAGAATTCCCAGCTCTTCCATTTCAGTTTTCGGTTCATAGTCACCCCATGAGTTTTGATAGTTGGGGGGGGGGGGGGAGGATGGTAATGCCATTGAATGTCAATTGGGAGATGGTTGGATTCTCTCTTGTTGGACAAAAAAGTTACAATGACCTTAAATGCATTGAGTTATGTACAATAAACAAGCAGTGGACTGCACTTGTTTAGTTTTAAAAAACAACTCTTCCACTTCAGTTAGTAAAGATTTCACTCCTCTAATGACTCAGCTTGTTCTGGCGAGGGTTAGCGGAGGGCCTGAGGTTTAATCCCAGTCTATTGTCAATTAGCTGCTCTCACCCATTAGTATTGAAAAGGTGACAAATTAATCTTTACACTTGAAATCTTGCTTTTTATCTTGCCATTTGTTTAGGGCCAGTTAAATGGATCTTGGAGGGAAAAGCCTAAAGCAAAATCAGCACAGAGAGGGTTAACTACAAGACAGGAAACCCTGGGACTACTGTGTCATTATTCAAATAAGGAGAAGAATTCTAGATATCGAGTCCTGGAATTCAGGGTATATAATCAAGACCTGTTTGGTAAGAGTAAGCCCTGTTAACAGTGTTAAGTCGTATAAGGCCAGATCTAGTTTAGATGGCAGAAGTGCTTCTTTGCCCAGAGAATAATTGACGCAAGGAACAGGCTAGCATCTCATGTAGTGAATGCTGTTATGTGAGAGTTGGACCGAGTTCTGACTGGCACGTCACCTCTTACAAAATGTAGGTACTACAGGGAACTCAGGGCCAGAGTAACCCGGCTGGATTGGTTTCAATTCCCTAGGGATATCTGAGATTTATATTCCCTAGATTGGCCCAAAGTCTTTTGCCTGTCCTCGAGATCGATTTTGTGTGAAGTGGAGAGTATATTTATAGTGATGCATAAGATATCACAATTAGGTGGGCCAGGTTTGATGGACCAGAGAACTATTTTCCTGTCCATCTTTGTTTGTACATTCATAAACCTATTCTCCTCTCCTCTAAGGCTGACATTGATGCAGAGATCCAACATTGTATCCAATTCGCAAGCGCCTCCTTTGGACATCTAAGGACGAGAGTCTTTAATGATCATGACTCCCATGCCGACACCAAGATCCTTGTATACAAGGTGGTCATTCTCCCACCTCTTCTATATGTCTCAGAAACTTGGACTACATTCAGACGCCACCTCAAGGCCTTGGAGAGGTACCATCAACATTGTCTGAGATGGTATTCTCCACATCAGCTGGGAGGACAGGCGAACTAACATCAGTGTCTTTGAAGGAGCCAAGAACACCAGTATCGAGGCCATGATCATCTGAAACTAACTCCATTGAGCTGTCCATGTGCTCAGGATATCAGAGTCCTGAAGAAGAAGAGGACAAAGGAATCTTTTTTTAAATTGCCACAAGTAGACTTACATTAACACTGCAATTAAGTTACTGTGAAAAGATCCTAGTCGCCACATTCCAGCACCTGTTCAGGTACATGGAGAGATAATTCAGAATGTCCAACTAATATTTGTTCATTAATCTTTTGGACTAAAATTCTAATGTGTTCACCAAAAAGAGGGAAACAATTTTCATTGTTGCCCGTCAGTCGTCATGGACAGATTGGAGACCCTTTTTAACCATTCATGGGACGTGAGCATTGCTAGCAAGGGCAGCATTTGTTCCCATCACTATTTTCTCTGTGGTGGTGGTGAGCCATCTTCCTGAGCTGCTGCAGTCTATGTGATGTAGGTCCACCCACAGTATTGTTAATGGGGGATTTTATGATTTTGACCGAACAACAATGAAGGAACAGCTATATAGTTCCAAAGCAGGATGGTGTGCGACTTGGAGGGGAACCTGCAGGTGGTGGTGTTCCAATGTGTCTTCGCCCTTTTTTCTAGGTGGCAGAGATCGGGAGCTTGGAAGCCTTATGTAGGAGGAAGAGGCTTTTTGAGTTGCTGCAGTGCATCTTGTGGATTGTACACACTGCTGCCACTCTGCACTGGTGGAGGATGCAATAAATGTTTAAGATAGTTAATGTGGTGCCAATCAAGGTGGCTGTTTCGTCCTGCTGGTGTTGAACTTCTTAAGTGTTATTGGAGCAACATTCATCCAGGCAAATGGCAAGTATTCCATCACAAACCTGACTTGGACCTTGTATATGGCAACCAGGCTTTTAGGACTCAGGCAGTGAATTTCTTGCCACAGAATTTGCAGCCAATTATCTACTCTTGTAGCCATAGAGTTTCTTTGGCTGGTCCAGTTAGGTTTCTGGTTTATGCTAACACCCAGGATGTGGGGGATTCAGTGATGAGAATGCCATTAAAAATCGAGGGGAGATGGTTATATTCTCTCTTGTTGGAGATGGTCACTGCCTGGCACTTGTTTGGCATGAATGTTACTTACTGCATATGAGCCCAAGCCTTATATTGTCCACGTCTTACTGCATACAAGTCGTTGTGAGACATAAAGGATACCATTGCACTATTTTGAAGCAAAGAGGGGAATGTTCCTGAGTATCATGGCTAATGTTAATGTCTCAGCTAGCATCCTTAAAACACAGATTATCTAGCCATTTATCTCACCACTATTTGTGGGATCTTGCTGTGTATAACGGTCATGTCCCTTCAAAAATATTTTGTTGGCTCCAAAGTTTCATGATTGGCCCCATCTGAATGCAAGATTTTCTTTTTTTCACCAATCATTTATTTTTGAAATACTTGGCAGATACTTTGCAAAATAACATGCTCCATCAATATATCAAATACAAGATACACACAAAGCCGAAGTCTTATTAACTCCTTCGATACACAACCATTCTTGTAATTATGTTACTGCAGCCCACAACTGCCCTAAACAGCCGAAATAATGACACATCCATCTCTCCAAGGCCAAGGGGCTGCAGTGGGAACATCAAATGTCCAATAATGAACTAAGAGGTTCCAGATGTTTTGTTGACCTTTTTTAGAACAGACACTGGGGCCTAAAGGGTTACTGCAAAACTGTGTACCTCAGAAACCTAAACTGATCGAATTCAGCTCATAGATGAAACTGCACATCATCGTTATTTTCTATCATTATTGCACGGCAAACACAATTAAAGTGCAGGAAGAACGCACTGGCATCCAGAATGTGTTGTATTTGGTGAGCTTTTTAAAAAAAAAGATTGTTCACAGTACATTTGCACCAGGGTGTTTTGCATGGGATTTTTCAGTCCCTGCATGTGTTTTCAATAAGCTGCAGAAAATGAGGACTGCACACTGAGGTAAAATTCAGGGCTCGCGTCCTTTCCCCGTGCTAAAAGAGTGTGTATAATTGCTCCAAATGCTGAAGTCTCTCTGCTTCTTTTTTAATTTTTTTCTTCAGCGGGCCAAGGGAAGGCTCCAATGGATGCATGTTCCCTGGCATTAGCATCTCATATGATTATACATGACAGGCTATTTACTTTCAGAGGCCCTGCAAAGGATAACCAAAAAAGGCCATGTAGCAAGACATTTTTGGCAGCAGGCAACAGTTTTCAGGGGTTTTATAAAAAGTCTTGTTTCTTGATGAGTGGCTTCCTGAGCATGCCTGGGGAATGACAGGCATTCCTGGACAGGGGGAGGGGAGCTGGGCTGGGCTGGGCTCAGCCTGGCCTTGGACACTTGCGATTGGTTCCTAATCAGAAACAAGCCAACAGACAGCGCAATGCTAGTGGCTGTCAGCTGTAAACAGAGGGGAGATGTGTTCACTTGGCATTGACGTTGGGAGGGGCCTAAGCCATGACTGGAGTTTTGTTGAATAGAACTGTGTGTGTGTGTGTTTTGACTGCCTGTACTTCCCCGCAGTGTGTGTAGCTTGTGTGCTTTGAAAGCCGGCCAGCGTTGAACCGAACAAGAGGTAAGGCATGGCACTGCTGGTATTCCTTCCAGTAGGGCATTACTTCAAAGGAAATTAGAGATTTGCGGAGAAACAGATTTAGGATGAATGTCTAAACTGTTTTTGGAGCCGGTTAAACTTTTTTAAAAAATCGATCTAAGTGAAGATGGGAAGGACCGGCCTGATTTGCGCACAGACAGTGAAGACTTCTTTCAAGGGGAAACGATAGAGAAGCGGGGAGGGCGGGTTCGATATTCATTTGTTGAAACGCTGAAGTAATCGAAATGTTTAGTTTGTGCCATCTACAATTTTAAAAAAGTGAATTGGCTTTCAAGTAAAATCGGGGCGCAATTGTAAACTTTTCCTCACAAGAGCAATTTGCAGACGAGTGCGGGCCAGCTTTTCTTTTTTTCGCCTGTAAGAAATGCTGCCTATCGTGTTTTCATCTTAAACGCAGAAGGGCAATTCGGACATTCTGGGATCAGCAAACGGCCGTCCAGTGTGTCGATCTCTCTCCCCCCCCCCCCCCAAAGTTGAGGGCAAACGTTTTATTCTAATCAATTTGAGCATATTCCGACGATTGAAATTGTTGCTGAAGTTCATATCTGATCTCAGTCTCGGCGTTGCTTCAATCTGTTCATCATCACTGCAGGAATGTTGTAGCGTTTTCTATCCTGTGGAATAACTGGCTCTTTAAAGTCTCTTTCTCTCTCTCTCTCTCTCTCTCTCTCTCCCCCCCCCCCCCCCCCAACCCAACAAAGTTCATCATCCCAGCGCCCCCTCACCTCTTCCAGATCCTCAAGACTATTTTTTTTTGTAAGAAAGTTTTTTTTCTCATGATCATTTCTGTAATTGTACATGTGAACAGACAGCTGATGGTCCTGAGAGATTCTCATGTTGGGTGAAGCTCCTATTGTATTGGCGGCTTAGGGTTGTGGGGTGGGGGGGAAGTTGGGGAAGGGGTTGAAGTTCTGAGTGCAAAGCAAAAATGAGACGATTTAAGATGCATACTTGAGAATTGTCTGCTCCAGTGAGCTCCTTTGCTTAATTTGCTTGGGAAGGTTGGCGGCGTGCCAGTATTTTGAAAAGTAAAGAGGTTAGCTAAATATTTGTTGGCCTTCTGTGAAACCACATCTGATAAGGCATCCATGTTAGGAAAAAATGAAGGGAATGCACTCAATGCATAGGCCTTATAAGGAGTAAATTTAGCTTGGTGACAGACGATGGATTTGACCTATGGAATGTAAGTATGCATTTGAAAAAGTTCTGTGGGATTTTTGTACACGCACAAGCAGAAAAAGAAGTGCAGTTTATTTGTTGTCTATAATGTATTACATCTTCCTGTCCATTGCAAGTGTCTGACTATACTATAGTCTGCATTGCATGATTAAGCATTGTGTTATTGCTAACTTTGAACTGTACATATTTGCAAGGCCTATAAAATGGTTGCTGCTTAGATTCTGATCTAATTAGTTATCTGTATAATCATGCTTTGTTATTCTTTGATTTTGCTATTTAATAGTTCCGAATACATAATTGAAGTGGAGATTCAAAAATCCAATCATTTAATAATAATAATCCAAACGGTCTGGAAATGTATAATGACTCCTTTTTATCAAATGAAGCAGCAGCCTTGCCTTAGAACACTGTATAAATAGCTGACTTTTTTTATCTGTCTCTTTGTTAATTAAACCCTTTCTTGATTAGACAGGTTGAAAGCATTCTTTGATTTACGATTTGTGTTTTCCACTGGTAACTTTGGGACTCTCTGGATTTAGGTAGCTGAAAATATTCCAGTGCAAACCAGAGACTGCAAAATGGCCCAGCCTCATTAGATCTGTCTGATAGTGATGGTAGTCAGGATTGCATAGATGTCTGGGCTTTCACTCGAGGGAGCTGCTGCTAAAACATTGCAACTGATTTGAGAACCTGAACTAGGGAATGCTAATTATGTGAAAGGCTTGGGCTGCAAAAAGAGAAAAGGAATCACCCGTGCTCTTTGACAGCTTCTAATTAAGGGTTAGTTTAAACCACAACCATAGCATTGGTGTGAAGCAGTTTCCACTTTGCATGAACACTACGATTGTATTGCAATCGTAGCCTGACCCAACATGACACAGGGGTGAAAGAGATTGGGACTCCTTGATTCTTCCTCTACTTCACAGTTAAGCAATTAACTGATTACATACATAAGTTCAACATCTCTGTGAAGCCAGCACTGCTTTGTCCCAATGCTAAACCTGTAGGGTGAATGTGGTTGTAATTTCCTGGCTGTCCTTATTAAAAACTATGTTGTGTTGGACTAAATAGTATGGATGCCTAGGGGTCGAAGGCTTGACTTCCAGGTCCGCACTCATGCAAGCATGGCTTCACCTAGGCTGGAGTCTTCTGTCCTCCCCAGTTGCAGGTTTCGAGGCAGGAAGACATTTAATCAACGGGGGGGGGGGGGGGGGGGGGCAGTGGGGACCTTGCCATCTTCCAGCCTCCACACCGATTCCATGGTAGGAAGGCCTGTCGTCAGCTTTCCTGCTTCACTGCAATGTTCACTTAAGGGCCTCATCCCACTGCAGCTATCATTAACCCAGTGGCATGCAGGAGGTTCATTGTGTACGGAGCACGACAAGCAAACCTGTGTGAGAATGCTTGCAGGTTCCCAGGGGAGGTCCCCCGTTTAATGCCTGATCAAGGATGGTCGTGGGAGTGGCAGCTGTGCAGTATTCTCTGCCTATGCTACTGAACTCCCATCCCAACTGTCACTCGACTGTGGCCTGGGATGCAGTGATGATGCTACGCCTCAAATGGGTGTCTTAACGCCAGTGGCCACTGCCTCCTCAGTGGCGCTGTTGTTCCAAGTAGCAGCTGGTCTCTGATTGGCTGGCAGCTCTCAGCAGATGGGACTTCAGTTCCATCAATATCCTTGACCCTGGGGCACAGCCCTCCCACTGCTGGCCTGTCAAGTGTCTGAATGGCACGTGATTAGTGGACTTTTCCAGAAAGAGGTGAAATGGGGTTTTTGCTTGCTTTTCAACCGCAGGCCAAGATCCCCAATCGCCGTCAGGTCTCCACCACCGGGGAAGATGGTGGCGGGGAGCACTGAGGCCCCGTGCTGGCAATATTGTGGGGACCCCTTGGCTGACTAAGCAATCAGGGTGCCCTTTTCAACGCGTGCCCAATTTCTTTGAATCCATGTTTGCTGGTGTGTTGAAGACCCACCTCTCACTGCAAGGGCAAAACTCTTCCCCCAACCTTCTGAAAAAAAATTCTAATTGTGGGTGGATTGAGTTGTAAATCGTCCCCAACCAACTGGGAGGAATCGACAGCAAAATGTTTTGGGAGAATTCTGCCCCAGAGTTGGGTGTGCCAAACAAAGGACTGTACATCAGGAAAACAAAAAAAAAGGATGAACATTGCATGTTGCTGATTTCTAGTGAGTTTTGATTATATTATTAAACCTACAAAAGAATTTCTATGGGAATTGTTTCAATGTATTGAAAGGTCATACTGGAGCTTATGGTTCGAATAATTCTTATTCAAGCCCAAAAATTACATCTTTAAAATAGAGCTTGCATTGCATTTTCTCAGGATTTATAAGCATGTTTTTGGATAGAGACATCAATCATTAAAATGTATTAAGTATTTTGGGTTAAAGCTGGAAGTTGTAAAACAGAAGTGATTCCAGTAGAAAACAGACAACAGGCTGAACTCATCAAGCATCGTAGCCTTGTGCCCTACTTTATTTCATGAAGAAATTCCATTCATTGCTTTATAGCAAGGAGCAGCCTTATCTTTCTTTCAAAAAATTCAATTGACATTCCTTTGCAGGCACTTTGTTGTGAGAAGAGTTATATTTCCATGTGTGGCAGTGGCAGGCTGGGACATGTTCTGTGCCTGCCAGGAGATGCCAGCAGAGAATCTGGATGATTTTGGTTGAGGGTACTGATTATCGAGTGGTTGGTGAGGTGAAAGACAGAAAATGCAGGGTTTCTCGC
Source organism: Scyliorhinus canicula (assembly GCF_902713615.1). Classification (NCBI taxonomy): domain Eukaryota; kingdom Metazoa; phylum Chordata; class Chondrichthyes; order Carcharhiniformes; family Scyliorhinidae; genus Scyliorhinus; species Scyliorhinus canicula. Next base: position 116,871,143 of record NC_052156.1, on the reverse strand, counting down.
CAAGCTCGGCACCTCTGCAATCTGCAGGTGGGGAACTGAGGATTTGAAAGGTCTGTACCAGCATCTTAAATTAGAAGGATGGGAATGTTGGCTTTGAGACAGAACATACAGCAAGGACATTAAATATGGAAGCCTTCAAGGCTCAAAAACAGCAATAGGTTACAATAAATGTGCACCAAACATCCGTTCATGCTGTGGTTACACCAGGATTACGCCTGCTGGTGCTATCCACTAGTACTAGATCTGTTGCAATTTGTGGTTTCATTTGAAGGGCACCTCATTTCCATGGCCATCACGCTGTATACAGACACATTTTAGGTGTTTCCCTGCCCCTCTCTATCATATACTCTGGTGCCTGTGGGAGTGGTATTTCAGAGACCCCATTTAATTCTCCTTTTGGTTTCCTCTAAAAGGGTGCTAATGATGAAAATTTTGAAAGAAGAGTGACCGGTTTCTGGGGTCCAGACCACTTGATGGGCATGGACATCCTCTGTTGCTTCCCATTTTCACCCTTCTAGATGCCAATACACCTTATCTCACTGGCCACCAGACCCGGATCCCTGAGGGCCAGGGAAACGGGATCAGCCAGAGTAAGGATTCTTCATCAGTAAACCAGCTCCAACGAATCACTGGCTTTTAAGGGGTGGCTAAAGGCTCTTCCCTGAGCAAAGTCTCAATGTCGGTTCGGGGCCAGCACATCCAGAATTACAGTGGACGTTTGATGGAAGGGCCAAGGAAATTTAGTGACATTGTGTCATTTGAGTGATGAGTGCAAAGTAGCTGGAGATTAGTGGTGCATAAGATTCTTCTTTGGTTAGATCTGGGATGCATAATCAAGCCAGTTTCTTGGTATAATAAAACGGACAACACTGCCATTGAACATCGGCATAATGGTGGCAACTGAACAGCGTACTCCATGTCATCAGTATGTTTGCTCATGTGTCTTAGATTTCCTTTGGTAATGTTGGATGCAGAACTAGAAAAAGTCAAATTTATCTGTGCCGCTCTATAGGAATTAATCAAATCATCCCAAATTAGTGAAGAAGTGGGGCTTTTTCAGATGGATTATTCTTTGGAACATCTAAGCTGCACTACAACAGATGGTGGTGTTCCTGACTGACACTCATAATCCAGTGTGGAGAAATACAGAGTACTGGGCACCAATGACCCAGTAGCAACTCCTTACTTGACAATGATGACCTCATAAGAGAACGTACACAACTTTTATTATTTCAGGGGATGTGGGTGCCACAATAATGTGGGCAATAAGAGAAGGTGGTGGTGAGCTGCTTTCTTAAAGTGCTGCAGCCCATGTTGTGCGGGTATGCCCACAGTGCTGTTTGGAAGGGAGTTCCAGGATTTTGACCCAATGGCAGTGAAACAGCGGTGACAATCTGATATAGAACATAGAACAAAGAACAGTACAGCACAGAACAGGCCCTTCGGCCCTCGATGTTGTGCCGAGCAATGATCACCCTACTCAAACCCACGTATCCACCCTATACCCGTAACCCAACAACCCCCCTTTAACCTTACTTTTTAGGACACTACGGGCAATTTAGCATGGCCAATCCACCTAACCTTCCTAATATCTTCCTTTCCCTCGCAGTCCCCCTCCAGTGCTAATCCTGATGCCTCCACCACCACGCTGCTCCAGCAAGGGGAATTCAGCTGAAGTAATTATCTATCTGGAATTTTTTGGCGCGTGTGTTTTTAGACAAACGTGCTTGACGCACATCAGTACTATTAAGAAAGCAAAGTAGCGCGGGTGCTGGAAATCTGAAATAAAAAGAGAGTCTTAGCAGGTCTGACAGCATCTGCAGAGAGAGACAGCAGTGTTAATGTTTTGAGTCCAATATGACTCTTCTTTGGAACTTTGCATCAGTATTAATAGTAAACAGCACTCATACAAAGATGGAGTGGCCATTGACTTTGAGGTAGAGTTCCCACTTCTGAGGCAGAAGGGTTGGATTCAAGCCCCCCTCCAGACAGCCTTAACAAGTGTAAATTGAATTGTTGCCCAGCAAAGGCACTCATAATCTAATAGGTCGTTCTCTCCCATCATAGACTAAGGGCGGGTCTTTCTGTGTCGCGCCTGCCCTGGGACCGGAAGTTCTCACCCGAGATCAATGGATTTTTATCTTGTCTGTCAAATTCTCCGTCCCATCCGTGGAACTGGAAGATTTCCACCTAAGGACGTGATTTCTGGCTCTTCCTGCTGGCGGGATCTTCCAGTCCTGCTGTAGGCACCTCTTCCCATGGCGGATTCATCAGAGGCGGTACAAGCAAGCCACGCAAAATGCCGTCGACATCAATGGGACCGGAAGATCCCGCCAGCAGCCGGGGGGCATTTCGCCCTAATTGAGATTTAACTAGCCTTGTTTGTATCTTAACTATGAGAAAGCACCCCGAGAGGTCAATTTAAAATGAAGCTGGTGAATTACGGAGCAGAATTAGGCCACTTGGCCCATCGAGTCTGCTCCGCCATTCAATCATGGCTGATATTTTTCTCATCTCTGTTCTCCTGCCTTCTCCCCATAACCCTTGATCCCCTTATTAATCAAGAACCTATCTAGCTCTGTCTTAAAAACACTCAGTGATTTGGCCTCCACAGCCTTCTGTGGCAAAGCGTTCAACAGATCAGCCACCCTCAGGCTGAAGAAATTCTTCCTCATCTCTGTTTTAAAGGATCGTCCCTTTAGTCTGAGATTGTCTGCTTCTAGTTTTTCCTACAAGTGGAAACATCCTCTCCACGTCCACTCTATCCGGGCCTCGCAGTATCCTGCAAGTTTCAATAAGATCCCCCCCTCATTCTTCTAAACTCCAACGAATACAGACCCAGCGTCCTCACCTGTGCCTCATGCAACAAGCTCTTCATTCCAGGGATCATTAGTAGCTGTATTATTATCCACAGATGGAAAAGTTGAAAACCAAGAGGAAGGATCTTATAATGTTCCCTAGTTAAGTGGCTCAAGAGTCTTGCACATGGGACTTGAGTCAAGACCTGCTCTATGGCCCAAGACAATAAATGGATGAACTAATTAAAGACTGCTATGAACACACATCGTCTCTCAGCCATACCTAACAAAGAGTCTCGCTAACCCATATGCATAGAGCCATGAGCTTCTGTTCCCTCTAACTTAATGCTCGACACCTGTACACCTTTTAAATATCGACAAAATTGGAATCCCAAACTACTGCTTATTTCTTGCTTATCTTTCAAAATGGTGTCCCTTTGTTCAGTGCTGATAAAATATGTACATGTTTAAATTTTAAAAACACTTTTTTCTTTGTAATGAGCTTTTTGAGAAGCTATCAGAATTTCAAGTTTCCCATACTCTGATAAGGATACAGCTACTGCAGCTGATTCCTGTAATTCACCAGCTTTATTTTCAAATTGGTTTATATTTTATCACTCACACAGTCTCCCACATTCCCCTGCACATTCTACATCCTAAAGGAAGTGTTCAATTCTTTTTCTACTTTATTACTCCTCAGTACAACTTCAGCCGCAGTCCTCCCCACCCAATCTGCTCATCTTAACATTATTACGTTCCATTCAGTCTTTTTTTTACTTGAAATATTTAGTCCTCTTTAAATTTTATTGCTTCCTATTGTCAACCACGAGCAATCAGCTGGAATGTTACTGGAATATTTTATCCTCGTTTGTAGCCTGTTGCATTGCTGTGTCTGAATAACCATCCTAGTGGTGGGTGTGAAAGGCACGAAAGTGTCCAATCAGCCATGATCGTATTAAATGGTGGAACAGGTTTGGCGGGCTGAATGGCTTTGTCCTGTTCCTATGTTCTTAACCGGATCACTAAACATTGAATACCACCAATAATGATAACAAGATCAGGTGCAGTGCTGCAAGTCAAAAATTGGCTCTTTATATATTGCTGCTAACAATTTTTCTGAAACCTGAGGTGACCATATAGTTAAGCAACGGTATCATGGGTGAATGTCCTCTGGCACATTCGTGCCACACAAGTTCCAGGCAATGACCATCTCCAGCAAGAGAGATTTGAATCACCACCTCTTGACTTTTAATGACATTCCCAATGTTGAATCCAGCACCATCAATATCTTGGGGGTTACCATTGACCAGAAACTGAACTGGATCAACCTAATAAATACCATGGCTATAAGAGCAGGTCAGAAGCTAGGAATTCTTTGGTGAGTAATTCACCCCCTAACTCTCCAAAGCCTGGCCACCATCAATAAGGCACAAGCCTGGAGTGTGATGGAATGCTCTCCACTTGCCTGGATGTGTGCAGCTGCAACAATGCTCAAGAAGCTCAACACCATTCAGGACAAAGCAGCCGACTTCATTGGCATCCCTTCCACAAACGTTCACGCTCTCCACCACCAAAGCACAGTGGCAGCAGTGTGGGCCATCTATAAGGTGCACTGCAGGAACTCACAGGCTTCCTTAGGCAGTACCTTCCAAACTCAGAATTATTACCACCCGGAAGGACACGTGCAGGAGATACATGGAAAGACCACAACCTGGAAATTGTCCTTCAAGTCAACCCCCATCCTGACTAGGAAATACATCGCTGTTCCTTCACTGTCACTTGGTCAAATTCCTGGAACTCTGACCCTAACAGAGATAGGATGCACCTACATCACTTGGACTGCAGCAGTTCAAGAAGACAGCTCAACATCTCCTTATCAATAGCAATTAGGGATGGACATTAAATGGCATTGCCAGTGCCACCCACATCCCATGAACGAATCAAAATAATTGTAAGTGCTAGTAAATGTGTCTTGTTTTGAAAAAGAATTCATTAGTTCATAGATCTGCCATTTATCACAATCATGGCTGATCATCCAACTCAGTAGCCTAATCCTGCTTTCTCCCCATAACCTTTTGATCCCATCCGCCCCAGGTGCTATATCTAGCCACCTCCTGAATATATTCAATGTTTTAGCATCAAGTGGTAATGAAGGCTCACCACTCTTTGGGTGAAGAAATGTCTCCTCATCTCTGTCTGAAATGGTTTAACCTGAATCTTCAGGCTGTGACCCCTGGTTCTGGACACACCTACTATCGGAAACATTTTCTCTGCATCTACCCTGCCTAGTCCTGTTAGAATTTTATAAGTCTCCATGAGATCCCCCTCATTCTTCTGAACTCCAGCGAGAACAATCCCAACCTAGTAGATCTCTCCTCATATGACAGTCCCGCCATCCCTGGAATCAGTCTGGAAAACCTTTTGTTGTACTCCCTCGAGAGGAAGAACATCCTTCCTTAGAAAAGGAGACCAAAACTGCACATAATATTCTATATGTAGCCTCACCAAGGCCCTGTATAATTGCAAAAATACATCCCTGCTCCTGTACACAAAATCTCTTGCAATGAAGGCCAACATACCATTAGCTTTCTTTACCGCCTGCTGCACCTGCATGTTTACCTTCAGCGACTGGTGCACAGGGCACGCAGGTCCCGCTGCACACTCCTCTCTCTCAATTTACAACCGTTCAGGTAGTAATCTGCCTTCTTGTTTTTGCTTCCAAAGTGAATAACCTCGCACTTATCCAAATTATACTGCATCGGCCATTGATTTGCCCACTCGCCCAACCTGTCCACATCATGCTGTAGATCTCTGCATCCGCATCACAGTTCACCCTCCCACCCAACTTGGTATCATCTGCATACTTTGAGGTGTTACATTTTGTTCTCTGGGTAATAAAAGTTAGAAATGTCAAAGAAAAAGTTTGAGAAGGGAAAGACAATTTCTGTTTCACATTTTTGAACTTTTCACAAAACTTTCACTGCTGCTTTCAAGTCTGTGACATGTTCACTTGCAATGTTTTTCAACAATTGTTAGTGATTAGAACAAATATCAGTCACTCTTAACTTGTAAGGAGCTTGGAAAAAGCTTTTAAAAAATCTTTTTATAATTTACTTACTTACATTAACATTCCCTGTTTCTGACCTCTTTTTCCTTTGCATCTTCATTGAACTCAGAGCAAGGCTCCTCAATTTCTGTGTTGCAAGACGAGCATTTATTGCCCATCCCTGACTGCTCTTCAGAAGGTGGTGATGAGCCAGATTTTCCCTGAATCTCTGAATTCATGTGGTGAAGGTACTTGCACAATGCTGCTAGACATTTTTGCAAAGTTGAGATGGCATGTGATTTGGAGGTGATGATGTTCCCATAGGGTGAATGAGCTTGCATTTGTATCACACTTTTCACAACCTCCGGATGTCCTAGAATGTCTTCAGTTAAGTTATTTAGAAGCGTAGTCACAGTTGTAATGTAGAATACATGGAAGTCAATTTGCACGCATGAAGTCCCCACAAACAGCATTGAAATAATAAACAGATGATGATCTGATTTAATCATGTGGATCGAGCAATAAAACTTGGCCTAGACATCTGGGTGAATTTCAGTTTTTGCAACATTTTGCCTCATTACTTTTTTTTGTCCAAAAGGCAGCACCTTCAACAGCACAGCAGGTTCTCAGTACTGTACTGGAGTCCATATCAACTTAGATTTTTTGTACTCAATTCTTTGGAGTGACAGTTTGACCCACAATTTTCTGATGTCTAATGAGCCATGCTCCACTCCAGTCAGGTAGACATTTATAACCTGGTGACACCGACCACTTGTGAGGCAAAGTGCGTCCAGATAGAAGACGTTTCACCCGCCTCCAAATAGAAAACAATATTCCACATCACTGAGTGTTGGCTCCATTCAAAGCTACCAATCTGATATACTTATGAAAGGTTGGGGACCACTGGTTTATATATCATGGCACACCTCTACCATAAAAACATTTTGTGAGACACCTTTTTTTCTCTGCCTTCTTCCCTGACTGGGAACTTTGATTTTAACTTCTTCCTGTCCTCTCTCGCTTCTCCCGGGGATTTTGGGTGCATGGAACTGTTAAGTCTTCAGCTCCAAGTCCCGTTGGTCAGGTGCATGGTGGCTCTTACCCAGCCTTCGCAGGCGCGGAAGGCCCAAGATTTGTTGGGTTTTGGAAATGCCAACTATAGAGCTGAAGACGAAGATTAGTTTTAACTTAATTGCATGAATTTGGAATCATGTCAAACCTTTTATCGTTGGGGGGGGGGGGGGGGGGGTCTTCACAGCACACCAATGTGCTGCTAGTTGGCCACTGTTTTAAACTGTTGGAAAACCACATTTTAAAATTTATCTGCAATTCCAGATTCCTGAATTCCAGACGAAAAGTTTTGTTTCTACTGTAGATTTGCAAGTCAAAGTGACAGTATTTCACAACAGCTATTCCATTCATTCTTCCCAATCTTGCCTAATAGTTACACCTCGGGAGCAAATTGACAGGAATAAATTTTGAATGATTAGGGCTGTAACGCATGTTTAAACGTATAAAGAGCAACAATTACTCAGTTTCCATAACTGATAGTGAACTTTCCCTCACCAACAAGGGCCAGAGGTACACTGTGTTCTGTTCTCCTTCACTGCATAAGACATATCGCCAAACCGCCTTCTGGTGATGTTCAAGGTAACTTACTTCGAACATTCCAAAAATATTGAGTTAGAGAATAGCAACGGCAGAAGTTACCCTGATACAGTATTTAAAAATATGCAATTAATGGTTTGCAGATATTTATGAAGTAACATAATATTGTATTAACATTCTTCATTAGGCTTTCACTCAAATTCTTTTGACAAATCAAAGTTGGAAACTTTAAATGCCTATCAAATGTGAACAGGCATTTTTGTGCGTGGCAGCTATGGAAAGATCTAGTGGGAGGGAGGAGTTTTGCCAAGTGGCTCTGACCGAACTCCTTAGATGGATGTGGAGTGAGCCCAAGACCAAGTACAGACATATTTAAAGCACAGTCAGCTGGTAATGTATGTTGCCTTTCTGGGTTTTTCAGTGAGTCTGCCTTCACGCTGTAGGAAAGGATGGGAACAGGATTAAAATTGCAAGCTCACACTTGTCCTAAGTGATCGCTTGAAACGAAAAATGCATTGAAGAGTATGAGAAACGTTACAGTGTGCCTTTCAATCCGACTGGGTTTAGGAATAACACAGCAATTGTAACTTTGGTTAATCTTAGCTTATTGAAGTTATACTTTTCTGTCTTTAGGACCAAGTTGCTTTCAAAGATAACATCCAAATACCTATAAAAAGCTTCCCCCTTCGAAATATTAAATATGAGTCTAGCAATTACTTTTTTGTGATACCCTTTGCACAAAATATTTCTTTGTTTGCTATTTTAAGGCAGGCATTAAATGCCTCCTGTTATTGACATTAGACGGCACGGCGGCACAGTGGTTAGCACTGCTGCCTCACAGCTCCAGGGATCCGGTTCAATTCCGGCCTCGGGTGACTGTCTATGTGGAGTTTGCACTCTCTCCCCTTGTCTCCGTGGGTTTCCTCTGGGTCCTCCGGTTTCCACCCACAGTCCAAAGAAATGCAGGTTAGGTGGATTGGCCATGCTAAATTGCACCTTAGTGTCCAAAAGGTTAGGTCGGGTTACGGGGATGGGGTGGAGGAGTGGGCATAGGGTGCTCTTTCCATCGGCTGGTGCAGACTCGATTGGGCGAATGGTCTCCTTCTGCGCTGGAGGGAATCTTTGATGAAGATTAAAACAGTATCACACAAGCTCATCAAATCTGCATCACAAATGGTAATTTCTTGCCTATACTTGAAAAGATTTATTAGAATATTACCCCATAAAATGTGCCCATGACAAGTATACACTAGATTCAAGCTGATACCTGACTCAAATTTAAGGCTGGAATGCCAATAGAATAAGCTATCTTTTATTCGCTGCCATTGAACAGACTCCCCGTTCCAAGAAATTCTGGCCTTTGCTAGGAGGATGGCCAACGTAACACTCAACCCACCCACCAAAAAACAGGAGAAGATGGGAACAAGGTGAGAAACCTTCTCGATAGCATTTCTCCTGATTTTCATGCCCATGCTGCCTCCAAACCTGCCCCCACCAGCCTGGAAAATTTGCCCAATAATATTGTGGAATAATGCAGCATTGGAATCGAGTAGAACTGCGGTGGAACAGAATATCAGAGAATTTTATTGGCATGGAATTATCAGAGGGGCAAACTGGAATGGAATAGCGTAGAAAAATGCATTTGTCTCCTCTAGTTCTTGTATGATTAGCTAATGGGAATAGTTTTCCTTTGTCTTTCTTATATAATCCTGTTACAATCTTGTACACCACTATCAATTCGCCCCTCCATCACCTTTATTCCAAAGGGAACAATCCCAGCATCTTCAGCATAACCTTGCTGCTAAAAAGCCTCATCCCTGGAACCATAGCATCCCTACAGTGCAGAAGGATGCTATTCGGCCCATCGAGTCTGCACTGACGCTCTGAAAAAGAGAACCCTACCTAGACAACCAATATATCATACCAGTCATCTTTAATTATCTAGGCATATGAACTCCAGCTCTCTCCGTACCTGCACACCCTTTAGCTCAACGGGCTGGATTCTCTGGCCTCCCAGCCGATGTTTCTTGGCAACGGAAGACGGCATGCCTTTCGCTGGCGGTGGGATTCTCCGCTCCAGCCATTGTCAATGGGAATTCCCATTGAAACCATCCCACGCTGCTGGGGAACATGCAATTAGGGGCTGTGTTGTCGGCGGGATAGGGGAATCCAGCTGCCAGCGAACAGCTGGAGTATACAGGCCAAAGGGAACACCCACTAATGGATTTAGTAATGGGGAATGAATCAGAGCAGATATGAGAAGTGAAAGGTAACCTAGGTAATCGTGACCTTATAATATGCTTTGATATGAAAAGAGATAATGAAATGAAATTCAAGGTAATAGATTGGAAACAAATTTGATTGAGAGGCTGAGAATAGACATTGGGAAAATAAAATGGGTAGCTATATTGGCAAAGAAACATATAGACCAACAATGGAAAACATTTAAAATGGTGTTCGACAAGAGTGCAGGAAAAATATATTCCACAGAAAGAGAACAAAGTAACCACTAGTGGGATTCGGTTAATGAATAAAGATGTAGGTTGGGATTTTCCATCCCCATTGTGGCGGTACCTGCTGTGGGAGATTTGGTGGCCCAGCCAAAATTCCACTGACTTTCAGCGGAACTGGAAAATCCCATTCGTAATGGATAAGTTGAGGGTTAGGACGGAGGCACACGTTTTGTGCATTGACAGTGTTGGAGTGCTTGATGGAACGACTATGCCGAGATTAGGATAGAAGTGCAGCACTAGTACGCAAGAATCTCAACACCATCCAAGACCAATTGACACATGTCCTATGAGCTGAAACATTCACTCCCTCCTACCGGTGCATTGTGACAGCAAAGTGTACCAGATACATGATGCACTGCAGCAAGTCCCCAAACTTCCATCAAAATCAGAGACAAACAAGGGCAGCAAATGGAAAGTCCCCACCAGGTCGGTTTCCCCCGCAAGATCCACACAATCCTGACACGAAATACATTGGTGTTTGTTCACTGTCACAGGGTTAGAATCGTGGAATTCCCTAACAGCAGTGCTTGTGCCAAGAGGACCTCCCTAGCAGCAGTGTGTGAGCAAACAGTACACCGACCGCCGGAGTTCAAGGAGGCTCAACACCACCATCACGAGCAATTTGGAATGTCAGCAAATGCAACGCCCACATTTGATGAAGTGAACAAAAGAAATAATAGTGAGTAGCGCTGGAGTAGAACCGAGTAACAGGGGCTAGTACTGAAATAGAACCGAGTAGCAGGGGCTAGTACTGAAATGGAACCGAGTAGCAGGGACTAGTACTGAAATAGAACCGAGTAGCAGGGGCTAGTATTGAAATAGAACCGAGTAGCAGGGGCTAGTACTGAAATAGAACCGAGTAGCAGGGGCTAGTACTGAAATAGAACCGAGTAGCAGGGGCTAGTACTGAAATAGAACCGAATGGCAGGGGCTAGTACTGAAATGGAACCGAGTAGCAGGGGCTAGTAGTGAAATGGAACCGAGTAGCAGGGACTAGTACTGAAATGGAACCGAGTAGCAGGGACTAGTACTGAAATAGAGCCGAGTAGCAGGGACTAGTACTGAAATAGAACCGAGTAGCAGGGGCTAGTACTGAAATGGAACCGAGTAGCAGGGGCTAGTACTGAAATAGAACCGAGTAGCAGGGGCTAGTACTGAAATGGAACCGAGTAGCAGGGACTAGTACTGAAATGGAACCGAGTAGCAGGGGCTAGTACTGAAATAGAACCGAGTAGCAGGGACTAGTACTGAAATAGAACCGAGTAGCAGGGGCTAGTACTGAAATAGAACCGAGTAGCAGGGGCTAGTACTGAAATGGAACCGAGTAGCAGGGACTAGTACTGAAATAGAACCGAGTAGCAGGGACTAGTACTGAAATGGAACCGAGTAGCAGGGGCTAGTACTGAAATAGAACCGAGTAGCAGGGGCTAGTACTGAAATGGAACCGAGTAGCAGGGACTAGTACTGAAATGGAACCGAGTAGCAGGGACTAGTACTGAAATAGAACCGAGTAGCAGGGACTAGTACTGAAATAGAACCGAGTAGCAGGGACTAGTACTGAAATAGAACCGAGTAGCAGGGACTAGTACTGAAATGGAACCGAGTAGCAGGGGCTAGTACTGAAATGGAACCGAGTAGCAGGGGCTAGTACTGAAATGGAACCGAGTAGCAGGGGCTAGTACTGAAATAGAACCGAGTAGCAGGGGCTAGTACTGAAATGGAACCGAGTAGCAGGGACTAGTACTGAAATGGAACCGAGTAGCAGGGACTAGTATTGAAATGGAACCGAGTAGCAGGGACTAGTACTGAAATGGAACCGAGTAGCAGGGGCTAGTACTGAAATAGAATTTAGTATTAGAGAGGAGTGCTGGAATGATCAACTAACAGAGCCACACTGCCAATGAAAAGAAATTTGCTATCTGTGAGCAGTTCCACATAAATACTTGGTACCCAGATGCAAGTGCATCATAAGTGCACAGATTGCGTTAATTCTGAATTATTCTGGAAAGTCTTGCAAAAATCTCACTCTCTGTAAATTACTCACAGACAGTCCGCAAGGATAATATGCCATATGAAAGGTAATGATACTAAAGTGTGTTTATATGAAGCGTAGCGTAAAACAAAAGCTTGCACTCTTTTTATTTGTCAGAAAGTGTCATATATTCACCCAGTTGGTCTTGAAACCAAATCAACTCCATATCAACAAGCATCTTATGTAAATGCACCTTCTCCCTAAATATTCCCTGGCTATAAAACATTGTCCCACCTGATATGCCTTAGCTTATTTACAAATTCTATTTGTAAATAGAAAGCTTTGGGTAATGACAATAGATAAGATATTGAGGGCATTTAAAAATTTATTGGATAAGCATATGGATGATAAGGGCATAGTGTAGGTTAGATGGCCTTTAGTTTTTTTTTCCCCATGTCGGTGCAACATCGAGGGCCGAAGGGCCTGTACTGCGCTGTATCGTTCTATATGAATAAGCAAAATTAAGGTCCAACTTCAAACAGTTTGTGATATATTAGTCAGAACCAGCTGCAAAATAGTTACAGCCGTCAGATGTCTGCTGTTGGTGACGTTAGTTTGATGTAGGAATCGACCCACCCAAGGTTTTGCCCTTTTTATTGGCTGAAGTCATTTAATCCTAACCAAACATGTCTTCAAATATGAGATCATGGCAGATTTATCAGCCTCTGGCACACAGTATATTGCCCCAAGTACAATAGGGAAAAATGTCAGGGTAATTTCTGTGATCATAAAGAGACCCAAAGGGCTTTTCATTAGCTTATTCAAAAACTATCAACCTTATAAAGGATGGTATCTGTAATGAGACATATCATAGTTTTAATTACATGCAATGCTTTTAATTACAATAATAACACAGGCTGACATTTAATAAAAGTTTATCATCAAATCTTTCCATTACTGTCATTGGTCTCTGAAGGGAATATGATTCCTGAGTATTCATGATGTATCACTTAGTAAATAGCTCCACAGTATCTGGAACATTGCCATAAAAAAACCAAAATTCTCTGATCATGTAGAGTTCAGTTGAAGTGAACTGCATAAAAAAAGACACAATAACTGTTCCAAAAAGACAGACCACCAAGGTCAAGGCTAAGACCCACATTACCATCAATCCGTGCACTTATGACACAATTGCATCTGGATACCAGTTGTGTTTATTTTCAACCTGGCTTTGTCAAGTTGTCCATGTTTCTTTTAACCAAATCTATCCATGTGAAATAGCTTACTCAGGGAAGTAATAGAAAGAACGATGCTAGGATATTGAACTGATTTGAACATTTTACCCTTAAATACCTTAAGCACTGTCTACTAAAATATCAGAGGTAACATGGGATAAGAAGCCACAAGGTCTCTGACGGATGGAAATGGTCAATGCTAATCCTGCAACGGCTTCTCTTTCAGGAAACCGAGATAGATCGGTAATGGGGACTAAGGTTTAGTCCAAGTATTTCTAATGATGCCTTATGGCTTATCATGGTCTTCCAAAGTCTGCTTAGTTGCCTTGGGAAGTGGGGAGTAACTTCCCAGAGTTTTTCCAATAAATTGGCCGCTGTTGATCAGTTGGGACTTTTTTGTCTCACAGGTAACTTGTCATTACTCGCACTTGAAGAGTGGGAGTGTGGTTGCACATGTTACACCATCTAATAGATTACAGCAGCAGTCGTTGAGTCCTCTGGTCTTGTCTCCCCTTTCTCCTTTTATATGTTCGATGTTGCAATTGTTTTAATAGGCACAGAAGGAGATAGCAGTATATTTGTTCACTAATTGCTGCACCATCTCTGACAAGTAATATTTGTGCTGTTTTAAAAATTATTTTAACAATATGATGTTACAGTATACATTGAACGCATGGTGCATATTTCTGAATTTAAATTACTGCCCGCTGCACGCGTAATTGTCACAACAGAAACATTTTATCGATGAAGGCTGTTACGACCAAGACCCTCTAACACTTCCATCTCCAATCTCTTGAGCACAAGATTGTTTCCCTTGCAGTTCATTCCTTCTGCTACTATTTTTGTGCGGGTCCATCAAAGAGCAAGGCTGAGAAATATATTTTGCTATTTGAAATTGCACAAAACCTTCAAATGTGGAGCATTCGAGGGTCCGAATGGTTTACTTCTGCTCTGATTTCGGAACACATGTCAAACCAAGCCCTTGATCTGAAATTAATCCAATTACTTTAGAACCATTGGTTCACTACAATTCTAATGTGACCTGACTAACTCAGAAAGAATTCAGTGTCCAGTGATCAAATGTTATATTACATGGCCAAATGTCAGCACTTTAGGTTTTCCTGCTGTTGAGGGAAGGCAGTATGATGAAGATTAACATCTAGACAGTGAGTCAAAGCCTTCATGAGAAATGTCTGCCATTGGTTCAAAGAAAACTGCACTGCAGTGCAACCACAAGAGAAGACTTGATTTGCCAGAACTAAGCACCGACACTACCACCCCCAATGCAAAGAAGCAGGGAAAGAACAATTCTGCCAGCACGTACGTGCAATGTTCAAATAAAATGACCATAATACAAGTTCCTTACGTTCGGGTGTGCAACAAATTAACCTATCATCTCTGAATTGATGTTTGTGATCAGTGTTTGCACTATCCATGCATTCATTATCATGGAATTGCTGGTCATCATCAGATTTGGGAGTCTTTGGGGGTGGCATGTTTGCAGTTCTCCAGAGTCAAAACAATCATTTTGAACTACAATATGGCATGACTATATCCAAATTTCCAGATAGAGTTGGTGGGAGGGTGAGCTGTGAGGAGGATGCAGAGATGCTTCAGAGGGATTTAGACAGGCTGAGTGAGTGGGCACATGCATGGCAGGTGTGGTATAATGTGGATAAATGTGAGGTTATCCGCTTCAGTAGCAAAAATAGGAAGGCGGATTATTATTTGAATGGGTGTAAATTGAGAGAGGTGAATACTCAGAGAGACCTTGGTGTCCTAGTGCATCAGTCACTGAAAGTAAGCGCGCAGGTACAACAGGCAGTAAAGAAGACAAATGGTATGTTGACCTTCATAACAAGAGGATTTGAGCACAGGAATAGAGATGTTTTACTGCAGTTGAATAGGGCGTTGGTGAGGCCATTTCTGGAGCATTGTGTGCAGTTTTGGTGTCCTTATCTGAGGAAGGATGTTCTTGCTATGGAACCAGTGCAGCGAAGGATTACCAGGCTGATTCCTGGGATGGTGGGACTGTCATGTGAGGAGAGACCAAGTTGATTAGGATTACATTCCTTGGAATTTAGAAGAGAAGAGTGAGAGGGGATCTCATAGAAACTTATAAAACTCTAGCAGGACTAGACAGGGTAGATTCAGAAAGAATGTTCCCAAGGTGGAGGAGCCCAGAACTAGGGGGTTATGGAGGATAAGGGGTAAACCTTTTAGGACTGAGGTGAGGAAAAATTTCATCACCTGGATAGTGGTGAATCTGTGGAACGCGCTACCACAGAAAGTAGTTGAAGCTAAAACTTTGTGTAATTTCAAGAAGGAATTAGATATGGCTCTTGGGCCTAAAGGAATCAAGGGATATGGGGGGAAGGCGGGATCAGGGTTTTGAACTTGATGATCGGCCATAACAAATTGCGGAGCAGGCTTGAAGGGCCAAATGGTCGTCCCCTGCTCCTGTTTCTATGATTATGATCTGAAACATGCATCGTTTTTCATGAAGCCACTTGCTACAAATGTAATGGTTGATCATGAATCATTTCACTTTACATGCAGGTTCGAGACTTTGCTAGAAAGGAGATACAGTGCTTCCCAGTCGAGCCGGCTTCCACATTGCTGGATGAGGTGCTGACAATAGGGGGACTGGAGAAGGGGGTAGTATTGGCGGTTTGCAGGGCTATTTTGGAGGAGGAGAAGGCGCCGCTAGAAGGGATCAAGGCAAAGTGGGAGGATTAGAGTTGTGAGAGGATATGGAGGAGGGGTTCTGGTGCGAGGTGCTCCGGAGGGTGAACACCTCCACCTCGTGTGCGAGGTTGGGGCTGATACAGCTGAAGGTGGTGTATAGAGTACACCTTACAAGGGCGAGGATGAGCCGGCTCTTTGAGGGGGTAGAAAATGTGTGTGAACGTTGCGGGGGGCACCCCGCAAACCACGTTCATATGTTTTGGTCCTGTCCAAAGCTGGAGGATTACTGGAAGGAGGTTTTTAGGGTAATCTCTAAAGTGGTGCACGTGAAAGTGGACTCAGGCCCTCGGGAGGCCATATTCAGGATGTAGAACCAGCTGGGGCTGGAAACGGGCGCGGAGGCAGATGTTGTAGCCTTCGCCTCATTGATCGCTCAAAGGCGGATCCTGTTAGGGTGGAGATCAACCTCTCCACCCTGTGCCCTGGCATGGTGGGGGGATCTGCTGGAATACTTGACGCTTGAAAAGGTCAAATTTGAACTGAGGGGAAGGATGGAGGGGTTCTACAATTCATGATCATTATTCATTATGCACTTTCGAGAATTGGATCACATCGAACATTAGGGGGGGTGGGGCTGGTAGGGTTGGGGGGAGAGAGACTATGAGTTAATGGTGACTATAGGTGATTCCTGATTCCTTTTTGTCATTTTTTTATGTTAACATGCGGGCTAATGTCTGGGGTTTGGTGGGAGGATGGGATTGTTGTTATTGATATGGGGATTGATATTACATTCGTTACTGATTATGTTTTATTGTTGGGTGTAAATTTGTGAGAAAATGTGAAAAAAGGAGGAGAATAACGATATTTTTTAAAAAATGAATCATTGCACTTGCTCCATCATGACTATCTCATGAAAGATGGCTGTTTTGTGGATTTGGTTTCTGGGACAGCTGATGTTTAAAACTCTCCTTTGATTGTCAGCCTGTTTAATTGTGACGGGTGTTGTTTACCATTCCGTTTAATCTCTGTACTGCTACGATGACAGGGGTTAGCTGAGGAATCTGTGGGGACAGTTTTGCTAACCTGACATTAATCAGATGAGTGGTGTATCTGTTCAACCCGCTTGATGAATTGGGCAGCGAGCGTGATTTATTTTAAAAGTCCGACCTCGTTCTAATGTGCATGGCAACTGCCAGCACTGAACTCAAACACCGAGGGGCACTTCGCTGAATGTTAGGTTGGGTAGTCAAGAGGCCTCATCTACAGAGTGGAGCTGAAAATGTGTCACTTAAGGGGAAGAAGGAATCCCAGACTTGTGTGTGTGTGTGTGTGTGTGTGGGGGGGGGGGGGGGGGGG
Organism: Scyliorhinus canicula; assembly: GCF_902713615.1. Taxonomy (NCBI): domain Eukaryota; kingdom Metazoa; phylum Chordata; class Chondrichthyes; order Carcharhiniformes; family Scyliorhinidae; genus Scyliorhinus; species Scyliorhinus canicula. Next base: position 116,853,927 of record NC_052156.1, on the reverse strand, counting down.
GGGGGGGGGGCTGCTAAGGGACCAGTGGAAGACCAAAGTTGCAGTAAGGACAATCATTTTATAAGTTTCTTATTTATTTCAGGTGAACCACCAAAATCAAGCCCTCTCCAAAAATAAAATTAGGCAGGTCTCGGGGAGGTAATGAGATAAAAACCTCAACCTGCGAGTTATTGTGTAAAAGTATTTTAATAGGGACAGTTCTTTAAAATAGTGCAGAGAGTTGGTTAAGCTTCTTAACATTTATTGTGATAGATATTTACTCTGGGCTACACCAGCTTTTATCTAATTCTTATCGAGTTCTCTGCCTGAAGGCTGGTCCTTGGTGATTATTCACAATACCGTGGCAAAGCGACATGGTATTTGTACTACAGGCTGAGGCTAGGAGACAGTCTCTGAATCTGCCTCAGCCAGAACAGGAATCAAACACCATAGTGTTAATTTGATCCACGTACTGGCCCCTAGCCAGTTGAGCTAACTGGCCATTATAAACTAGTCAAAAATTGGATTGGGTTTTGTTTATTGTCACATGTACCGAGGTACAGTGAAACGTATTTTTCTGCCAGCAGCTCAACAGATCATTAAGTACAAGGAAAAGGAAAGGAAATAAAAAAAATATATAATAGGGCAACACTAGGTACACATTGTAACTACATAACAACGGCTGTTATGCTGATTGTTTTAAAAATGCTGTTTGTTTTAATATTGCTGCCTGATTTCCCAACAAACTCATTGTAGTTTTTCACCTGAAATGCATCGTCCATCAATGTTATTTGTCCGTTAGAGGAATAAAATATGTAGAAGAGCCCATATGCCATGTACGATATATTGAAAAAAAAAGCTTAATTGTTTGCCTTGAAATCTGCTATCTAAGATTACTTCCCATAAAGGATCGATCGCCACTCAACCTGTAGGATATCCAGGTCTTGACTATGGAAATGCTTTTGTGTTGGGCATGAGAAAGGGTCTTGGAGAAAATTTGAATCCTAATATCTACCGCTCACCAATTTGCATCAAACTTTAAAAAAACATCAGAGATATTGTGTACAGTATTGGACTCCTTATTTAAGGAAGGATGTAAATGCATTGGAAGCTACTTCAGAGAAGGTTCACCAGACAAATACCTGGAATGGGAGGGTTGTCTTGTCAGGAAAGGTTAGACAGACCAGACTTGTATCTGCTGGGGAGTTTAAAAGAGTAAGAGGCAACTTGATTGGAACATATAAGATGCTGAAGGGTCTTAACAGGGTGGATGTGAAGACAATGTTTCCTCTTGTTGGAGAATCTAGATCTAGGGGTCACTGTTTTTTTTAAACAAAAAAGATCACCCATTTAAGCTCAAGATGATGAGAATTTTATTTCTCTGAGGTCATGTGTTGTTGAAACTCTCTCTTCCACAAAAGGTGTGGAAGGAGAGTCTTTCAATATTTTTATGGGAGAGTTAGTAAGCAAGGGGGTGAAAGGTTATTGGGGGTAAATGGGAATGTGGGTTTGAGATTCCAATCAGATCAGCCACAATGTTATTAAATGGCGGGACAGGCTTGAGGAGCCAAGGTGCCTACTGTCATGTGAGAGTACCTTTAAGAAATGGGTGTTTATCAGATAGCTGTAGGGGCTGTACCTTTAAGAACTGGGTGTTTATCGGATGGCTGCAGTGATGTCAGAGTCTGGTGGAGCTGGGCTGTCTGTCTTTCACTTTTGTTTTTGAACAGGCAGCTGCATTTTTGTTTTGTTTTGAGAGCTGAATAGCTACAGTCACAACAAGAAGGTTTTAGTCTCTCTCTCTGCATTCTCCAGATCCTTTGGTGATTTAAAAATAATACCTGTTTCTGTAGAGAAGTTAAACCTGATGTATTTTTGGAAAAAGGGTTTATTTTGTCTTATGGATGTTGCACGGAAAGATTAAGAGTTACTTAAAGAGCACTGTATTCTTTGGGGGATTTATTGGTGTTGATAGTTGTTAAGATGTTTACTGAGGGTTTATAAAGTGTTAACTGTTTTTATAAATAAACATTGTTTTAATTTAAAAGTACTGTGGATCTCTGGTGCATCACACCTGTAAAGTAGGCCCATGTGCTCCCCATAACCACAATGTATTAAAAGTTTTTTTTTTACAAACAATTTTATTGAGGTATTTTAGGCATATAGAAGAAATGACATTGTACAGTACAAACAAAAAAAGAAGTCAAGACACAAATTCCACATTAAACATAATGCAAACCAAATGCAAACCATGGCTCTGTTCACACAATGTATTAAAAGTTGTGGGTCAGGTGAACTCCATGATACACTTTGGGGTTCTTTCAACCCTGGCCCATAACACGACTCCTGCTCATAATTCATATATTTACATCCCTGCTCCAGAAATAGGGTTATCTATATCTGGTTCTATATTGGAAATATCTTTAACATATTTAGACTGTCAAGTTAAAAATAGTAAGTTTAATCAGGAGGACAAACATATTTGAGAGTGTGTCCATTCTATTTTTCCTTTTAAAAATTATGACTTTCCACCAAATATGACTACAATTCTTTATTTATTGAAAGGACTGGCTCTAATTTTAGTCCAACGACAGCGCAACGATATCAAATGTGGGAACTTGCAGAGGGCAAGCCAAGGTTGTATGCTTGTTTATAGAAAAATGCATCTGTATTTGCAAATGAAATAGTTTTGGAAATATATGTAATTATGCAGCATAGCAGACAGGACTTGGAACAAGTTCAAAATGTTCCAGACGCTAAAGATGACAATAACGTGAGCTGCAGTAGAGGATAGACAATATCGTTAAACGGATAAGATTTTTTTCACTGGAGTCACGCTGACTTTCTTGTGTAGTCCTACTGATGCCAGGGCCCGGGACTAACTAATGTGAGTTTTAAGCGCCATGATGGCAGTTGGAGAATTTGAATTCTGTTTTTTGCGACCATCAAGCTTTCGGATTGTTGTAAAAGTACAACTTGTTAACAAACCTTGGCCTTTAAAATGACACATGTCCCTTCATCAACGTAGTTTATTCTTAACTGTCCTCTGAAGCACTCCTCATGATGGCAACTAAATGCTGACCCTGCCACCCAAATCCTAAGAACATTAAATATACAAAAAAGAACAATTCTGACTTCCTTATTCTCCTTCAGGCTTGGCAACAACTGCTAATGAATTGAAACGTACCCAAATGTTGTAAGAGCTAATGCCCCTTTTCTATATACAACTTACCACAGATCATGATTTTAGTAGTTACAGAGGAGTCTGGAAAGGAGAGTTAAATGAATGGTTTATTGCCATAGAAAAGCATAAAAGTCCAGTCCCAGCTGGGACTACTCTGCACTTGGCTCCTACCTGGGCAGGCTTTTTAACGTCCTGAGTTAACTAGCCCGCTGAGCTTCCGCCCCTCAGCAGGTGAACTTGTACTCCATGAAGCTCAAGGGGAGATTAATTGGGTCGTGCCCATGGACCTTGTGGGGGTTACAACAATGATCCAATTGAATGGCAGAACAGGGGAAGAGGGTTGGAAGAGGGCAAGGTGTTGTAACTTCTTTTCTGATATTCCACTTTTGTTTAATTGTCCACATGCCATTTAATTTCACCTATGAGCAATTCCCTGGTCCCACCAATAAATGAGCTCCCTGCAGGCATCCAAGACGACATCAGAAGTTGTCAAATGTTCTGCGTGCATTGACGGGCATAGATTGTGTGCCTACAGGGACATCATCATTCTAACATGATTTACATTATTTAAAACTGACCAGTGCAAAAGGATCGGCTGTTATTATGTCAGTACCTGTTAATGTTCAGCTTTTGCTCCAAATTTTACAGCAGCTTAATCGCAAAATGAACTGTGGTGATAGCGTGGTTGTGTTACAATTCACCGACTGATCCCTAGGAGTCACATTAGTATATAAGTGAATGTTAGAGTCAGGTGACCTCAGGCTGACTCGGGAGCTGAAAGAGAGAGATTGTGGTTTGTGCATGTTTACACTGTTATTCATCTGTTGTTTTGTATATATTTGACCCACTGTTAATGATAATAAGTCATCTCTAGCTTTAGCTACAAGTGTCCTTGTAATATATATCAGGCCATCCAACAAGAGCATTACATGAACCACAGCAGGTCATATTATTGACTGATCTTTGAGTTTGGTATGCTAAACTTGGATTTGCTTGGTAGCCAAACAAATGTGAAACTGAAGTCTCACACATTCTGCCTCCTTTCACCGTTAATGTTTGTCACCACTGAGTTCCTGAATCAGTGCGCTCCTCCCATTTCTGCTGGCATGGCCCACCCCCACACCTCCATATCATATGTGGATGGATGTATTTGCATTAAAAACACATTGCGTCTTTTGAATTCCGAATGTAAGTTAGGCAATGGAGCCAAAGAATGGGCCAAGGCTTGCACCATTGTTATGTGACAAAGCTCAAAGAGAAGCACGTGCCATTTTATGGAAGGTTCCTACTTTTGCAGGAAGGACAGAGATTGCCTGCGTCCTTTCGGTGGAATACTCCACTCCACTTATTGGTACACCTCCATGGCAGAGGTTTCCAGTGTGCCAATGCCAAACATGCAGCGTATATTACTTGTATTAATTTTTCCAGAGTTGGTACAGAGACCACCTGGGCGATTCTTATGCAAGAGTACTGCTTCACATTCAAGTGCAGCAAAACTGCAGACTTATAAGTTCAAAAATGAGCCAGAAGGCCATTCTCTGTCTAGGAACGGCAGCTGTGCAGGCCCTCCCTTGCGGCCCAATCTCAGCGGAACCAAATCCTGCTATTCACATATTCATTGGCACTCAAGGTGCAGTGGAGCATCCTTGACTTCCAGCGTGTTTAACCTGCGGCGATAAGTCAGTTACATGCAGCACTCGCACACCAGTAACAAAAGCATCAGCAATCTGCAAAAGCATTTCTTCAGCAGCATCATCAGGTGAATCAATGTCAAGCACCAGGTCCTGTAGCATCTTCTTGCTTCAAATCAAAATGTCTTCTGGACTCATTCATCCTCCTGAGCCTGGTGTTGCAGCACCCAGGCATCTTAGAAAAAAATTGTCTTTCTTTCCAGATCCAGGTATCTTCAGCCAAAAGCAGAAAACACAAGCTGCAGCCGTGAAGCTAGAGGAGTAGTGACCTTCAGCATTTAACCAAGAACAGGGCTCTGTCCTGGACATGTTTGGTAGGACAGACAGACAGAAGCTGTAATTGCTCTTGATGGGTATGCACAATATTTTAAAATGGCTTGAAGACGAAAAGCACCCGCCCCCCCCACCCCCCCCAACCTGGCCAGGGGCGAACCTCGACCTGGAACACACAACCTCCCAACCCCCAGTTGGGAGGTTGGTCGACAGCCGCCATCCCGGGAAGAAGCTTGCCTCAAAGCCAAAACATGTTGGGAATCGGGCTAAACTATATACAAACATACGCATTATGAGCAGGAGATGGTCACTCAGCCCCTCAGGCCTGCTCCATAATTCAATAGGATCATGGCTGATCAGATTGAAAACTTAGCCCTACATTCCTGCCTACTCTCCTTGTCATCAAGAATCTTTCTAGTTCTTTATAATCTTTATTAGTGTCACAAGTAGGCTTACATTAACACCGCAATGAAGTTACTGTGAAAAGCCCTTACTCACCCGACTACGGCACCTGTTCGGGTACACTGTGGGAGAATTCAGAATGTCCAATTCAACTAACAAGCAGTCTTTTGGGAATTGTGGGAGGAAACCTGAGCACCTGGAGGAAACCCACTCAGACACGGGGAGAACGTGCAGACTCTGCACAGTGACACAATCTGGGAATTGAACCCGGGTCCCTGGCACTGTGAAGCAACAGTGCTAACCACTGTGCTTCGGTGCTGCCCACATCCTGCCTTTAAAATACTCAAAAACTCTGCCTTTTGAGGAAGAGTTCGCAAGATTCATGGCCCTCTGAAAGAAAATATATTCTCTTCATCTCTGTCTTAACGGAGTCATCCCCTATTGCAGAGAGTGGATCTTTTGCCCCTCAGCAAGGGGAGGCCCCACCCTCACAAGCTGGCAGTTCTCACAGTACCGCAGGCGCCAGAGCTCAGTTGTGGTCGCTGGCGGGTTTGGGAAGGAGCACGAAGGGTTGCCACAGAAAGGTGAGTGCTGCTGTGTTTCATCTAGGCCACGAAAAACAGCCTGCCCACGGCACCTGTATTAACAAGCCTACCTAGTCTATAATTCTTTATTAAGTATGGCAACCAATTTTGGGAGGCATCAGCTTAGGAGGTGGGTCGGGGAGGCAGGTAAGTGGTGGGCTTTGACACCTGACATATATTTTATCAACATGCCAGCCCAAAATATGACCAGTGGGAAGGGGGTGTATTATCCAGCTCATTAACCAAATGTTCCTTTCCGCACAGATGCTGAGTGACCTGCTGAATATTTATAGCATTTGTTTCCCCCAGATTTCCAGCATCCGCAGTACTTTGCTTTTGTCCTAATACCTCCTTACGTGGCTCGGTGTGAAATTTGATAAGATGTTCCTGTGAAGCCCACCCCGTGGCATTTTACTACGCTGAAGCCGCTATGTTAATACACGATGTTGCTGTTGTTTATTCCTGGGCTGAATAGCTGCTGGACTGGCCTTATATCTGAGTGTGTCCACTCCTGTAAATTCTGTCAGGCCCTCCTTTGTCAAAGAAACATGGAAATGAGGACTCGGCTTTTTTTTTGAAAATTCTAAATTTTGAATTTGAATAAAATCCTGAAAACCACAAGGCGTCTCAAACGGCCAAGAAGCACAAACAGACATCTCCAGTAAACTATTCAGCAGTTTGGACGTCTACCAACCTGCAAAGTGCCAAACATTCAGCTGCATACCCGCTCTTAGACCACAAGAGAATTAAACACAGACCACCATTATACAGCTAGGAATTACTGCTCTTTACAGTGAAACAAAATGACAAACTTTTAAACAAAATTATAGTACGGCTTAATAAGAAGTGATGGAGCGCATATGGTCGGTCTCAATTTCGCAAATGTCAGGTCTTCCCCAGATAGTCTCTCAAGGTTTTGTGGGGCTTGACCATTCCTTAAGCAAACCACCATTTGCTTAAAATCGGAGGTTTACTTTATTACCCAATAACGTTCATACATTTGGTTTGTATTATAGAGTGACCAGTCACCTCGTACATGGTTTGGATAGTGAGATTGTCCTCTTAAGTTCTCAAATGTGTTGCTGCTGTCTTCTGGAAGATTAATTGATTTTCCAGTAAATGAGACGGGACTGAATTGGCAAGTGAATGAATTAGATAAATATTTGAAGCAATTAATCTCATCAAAAATAACTTGATTCTGTACCGTTTCTAATTTAAAAAAAAACTAAATACACCATACTAGCCCTATTAGTATGCTAAACATTGGCTTTCATTCATTCAATTTAATTTTATTGTCCATACAGAAACTCATTTGGGTACATTACTCTTATGTTTTAAAAAAAGTACGTATTAAAAACCATTCCAGTCAATGAGTCCCACCCTGAGTGCACATCCTTATCCACACATCAAACTCCTTGTTCAGCCTTCTCATCGAAAAGGATAAGTTCACGAACTGATTTGTTCTGCATCTAAGAGATTGTAGCCTTTTCCCTGAGCGTGTCCAACACTAATACTGAGATAAGGGGTGATTCTTGGGACAGTCCTTGAAACCATAAGCAAGATGTGGCTCCTCCCTGCGACTCTGAGGCACCATTTTGGAAATGACTCAACATATGTGGGCTGGAATTCTCTGTTCCTGCCGGCTGTGGTCCCCCCCCCCCCCCCCCCCCCATGGGTTTTCCAGCAGTGTGTGGTGGCTTCCATGGGAGTCCCATTGACAAGCCCGCCCCTCTTTTGTTTCATCACTGGGGGTTCAGAGGCCAAGTATCCAGCACTTATCATGTTGAAAGCATTGGACTGTAGGAACTTCGAGTTAAAACAGCTACTCCACAACCCCACCCAATTCCACCCCCTTCTCCTCCCGAGTGGATGCTCCAATAATGATCACTTTCTGATTTGGGTAAAGGAAAGCCCGGCTGCTTCAGAAAGACTGACCCTCATTGTTTGATCAGAAGACAGTCCACATTCCACAGTCTGATTGTCTGGCTTGACTTGCACATGTATTTAAATCTGAAGATCCTGAGGCTTGATTAGAGATTACTTTTTCTCTGTTCCCTCATTCACTGCTTCTCTGAAATGTAGTCATCAAGGATTTTTGCTACTCTCATCATCACTCCTGTTAAAAATATAAATCTGAAACTTAATTCACTTTGACCGTGTTTCTAATCACTAATTATTTAAAGTAATGCCATATGTTTGCATTAAGAAAGAAATAACTTGATTTTGCATGGCACTGTCCACTACTTCAGGCCATCTCAAAGTGCTTTACAGTGAGTTAAATACTTTTAAAATGTAGTCACTGCTGGCTGTAACACTCTGATATACCCACACCCCTCACTATAACACTGACATACCCTGTATGAAACATGGTCGTCAGTTTGTGGTCAGCAAGGTCCTACAAACAGCAATGCGACTGGATAATCTGCTTTAGTGACATTGGAAAAGGAATACATGCTGGCCTGGACACTTTCAATGGGTGCAGAGAAGGTGGTGGCCACCTTGTTACTTCGTAGATCATAGAATTTACAATGCAGAAGGAGGCCATTCAGCCTATCTAGTCTTCAGCACCGGCCCTTGGAAGGGGCGCCCTAGTTAAACCCACGCCTCCACTCTATCCCTGTAACCCCACCTAACCTTTTGGCCACTTAAGGGGCAATTTAGCCAGGCCAATCCACCTAACCTGCACATCTTTGAACTTGGATTCTTGACACCAGGGAATTGCCAGGCCATTTCAGCTGACAATGAGTAGGGTATTGCTGTTGGACTGGAGACACATACAGGCCAAACAATGCAAGGAAGGCAGACATTGCACCCTAAAGGACATTAGCGACAAGATTTTTTCACCAATCCACTGGTTATGTTCTTCCCATTAATGACGAAAGATTTTGTTCATTAATTAATTATAACTAAATTTAAATTTCCCAGCTGTGCTGGTAGGAGATCTCCAGTGCTCTTTTTCAATATGGTGTCATGGGTGTACCTGAATGAGCAGATAAAGACTTGGCTTGACATTTCATCTGAAAAAAGGCACTGTGTCATGTGCTGGTATTGTAATGTCAGCCCGGATTTTACATTAAAACCTCTGAAGTGGGATTTTAAGTCCAGTAATTTCTTGACTCTGAGGCGTTTAAGAGTGCTGCCACTGAGGAATGGTTGACACCGGTTGGAAACTGAAGTCATCCAGTTCTTTATATGAGCTGTAAAAGACTTGACGTATTTACTAGCCTGCTAACTCATTGAAAGAAAGGGACTGAACAGTTTGTAGTGAAGTTTTTCGGACAAATAAAGAAGAATTACACTGAAAATGGATTAGAATGTCTAATTGCAAACAAAGACAGTCTGACCATTTCTACCCATGATAAAAATCAAAATTATTGGGAGTGATTTTGGTTCCGTCGTCAGTGCAAATGGCGACGCGGGCGCAAAATCTTGTGAAAACCGGGTTAAGAGATTCTCACAAGCGAGATCTTTTCTCTCCAGTTTTCCATGCCACTCGCCGGTGATGTAAAGAGGTTCATGTTCCCAAAGGGCGAAAATGGCATTTTAATTCCTTTACATAATTAGCAATCCTCACCTCCACCACGTGATCACTGAATATTCAAACTCGCCAAGTGACGCCACATTACAACAGATTTTGAAAAACTATTCAGTCAAGGGGATATCCCTGGGGGCGCAAAGATAAACATAATAATGATCACTTATTGTCACAAGTAGTCTTCAATGAAGTTACTGTGAAAAGCCCCTAGTCACCGCATTCCGGTGCCCTTTTGGGGAGGCCGGTATGGGAATTGAACCCGTGCTGCTGGGATTGTTTTGCATTGCAAGCCAGCTATTTGGCCCCATGGGGGGGGCATGCCTGCCTATGCCCTGATACTGTCCACTGACACTACCCACTGGCACAGGTTGGCATTGCCAGGTTGCCTGCTAAAGCCACCTTGTGCAAGACAGCAGTGCCGGGGCGGACTGTCTGGGGAACCCCACTTGGAGCCAGGCTCTCGTTCTCTTTGTTGGGGAGGTCGGGTGAAAGCCCCCATACTTGGTGGGGTGGGGGTGATTGGGAGGGTTTTTTCCTTCTGTGCTCATCGGGGCGCCCTTTAATGATGGCACCCCGATCTCTGGAGCCGGCCTTTCCGGTTCTGTGAGGCCCTGCCCCGGTCACAGTGACAGTGTAAACTGCGCTCACTGATCAGACTGGCTCAAAATATGGGCTAAAAACTCGGCTGTGCAGCTGGAAAGCGAGACGCCAGGTTTCAGTCAGAGCCTGTCACCCTGACAAAATATCAGAAAATTCCGCCCATTGTGTTTGGAAACCTACAAAACGAGGAATTACTTTTCCAATTGTGGGTTTCAGTGATAAATTTGCATTTAAAATTATACTGATGTAAATCATGTCTATAGTAATGCTTACACATCAGTCTCATCTTACATTTCAGTCTCTCAAGTCTGTTCATGACCCCATGAATGATCGTAATTATAGGAAGAAGCATTCCAGAGATTCATATCAAACTGTTAGCTAGTCATGATATGCTGAGCATAGATCTGCAGAAGAAAGAGGCCATCTAATTACAGTTACATGTCACATTTTGAGTACTAATATTCTACTTTTCAGAACACAAACCTCTTTTTTTTAAGCATTTAACTTCTGCAAGATAACATTGATTAAATTATACTGTGCACTGAAAGAAAAGGGAATGACAAGAATTTTATAGCATTACTCAATCACTTGTGCTCATGGGCATTTAATTTTCTGTTAAATTGCAGCATTGACCAACACCATGGCCCATGGTGAGTCAGAGAGTACACTAATGAATAATGTCTAAAGTGCGACTGCTAAAATATGAAGTAACAGGAAATGCAACATGTTAAGGGCGAGAGAAATGAGGGATAATCTCTCCTTTTCCCACCTCATGACTAACCGCAACAAGATGTGTTTTGAAGAAGTTTTTTAACCCCTTGAATGCTGTGATTTTTCAAGAACTGACCGAACTAAATGTCTTTTTCAATACTTGAGCTGTAAATACAACAGCATCCACTCACTCCTTCACACCCACGCATGTAAGAAAAATTGTTACAAAAGATGTAGATGTTTACAGCATGGAAACCGGCCCGTTGGCCCAGCTTGTCCGTGCCGCCCAGTTTCTATAATTAAGCTAGTTCCACTTGCCCGCATTTGGCCCATATCCCTCTACCCACCCTGCCCATGTAACTATCTAACTGTTTTTTCAAAAGACAAAATCGTTCCAATTGCTCACCACCCTCTGTGAAGAGATTTCCCCTCTGGTCTCTTATAGAGTCAGAGATGTAGCATGTACTTGGATTACTAAAAGAATAAAGAAGTCAGTCCTCGAGATGATGATTGGAAATGTTCCACGGCAGAGGTTTCTCTCTTGGTTCATGCGAAAGAATGGAGGTTGCAGGTGACTCGCTACTACCCTCTCTACACTCAGTGTCCAGGCCAACATGTATTACTTTACCAATGTCACTAAAGCAGATTGGCCAGTCACATTACTGTTTGTAGGACCTTTGCTGACTACCATGTTTCCTACACACGACTCAATCCTAGTGGCTTATTCCCAACACTTCTGGCAGGTTTCTGACTTTCGGTTGATGTTGAGGCTGAGCACATATAGTGAAGTTATAATTCTGTAGGTAAAATGAATTTGCCCCACTTCTGTACCCATGGGTGAGGTTCTAGGTGGGGAGTATTTGCTAGGCAAGATGGATCCACTCAGTGTTCCTCGTCCCAGACAGCCTGTTCTGAATTGTCCCTGTAAATTAATAAGGTATTTCCCATTCCGAGTCAGTTTCTGTCATGTGACCACAACGTACTCATTGTCTGTAGTATGAGGATATGGCATATAAAGTGTTAATGAGGGACTGAGTACAGTATCACCCACACAGTGATGAAAGATAACATCGAAGGGTCAGTGTAATGTTGGACAGAGCCCTCTGTAGAAGCAAGCAAGGAGACGGTTCCTAATTTTACTACTTGTGTCTCCTTTAATTCAATCATGTTTGGCAATCAAGATGGAAAGAACAATCCTGTATTTATGTAGCACCTTTACCATCCTCAAGGCTTCTCAAACAACAAAATGCTTTTACAATGGAATCACAGTTGCTCTGATGATGAAAATGGCAGTCAGCCTACAGGTAGCAAGGACAAGCAAGGACATCAACAAGTGCAATCAATCTGTTAATAGTGGTGTCGGAGTTGACAGAGGAATTGGTAGAGACAGCAGGATATAGTGCCGCAGAATTTTTTATGCTTCACCTACAGACACGGGTGACCTCAAATTAATATTGCATCTGAAAGATACATGGCGGCCTGCTACCAGCAATCTCTGCACTGACCAATAGAAGATGTGGAAAGCAATTCTTCTCCGAATATCTCTTTCTTGCTATGAGAAAAGGAAGTACCTTTTGCATGCTTGCTTTCCCTAGTGAGGCAGTTGCAATCAAGAATTCAATAGACCGTGGGGGAATTGCATACCAGAACCTTTTCTGGCCCAGATTTCAACGTTTGACTTTTGTGTCAGGTTGAATCTGGATCGGTCATTTGCCAAGAAATGTCACTCGTTGATCAATAGTTTTCCTATCTCATTCCGTATATGTAAATAATAGTCTCATTCTAGAATAACATAGCGTGAAAAAATGCATGATTCATAACATGAATACATGGCTCTATACTTCATAATTGCATGATTTGTAATTGCATCCATAGGATATGGTGTGGGCTCTTAGAGATAAATGTTACAGCATTTGTGAATGTAGTTAAAATTCAGTTAATTAAGTAGGGGCAGCACGGTGGCACAGTAGTTGGCATTGCTGCCTCACAGCACCAGGGACCTGGTTCAGTTCCGGCTTTGAGTGACTCTGTGTGGAGTTTGCGCGTTCTTCCTGTGTCTGCGTGGGTTTCCTCCCATAGTCCAAAGATGTGCAGGTTAGGTGGTTTGACCATGCTAAATTTCCCCTTCATGTCCAGGGACCTACAGGTAGGTTAGGTGCGATAATGGGGGCAAGGCAGGGGAGTGGGCATAGTTAGGGTGCTCTTTCAGAGGGTCGCTGCAGATTCAATGGGCCGAGTAACCTCCTTCTGCACTGTAGGAATTCTATGGAACTTGCTACATTCTTCAGTTGTTTATTCTCAACTCATGGTAACAGGGAGGCTAGGATGGAATGAGGGGTTAAGGTTGTTTTATTACCTGTCTGTGCACTACCCATGGCTTCTGATTTTTGACTATCAATGGCCAGGCTCCTGTTTATAAATTAACCTACAGAAATTGCAGATGATGATGTTGTCTGGAGTTGGACTTCTGTACCAGGGTTCTTGAAGTGCACACTAAGGTGCAAGGAAGTCTCCATTTACGCATAGGTTTCCAGTGTAGTTTCCCCAAGTTTTATCTACATTCCAAACCAACCATCAGCTTTAAAGATGTTTAGGTCAAAGTTGATTCAAGTTAAATCCCGTCATGCCATCTGATACAGAAATCAAATTCTTGAAAGTGTCCTTGACAATCGGTGTAACCAACATTAATTACGGAGAACAGGTTAAACGCTAATGCACTCCATAATTGGAGTGAACATGAATGATACCCTGGAACTCCATATTTGGATAATGACTATGTTTGTACCAGCTAGTTACCCAGGCTCCGCTGTACTCTGAATTATTGAGGTTAGATTACATTGGTTTTTACGTTACGAAACTTTACCTTCAGCTGGAGATATAAAAAGCTAGAACTCAAAATGCTAAATATATAATTGCCAGGGGAAAATAAACATACTCTTTCCCATATTGTGACTACACCAATGTACATGTATGGCAAAAAACACATTGAGGACGTGGTATTTAAAGTGGTGTATGACAGCTTGTTTACAGAGTCTCATAACTCTGTAGTCTGCAGTTTACTTTCTTTCTCTACAATTTAAAATCAAGAGCTTTAGCTATAAGAACTGTCATTTGTCTGACATTTTTATCCACTGGACTCAACAGAACATTCAGGTTAAAAAGTGTGCTAATTTATGTAATGCTACAAGAAGTGGTTCGTGGTTCTAATGTAGGCAAAGTTCCATTCAAACATTAATGAAATGATAATAGAAATAAGTAAAGGAGTTGGTTGAGTTGTGTTTGGAGGGGTGGGTGCAGGGTGAGGTGATAGGGAAGAAATGAGCAGGCTTGTAGAATTTCCGAATCCCTCCAAAATGTGTCACCCCAGTACACAAATCATGATTCTGTCCGGAGACATTTCCTGAGCTAGTTATCTTTGACCTGTAAGTGTTCATTTTCTAATTCAAGGGGAGGTGGTGGAGTAATGGTATTAGCATTGGACTCCTACTCCAGAAGCCCAGGTACAAATCCCACCACAGCAGATGACTAAATTTGAATTCAATAAAAATCTGGAACTAATAGTCCAACGATGATGTGAGACCATTGTTGATTGTCATAAAAAACCATTTAGTTCACTAATTGCCAATAAATTACAAGACAAACTTGATGACTACCATGATAGCTGAATTGTCTAGCCTTGTCTGCCTTGCTACCTGTCCTGCATTAAAAAAAATAGTCTTTGACCATGCCTTCAGTTTTCCATCCACTTCCCCTCCTTTTCCCAGTGCTTGGTCCAGCCTCCATACCAGAAGGCACTCAGAAATGTCTTCCAGCACACTGAGCACGATAGAGATGCAAACTGTTGTTGGGATGCAACAAAGCACAGCCCAAAATTAATTTTACATTTTGGATTAAAGTAATAAAAGCATGGTAGCACAGTGGGTAGCACTGTAACTTCACAGCTCCAGGGTCCCATGTCCGATTCTCAACTTGGGTCACTGTCTGTGTGGAGTCTGCATGTTCTCCCTGTGTCTCCGTGGGTTTCCTCTGGGTGCTTCGGTTTCCTCCCATAAGTCCCGAAAGACGTGTTGTTAGGTGAATTGGACATTCTGAATTCTCCCTCTGTGTACCTGAACAGGCGCTGGAATGTGGCGACTAGGGGATTTTCAGAGTAACTTCATTGCAATGTTAATGTTAGCCTACTTGTGACAATAAAGATTATTATTATTGCATCACTTTTGTATTCTTCACCTCTTATTAACTGTAGAACAAAGCATCTGAGAAAAGCTTCCAGATGGGGTTGTCAGCGTTTTTCACTGGGAGTGGGAAATATTGGAATGTGTGGAATATTACCTCATAGTCAAAGGATTATGCCACCCAAACAATGCTTCCGGACTAACTCGCAATCAAAAGCTGGTTTTAAACTACATTACTTAGAAAGCACCACAATTATTGAAGGTTCCACCATTTCAATGAAACACATGGGGCTGGATTCACTGTTTTTTGAGGCTAAGTGCTCAAGCCGGTGTGGGAACGATGACGTTTCGCGACACCAAAATTGGCGCTGAACCCTCACCAATCCTGTGACCAGTGAGGGGCAGCAGCCACGCTGGGTAAAACTCCCGGCTGCACGACAAAAGTGGCTGGAGAATGACAGGCTCCGTGGCTTTTGGGTCCGTGCAGGTCGGTCCGTGCACACAGCGATGACCTACAGAGATCGCACCGTAAAACATGCCGCCGGTCGTGCACGGACCCCACCTGCCAAATAGTGCCCCCCTGGCCACCCCCCCCACCAGTCCCCCCAGCCCTCGCGGAAGCCGCCCCAGCAACCAGCACAGTTCCCGGCCGACTGTGGTGGCGCTGGACTCAGTCCACAGCCGCCACGTTGGGTTACCGACTGCTGAGACCACACGTCTCCCGCGCGGTCAGGAACTCGGCCCATTGGGGGCGGAGCATCGGGGTGGGCCTCCATGTGACGCGCCAATGCCATTCGTGCGGAGGATAGAAAACCGAGATCAAACTGACGTCGCCCCCGATTTGGGCGTCCGAACGGATTCTCTGCCCAATCGCCAATTACGATATCGCCGTCGGGCAACGGTGAATTACGCCCATGAAGTCTTATGCAGAACATGAAAGATTTCAGTGCACTATCATAGAATCCCTACAGTGCAGCAGGAGGCCATTTGGCCCATTTAAGTCTGCACTGACCCTCTAAAAGAGCACACAACCCAAATCCATTCCCCCGGCCTATCCCGAAAAACCCTTAACCTGACCTACACATCTTTGGCCACCAAGGGGAAATTTAGGGACAATCGACCGAACCTACACATCTTTGGACTGTGGGAGGAACCCGGAGCACCCGGAAGGAAACCCACAAGGACTTGGGAAGAAAGTGCAAACTCCACACCGACAATTACCCAAGGCCGAAATTGAACCCAGATTCTTGGCGCTGTGAGGTAGCAGTGTTAACTACTGTGCCACCGTGCCACCCCAAAGAGGAAGGATTTGTCCTGGTGCCCTAACCAACATTGCACCCTTAACCAATGCCATCATGATGAAGCAAATGGGAATAAATCACATTTGGCATGTGTGGAACATAGCCGTGTGAAAATTTGATATTTTTTACCTACGTATAACAATAGAACATAGAACAGTACAGCACAGAACAGGCCCTTCGGCCCTCGATGTTGTGCCGAGCAATGATCATCCTACTTAAACCCACGTAACCCGTATACCCGTAACCCAACAATCCCCCCATTAACCTTACACTACGGGCAATTTAGCATGGTCAATCCACCTAACCCGCACATCTTTGGACTGTGGGAGGAAACCGGAGCACCCGGAGGAAACCCACGCACACACAGGGAGGACGTGCAGACTCCACACAGACAGTGACCCAGCCGGGAATCGAACCTGGGACCCTGGAGCTGTGAAGCATTGATGCTAACCACCATGCTACCGTGAGGCCCCTTGCTACCGTGAGGCCCCTAGGGTAGGTCTAGGGAATTAAAAGCAATTCAATGGTGGCAAAAAGCATTAGAACGTCTTGAGGATGTGAATACTGGGAGATGATCATAAACCTCTTTTGTGAACTTATGTCACTCAGAAGTGCTTATTTTGCAATAATCTGTTCCTGAAGGCGTGGAACAGTGCTAAAGAGTAGCAATGTGGTATGACATGGTCATGATTAATGTACCACAAGTTCGATTTCCTGTATGATGGGCTTAAGCTGGCATCAGCGTGATGCTGAGCAGATCGGAGATGGCTCTTCCCCACCCGTCCAAGGAATAGCGACATGCCTTGACCACCTTTATGTTCTGTTTAGGGAGCAACATTGTCAGAGAGTTTTTGAAAAGTGACCTAACTTCTTCCTGGCCAGGGATTGGAACCTTTGAACATAAAGAACGTAATGTTTTTTTCTTCATTTTACAGCAAATTTATTTTTTTCTTAAAATAGGCAAAGGTAGATGTTGCAAGAGTATTTAATCAATCCATTTTGCATGTGAAATCAGGCTTTTCAATGGCAAGGAGGGCAAGTGCGCAAAGAACAAAAATATATTTAGTGTCAGAGATTGTATCTTCTTTTTAAAATCAGGCTTATCTGAACTAAATTAATATTCAATTTAATTTGGATTAGAAGTAAATCAAGAATGAATGGTTTGATTTGATCCAGTTATGGTTATCAAATGCTGGTGTCAGAGCTAACTTCAACTGTAATCTTTAAGAAACCCAGCTGCTGCAATATAACCGAAAATGCAATGTCCATCAATTTGACAAAAAAAAACCCATATATGGCCTGGGAGATATGTTGCATTGCACAATCAAGATAGCCACACACCAACACCCACGCATCAAGTTTCCCAAAGCAGTTTCATATTTCATTCTCATAAACCCAAATGGAGAAAAGGAAAACTGTTACTTTCATGCTATACATTCATTTTCTACTCTCCCAAGATGTATCTAATCCTTTATAAACCAGCGATGGAGAATGGTGCTGAGAGTTGCACCTCCTCCACAAGGTTCTACGTTGCATTTTCTGTCAGTAGCCTTTTTGCCATATGTTGTTCTTCTTGCCTCATTAAGCTAACTTCCTTTTTTCCCACCCTTCCACACCCAGGTTATATTGAGCCTTGATGATTAAGTCAACCTCAATGCACTTATAAGGAGTGAAATGCTGAAGTGCAGCTTTGCTAAATGGGACAACGTTAGGAATCAGATTTGGGCTGGTTGAGCCATTTTAATGCACAAATTGCAGCATAGGTGGAGCAAAAAAGAGTCAATTATCTGACTTTGTGCTCCCATCAAGTGAGCATTCAGTTCAGAAATTCAGCTGCTCACCACTCATAGCTGTAGTATAGATTTAAAAATTACTGACATAGTATAGCCAAGTTTCCAGTATGCACTAAGGTATGAAGACTCCATATCGAACAAGATTTCTGAAATAGAGTTTTGCCTAGGTGTTGCTCATCACATGGACAGAATGGGCAATATGGTAGAGAGCTTTGCATGCTCCTTAGGGGCAGGATGGTGGCAAGCACCACTGCCTCACTGTGCAGGGACCTGCTTTTGATCCTGATCTTGGGTGACAGTTTGTGTGAGGTTTGCACGTTCTCCCAATGTCGGGCGCTCCGGTATCCTCCCACAGTCCGAAGACGTGCAGGTTAGGTGGATTGGCCATGCTAAATTGGCCCTTAGTTTCCAAAGATATGTAGGTTAGTTAAGGGGTTATTGGGTTAGGGTGAGGGGAATGGGCCTGGGTCGGGTGCTCTTTCAAAGGGTCGGTGCAGACTCGATGGGCTGAATGGCCTCCTTCTGCACTGCAGCGATTCTATGATTTACAACCCACTAGACCTGCTTTCTAATTAATGCTCAGGCTCTCAAGTCTGCATAGAAATTCCACCCGGAGAACTCGAACTCCATGTGTTTTCAAATGATACAAGCATATCCGTTAGCATTTTCTGATGCGTAGCCTTCAAGTTTCTAAACCACAGTGCCGAAAGAATAAATTACAAAGAACTCAAAGTACCATCCCTCTCCTGTACAGCAGTTTTCGCGATATTGGTTTAAATGCTAGCAGTAAAATTCAAACAAGCAACCTCTTAACTGTGTCCTTAACTTGAGCATTAGGTGCCAATCTATTGCACCAATATTTTGAGAGCAGCCGTAAGAAGGTTTCAGCAGCCTTGAACCAGACTACACTGTTTCCACTTGTCCTTTACTTGAAGTGAAGGTCAAAACATAAAACGTCGACGTCACTGCCACTAAAAAAAAATCCCCCTCTTGTTGCATTCAGAGTCAAATCTTAACCATTTTTGGTGTCTCTGACAAGATCCCAGTGGGCTGTTACCAGGTTTAAACTTCATATAATTAAGTTAGTGACTAATGATTTATGAACTTGAATTGTGTGAATTGTGAAGCTGTGTTTAATTTAATAAAATCTATGGTGTTTGGCCACAGAGTCTGCAAAATGTTTTCATTCCAGAGTAAGCATCATATCCATATTTGGTGAGGTGGATATAGGCCAAACCAGCCACAGAAGCCTGACGCATCACACGCACACAGACGTTTTGCAATACCTGGCATCCAGTTATTTAGAACAGCTCTTCCAAAAAGATCTGCTAAATGAAATCAGCTTTATTAATGTCTATTCAAAACTTTTCAAAGAGCTCTGCAAAGAACAGTTCTTACTGTTTAACAAGAACACTGTTGCAATGACATACGTGGAATGCTGTGTTTGATAATAGCTCACTTCTGATCTTGCCTGCTGTATTGTCTTTTGCCAGTGCTCTTAGAACCAATTAGGTTCAAAAATAATATATATGCGTGTAAAAAATAAGATTGTAGAGAGAAAAAAGAAGCTGTCCTTGTAGGAAGAACCTCTAATATGTTGTCCTCTAATGAGTGTCTGAACTGTAACCCCTGGGCCACATGCAGCTCGAGCTTTTGGGCCAAGAAACTCACTTCCTTCAGAGGGTGCACAAGGGTTTAGTGTCGGTGTGAAATGACTTCTGAAGGGCTCAAGGAAGAGCATTGTAATCAAATCTGCCTCGTGGAAACTGAACAAAGATACTGTTAAGGATTCCTGGGTTACTTACCTGCCAGAGAGTTCCCCAGTTTCTGCTATTTCCAATTTTAATAGACACTTCCAAAGATGCAGATATCACAGAATTGGAATCACAAGTTATCACAGTGCAGAAGGAGACCAGTCGGCTCATTAATACATCCTCGCAAATCCAAAAGGATCTTAATTCACGTTATGCCAATCAGGGTCCCAATGCAATCAGTCTCCAATGTCCATTTTAACTTTGACCCGAGCAGAGCAGCTCAGTTCCAGACCGGTGAAGGCAGTCTGTGAAGGTGACAATATGCTCCAGTAGCTTTTCCTCTCTGGGCCAGGTTGAGTATTCTATTAGAACCCTTATGGAAAGCGAATGCCTCCCCTGCTCTGAAGCCCATCCTTCTCCCCCAGACTTACCTGAGGAGTGGCAGGCAGTCTTTGGCCACCCAATTTCCCAGTGGTCAGCATCCATTTTGAACCCACTCGTGCAGGTTGTGGACCAGCTAATGAAGTTAAGGTCACAATGGCTTCACACTGCTGCAAGCAGGTGTTAAATTAACTGAAACCACCAGTTCCTACAGAAAACCTGCTGAAAGTTAAAACCTCTTCCTAGAGCCTGGGCTTGACCTAGCTTGGCATGAAGCAACTGAAGCTACAGATATGCTCTCC
Source organism: Scyliorhinus canicula (assembly GCF_902713615.1). NCBI lineage: Eukaryota > Metazoa > Chordata > Chondrichthyes > Carcharhiniformes > Scyliorhinidae > Scyliorhinus > Scyliorhinus canicula. The sequence continues at coordinate 116,833,262 of NC_052156.1, read as the reverse complement.
TACCATATGGTTGGCTGGCACACATCAATAGCCCTGGTTTTCCAAGTGCTCATCTGAATCTGTTGAATTTTCTGGGTACAATGTAAACCCATCTAACCTCAGTCTAAATAATTACCTGTCTGGCACTCCAAACATTTACATTTCTAACTGTTGAGAGAGTCAGCTTTGCCTTGCACCTACCCAGAAATGTACAGTGTTTTCCCAACACAGCAGCTAAAGTTCAGGCAGCAGCGAAACAGTGTAACGTTCCAGACAGTGCCTGGCTGTAACTTAACCAGCAGCTACCGATCTCACATATGTAGCTGAAATGCAAACTCATCATTTGTGGATTTATTTTGCCTTGAATTGTGGGTGTCCCCTAGGTTTGGAAAGGGCGCTTTGTTGCCTCTTTGGTGGATAAATCCTGTATCAGAACACTACCTTCTGCTAGCACCAGCAACTTACAAAATACGCCAATAAATGGGAACACGGACTTGAACATTCTGGGTGGCCCCTGTTGAGCATTATAGTGTACACTTTGAGACCCCTGAAGACAAAGGGGTAGATTTTAATCCTCCTAGCATGTCCACCAGAAACCTTAGTGTGGTTGTGAGTGGGTCTGACAGGACTTTTCACATGCCTCTATTCCTGAATTCTTGATCTGCACGTGCATGGTGTGAAGCTATGCATTTGCGAAATCTATCTGTAAAAGTCTTGGACACTCTTCATATCATGTGTCACCCTTCCGTTAGACGCCCTTTCTAGTTGACTTGTGGCCTAGTTCTGGACATTGTACCCCACACACAATATATATTTTTAAAAATTTAGAGTACCCAATTATTTTTTCCAATTAAGGGGTAATTTTAGCGTGCCCAATCCACCTACACTACACATCTCTTTGGGTCATGAAGGTGGGACCCACACGGACACTGGGAGAATATGCAAACTCCACACGGACAGCGACCTGGAGCCAGGATCGAACCCGGGTCCTCAGCACCGTGAGGCAACAGTGCTAACCACTGCACCAGCGTGCCGTCCAGCCACAATATTTTTTAATTGTAATACACAAGTTTTATCTTTTTAATACTAGTCTTGCAGTTGCAATCATCATATAACACTAGGTAATTTGAGATAAATTCGGAGAGATTGAGATTACACGGCATAAGAAAGTGACTGCAAAAAGCACCAATCCTTGGAGAAATACAATTCAGTGACCTCAATTTGACCTCCTGGGGGTAGAATTCCACCTCGAAGAGACTCTATAATACCTATCAGTGCCTTCAAATCTGACTGAAGAGTTATTGCATGAAGTGTTAATTGTTCATTTGAAGGGGAAAATAAAAGAGTTTGACATTTCAGATGTGGCACACAATGTTTTCTTTTATCCATTCGTGGGCTGTGGGTGCTGCTTGCTGGACCAGCATTTATTACCCATTGCCCTTGAACTGAGTGGCTTTCTAGGCTTTTCAGAAGGCATTTAAGAGTCAAAGTCTTTGCTGTGGATCTGGAGTCACATGTGAGGCCACACCAGTTAAAGATGGCAGATTTCCTTCCCTGAAGGATATTAGTGAACCAGATATATTTTTACAACAATTGGCAATGGTTTCATGGTCATCATTAGGCTTTTAATTCCAAAATTTTATTGAATTCAAATTTCACCACCTGCATGGTGGGATTTCTACCCAGAATCCTCGAGCATTACCCTGGGTCTCCAGATTCAAGCCTGATGAAAATACCACCGGGCCTCCACCCGAATGTCAGATTTCCTTCAAGTAGTTTTGGTGGAATTTAGAGCAGTTGTGAGTAAGTTGGCTGAGCAATTTAACTGGCAGGACCACAGTGAAATCTAACGGGCAAAATAAATCCTGTCCCTTTGCATGATTCCCTTTCCTCTGTTGGGCAGAAAATGGGAATGCTATACATGTGTGAAGAAAATATCCTAATAGCGAGGTATTACAAGACTTTTTATGTGGGTTTTAAGGGCTGACAACTGGTTCTACCTTGACTTGAACCTTGCAGGAAAAAAAGTATTGCTCATATGAAATCCATTCACTCATGCAGACTAATCTTTTTTGTAGTTAAAAGTAGCCTTTTTAAAAAATTCCCAATGTTTTTAAATGATTTTCTTTCTATTTTTAATTGTTTTCTCTTTCCACCCTCCCAAATTTAGCTTCTTCCAGGAATTTAGTGATCACCATGTACAGATATTTTGATAATAGTTGAGAGCCACGAGAATAATTTATCTTGAAAGTCACTCCCTTTCCCCCAACAAGCAAAAGGCAAAAGCTTTGCTTGGCACTACCCTCGCATTTCCACATGCTAATGAAAGGATGAAGGCATATTCAATCACTCTGATATCGAGGGACACATTTGCGAAGAAATTGCTGAGAATTAAGAGTGTCGTTATAAAGCAGGACTTCAGTTATCAAAATAGAAACTGGAAGAGTAGTAGTATAAATGTCAGAGAAGGGCAAAAGTTCCTTGACTGTTCATGAGAATTTTCTAAAGCAGTATGTTTGCAGCCCAATGAGAAAATCGGCACTGCTAGACATAGTTCTTGGGCATCAGATGGGCTAAGTGAGTCAAGTCTCAGTAGGAGGACGTCTGGGGGCTAGTGATCATTGTATCATAAGGTTGAGGTTGGCTGTGGAAAAAGGACAAGGGTCAATCCAGAGTAAGAACAATGGCGGTAAACTACTCAAAAGTGTGAATGGATCAGATGTAGATAAATTGGAAATAAAGATTGGCAGGCATGACTGTAACTGAAGAATGGACTACCTTCAAAGAAGGGATAGTTCTGGCACAGTCCAGGTACATTCCCACAAAGGGGAAAGGTACTGCAAACAAATCCAGAGGTCCCTGGATGACTGAAAAGACAGAGGCTGGATTCTTCCACCCCGCCCGCCGCATGATCGCCACAGGTGAGATGCGGACAATGGAAAAGGCCATCGACCCCGGGTGTGATTCTCCGGTTGATCCCACCCAGAGATTACAGAAGAAAAAGTATATTAAAAAAAAATTAATTTAGAGTACCCAATTATTTTTTTCTTCCAATTTTAGGGGCAATTTAGCGTGGCCAATCCACCTAACCTGCACATCTTTGGGTTGTGGGGGTGAAACCTACACAGACATGGGGAGACAGTGCAAACTTCACACGGACAGTGACCCAGGACCGGGATTCGAACCCAGGTCCTCAGCGTTGCAGTCCCAGTGCACCACATGCCACCCCAGAAAAAGTATACGTGCAACCAATATCAGATAGATAATACAGTTCGGAACCAGGCTGAATATAGAAGGCTCAGAGGAGAATTGAAAAAAGCAACTGAGAGAAGCAAAGAGAGGGAGTGAAAAGAGTGTGGCAGCTAACATAAAAGGGACTCTCAAAGTTTTCTAGAGTCATACAAGTAATAAAAGGGTGTTCAAAGGAGGAATGGGCCTGATTAGAGACCACACATGGAGGCAGGGCATGGCTGTGGTATTAAATAAATACTTTGCATCTGTCTTTGCCAAGAAATAAGATGCCAAGCAAGTCATGGTGAAAGAGGAGGTAGTTCAAACACTTGGAAGGTTTAAAACTGATGAAGAGGAGGTATTTAGATAGGCTGTCTGTATTTAAATTTGACATGGCTCTGGTACCGGATGAAATGCAGCCAAGGATACTGAGGGATGAGGGAGTGGAAATTGCGGCACGGGCCATAATTTTTAATTTTTTTCAGTTAGATTCGACATGGTGTCAGAGGGCTGGGTATTGGCAAGCACTATGCCCTTCATCAGAAAATGGTGTCAAGATAAGCTCAGAAACTACAGGCCAGTCAGATTAACTTCACTGGTGGTGGAAAAACCTCTAGAAACGATCATTTGGAACAAAATTACCAGTCACTTGGGCAATCGCGGGTTAATTAAGGAAAGCAGCATGACTTGTTAAGGGTAAATTGTGTTTAACTGACTTGCTTGAGTTTTTTTGACAAAGAAACAGATGGGTTGATGAGGGCAATGCTGTTGATTTGTTGTAAATGGACTTCCAGAAAGCAGTCGGAAAAAGTGCTGCACTTGTGAGCAGAGCTGTAGCTCATGAAATAAAATGGAGAGTAGCAACATAGATACAAAATTGGCTGAGTGACAGGAAAGTAGTGGTTAATACTGTAGTTGTTTTCCTGACTGAAGGAAGGTTTGTAAAGAAGTTCACAAGGAGCTGGTGTTAGAAAATGTGTTAATATGTATTCATGACTTAGACCTTGGAGTTCAGAGCACGATTTTGAAATTTGCAGGTGAAAAAGTCTTGGAGGTATTGTGAATTGTGAGGAAGATAGTGTAGCACTTTAAAAAGATATGGACCAGTTGGTGGAATTGGCGGATAAATGGCAGTTGAGATTTAATGCAGAAGTGCGAAGTGATTAATTTTTGTAGAAAGAATACGGAGAGACAATATATACCAAAGAATTGGACACAATATTCCAAAGTGGGTGGAGGAGCAGAGGATCCTGGGTGTACATAAATAATTGAAGAATAATTGAAGGTGGTAGGGCAGGTTGAGAGAATGGTTAATAAAACATATGGCATGGGGGCATCGAGGACATACAAACATCCGAATTAGAATTAGAAGTAAGCCACTCAGCCCCTCCAGCCTGCTCCACCATTTAATAAGATCATGCCTGATCTAATTGTGACCTCAGCTGCACATTCCTGCCTGTCCTTGAAGCAGGGAAGTTACGTTAAACTTGTATAAAACACTGCTTCAGCTGGAATATTGTGTCCAATTCTGGGCACCACATGTTAGGAAGGTTGTGAAGGCATAAGAAAGAGTGCAAAAAAGATTCATGAGATCCCAGCTGTGAGGAACTTTAGCTACATAGATAAATTGGAAAAGCTGGGACTGTTCTCCTTTAAGAGAAGTTTGAGATGAGATTTAATCGAGGTATTTAAAATCTTTGAAGGGTTGGGGCAGACTAGATGGAGAGAGGTTGTTCCCATTGGTGGAAGGATCAAGAACCAGGGGGCACAGATTTAAGGTCATTGTCAAAAGTCGCAATGGCAACATGAGGATTGGATTTTTGTTTTTTAAACAGCAAGTGGTTATGATATGGAATGCACTGTCTTGAGAGTGTGATGCAGGTAGGTTCCGTGAAGGTATTCAAGAGGAATTTGATAATTATTTGACCTGGAAGAATGTGCAGGGCTACAGGGAGAAGGCGGCACTCGGCAAATTGCTCCTTCAGAGAGCCAACACAGACACGACAGGCCGAATGGCCTCTATCTGTGCTGTAACCATTTCATGATACTTTGAGCAAATTAGTGTACAGGAGTGGTAAGCTGCTACTGTCATATATTTTGTCCATTTGCTACCTCACATGGATTAAGATCTTCAAAACAGAGTTGTCCTGGGTGAGCAATGAAATGAAAATCGCTTATTGTCACGAGTAGGCTTCAAATGAAGTTACTGTGAAAAGCCCCTAGTCGCCACATTCCGGCGCCTGTTCGGAGAGGCTGTTACGGGAACTAAATTACACGACTGCCATTGATTCCTTACATTATCGCTATCCTGTGGGCAAACGGCTGAACAGGTTTGCCATACGTTTGGGATATTAATTGACAGGACTCTATGAACCCCAGTTTTTATGTTGCCTCCTTATCTGTGTGTGATATAGTGGACATTCATTGCATCTCAAACAGGCAGCAGATTAGGGAGTATGCAGCAGTCTTTGTAAGTAGCAATGGTTTTGAAAGAGATAATGTTTATACATAAACATTAATGCTTCACCTTATTAACAGCACAGACTAAGCCATATCATAAAGTGTGCCCATAAATGTATTGCGATACAGTAAATTACTTTTAGGAGAAAAGTAACAGGACGACTAAGGGCAGCTACATCTGGAATTGTAAGTCATCCTTTTCCAATAACGATTGATTTCCCAGTTGTACTTCGGATAAATAGAAAAGTGACCCATCAACTTATACCGTATATCATTAAGTGATGAAATAGTCTTGTTTAAAAAGAATAATGTTCATTTAAATAGTTTTCTCTCCAGGATAATCCTCTGGCATGTTGCTGTCACCACATCCTGCTTTAGTCTTGAATAACTTATATTATAGTGCTACAAGAGTTTACCACAAATGCAGCAACAGGACATTCCTATGCCTTTGCAGTAGATGCTGACTCGGTCATGGATATGTTTCATAGGTTAAAAAAAAGCACCATGTGGGGCTCATTTCCCAAAGTCCCTCCATTCAAATGATCGGAGGATGCTTTAATTGCAATCAAGTTAACTAAATAATGTCCTGCATTAGAGCTTTGTTTGTACTAGAAAAAAGCAACTTGTGTATGGAACGCTTTGGCAGAGGAAGTAGTTGAGGGAGGACATCTTTTCTGTGAAAAATAGATAAACAATCAAAGTAAAGGAACATACAGCACTATCATGAGAGAACAAGGTAATAGTAATAGTTTTGGTTTGCTCTCACCAAGAGCCAACACACAGGCAACAGGCCGTTTTTTATGTTATAAGCCTCTGGTTCGAAAGATAAAGGATATAGTGTTCTGTGACGTTGAAAATACCAGAATTTAGAGGGTGTATTTATATGCTCAAGTCCTCCTGTGGGGAATTGGTGTGATTAAGAAAACCCAGGTAAGTGTAGCCTGAGAACAATCAGAGGGCAGTTGTAATAGCGTGCACATTTCTGACACAAGAGAGTTCATCATGGGAAATTAGGGTCATAATCCTCATTAGTAATGCTGGACTGCAGAGTCGCCCTTGGTCTCCTGTTAATTGACCTATTTCTCACAGAAATCTGTTGTAGATCATGAGAAAAGTGTCAGAAACTTGAGCTAAACGGACCTATAGTGTTGTGGTGTTTGTAGCAGGAACGTCTTGCCATATGTCTCTTCTAGCATGTTACCAATAAGCTAATTTGATTGACTACATCATACCATTCTGCTTGGATTTTGATTCTCTTCATAGTGTTGATGTGCTTTGTTACTTTACAATTGCCTCCTATTGATTTTAGATTGTGCTAGGTTTTTTGAAGGGCAGAAGAGGAGCACCTAGATGGTGCAATATCTCTGACCAGTTTCAACCATATCTAGTTAACATTTTCTTTGATTGATCTCTGCATCCTTTTCCCACAGATACAACAAAACAGTCAGTGTATTGTACGCAAACAAATATTCAGCCCTATAGTGGGACAGTAGGACCAGCTCTCAATCAACAGAAGACCTGTTGACAATCTACCTGTCTGTGAGTATACTTAGAGTTAAATATAATTGATTTGACACTGTCTTTGCAACCTCTTGTTTACTTGACATGCTCAGTTATCTACATAATATTGACATCTCTGCATTAAATTTTGCAATTACCATTCTCAATCTTGCTTCAGCCCTGGTTGCATGTTAACACTATATTATTTTTATATTTAATATTCAGGCGTTTTTAGCATTGGGGAAACACTGCAGCTAGTTAACACTGTAAGGATCTGCAATAAATAAGTTACATACATAAATTTTATAATCCTGGCACTAATATTATAATTTCGAGGTAGTGCACAACTTGCTCACTTTTGAAATGTAATTATTGTTATGAAAACAAATACAGCAGCTAATTTTTACAAAAAATATTGCTTTAATTAACAAAAAGGATGACTGGCCAGACAATTTGCTTCTTGGTGGTACTGCCTGAGTACTTTTTAGAAATTAATTTTACCGGATGTGTGTGTCGCTGGCTAGACCACCATTTTTATTGCCCTTGAGGGGGTGGCGGTGAGCTGCCTTTTTGAACTGCTGCAGTCCCTGAGGTGTGGGTACACATACAGTGCTGTTAGAGAGGGAGCTCCAGGATTTTGACCCAGCGACAGTGAAGGAATGGTAATATAGTTCCAAGTCAGGGTGGTGAGTGATTTGGAGGGGAACCCCCAGGTGGTGGTGTTCCCAGATCTCAGCTGCTCTTGTGCTAGATGATAATGGTCGTGGGTTTGGAAGGTGCTGCCTAAAGAATCTTGGTGAGCTCCTGCAGTGCATCAAGTGGGCTGCTTTGTCCTGGATGGTGCTGGGCTTCTGGAATATTGTTCGAGTTGCATTCATACAGGTAAGTGGAGAGTATTCCATTACACTCCTGACTGACTTGTGCTTTGTAGATGGTGCACAGACTTTGAGGAGTCAGGATGTGAGTTTCCAGATTTCTAACCTTTGACCAGCTCTGGTAGCTACACTATTTATATGGCTAGTCCAATTCAGTTTCTGATTATTGGTAATCCCCAGAATGTTGATAGTGGGGGATTCAGCAATGGGAATGCCATTGAATATCAAGGGGAAATGGTTAGGTTCTCTTTTGCTGGAGATGGTCATTGCCTGGCACTTGTTTGGCATGGATGCTGGAATTCCTTACCTAGCAGCATTGTGCAAGTACCTTCACCACACGAACTGCAGAGATTCAGGAAAAAGCTGGCTCATCACCATCTTCGCAAGAGCAGTGAGGGACGGACAATAAATGCTCTCCTTGCAACTCTTGTGTCTCAATAATGAATTAAATAAAATCCTGGAGAAATGAAGACGCCTTGCTCCCAGTTCAATAAAGATGCAAAGGAAATAGAGGTCAGAAACAGGGAATGTTAACGGAAGTAAGTAAATTAAAAAAAATATTATATGGTTGATCCAGTTCAGTTTCTGGTCAATGGTGACCGCCCAAGACATTGATAGTGGTGGATTCAACATTGGGAATGTCATTAAAAGTCAAGGGTCTATGATTAGATCTCTCTTGAGAGTCATTAATAGTCATTGCCTGTCATTTGTGTGGGGTGAATGTTACTTGCCACTTGTCATTCCAAGCCTGGATATTGTCCGTTTGGACATGGACTACTTCAGTCTCTGAGGAGCCGCAAATGAACAAAGAAGAAAGAACACGACAGCACAGAAACAGGCCCTTCGGCATTCAAGCCTGCACCGATAATGATGCCTATCTAAACTAAAACCTTCTGCACTTCCAGGGTCCATATCCTCCTATTCCCTATTCATGCATTCATCAAGGTGCCTCTTAAATGTTGCTGTGGTATCTGCTTTCACCACCTCTCCCGGCAGTGCATTCCAGGCACTCACCGCCCTCTGTAAAATATTTGCCTTGCACATCTCCTCTAAACTTTCCCCCTCGCACCTAAAACTTATGTCCCCCAGTAATCGACTTTTGCACCCTGGGAAAAAGCATCTGACTATCCACTCTGTCCATGCCACTCAGAATTTAGTAAATCTCTATCAGTTCGCCCCTCAATCTCAGTTGTTCCAGGGAAAACAATCCGAGTTTATCCAACCTCTCCTCATAGCTAATACCCTCCAGACCAGGCAACGTCCTGATAAGCCTCATCTTTACCCTTTCCAAAGCAGCCACATCCTCCTGAGAAGTGTGGCGACCAGAATTGTATGCAATATTTCAAATATGACCTAACTAAGATTCTGTACAGCTGCAACACAACTTGCCAATTTTTATACTCCATGACCCGACCTATGAAAGCAAGCATGCCGTATGCCTTCTTGACTACCTTATCCATCTGAGTTGCCACTTTGTAACCTGTGGACCTGTACGCCCAGATCTCTGTCTGTCAGTACTCCTAAGGGTTCTACCATTTACTGTATAATTCCCACCTCTATTGAATGTGGCTATTGAATGGTGCTGAACATTGCGCAGTCATCCACAAACATCCCCAATTCTGCTTTTGTAATGGAAAGAAGGCCATTGATGAAGCAACTGAAGATGGCCGAGGATGCTACCCTGAGCAGTGATGTCCTGGAGCTGAGATGATTGACCTCCGACCATTATAACAATCTTCCTTTGTGTCCAACCAGCAGAGGATTTTCCCCCTGATTCCCAGTCACTTGATTGCTGGGGTTCCTTGATGCCTTGATGTCAAGGGCAGTCACTCTAATCTCACCTCTGGCATTTAGTTCCACTGTCTATGTTTGAACCAAGGCTGTAAAGAGGTCAGGAGCTGAGTGACCCGAGCGGAACCAAAACTAATCATCCATGAGCAGGTTATTGTTGAGTAAGTGCCGCTTGATAGCACTGTTAATGCCCTTTGTTAATGTCCTTTGTTTTACTGACGATCGAGAGTAGACTGATAGTGTACGGGACATAACTGGTCAATTTTCCACATTGCTGTATATATGCCAGTGTTGGAGCTGTACAGGAACCCGCACATTTAAGAAACACTTAGATGAGTACTTGGAAAAACCATTGTACACAAGGCTACGGACCAAGTATTGCAAAATAGGATTAGAATAGATAGATGCTTGATGGCCGGCACAAGACACAATGGGCCAAAAGGCCTCTTTCTGTGCTGTAAAACTCTTATGGCTTTATGACTCTAAATTAATTTGCACAGAAGAAATGACTGCCACTTTCTGTATCATCATCCTTATTTGTGGGAAATAACTTTTTAGGTTACTTTGGGCTGTGGGAGTTGACATTTTCAAAACCTTGGTACAGTACTAACGTAACGACATTGATGATAAGCTTTGTAAGGAGACTATTCCCAGATTTGCAAGGAACATTACTTCCCTAAAAATAAACCTTCAAAGGAGCAGCAGTTAATGACCCCTTAAGTAAAACTACTTGAGAGTTCATGGTATTTTTGTGCTAACTAGTCTCTCAGTGTTGAGTTGACATCAAGAATCCTATGAAGTTGATAAAGTCATGCTGTCAGATGGAAAAAATGGATGACCATGTGGGTGGTTTTGCTTGGCCAGGAGTGCTCTTTGTGAAGATGAGTCAACATTGTCTGGGGGCTGACAGATTTTTTTTCAGGTAAAGCTGAAATATTAATACAAGCCTCAAGAGGAGCCTGGAGCAAGCTGAAAATATGTCAAGATAAACCTAGGCTACCTTTGAGGACGCTCTTCAGACGAAAAGTAAAGAAGCTGGAAGGCTTGAACAGAGTATGAACTATCTGGTAAAGAAAGGACAGTGGGTCTTTTCAAAGAAACCTGAAGCATTATAGAAACTTGGAGAAAGTAGGAGCAACCCGCAGGGTTTTAAACAAACACCACCAAGGGTATTATATTTCATATTAAATTTCTTGATGGAAGGGACTATCTGGAATTATATGGTATGTTTCGGGAATGTGTATCTCTTGTCTCATGTTGGTGGCCTTTATTTAACATATTAAACACATCAAGAGTCAGATAAATATCGTTAGGAATTTTTGATGATGCTGGAAGAGAAATTAAAAGAAACCTTGTTTTGCGTACAAAACTAAAATAAGCTCATAATCTTATATGGTTTACTGACACCCCTAACTTTCCACATTAATTACATTAATGAAAACACTTTGATCAACCAGCACGCCCCATAATTGTAAATTTGGTCGTAAAAGATTGGCCAAGGTCAGTTACACCGTCCCAGGCTTTAGGTCGATGTCCCTTGTGTATAATTGCTCGTTTGATTTTATGAGTCTGTTACTATTGCTGCTGATATGCTCGATTGGCTAAGCCTGGTTTTGAGTTACAGGAGAGGTAGACAAACTAGACCGAGATAGAGCACGGAAAAAACCTGGTGCACACGTAGAAACTACTGTCATCTCTGCATAGATCTGAGATACATAATACACAACATTCACTAATTTTCAATGCAAAGCTCATGTAATGGCTTCGAACCAATGGTTTTCACGAGTCGCCATCCAATCCTTGCCATTGCCCATTAAATTCTGTCATGGTGGACTGCCGGAAATGGTGATTGTAATGTGTCACTTAGCAAGGTGAATGTAACAGAATTTATGACTGATATTCTGAATATATATCACCTGCGGCATCAGTAGTTTTGCTGCTGTGATATTGAAAAATTATATAATCATTATTACGTAAAGTCTGTTCTTGATATTTTCCTAATAACACAATAAATTTTTATCGCAGAACAAGTAAAATGGGTTCCAGCTGTGCTGAGAGAAATGGGACACCTCTGTTTTTGTCAGATACACCTTAATAGGATTAATCTCAGACCGGCATATTGATGGTATTTCTAAGGTCACAGAACATTTTTTAAAAAGGCAGGATAAAAAGATAAATAGACTGACGAAAAATGTTATGAGGCTATATTCCAAATCATCGTGTTCAGAGGAGCTAAAACAAGTAGCGTTTATCAGGGGCACTGGTAGCCATTGTCACCAAGGCCCTCGGCTCTGTCCATTCTGCGCTCATCCCTTTCCCCTCCCTCCTATTAGGGTTCTCCTAATTTTCACCTTACCCCACCAGCATCAACAATCAATAGATCATCCTCTGCAATTTCTAGCAGGCCACCATGGTGCATCACCAGACGCATTTCCCCTCTCTTCTTTCACAATTCTAAAGCGATTGTTCCCCCCATGACACTCTCTGGTCCATTCCTTGATCACTCCTTCCCCTTTTCATGGTGACTTTCCTTTTGAGCAAATTAGATGCAGCACCTAACCTTTTACCTCTTCCCTTCATTCCAGTTAAAAATAGCTGTTTTCTTGCACTTTTTTCAATTCAGTACGCTGTATATATCTAATACATGTATATGTATGTATTTACATTGAATTTACAGTGCAGAAGGAGGCCATTCGGCCCATCGAGTCTGGACTGGCTCCTGGAAAGAGCACCCTACCCAAGGTTAATACCTCCACCCTATCCCCCAGTAACCCCACCCAACACTAAGGGCAATTTTGGACACTAAGGGCAATTTATCATGTCCAATCCACCTAACTTGCACATCTTTGGACTGCGGGAGGAAACCGGAGCACCCGGAGGAAACCCACGCACACACTGGGAGGATGTGCAGACTCCGCACAGACAGTGACCCAAGCCGGAATCGAACCTGGGACCCTGGAGCTGTGAAGCGATTGTGCTATCCACAATGCTACTGTGCTGCCCAATATTCTGTTTTCACTGCTAACAGTTCAGTTTCCTTATACATTCAGGAGACCAAATGCAGATCAGTTGACCATGTTTGCGGAACATCTCCTCAGTCTGCAAGCGTGACCCTGAGTTTTCAATTATCTGCCATTTTAATTTCCCACCCCACTCCCGATCTGAACTCTCTCTTCCACAGCTCTTACACTTTTCCAGCAAAATGCTTGAGGAACAGCACCTCACCTTTTGATTAGGCACTTAATAGTCTCCTGGACTCTACATTAAGTGCAACAATTTCAGATCGTAACCTCTTCCCTCAGTTCATTTTTAGATGACAGCTGTGATGATTTGCCCATTTACTGCTCCTTTACATCCATCTTTTATTTTGTTACTTGTTCCATTGCCACCTTGGTGGCACGGTGGCACAGTGGCTGGCACTGCCATCTCACAGCGCCAGGGACCCAGGTTCAGTTCCAGTTTGGGTGACTGTCTGTGTGGAGTTTGCACTTTCTCCCCATTGTGGGTTTCCTCCGGGTGCTCCGGTTTCTTCCCACAGTCCAAAGATGTGCAGGTTAGGTGGATTGGCCATGATAAATTGCCCATAATGTCCAAAAGGTTAGGTGGGGTTGCAGGGATAGAGTGGGGAGTGAGCCTTGACGGGGTGCTCATGCAGAAGGTCGGTGTAGACTCGATGGGCCGAATGGCTTCCTTCTACACTGTAGGGAGTCTATGATTCTTTTGGCCTTGAACCATCAATGATTTTGTCATTTAATCTCACTTGCCTTCCAGCCTATCGGAGAACTTACCTTATCTTCTTTTCCCCCCTCTCCCCGCCTGTGTACTTGATGAGAACCGTTTTCACCTCCACATAGACTCAAGAGATATGGTTCATGAGCAAAATGATGAAGGCCAAAGCTGTTAGGCTGCTCAGAGCTTTGGGGAAACTCCTCTGGAGGAATAGTTTGGGCCCTTTCCTTTTCCTGGTCTTGTCATTAGGACTTGAGCCTGGCCTCCTAGCCTGCCACAAGGAGACCGCCTCCAAGGTGCCGATGGCCTCCTCATATGCTGGGGTTACTCTATTGTTAGGGAGGAGCAGTGAGGCTGCAAAGTCCACCCTAATTGGGACCGTAATCAACTTAAATCGTGTTGACAGCCGACCCAGATCCCCATCTACCCACGGAAAATTGTCCGTGCGGCCGAAATGTGTTGGGAAGCCATCGCATTGTGGCTCCCCTCTATTTTCCTGGCTCCCCTGTCCCCAAGCTTGCCATCACTGGCTTGGAAAATTCAGCGTTTTGTTTGGTTAAAAAATTCATGGAAGGATTAACTTATAATTAAATGAATTGAGTCCATTATACATGTTTTTGGTTTGTTGCCTTGGCTTTGATTCTCACCCCAGATGTGGATTAATACAGGGTTTAGAAGTGAATATAGATAGTGCAGCCACTAAAAACCCCTCAGACTGCCTGATTAGAAATATACTAGGATCTGGGTTTGGAAAAGGAGTGCTCCAAAAGAAAGATTTATCAATCTAGCAGACAAAAATAAAAAATATTATAATCTGTGCATGAAGGGCAACTGGGAAATTCCTTCCTGGACCTCCCTGCATTATGCCGGATCCTAATTCAGATTTAAAACCAGCAGTTGGAAGATTTGTGAGAATAGCCCAGGTTAACTATGCCTCTACGGGGAGAAGTTCATTTGCATTTAGTACTTTATGTGGGGCGACACAGACATGCATTGATTGGGGCTGTCTGGAAAGGAATATATCACTTTAGTTACGACACCCTAGGAAATTCCAGCCCACGTGCCCCAGAAGCACAACACAAGTGAATTGACTAATAATTCTTCTAAAAATTCACGAAATCCTTGGCCATTGGCTGCCCAAAATTACAGTCACCGGGTTTGTAAGTTGAAACACAATTAGCTTATTTACATAAAGGATGAAATATGCAGTAAATGCAACTGAATAACAACAAGCTTAACCCACTGCCCTATTTAATTGCCTCACTCTCTAACTGCCCCCCCCCACCCCCACACACACATACAAGACAGACAAATAGAAGGAGTGGGTGGGGAAGGCGGTGAAAATAATAAGGGTGAAAGTCAAAAGATAAGAGTCTTTGCCTCCAATGGTGGTTCTACAGCAGGCTTATCTCAGCATGCTGGTTGATCAAAGCCTCTGGTTTACAGCCTGTAATGATCTTACTGTAGTTCAGAAATGTATTACTCAGAGCGTTTCTTGGCGAGGTCCCTTGGCTTCATATCAGACCTTGCTTTTAGTTTGTGGTTTATTTCCAGGCCTCTTTCTTTCTTGAAGTACTTTATCTCATCTCAAACCTTGCCTTCAGCTCGTGGTTTGACCTCGGGCTTTTGCAGTTCCAAGAGAATAGTATCCCGACCTTCTGGAGAGAGATTACTCACAGTGGCTTTATGGAGAGAGTTTAGCTGGATTGTTTGGAGAGAAATAGTTTCAATCCTCCACCCAGACTGTAGAATCAAAAGTGAAATCAAACTCAAGCCGTGTGCCTCTGAAAATCATATCAGTGGGATCAGTTCCAATCACCACCTGTTACCAGATAGAGCACCACCTTTTAGGCCACTTCATTGGCCACCAGAAATGTCAATCAATCCGAGTCATCACTGATGTCAGTTTCAAATAGCACAGCCTTCTGGATCTTCCCGTTTGAAATAAAGGTGCAGGTTGCTGCTTTGCCTTAAAGTCACAGGTCCATTAAACAACCATGGATCAGAAATGTAACAGCAAAATAAAAGAAAAAGGAAAATAAGGGAATAAACAGGAACAAACAGGAAGGGCCTTTACACTCTGAAGGAGCATGACATGAACACATTTCTCCTCCACATAAACATAAGGAGCAGGAGTAGACCATCTGTGGAGGGGGGGGCACTATGGGGGGAGGAGGCACTGTGGGGGCCCCCCCGGGGTTGGATCCCCCCCCTGAGGACCGCCCCCGCACACTTACCTGCTAGGTCCTGCCGTGCGTGAGGTGATTAATTCACGCCGGCGGGACTGGTTAAAAATGGACGGATGCTCGGCCCATCAGGGCCCGGAGAATCGCCGGAAGCGGCCCACAACTGGCATGGTGGGAATCCCGCCGCCAACCGAAAAATGGCTCCGGAGAATAAGGCAGCCGGCAGTGGGGCGGGATTCGTGCCCCCCCCCCCCCCCCCCAAGGGGGATTGTCCGACCCGGGGGGGGGGGGAGGGGGCAGGCTGTCGGAGAATCCCGGCCACTATGTTGGGTGTTGGTGAGGGAAAATGCTGAGTTTGGCCAGTGATTCAAAGTAGTTACTTACCGTGGATCTTTCTCAGATCTCAAGTATCTCATCTACAATTGTAACAGGGTCCTCCCAACTTGGTAGTTATCAGGCACACCATTCCACCATGACCTGAGTACAAATGTAGCGTTAAAGATTATGTTCTGTGGTAGTGGGGGCGAGCCTGCGGATATGGGGCCAGTGGAGGAGGCATGTAGGAGAGGTGGGTGTGTCTGTCTGGGCTCCAATATGTGATAACCATCGGTTTGCCCCCGGGAGCATAGATGGGGGGGTTTCGAGCATGGCGGCGGGTGAGGGTGGGGTGGGTGGGCGATATGTTCCTGGAGGGGAGCTTTGCGAGTTTGAGGGGCTTGGAGGAGAAATTTGGTCTGGTAAGGGGAAACGATTTCAGGTATCCACAGATGCGGGACTTTGTCCGCAGACAAGTCCCATCCTTCCCACGCCTCCCGCCAATGGGGATCCAAGACAGAATAGTCTCTAGAGGGGAAGGAGGAGAGCGTAGAGTCTCAGATATTTATAAGGTGCTCATGAAGGGGGAAGAGTCCCAGACGGAGGAACTGAAACTCAAATGGGAGGAGGAGCTTGGGGGGAGATGGAGGACGGGCTATGGGCGGAAGCCCTGAGTAGGGTAAACTCAACCGCAACATGTGCCAGGCTCGGCCTGATTCAATTTAAGGTCGTTCACCGGGCCCACATGACGGTAGCTCGGATGAGCAAATTCTTTGGGGTAGAGGGTAAGTGTGTTGGATGCGGGGGAGGACCGGCAAACCATGTTCACATGTTTTGGGCATGTCCGATGCTGAGGGGGTACTGGGAGGAATTTGCAGGGCTCATGTCCCGGGTGCTAAAAACAAGGGTGGTGATGGGTCCAGCGGTGGCAATTTTTGGGGTTTCGGAGGACCCGGGAATCCAGGGTGAGAGAGAGGCTGATGTTTTGGCCTTTGCTTCCCTGATAGCCTGGCGACGAATACTGCTGGCATGGAGGTTACTCAAAACCCCCGAAGACTGAGTTGTGGCTTTCGGACATGTCGAGTTTTCTGGGCATGGAAAAAATTAAGTTCGCCTTGAGGGGATCTGTACAGGGGTTCGCCCGAAAGTGGGGGGAGGGGGGAGATTAGAGTAGAGTAGGAGGGATAAATAGGCGGGTAGTGTCAATGGGAGAGGAGTGGGCCTGTGCAGTATGGTTCGATTGAAGTATTGATTCTACGTCGTTGTTTGCACATTTTTGCTTTCTTTTTGTTGTTGTCTGTAACTTTACAATGCCGAAAAATACCTCAATAAAATTGTTTGTTAAAAATAAAATAATGTTCTGAGAGTATGGTTGATAGCTGATTTTGAGTGGCAGCTCCACATTTAGAAACAACAATTCATCAATTTAGAGAAAATTTGATTTGCCTTCCCTGAAATATTTTAGTAATTTTTGCACAAAACAAGCTGAATCAAATCATCAACTGCAAGGTGAGTGTATAGTTTCTCCACATCAATCCAATAGTCGTACTTGAATAACAGATGGTATTCGGGCAACTACTCAGAGCTTTGTGTACTTCTTAATTATCCAACATCAGTATAATAATGCAGAATTCGAGGAGTGACCAGACTTCTTAACTTATTCTTGGTACAATACATGCAACCTACTGTAAAATTGTTCTCATTGATGCAGTGCTGTGCATCAATGTTCGGAGTATGTTTATCCAGTACCAAGCAACTTTCCAGAATTTTTCTTGGATCATCGCTAATGAATTATTCACTGGAGTTCTTGGCTCAAATTCAGCCTGTCTCTAGAAGTGTGCCGTATCAGAGGGGGTAAGAAATTATGGGTGGGATTCTCTGGTCCCCTAGCCGCATGTTTCTTGAGGCGCGCTATTCGCTGGTGGCAGGATTCTCTACTCCCGCCGCATGTCAGTGGGATTTCCCATTGAAGCCAGTCCACGCTGCTGGGAAACCTGTGGGCGGAGGCGTGCTGCCGTGGGAAAAGAGAATCCCAATGACTGGAGAATTCCAGCCTATATGTATTAACAGCCCTGTAAAAGACAACAGCAAAAGTTTGTAGAGCTATGGCATGGAATTTTCTGGCCTTGCCCGCTGCTGGGATCACCTGGTCTCACGGCAAATCAATGGGCTTTTATTTGGCCTGCCACATCCCCCATGACTGGCCCCACCACAGCGGAGCCGAAAAATCTCGGATATTGTTACTTTAAGGGTAGTTGCAGCTTCTACGATGGTTGTAAAGATTTCATGAATACATTGCAGTGTTTCCAAAAGTGGACTAAGTGAGCTGCACAACACTCGAGTTCCCTTTTTGGTGGCTGGATAACTGGTGGTGTTGCTGGGCGAGGTTTGGCCGGTTTAGCTCCATTCGCTGGACAGCTGGTTCATGATGCAGAGTCAAGGACAACAGCACGAGTTCAATACCTGTACCGGCGGAGGTTATTCATGAAGGACTGTCTACTTAATCTTGCCCCTCACCTGAGGTGTGATGATTCTCAGCTTAAATCACCGCCAGTCAGCTCTCCCCCTGAAAGGGGAAAGCAGCCTATGGTCATCTGGGACTATGGTGACTTTAGTTTATTCACTTATGACTGCACAGCACCATGTGCAATTCTTCAGACACTGAAGCAGCCCTTACCCACATACAGCAAGACCTGGATAACATTCATTCTTGGACTGATAAGTGGTAAGTAATATTTGTGCCGCACAATTGCCAGGATGTTTTCCCTGTAGTACAGCAGAACAACATGCATGCCAAGAGGTGGAGAATCATTGCCAACATGATGCTGCAGTACCCACAGGACATGGGCACAATTGTAGACAAATTGCAAACATATTCTCTCTGACAAGCAGAGTGAAAAATCCACCCTCATAGTCACCGTACTCTGCAGACATGCCACGTATCAGATGGGAGTTTGATAAAGTGAGTAACCCCTATCTACTGCACATTGTTTATTTTCTGAACATGATAGGTCAGTGAACCATCTTGCAGATGACTATCTCTAATACATTCAGAAAGCATTTACCTGAGGTGTGAGCAATCTAAACCTTGGCACTAACGTGGAATTGCTGGCTCCAAGATCCATTCAAAGAGATTTTTCCTTTATCGCCGGAGATAACCCTGACCTTGATGCCATTGTAAGAGCTGCGTTTGGCAGTAACAGCCACTGATTTTCATGGCTCAGTCACCAGCATGGTTTTGGACACAAGTGGATGCATGCAAGCTTTTGGGGGGGGGGGGGGGGGGGGGGGGGGGGCATGCTTGTTTATGGTTTTGTTTCAGCACTGCGTACCGCACTATCAGTAAGGTGGCTTAATCAGCACCTGGCCCCACCAGGCATTTTTATGGCACCACCTTCTGAAGAGATTCCGCAATGTAAGTAGGTAATTTAGTCTTCAGTCAAATACTGAGAGGCCCGAAATTCCTCATTCAACAAACAGGAGACCTCTTTTTTTCCGAAGTAATGATGAGAAATAAAGTTAGCGGTAACTTGTGGGACTTCAGAGAATGCAGTTCCATTCGCTGGCTGCTAATCATGGGGAAAAATATGGGCAGCCTTCCATTAAAAAGAAAACTGTCACTCCAAATTAATAGTTCCTCAAAAGATGTATAATATGTTGTGTTAAATGCAACACCTGGGTACTGCCAGGGGAGCTCAGCTCCGTTGCTCCAAACATGGACAAAAGAATTGAATTCCAAAGGTGAAGTAGAGACACTGCCCTTGTCACCAAGGCAGCATTTGACTGGGTATGACATCCAGGAGCCCCAGCAAAACTGAAGTCAATGGGAATCATTTGCAAAGTTTTCCACTGGTTGGAGTCATACCTAGCACAAAGGAAGATAGTTGTGGTTGTTGGAAGCTAATCATCCCATTCTCAGGATATTTTGGCAGAAGCTCTTCAGGTCTGGACCAACCATTATCAGCTGCTTCATCAATGACAACACCCCCATCTTCCACCATAAGGCCAAAAGTGGGAATATTTGCTGATGATTACACAGTGCTCCTTTAAAAGCACATTCCAAACCCGCAACCTCTACCGACCAGAAGAACAAGGGCAGCAGATGCACGGAAATGCCATCACCTGCAAGTTGCCCTCCAAAACATACACCATCCTTACTTGGAATTAAACCTCCGTTCCTTCATTGTCACTGGGTCAAACACTTTGATCTCCCTTCCGAACAGCACTGTGGGTGGACCTACCCCGCATGGACTACAGTTCAAGACAGCGGCCCACCAGCACCTTCTCAAGAGCAACTAGAGATAGTCAACAAATGTTGACCTAGCCAACAATGCTCACATCCCATGAGCAAATAAAAAATGTGGTAACAGCTTTAGTTGGTTATGTTTATTTTATGCTCATTTGTGGTAATAGCTTATAGACCCAAGAGAACAGGGAATCAAACATTATGGGGGAGACTCTCAAGTAAGGATTGCCAGTTACTTGTCCGAAAAATAGGTGAGCAATGAAATCTGATGTAGTCCTTTCATCCTCATTTATTCGGCTGAATCAACTGTCCAACAGGCCTTTGATTGGCCTCTTGCACTCTCGCCCAAAATGGGTACGAGACTGCCCTCGTGCAAATAAATTAAACAAAGTAAGTTGGTTCTTAAGCCTGTTGCAGGAAATTAATTACAATTTTAAAGGAGTGATGGAGGACACAGGTCAGTTGTATTTCTCCAGGCATTGAAAGGCCTAAATGAAGGTCCAGAAGAGCAAGAGAAGACCACACATATCAACCACTCACCCATCTGGGCCCCTGCCCTGAACATCTACTCATGCTATTGTCACAGCAATAGTCCTTCCTGCCTGCTGTCGTAATCATTCACTAACCAATTTACCATCCAATGGGATGAGCCCCCCCCCCCCCCAAATGATTTTGGGGTGGACTGATGCTTAGTGTTCACCGCCAGTATTTCACACATTCGGCATCCAACCCACAAATCTTGGCACAGCCCTTAATTTTGAGAATTCAAGTATGTGGTTCATCATGGTTCTGGAGGGTCTTCCAATCCCTGCTTGAATTCTGATAAGTGCTTGCAAAATAGATCTTTACCATATTAATAATAATGTAACTGAATTTTTACAATACAAAAGTAGGCCATAGGGCCTATTGCATCTGTACAAATGTACCGTTATCATCTAACACATCTTGCAGTTTACATAGTCGGAAGCATTTGGTGAGGCTCTGCTCCTGGCATGAATCTCACTTGATAGGAACACAGGTTGGTGAGGGTTATGAGGGTCATATAATTTATGGTAGCTGGATCTTTGTCAAATTCTTCAATTCCCGCTATGGTCAAACAATCCTTGCAATCAAAATTTACATCTGATAACAGGCAGCTTGTCACAATGATAAAGCTTCTTGAAGGGGATGTAACTAAATACTGTTACAGGAAAATACTTAACAAACATCATATGCGGCTTAGTTCTATTTATTTTATGTTTAGGTTACTCCTTGGTGGGTCTTTACCAATTTACTAAAGTGCCAAGTGAACAAGAATATCCACATAGATAGCATTCACTGGACAGCAATAGAATTACCGTTCACATACTCTTCTCTTTGGTGATTGTGAGCCAGTTTGTTTTGTGCTCAATGAGTGTTAGTAAATACTTGTCAGAAACCAGAAATGAATTACAAAGGAATGCTCTGTGATGATTGCTAACAAGATTGTAAATCTTGATCTCCCTAAACGCTGTTCACCGGACATAGTGCAAGGGATTTGTCTTGATGTACAAGTACATTAATCCTGTGCTTCTTTTCATTTATTATTTCAACAGATGGATGCAATCAGGCCTCCACAAAGGAGTACTGTAAACTGAGGTTTTTTTGTTTAAAGTTTAAAAAATCCTGGGGAGATGCTGTATGATGAGCCCTTAAGAGCCGATTCTGTGTTTCTGTAATCCTTGTAAGGAGCCACGCTCTCTGAGAAAGCTGGCCAGTGAAATAGGCCAAAACGATTGTAACCCTATCTTCAAATTGTTCGGCTTTTGAGTGCAGCTATCCCTCAGGGAACACTGGGTACCCTTTAATTCCCATACTCAATCTTAAAAGTTACAAGCCACCAGCTTTACTCTGCTTTGGAATAACAAGCAACGTTGACACGACAGTCCTATTCACAGGACAGGCAATGTTATGACTGACCTGAGTGAGATTGGCTGATTTGTTTGTAAATGTGTTTGTATTCTTTCCCCAATTTTCCCATTCTTTTCCAGTGTCGTAATGTAAGCAAGGAGGGTGTTCAAACACCTCCTGAAATTGCAGTAAAACTTTTAAAATGGGATCGCTTCTTTCAAATGAGCGAGCTTCAGATCTTTTGACCAAAACAAAGAAAATATTCGAGGGCAACTCTTCGAACAATGAAAACCGATGAGCTTGAGTTTCGAAATGCTCTTTGGGATACTGCAATAATATGAACAAAATGATTAATAGCCTCGCCCAAATTACTGGTACTTGGGCTTTGTGCTTTGTCCGACAAGACTATTTTATCTTTAAGCTATCGTATTTGAATTGTTGAATTAATGGAAATAATAATTGACAAAATGTCAATAATGTAAAGGAATATGGTGATAGTGTGGGGAAAAAGGCATTGAGTGGATGATCAACCTGAATGGTGGAGCATGCTTAATGGGCTGAATGGCCTCCTCCTGCTCCAATGTTCCTACATTCTAATTGAACCTTATTGTGAAATACTTAAATGAAAAATAGACTTTTTGAAGCAATTCTGTTGGTTTGGAAAGCTCATGTTCTCAAATCCATTCCCCCGCCCATTCATCCCAGAAAAAGAACTTAAGAACCTCCGCTACTACCCTGTATCCCTTTCTCTTGAGGGTGAACGCTGAAACTGGATGAGTGTTCCACAAGCATCACAGCCTCTCGTTACACCTTCCCCAAGTTTAATACCCATTCATGATTAGCTTGCGCTACACTCGTTTCAGATTCAAATTAAAGTTTGGTTCATTCACAATCCTCCAGCAAAATCTGAAATAAATAAAACTGGAAGGTATTATTTATCAAGAGTCAGAATTCAATGATAAAAAACCTACAGTGAACAAGAATATCCAAATAGGGAACATTGTTACTGTTCACATTCTCTTTGGTGATTGTGAGCCAGGTTGCTGTCTTCTCAACAAAGCTGCACTCCATGGGCGGGATTTCACCGCCGCTTTGGAGCAGGAGTAGGGCCATAAAATGCTGTGAGCCATTCAAAGGTTCATTGACTTTGGTGGGACTGGGAAATCCCATCAGTAGGAAGGGGTATAAAATTCTGCCGTGTGTGTGTGTGTGTGTGTGTGTGTATGTGTATGAGTGAGACAATTTTCAGAGAGGCCTGAGTTTCTCGTGGATTCAAACCAATGTCCATGGATGCTGGCATACTTTGTCAGACAAAATGAACAGGATCACAACATTGGAACGTGATATCTTTAAAGTCGTAGGAATTTGACTTACCAATGCCAGAGATAACTTTCTCGAATAAGATACTTATCAGAGCAAGGGCAGAGCTTGTCATCACCCCCTTCTGTGTCACCAGTCTCATTTTACAAATAGCTAAATTTTATTGAATGAGCATCCAAACTATCAATGGCCACCTGATTGCTCCATTTACACTGGCAAATTGGAATAACCATTATGAGCCAGCCACAGACCTCCAAATCTTTGGCTTCACAGGTCTGCTTTGGTGCATACTTTGGAATTCCAGGGGTGAGGCAAGGATTATCTCATCTTTCTGTTCATTTCCATTTGTCCTAGCTTGCTTAATCAGACCGACTGTGTTGTTCTGACTTGGGATTTACCTGCCAATAAGGCGACAGCTTAAAGATCAGCTATTTCCAAACCTCTCGAGCCCTCAAACTTCCAAAAGGAAAAATTAGCAAAAGGGAACATGAGCACAAATAATCCTGCCACGGTTCATTCATCCAGGTTGTTCATGAAGGCACCGCCTTCTCAACCTCTCATCTCGCCTGAGGTGTGGTGATACTCAGGTTAAACCACCGCCAATCAGCTCTTACCCTCAAAGGGGAAAGCAGCCTATGGTCATCTGGGACTATGGCGATTTAACCTACCTTAGCTGGTAGGGTAAATGAAAGATAACTGCCTCAGATTACCATGATTCTGATTTAGAAGAAATGGTAACCATTGGCATCAAGATGCTGTAATTCCAAATCTCTTCCCGCATCCAGTGGTGCACAAAGGCAGTGTGGTGAATGTGATTCACACCGGATTATAATCTGTATATACATGTGTCTATATTGTAAGTGCAGTTACACTACCTGTCCTCCAGGGGGAGTAGCTCTGGGAATGCTCGAGTTGTCCGGGGCTTCTCCCTTGGCTCTGCCCAGGACTCCTCCCCCCCGAAACCGCTGTATAAAGATCAGTGCCACATGGTTAGCCGGCCAGTTCACTGAAAGTTCAATGGCTAATAGGCTGGCTCTGTTGTGAGTATATTAAATCCGCTATTCTAATCCTACAAGCACGTGTCCGTAGAATTGTTGGTTCCCACGATTTAATATACTCAGGAAACAGTCGAAGAAATCATGGAAGCAGCCCTCAAGCCCGGACGCCTAGAACTCGACCCAGAGGATGCAGAGGCTAAGGAAATTTTTTCCCACTGGCTGAGATGTTTTAAAGCCTACCTGGCAGAAGCCAGCACCGCCGGAACAACGGAGGAATAAAAACTCAACCTACTGCACGCGAGGGTAAGCCACAGAATATCCACACAGCTAAATCCGGCCGGTTCTTACACCGCAGCGCTGGCAATATTGGACAAAATGTACGTTAGGCCCATTAACGAGGTTTATGCACGCCACGTGTTTACGACCCGCCGTCAGCGACCTACAGAAATGCTAGCCGAGTTTGTAAGGGACTTGAACAATCTTTCCAATGACTGTAATTATCAAGCCGTTACCGCGGCTGAACATAGGGAGCTTGCTGTGCGGGACGTTTTCGTAGCGGGCCTTAGGTCTAACTATGTGCGCCAAAGACTGCTAGAAAAGGGGGCCCAGGACTTAGACACTACTGTGGAGGCTGCTACCACTATGGAAGTTTCCTTCCGCAGCCTCACCCCGCGACCTTATCGTGGACCCCCGACCAACAGTCCACCCAAGCCTGTGCCGCACGGCCCCCCAGCTACCACGCTGCCAAAGCCAGTTACTCTGCTGCCCCAGCCAGCTACTCGGCTGCTCCAGCCTGCCATTTCTGTGGCCAAAGCCAGCACCCGCGGCAGCACTGCCCGGCCCGTAACGCGACCTGCAGCAGCTCCGGGCGAAAAGGACACTATGCCAGAGTGTGTCTGGCGAAGAAAGCCCCAGCCTCTAACCTTCCCATGGCTCAAAGCACTCGTTCCCTGAAGTCACAGGCCTGCAGGCCCTGAAATGCTGCAGCCTGTATGTCGACTCCGCCCCCACCCGACATGTGCGACTCATGGGGGCGGCCATCTTGGCAATCCTCCTCCATGCGGCCGGCCATATGCGACTCATGGGGGCAGCCATCTTGGCAATCCTCCTCCATGCGGCCGGCCATGTGCGACCCATGGGGGCGGCCATCTTGGGATCCATCCCCTTCAAACTCTGAAACTCACCTCGACGACTACGAACTCAGAGGGCAGTCATCACGGGGCCACTCCAGCACAGCTGATCGAGCCGCCGACTACCCGCAACTCAGCGCAGTCACCCTGGATCAATCCAGCCGCAAGCACATACGAAGTTCGATGGCGGAGGTCCAGATCAACGGGTACAGCACGCCATGCCTCTTTGACTCCCAGAGCACTGAGAGCTTTATACATCCAGAGCTGGTAAGACGCTGTTCGCTTGCTATTTTTACGGTGAGCCAAACTATCGCCCTTGCTTCGGGCTCCCACTCGGTCCAAATCCAAGGACGCACCGTTGCTACGCTCACAATTCGAGGCGCTAGTTATTCTAAATTTAAACTTTATGTCCTGCCCGACCTCTGCGCGCCACTCTTATTTGGCCTGGATTTCCAGTGCAACCTCAAGAGCCTCACCCTCAGCTTCGGCGGGCCCCTGCCCCCACTCACTATCTGCATCTCCCCCCCCCTCCGCTCTTCGCCAATCTTACTCCAGATTGCAAGCCAGTAGCTACTCGCAGCAGGCGATACAGCCTACAGGATAGGGTCTTTATCCGATCGGAGGTCCGACGGCTGCTCAGTGAGGGGATCATAGAGGCCAGTAATAGTCCCTGGAGAGCTCATGTGGTGGTCGTCAAGACCGGGGGAAAATTTTGCATGTTCGTCGACTACAGCCAGACCATAAATCGCTTTACGCTCCTAGACGCGTATCCCCTCCCCAGAATTGCAGACATGGTTAATCAGATCGCCCAATATCGGCTATTTTCCACGGTGGATCTGAAGTCTGCATACCACCCGCTCCCAATCCGCCTGGAGGACCGCCACTACATGGCATTCGAGGCCGATGGCCGCCTCTTCCATTTCCTCCGGGTCCCTTTCGGCGTCACTAACGGGGTTTCGGTGTTCCAACGAGCAATGGACTGAATGGTAGACCAGTACGGGCTGCGGGCCACGTTTCCGTATCTGGACAATGTTACCATCTGCGGCCATGACCAGCAGGACCACGACGCCAACCTCCACCGTTTTCTCCAAACGGCACAGAAACTAAATCTCACTTATAACAAGGAGAAATGCGTTTTCCGCACAAACAGACTGGCCATCCTCGGCTACGTCGTGGAGAACGGAGTCCTGGGCCCAGACCCGGACCGCATGCGCAACTCTTAGAACTCCCCCTCCCCCATGGCCCCAAGGCCCTCAAACGGTGCTTGGGGTTCTTCTCATACTACGCAAAGTGGGTCCCTCAATATGCGGACAAAGCCCGCCCACTCTTTAAGGCCACACGATTTCCCCTGACAGCTGAGGCACGCCAGGCCTTCAGCTGCATCAAGGAGGACATCGCCAAAGCAGCCATGCGGGCGGTGGATGAATCCACTCCCTTTCAGGTTGAGAGCGATGCCTCAGAGGTAGCTCTAGCAGCCACTTTAAATCAGGCAGGGAGACCCGTTGCATTTTTCTCCCCTACCCTATCTGCTTCAGAACTCCGACACTCCTCAGTCGAGAAGGAAGCACAAGCCATCGTTGAGGCTGTTAGTCACTAGAGGCACTACCTCGCAGGTAGGAGGTTCACCCTCATCACCGACCAACGATCGGTAGCCTTTATGTTTGACAACTCGCAAAGGGGCAAAATAAAAAATGATAAAATCCTTCGGTGGAGGATCGAACTCTCCACCTATAGTTACGATATTAAATATCGACCGGGGAAGCTCAACGAGCCCTCGGATGCCCTATCCCGCGGGACATGCGCCAGCGCGCAGATCAGCCGTCTGAAACCATCCACGTTGACCTCTGCCATCCAGGGGTCACCCGGCTCGCCCACTACATCAGAGCCCGAAACCTGCCTTTCTCCAACGAGGAGGTAAAAGCCGTCACCAGGGACTGCCCGATCTGTGCAGAGTGCAAACCGCACTTCTATAGACCGGACAGGGCCCACCTGGTCAAGGGTTCTAGGCCCTTTGAACGCCTTGCGATCGATTTCAAAGGGCCACTCCCCTCCACTAACAAGAACATTTATTTTCTCAACATCATCGACGAGTTCTCCCGATTCCCTTTTGCCATTCCATTCCCTGATATGACCTCCCACACAGTCATTAGGGCCCTGCATAGTGTCTTCACCCTGTTCGGTTTCCCCAGCTACGTGCACAGCGACCGGGGTTCGTCCTTTATGAGCGACGAGCTGCGTCAGTACCTGCTCGACAAGGGCATCGCCTCGAGCAGGACTACCAGTTACAACCCCAGGGGGAACGGACAGGTGGAGAGGGAGAACGCGACGGTCTGGAAGACCGTCCTACTGACCCTCCGGTCTAGAAAACTCCCCCAATGGCAAGAAGTCCTCCCAGACGCGCTCCACGCAATCAGATCCCTCCTCTGTACAGCTACAAATCAAACCCCTCACGAGTGACTCTTCATTTTTTCTAGTGGCACTACCACGGGAGTCTCACTTCCGGCGTGGCTGAGGACACCAGGCCCGGTCCTCCTGAGGAAGCACGTCAGGGGGCACAAAACTGACCCCCTTGTTGAAAAGGTGCACCTCCTCCATTCCAACCCCCAGTACGCATTCGTGGAATTCCCGGACGGTCGCCAGGACACAGTATCCCTTCGGGACCTGGCACCCGCTGGATCCAGCCCCCCCCCCCACCCCCGCTGAGGAACCCCTTACCCCGTTCCCTATGATGCCGCCCCCTCACGCTCCCGATTCCGCAAGCTCACCCCATCGGTTCCACAAGCCAGAACCAGCCCGCCCCCAGCGCCCCCAGTCTCCGGTCGAGCCAGAGGTGTATAAAGTTCGGACGGGACCCGCCCCGGAGTCTGCCATAGTACCCCAGCTCTCAACACCCACCCAGTCACCGCAAGAGGCTGCAACCCCGGTGCTCCGCAGATCGAAAAGAACAATTCATCCACCGGACAGACTAAATCTGTGAGCCACCACCCCTGCTGGACTCGATTTTTTCACAGGGGGTGAATGTGGTGAATGTGATTCACACCGGATTAAAATCTGTATATACATGTGTCTGTATTGTAAGTTCAGTTGCACTACCTGTCCTCCAGGGGGAGTAGCTCTGGGAATGCTCGAGTTGTACGGGGCTCCTCCCTTGGCTCTGCCCAGGACTCCTCCCCCGGAAGCTGCTGTATAAAGATCAGTGCCACATGGTCAGCCGGCCAGTTCACCGAAAGTTCAATGGCTAATAGGCTGGCTCTGTTGTGAGTATATTAAAACCGCTATTCTAATCCTACAAGCACGTGTCCGTAGAATTGTTGGTTCCAACAGGCAGACATTTGTCTGTTTCTGTAGCTAGTAATTCATGGAACAGGTCACAAGTCCATTGCCAGGGGCTCCACATCAAGCGTGTCTGAGCAAGAGTCTCTCCCGCTCTTAACCACCAGCCATTGCTGTCTTTGGAAGAATTTACAGATTGACACTCAACCAGTGTGACCCCATTAGGAACACACCTTCCTTGGCCATCAAGTCCTGGGATGGGACTCAACCCCAGAACTTATGGCTCAAAGGCAGGGACCCTACTACCCGCTGCGCCACAAGAGCCCTCTAGGATTCTGTAATTACTCCAGTCTAAATCCCATTGACTCTGAACCCTTCACAACTTCTAATGGAAAATGTTAAGTATCTGGATACATTATTAATGGTTCTAGGAATAAATATTGACTTGGAAAATCAAATATGTCACATCATGTGATGGATCGTGTGCAATTGGATTAGAGAGTATGCTCTCTGTGGAAGGTAGCAGATCAGACTTCAATCTTGGGGATGGATGAGTGTTTTCAAGGTTTGCTCTGTGATTTTTAAGATCAGAGATTATTTCAACGTTTTTCTTTTGCACTTTCAGGAGAGCCTTGGCTGCCAGAAATTTACATTGGAATCTAGATAACATATTTGATTTTCTGATTAGAAATATGAATTAGATTCCTATGATTGGAAAACTATACCGAGTTGTACCTGAGTTTCAAGCACATGTTGCCAGTAAATGAGACTCCTCATGGGAGAGTGAGGTTGGTAAATTAGCTCTCAAGATTTCCCTCAGATTAATTGTGAGGGATGGACTTCATGATAGTATCTATGCTGCATGATCTGCAGGAGGAACACACTTGAATGTTTTTATTTCTGTTAAGTTTTCTTATGTTCAAACAATTAATGGTAGATGTTGGAGAACATTTACTTTGTTTCTGCTGGAAGTTTTAAGGTTTTTCAGTCAAACAAATTCTTTTGTATTATGTTTGAGCTGGAAAAGAACCTATGGTTGTTTAACCCCCAAGGGATCAATGATACTGAGAACAGTCAGAGGGACCAATGAAAAAGCACAAGGATATAATTAAAAGGTTGAAGGATAGCCCAGCAAAATCATAACTTTTGAGCCAGTGCCAGGGTCATCATGGGATGATGAAGTGTTGAACAGTCTAATCGGTTTAAATGGTTGTTTGAGAAGCTCGTATAAGGGAAAGGAATTAAAGATTGGTACTGACTCAAGTCCTCCCTTCCTTTGTCATTTTTTAAACATTAAAATGGCTAAATGCCAACAGTAAAATATGTTAATATTTCATCTCAAATAATGTCACTTTAAATCGTCAAAGATAGAAACTTATATGGACGTTGTTCATAATTTATATTTTATTTGCCTATTTAAAGTTTCTGAAATTTAATCAATCAATGTCAAAATGAATTTTCCAAAGGAAAGTTATTCATTTTCATCTGAAAAGCTTTTAATGTCTCCTCTTGGTGAAAATGTGATTCGACACGGGGATTGGTTGGTTATTAAATGTCTCATATTCTTCTTCTTATATTTCAGATGATCTTGAATTATGCTCCCAGTAATTACAACATTTTAAAATAATAGTTCTTATTTATTATTAAATAATCAGTCATAAAGAAACAAAAATGAAAGAGTAACTTGGAGCGATGTTGAAATCCTGATCCCCGGACCCGCCCACTTCTGATTTCAACAGAGGCAGGGTGGTGGAGAGAGGGGCCAATGTGCTCCCCAAGAGGCGGGTTGGTACTTTAAATATTATAATGAAGCTTTATATTTAACTCTGGTTGGTAGGGTTTC
Organism: Scyliorhinus canicula; assembly: GCF_902713615.1. Taxonomy (NCBI): domain Eukaryota; kingdom Metazoa; phylum Chordata; class Chondrichthyes; order Carcharhiniformes; family Scyliorhinidae; genus Scyliorhinus; species Scyliorhinus canicula. The sequence continues at coordinate 116,802,517 of NC_052156.1, read as the reverse complement.
CTGAGCTTTGGGAGATCTGGCAGCTACAGGGAGGTGTGGGCTGTTGGATCTAGGAGGTAAGTGCGAAACCCCCATGATCAGACACCTGGCCAAACACTTTTCCTATCTCGCCCTAACCCTTCACTCCACCCCCCCTCAAAAAAAACCCTCTGATCGCCACCCTCTCCCCTGTGACTCCCAGAAAACTATAAGAATATATTTCATACCATTTAAAGGCCTTATTTACTATGGACAAGAGACAAAAGGGAAGTTTCATACATTGGAACCATCATTTCATTTTCAATGGATGGACAATTACAGGCAATACCACCCTACTTACCAATCACTTACCTCGCAAATTGTTCCTCATACTTCGATCTTAGTGCCAGTAACATTAAAGACTTAAATCTCATGAAACCTGCCAAGGTAAGATTGGATAAGCTAACTTTTAAACTGAAATGACCTATCGCATATACTGTACACAATTTCCCGGTGGAATCATTGCTAAAAATGGGTTTAACAGTGAGAAAGCTCAGTACATAAGTTCAGTGTTCAGCTTCTGCCAAATTTACAAAAACCTTTGCAGCCGTGCACTTGAAAACATTCTTTGATACACACAAATAAAAACTCGAGTTTATTTTAAATCATGTTGTACCCTTGGCCAGCGGCGTGCAGAGGTCTGGTGATGCCCGGGGCAAATCTTGATTATATGCCCCCAAAGACTCAAGTATAAGGCCTAATATACTGAGAAATATTATGAGAAAGGAAAACATTTTGAATATATAAACACAGATGAAACATGAAATAAACGCTTTAAACATAGAACAGTACAGCACAGAACAGGCCCTTCGGCCCTCAATGTTGTGCTGAGCCATGATCACCCTACTCAAACCCACGTATCCACCCTATACCCGTAACCCAACAACCCCCCCCCTTAACCTTACCTTTATTAGGACACTACGGGCAATTTAGCATGGCCAATCCACCTAACCCGCACATCTTTGGACTGTGGGAGGAAACCGGAGCACCCGGAGGAAACCCACGCACACAGGGGGAGGACGTGCAGACTCCACACAGACAGTAACCCAGCCGGGAATCGAACCTGGGACCCTGGAGCTGTGAAGCATTTATGCTAACCACCATGCTACCCTGATTTATTCGATTTTAATATTAATCAATCAAATTTATTAAGTTCTTTTCCCCAAATGATACCTCCTGTCACAAAACACCTGAACTACTTCATTTTTTACATCAGCTGTGAGAAATTCTTTTTCAATGCTTATTAAAGCCAGGTTGGTCAGTCGCTCCTGTGACATAGAAGACCTCAGATATGTTTTTATTAATTTCAGTTTTGAAAATGACCTTTCACAGCTTGCGACTGAAAATGCAATTGTAAGCAGTAATCTGTATGAAACACACAGCGTCGGAAAGACATCCCTCCCATACTGCAGTAAAGACTCCAGAGCATCTTTAGGATCAGGGGGAACTCTAGTCCCTCCAGCTCGAAGGAGCATCACAAAATCAATAATTTCGTCATATAACTGAATTGCAACCACATCATTGTCATAATAATTTGCAAAGTCTGAACATTCCTTTTTTAATTTCTCTCTTTCTTGTTCATCTCCACTGATAATTTTGTGCAATTTATATCATAGACTTGCAAATTAGTGGTATCTGTATTCAAATATTAGCATGTTAAGGAATAAATGTCTCCAATTCCGAGATTAAATGCCATAGCAGTCCTCTGATCATCCAGGCTTCACTCTTACTACATCCCACGTAAATATTTCATTAAATATCACCAAAAAACCTATAAAAAACGTAGTTGCACCCGTTCTAGAGCTATTCACTGACCTCTTTATCTTTGCCATCTCTAAGGTATAGGACGGCTGCCTGAGGTTAAATTGCGCTGTAAGTTAGTCAATTTCCCCTTAGCGCTGGAATTCTAGGGATATTGTTCTCTTCTTCAGTCATTTTGCTTTGCAACACGGTAGCATAGTGGTTAGCATCAATGCTTCACAGCTCCAGGGTCCCAGGTTTGGTTCCCAGCTGGGTCACTGTCTGTGCGGAGTCTGCACGTCCTCCTCGTGTGTGCGTGGGTTTCCTCCGGGTGCTCCGGTTTCCTCCCACAGTCCAAAGATGTGCGGGTTAGGTGGATTGGCCATACTAAATTGCCCGTAGTGTCCTAAAAAGTAAGGTTGAGGGGGAGTTGTTGGGTTACGGGTATAGGGTGGATACGTGAGTTTGAGTAGGGTGATCATTGCTCGGCACAACATCGAGGGCCGAAGGGCCTGCTCTGTGCTGTACTGTTCTAAATCTAAATCAATGGGTGAGATGTTATGTCTCAAAAGTTGCGCCTCCCTCCTCTGCAACCCCCATGGAGAAGGATATGAGCAGAACGTCATGGAAATACTGTTATGACCCTTGTGGAAACAACTACAAACAACCCAACTAAGACCAATATACAAGACTTCACTTTTATATTAGCAATCACACCAAAATCAACGTAAATTAAACATGAATTAACAGGAAAATTGCAATAATATGACCGATAAATTACACATAGCAGATACAAAGACATATCTCACACATTTCGGTCAGCTCATTCAGCACGTATCGCTTTCATTTCAGCCACAATATCCTTCAAAACGTTGAACTTCTTCAAATCAAATTCCATCTTCATTTCTCTAAAGCTTTAGCACCAAGTCTCATCAAACTACTTCACCCAATTTCCACAAATATAATTTTCACAGTCAACACATTTCCAGATCCCTTCTTCTTCACAAAACCCTGGTCATGTGGGGCCTGTTTGTGCACTATGCCAGTGCATAAAGGGTCCCCAAATCCAGATATAAAAGCTCTGTTCAAGATCCGAGCTCCAGCAGCTTGCAGTCAAGTCTCTGAGAATCTCCCCTGCACCCTGCTGACCCTGGGCTTTAAGTATAAAGGGTAAGAGGGCAAAAGTTAAGAGGCCATGATGAATTTTTATAAAATACTGGTTCTTTCCCAAATGGGTGCCCCTGGCCCAAATGTCAAATTCTGGGCACGACAGTTTAAAAGTTGACAGCTACAGAGAGGGTGCAGAGAAGAGTTTTAAAATAGATCAAATAAATAAAATAAATAAATGAATAAATAAAACTCACCCATGGTGGCAATGCCGTCCATTCTGGAAAATTCGCGCCCTTTCTGCTCCCTCTCCAGCCTCTGCAGTGCGCAGGCGCGCTCGGGCCGACCGCGGTGCGCAGGCGCGCTAGGGCCGACCGCGGTGCGCAGGTGCGCTAGGGCCGACCGCGGACCGCGGTGCGCAGGCGCGCTCGGGCCGACCGCGGTGCGCAGGCGCGCTCGGGCCGACCGCGGCGACCGCGGTGCGCAGGCGCGCTCGGGCCGACCGCGGTGCGCAGGCGCGCTCGGGCCGACCGCGGTGCGCAGGCGCGCTCGGGCCGACCGCGGTGCTGCCCCCATCCAGTCGCTGCCCGGGGCCAGCGCCCCGTCGGCCCCCCCCTCTGCACGCCGCTGCCCTTGGCACAAAAAGTAAGGATCTGATTTAGTATGTTAATGGGAATTGCTAATAATGTGTTGGTGGTTCCCTTCTTTGCACCAATCTCCACTTTCCATCTTTGTCAAATCTCTAGAACGTTTCTAAAAACTCTTATGAAAACTGCTTAATATTCCATCTAATAAGCTTCATGAAAGTCTCTTGACCGCAATATTAGAGAAAGCATCCCCACATTGACTCGGCAATTAGGAGCCAAACACATTAGCAGGTTTAGTGGAGCAGTTTGTGTTTGAGTTCATGCCAAGAATATTCAAATTTCACTTTGTGCAACAACTGAAACAAAGATCAGGGGCTGAATTCTCCTTTTCAGGGACTATGACCCCACGCCATCGTGAAAACTGTGGCCTTCCACTCCATAAAAGCTGGCGTCAAAAGGCAACATATTCACAGCCCCGCAGGGGGTTAGTAGGGAGCCGTCATGAGTCTCGCAGCTGCAGATATGGCCCCCCTGCACTTCTGGGTCAGAGGCCGTGCATGTGCACGGCGGCAGCCTCCAGCGCAAGTGCCGTGCTCCATGGTGGACTCGGACTGCGGAGCTGGACCGCGCAAATAGTGTCCCCTATCGGCCGCGACCTGGACTGCCCCCTGGACTGCCTCCTCAAACATACCCCAGTCCAGTATGAGACTGCTCTCATGCCGTCTGCCCTCTGATCGGTCCGGCCCAGACCATGGAGGCTGTGGACAGAGTCCGCAGCCGCCTCGCAAGTATCCCGAATGGCAAGACCATGTGTGGTCCACGCTGTCGGGACTTCGGCCAGTCGGGGTCAGGGAATAGCGGGGCAGGCCTCTGGCAATGGGGATACGGCAATACGCATACTCCCCGAGTACGCCGCTTTTCAGGGGCTGGAAAATCGAAGAACCGGTGCCAGTCCCGATTCCCATGCATCAAACTGGATTATCCGCCCTGGCGCTGGACCCAATAAAAAAATACGCTCAGCCCTAATAATTAAACGTGGGAAGTCTAAACAAATGGGCCTGATTGAAACAGAAAAAAAAGCCATTTTTAAACTTCAGAGGTGTTCATTTCTATTTCAAAGCAGATTGCTTGTCATTCAATGAAGTGGACTTGCTTTTCTTAAACTTTAAATGGCAGGATAATATTTTTCAAATCTAAAGATCTCTTGACATTTAAATTACAGTCCAAAACATAACAAGAAATATTTCATCACCTTTTTCAACAGTTTTGAATGCGTTATTGCATTTTCTCCATGGGAAAAGTACTTGAATGCATCTCCACACTTAAACAATGTTGATCAAGTAATGGCCAAGTTACCACTTCAGGACACAACCCTATGATGAATCATTGCAGTTAGAACAGGTCTATGTTACAATACAGTATATATTAAAAACATTTTAAGCTGTCAAACATTTAATACAAACCTGTAGAAATGTTCCCGATTGCACAGTAGGTTTCTTCCAGTAGTCAGAAACTCTCGAATGAGGTGTTTCTTTTTCATAAGAATCACAACATCCCTATGGTGCAGAAGGAGGCCATTCAGCCCAGTGAGTCTGCACCAACCCTCTGAAAGAGCATCCTACCTGGGCCCGAATCCCCACCCTATCCCCATAATCCTACCTAGGGGCAATTTATCATGGCCAATCCACCTACCTGCACATCTTTGGACTGTGGGAGGAAACCAGAGTACCAGGCGGAAACCCACACAGACAAGGGGTGAACATGCAGACTCCGCACAGACAATCGCCCGAGGTTGAAATCGAATCCAGGTCTTTGGTGCTCTGAGGCAGCAGTGCCAACTACTGTGCCACCAGGCAGCATTTACAAAAATCACGAAAATAGTGGCGGCCAGGTGGGTTGGTGCGAAGAAGGGAGTGGAGTTGCATTTGATAGTTTAAAACCTCATGATTTCAGTCTTCCAGACCCCATTCCTATCTTCATCAGGAGATTAAATTGCAGCCCAATGTTAAGGTAATCCAAGGATGTAATCTTTATCATTGCCCGTAAACGGATGTTGTCCCAGCATCAGAGATGGGTTTCTACTTTTAGACATGAATGCAGCTGAAACAGTGGATACAATCACAAATAATCCAGTTCAGTTTCCACTTTAAATCCGTACAGTAATTTATTTTTCGGTATATTGCTAGCAGGTTAAAAAATATGTATGGATAATAACAATAAATAAAATTACTGTATCACAGAGATCTAACTTTATTAAAATATGTATTAAATAAATTGGATTTAATAGAGAAGTTCAAAATCCTGAAGGGGCTGGTCAGAGTTGATGGCTAGAAAATGTCCCACTTGTAAAAGGATGAAGAACGAGAGGGCACAGATTGAGAGTGATTTACAAAAGAAGCAACTGTGATGTGAGAAAGAAAACGTCTCACTTGGCGAGTGGTTTGGATCTGGAATGCATTGCCTGGGAGTGTGGTGGAAGCAGGTTAGATTGGGGCTTTTAAGAGGGCATTAGAGTTGAGCTTGGATGAGTTTTTTCCGGGGATAGCAGACGGATCTGCGAAGTGTGGGAGGGGGCAGGCGAATCATGATTATATGTGCTGGGAGGGGGGAGAGAGGGGGGAGAGAGGGGGGAGAGAGGGGGGGGGGGGGAGAGAGGGGGAGAGAGGGGGGAGGGGGAGGGGAGGGGGAGGGAGAGGGGGGAGAGAGGGAGGGGGTGGGTGTGAGGAGCTGGAGAACTTTTGGAAGGCGGTGTTCGGGACGCCATTAAGGATTGCAGGGGTTGCGGCGAAGCCGGACCCAAAGTGGCGATCTTTGGGCTGTTGGAGGTGCCGGAGCTACTGTAGGGTAAGGGCACCGATGTCATGGCCTTCGCCTCTCTGATTGCCCAGCAATGGATACTTTTGAATTGGAGGTCGGCTACGCCACCGGGCATCGCGGCATAGCTGGGGAAGCTGTAAGAATTTCTCAGGTTGGAGAAAATTAAATTTGCTTTAAGGGGGTCAGAGGAGGGCTCCGAGGTACGGTGGAAGGCTGGCTATGTTTGAGGAGCTATTTGTCGTGGGGAGGGGGGGGGGGGGGGGGGGTGGGGGGTGGGGGAGGGGGTGGGGGGGAATTAAAAGGGGAAAAAAATAAACTGGAGGATACTTTCATCGTAAGCTTGAGTTATTTTGTTGAGTGTGCTTGCAATAAAATATCTTTTTTTGAAAAGGGGATATTAGTAAGGTGAGGATGTCTACCCCTCAGCTCTCCCACCAGCATTCCTCCGCCTTTGTAAAATTGATCTTGTAGCTGGAGAAGACACTAAATCTATCCAACACGTTAATGATCGGGGGAACCGAGATGGCTGGCTTCGACACAGGCAGCAGCACGTTGTCGGCATAAAGCGTAATCTTGTACTGGTTATCTCCACGTTCCAGCTCTGATATTAGCGCTTCTGCCTGATCACCTCAGCCAAAGGCCAACGCAAATAACAAGGGAGATAGGGGGACATCCTGCCTGATCCCTCTCTGGAGCCCAAAATTCTCCGACCTAAAATCATTGGTGAGCACCACCGGCACAGGCCTGAATCCAATTAACATTGTCCTCACCCAGCCCAAACCTCTGCAACGTATACACCAGATAGTTCCACTCATTCCATCATAGGCTTTCTCTGTATCCAAGGAGATTGACAGTTTGTCCAGGGCCTGCTTCTGAAAGGCCTAAATCATGTTCGACAATTTCCTCACATTATCACTAGAGAACCTGCCCTGAATAAACCCTGTCTGATCTTCCTGAATAATTGTCAGAAGGATACTCTCCAGCTGTTTCGCCAGTATCTTTGACAACAACTTCAAGTCAACATTCAAAAGAGAGATTGGCCTGTAAGAGGCACATTGCTCCGTATCTTTACCTGTCTTTAAAATCAGGCAAAGGTTTGCCTCACGAAGTGTCGGGGGCAACAGTCTTGCCTCGAAAGAGTGACAGTACACACCCTACAATGGTTCCATCAGCAGATCCTTAAACTCCCTATAAAACTCACACCCAGGACCATATGGCCCTGGGGCCTTGCCTGATTGGAGCTCCCCAATAGGCACAGTCACCTCGTATTTAGAGATAGGAGCATTAAGGGCCAAATAGGATATGAAGTCCCAGCTGGGTGGCGCAGTGGACAACGCCAAGGGCCCAGGCCACTGTCCGTGTGGAGTTTGCACATTCTCCCCGTGTCTGCGTGGTCTCGCCTCACAACCCAAAGATGCACTAGGTAGTTGGACTAGCCACGCTAAATTGGGGAAAAAAATGAAGTCCCTGCCTCCAGTGTGTGCACTGCATATGTTTCAACTTTATTCCATGTGGAATGTGAGATTCATGTCACCGTCCTGTCAGCCTACTTACCATGTGCAGTCCTGGACAATCAAGGCATCCAGCCCCACCGCCAATTGTTAAAGTTCATGTTTGTCTCGCAAAAGAAGTTCAATGACAGTGACATATTGAAATAATCTCTGTATGAGGGCTCGTAAAGTTAAGCATTCATTCACATCCGCAAGATGAGACATATCATGAACCAGCAGGCTAAATGCATCCATGTGACCCATTTGTGACTATTGTGGAACTTTCTTAACGTATTTCATCGTGCTCTGGCACAGTGCTAGCCCTTGCTTGATGCTGCACTGGAGAGAGGCTCCTGATCTGCAACGCCTTGATGGCATTGGTGGGTATCCCCTGTGCAACTGAGGCCTTGAGGGCCCCGTCACATTACAAGAACCATAGGAGCTTCTGTTACCATGGCAGATGGACGGGGAAAGGCTGCCCACATCAGAGGTTCTCTGAGAGGTGCTTCCAGATGGCGGCAGCAGCAGCTCACCCTCCGCTGGCATTGATAATCGCCATCTGCAGAAGAGGCTTCACCTGCACAGGAGACACAAAAAGGGTGTTAGTTAGCATTGGAAACCTTTCAACGACTGTACGAGATCATAATGCTCAGCACGATTGCAGTCATGAGCTGACACAATGCAATCATTATAATCACACTGCACCAACATCACAAGCTTTCCACTGAGGAGCTTCCCCACCATTGAACACTGGGACAGCAATCTTCCTATGCGTTTAGTCATGCCCAAACCTCAGACTCCCTCCCATTTACCCTTTCCCCCTGTGTACTGGTTTCACCCACTTGTCATCTCACTGGACCCACACCTTCCTCCAATGTCACTTGTGCCAATCTACCTTAAGGAATCAGCTGAGGAGAATGGGTAGTGTCAGGATGGCCAGCTCAGGGAAACCACCTACAGTTCTACCTCTTCCCCCCGGCATTGTGTGCAAGCTTCTGAAAATTGGTGCAACATTGCAATAACTAACGCTGTTAGGTTGATTGACGTCATCCTGTCTTCAAGGTGACAGATAAATGCATGTTCAATACAATTCTTGGCCCAGAACCAAGACCATGTATACCCTTCGTGTGTACAGGTTCTGCACCCTTCTCCCCTTGAGAGCCACAATGACAGGCCCACAGAAGTGTCGGCACAAAGATCAATGCAATTGCTACATAATGCTGACTTGACCCTCCGAGCACCTCACAAGCCTCCAGCATTTTTGAGGCTGCCCTGCAGCTACCTGACACAAGAAGAGACATACTGAGGATTTACTCGCCCTAGCTGACCTCAAGAGGTTACTGAGCCTCGTCTGACTTGCGCCCATGTACGAGGCACTAGCTCCACGCTGCTTCAACCTCCTGCCAGGCTGCTTGTCTTACCAATGAAGCTCCCTTCTTCTCGTCAGCTGGCATCAGTTGCTCACACCTGTTGCACACAGCCCAGAGGAGAGCGCAGAGGGATTTTTCACCAAACCTCAGGGCTGCTTTTGCCCTTCTTCCTTTCTCCTCCCCTCGCCCCCTTGCCTCGATCACTTCTGGAGGAAAAGCTGCTATAGCTAAACAGCTCTTCTATATTTTTTAAATGTATTTTATTCCAAACATGTGTAAAAAAACAGCAACATATGCACAAACGCATTCCACAAACAGTTCAGTTTGTAGAATTTCTCCCCTTTTTACCTCCTCCACCCCCATCCCCTACCCTCACAACGAACAGTTCCTCAAATATTGTCATGAACAACCCCACCATGTCACGAAGCCCTCCGCTGGATCCCTCAACTCAAATGTAATCTTTTCCAGCCAGAAAAAAATCATCCAAGTCCCTCAGCCAGGCCGCCTCCCACGGCGGCGTATCCGACATCCAATTTGGCAAGATCCTTCTCCAGTGGGTCCGGCACTTCTGATACCCCAACGATCCACCATTAGGTCTAGCCTGACCTCCACCCCACAACCTTAGATAGCGTTCCACACACTGCTTCACTTTATTCCTCACAAAATCCAGAGTGGCTGCAGAGTTAAGATGCTGGACCTTATAGTATTTTGTAAATGTCCGGATTCAACTACCTTCCACACAGATACCAGTCCAGCAAAAAGGGGAGTGTTATTAGATACAAGGAGGTCTGGTGGTGCAATGGGTAATGTCCGTGCCTCTGAACCAGAAGATCTGGGTTCAGGTCACACCCTGGACTTGATGGCCAAGGAAGGTGGATTAAGGAAGGCAAATGGAATTTTGGCATTTGTAGTTTTAAAGGAATAGAGTATAACAGTAGGGGAGTGTTGCTGCAACTACACAAGGCATTGGTGAGACTACACCTGGAGTATTCTGTACAGTTTTGGTCCCCTTACTTTGGAGGGATATAGTTATATTGTGGGGCAGTTCAGAGGAGATTCACTAGATTGATTCCAGATATTAAGTATTTGTCTTATGAAGAGAGATTGAGCAGTTTCGAAGAATGAGAGGAGATCTAATTGAGGTACGTAAGATGATAAAAGGTATTGACAAAGTAGATGTAGAGCGGATGCATTCTTTTGTGGGGTAACCTCAAACGAGAGGTCAGAGCTTTAGGGTAAGGGCTAGCAGATTTAAAACAGAAATGAGGAGAAATTATTTCTCTCAAAGGGTCGTGAATCTATGGAATTCACTACCCCAGAGTGAGGTAGATGCCGAGACATTGAGTATAGTTAAGGAGGAGATAGACAGATTCCTAATTAGTAATGGGTTGAAGGGTTATTGAGAATGGGCAAGACACTGGCATTGAGGCCGAGATGAGATCAGCCATGATTGTATTGAATGGCGGGGAAGGCTCGAGGGGCTGAATTGCCTATTCCTGCTCCAAGTTCTTATATTCAAACAGGTTGAGTATCAATCTGCAAAATCCTTCCAACCTGTCAATGGCTGGTGGTAAGAGCAGGAGAGACTCCTTGTCAGCCACACTTGATATGGAGCAGTGCCTCTCAAGCTGTAAGCCTCTGGCAAAGGGCTAGTGACGTGTTCCAGGAATTACGAGCTGTGGAAGTGCTGTCTGTCTTGTGCGCCTCGAGGTGCGGGAAGTGAAACAACAGCAACATTATATACAAATGTGTGAAACATTCAAATGGATAATTCAGTGGCCTCAAGTTAGGAGATTGTAACTTGACATTATGTTCCATTAACACTCAAGGCCTTTGAGACAACTTGCTGTATTTCACTGATGTTTCAATCAGTTCAGTTGTGCCAGTGTTACTGGAACTATACATGCGCATTCTGTACCAAATTCAGAGAACCTAGATACCAATAGATAACACAGCACTCCTGCCTGCCTATTTCATTGCTTGTATCTCTGCCTCTTGTAGAAATTCAAAAGGAAAGTAGAGTTTGCTTCTAAATGAATGTATTTTAGAACACAGATGAGGACATGAGAAGCTTTTTTCCGCTTTGTCCCTTTGAATCGCTACATTCATGTTTTATTGTGCAGCTGGTTAGTTTTATTACAGTTATTTATGGCACACTGTTGTTATCCAATTGCTTTTTACAAAAATAAATGGACGTCATCAGCTTTTGCCATATCATTGGTTCCATGAAAAGCTCATTGTTATCTTGAGGGCATCAGTGAATAGAGGATATGCCAATGGATTAGAAACAAGCCAACATGGTCTTATTATTAAGAATGAAAATAAAACAAACCTGAATAACTATAGACCAGTCTTTCAATAGCAATTGGCCAAAAGATCTGTGGGAATCAGCATGGCCAAGTATCAAGTAAAGTCAGAACAAAAATACTCATGGGGTGTCCAGATATTTGTTTACAGTTGAAGGGTCCCAGTACATAATAGCTGCTGGCTCTTGGGGTTTCTCACTGGAGATTCAGAAATCTCCTTTAAGAACTCTCAGTTTGCAGTAATAAGGTATTCTGGTGGGTTTTTCAATCATAAATAACAAGCGGTTTCAGAAGAAATAGAGAAGGGGTAAGGGTATTGATCTTGTGGCAAACTCTTTGATTATCGAAAATTCCAGTATCTCTTTTACATCAGGATCATGAGATCTTTCTCTGAGAGCTTCATAGACTCTGTATCTCCATAAAGCAGCTTGTATTCTTCACAAATGCAACATAGGGTTGATTTAACCACCGTGTTGTGCCTGGCGTGGATCTGGGAATGCCGGTTATTTAGCGGAAATCGCGATACTGCAGCAGGTTGTTTTTGCTGCTTGCTGCTGCTTGTATTTGCAAATACCTGGAGGCTGCTGTAGCTGTTTCCTTCCTTTTCTGTAGCCAAACAATTAGGACAATTAACTTTTAGACACCCGGGTCCTGGAATACCGGGCTCGGGGACGAATGAGTCCAGAAAGCAATCCAGTTTGAAGCAAGAAGGCTGTGTGACCTGGTGCACGACATTGATCCAAATGGACCACCTGATGATGCGCTGAGGAAATGCTTTGGCAGATTTCTAATGCTTTTGTTGCTGGTGTGGTGAATGCTGCATATAACTGGCACTTCACTGTGGGTTAAACACGCTGGAAATCAAGATGTTTAACTGGGGATATCCTCGTGACCATAGGGTAAGTGTGTGGTCAGGGGAGGGCATCTGAACACGGTCCCCTTAATGTTCCTGGCAGGGTTCTGATGTCTAGATGCTCCTGCTGTGGGTGAGTGTGCAGAGCAAGGTTTTCCAGCGCAACTGGCTCGGTGGATGGCACTCTCAGAGAAGGTGGGCCACATAAGGGTAGCGGAGGCTTGGGGGATTCAAGGTTCCTGGGTGGAAGCCCTAACTGATTGTCAGTCTCTTTCCTACTCCAATTCCTTACAGATATAGCAATATAGCTGGCTATGTTGGTCTCGCCATGGCTGCCTTTGCAGTGCTGGTGCAGCCTAAGCGGCCAGATGTCAGAGAAGGCAGCAGCGGGAACACAGGCTGGAGGCGGCACCACATGTGCAGGGGGCTGCCTCCTGACCTTGACGACCTGGCCGCCCATCAGGCTGAGGACCCAGAGGGGTATGCCAGCGACGGCACAAGGCGTACATGCGTCGTTGGTCTTTCAAGGGGTTGACGGACAGTATGTGCTGTAGGAAACTCTGTCTCAACAAAGAGACAATGCGACACTTGTGCTATGTCCTTGTGGACTTGGCACCCTGTGGAAGAGGAGGACACCCAATCCTGGTGGTCATGAAGGTCATCAAAGCCCTGAACATCTCTGCATCTGGTTCATTCCACCGCCTTGCTGACGGTCTAATTTTCCTTGCAGTTGTCGATGAATGGCTGTCACCTCCGAGCGAACACCCGCAATGAGCCCCTTAAGCAAATTTGATTTTCTCCAACCTGAGAAACCCCACCATGTCGCTGACCCAAACCCTCGACTTTGGAGGCTCCGAGTCCCTCCATCCCAACTGAATCCGTCTCTGGGCCACCCCTTAACAGGAAGGGGTCCCACTCCCTGAATGTTCAACTTGTGTATGACCACCGCCTCTGGATCATGCACTTGTGTGCATGCTTCCCAGAGAACGTGAATGACAGCTACATCCTGGACCTCTCGGAGATCCCTGCGTCTTCGAGAATCACCCCAGGATGAATGAACAGTGAAGTACATCTGAGTCAAGATGGTGCACGACTATGAAGAGGTTGCCCTGCAGTGGAAGTAGTTTTGGTTGCAGTTGGACACACTACCCAGTGGGATAAAAATTGTTTTTTTTAAATTCAGCATCGCTGGCTAATTACCCTTGAACTGAGTGACTGGGTAGGCCATTTCAGAGTCAACCATTGGATCTGAAGTCACTTGTAGGCCAGACCAGGTACGTACAGCAGAACCAAATGGATGTTTATGACAATCAACATAGGTTTCATGGTCATCATTACTTTTAATTCCATGGTGGAAGTCAAGCCAAGATTCCCAAAAGATTACCCTGGATTACTAGTCCAATGATAATACCACTACACCACTGCCTCATCTTGGTGAAGGGATGTCAACGTCTGACCGCACATTCTGTCACTGAGTCCTATTTTCTCGTTTGCTCTATTTATGTTTGGGTCTTGGTAAGTTTTGAAATGCCTTTTTAAGAATGTTGCCATGTAGTTGGATAAACCCTGACCCAGAGCACCAAAATCGGTCAGTAATGTCAACAAGGGATGTATGAAAATCAATGAGAACAGGATGTAAAAGTTTATCGGCAGCACGGTAGACAAGTGGATAGCACTGTGGCTTCACAGTGACAGGGTCCTAGGTTCGATTCCCTGCTGGGTCACTGTCTGTGCGGAGTCTGCACGTTCTCCCCGTATCTGTGTGGATTTCCTCCGGGTGCTCCGGTTTCCTCCCACAGTCCAAAGACATGCAGGTTAGGTGGATTGGCCATGATAAATTGCCCTTAATGTCCAAAAAGGTTAGGAGGGGTTATTGGGTTACGGGGATAGGGTGGAAGTGAGGGCTTAAGTGGGCCAGTGCAGACTCGATGGGCCGAATGGCCTCCTTCCGCTCTGTATGTTCTATGTAAACTTTATATGTGGCATGATGTACCCCCAAACCTGGTACATCATATAACCTACATACATACTTAGGTGACAGCTAAACTCACGAGTACTCTGCCTGTGAAGAATCAAAGTTTAAAGCTGGGACAGACGGAAAAGTTCATATCATAACAAATGTTTGTGTAAATATCTAAATACTCATCAGTTATGTATCCTCGTTTACTGCTATTATTCTCAATCTCCTGACGAGGGTGAAATCAAGTAAAAGTATTTGAAGCCAAGGTCAGCTGACCCTCAGGAAGCACACAAACCGCAATATTCAGGCTGCCCCTCTCTGCACACAAATTGCAAACTGTTTTCAGCGCTCACTGACTTTCTGAGCTTGGATTCCAAAGGAAGCGGAGGCCTCCAGCACTGTACAGGAAACAATCAAAGAGTTGGCCTTAAACGCCAGATTCCCTTCAGAGTTTTGCTAACCACTGACAGCTCTGTAAACAAAGAAAGTGAGGGCAGCTTTGCCTTTTCTAGCAGCCATCCCGAGACGCGGACTGCAATCACTGTAAAATGAAGGGCTGTCTCGTGGTGCTGGGGAACTTACGACGGTGATTACCAACAGGTATTAGCATTTGGTGGACTAATAGATATCAGGAAAAGATATACTTTGATTAAACCTCAGGGATTGGCTTGTCTGAGAAGGTCTGATGCGTGGAAGGAATTAAGCACTGTGAGACTCCTGGGTGGTCCCAGGGATGCAATGCGCACTTGCTTCTACTTCTCGTTAGTCTATTCAATTGGAAACATTTGATACTGGTAAGACAAGAGTTCTGAATATTTGCAGCACGCTATATGCGGGGTTTTGTTGCAACATTCTATGTCACACAGTGCAACTTGAACAAAAGAGTGTTAACATTTGGAATGGTGAGGTTTTAAGTGACAAATTGACTGTTATGCATTTAACAGACCAAAGGCCTGCTGTTCGGCTCATTACTACTGGATGGATGGCGACAATCCGCAGAATTATACATTTTAAACATGCTCCTTGTTTTCTCTGAAAATCTTTCCTACATTTGTTTAACATCTGCATACGGTGCTGATAGATATGAACGGTTCTGCTTGTTAAATTAATCCAGACTGACAAAATAAAAGAGCAGACTTTTTTCATTAGAAACTTGGTGTGGTAAGATTTCTAGAATTGTTAGTATAGATACACATATTTGCACACATCGATGCGCATGCACGAACCCTCTTGCAGTGTTTTAGTCATTCTTTTCATCATTTATTCTTTTCAGATTTTTACCAAGGCACAGGAGAACATTCGTCTGTAAACCATGGATATGGATGAATTTGAGCGCCGTCGGGAGGAACGCAGGAAAAAGCGTGATGAAATGCGCCGTGAGGTGGAAAGGTAATGGTTCATGTGCTTTTGTACTCGACTAGTAAATTCTATGGCCAGCATTTACGGCCCCACTACCACTGGGATATTCCGGTCCTGCCGCAAATCAGTGGAGTTTTGGCTGGCCCGCTGCATGGCCCGGAGCGGGTCCCGCCACGGAAGGCTTCTGATTCAATATTTCTGATGCATGATGGAGATGCTGAATTTGGATGTTGGGCATGGAGGTAGGACATTCTTGTCCTGTGTAATGCAGTGCCAAAATACTGTCAGTCGTGGATCAGGGCGGGAATTCTCCGGCTGTTGGGCTTTGCTGTTCCCGCCTGCAACGCACTCCTGCCTGCGCGCAGGTGTCCTGGCAGAGTAGAATGGTTTCAGTGTGAAATCCCATTGACAAGCAGTGGGAGTAGAGAATCCCGCTGCTTGCGAATCACTGAGAAACACTGGGCTGGGGGACCAGAAAATCCAGCCCCAGGTGTTCGAGCCCCCCTCTGAATTCCTGATGCTGGAAGACTTGTGCTCTGTGTAAATTTACCTCTGATCACAAACTTGTAAAATCCGCCATTGAGCAGGTGCAATTGTAAATCAATATTATTTAAAAGTATTTTATACATACCAGGTATATCTGGGAGTATTTTTAATCAACGATTAAGAAATATGTTAATCTGCAGTTTTCTGCTTGCTTAATTCAACCTGGAGAAACTTATGCAATTCTAAGCAGATCCCAATTCTAACTTTGCAATATTGCTACGATGCATTATGGTAAAGAGAAAAATAATCTGCTTTGTATAGTATCTCACCAGTGTTGCATGTTCAACAAATTAAGCTTTTAAAATGCAATCTCTGCTGTTGAGTAGGAAAATGTGGTTGGAGGATTCCACAAACATCAAATGAAATGGCAGACCAGTTAATCTGGCTTTTTTTCATTTGGGTTGTTTTAGAGAGCAGTGTTGGTCAGCACACTGGACACTGATTATCACTCTGGAATTTTAATGTATCTCTGAACCAGACAATCAGGCGGGATCTCTGGATCTCTGGCAATGCAGCACTCCGACAATACTGCATTCAATGCTGCATCTAGTCCAAAAAGGTTTGGATTTTGCCACAGTGGAAAAAGGCTTCTTAAATAATTCATTAATTTAGATCATACAATATATCGGTATACTTGCCAAATGTCAAATTTTGTCAGATATTCTCATGTGCAATATTAAAGGTGCTATATAAATGCAAGTGCCTGTTTTGTAATTTAAGAGTAGTATGGGCAAGAGTAAAGAACAAATTAAGAATGGAAAAGTTTGGAAAAACTGTTGGTTCAAACTGATCAATTATATGGGGCACACCAAGAGTCCATTGACACCACGATCCAATATTAGTATTTAAAACGTTGAAAATGTACTACATTTTAAATAGTTCTTCGGCCCCAAAGTTGGAAACCACTTGTAGGCAAAAACAAAAGATCTAATAGTCCCCAGAACATATGTGTGCAACAATGTTTAAAGAAATTTAAGGTTCCTCTATCATCTCAGCTCTTTACGAAAATGCAAACAAATAGATTCTTAACCATAGCAACTAGATATTCTGAGAGACCATCCTCGTCAGATTAAAGTTCCACACAAGAATTCCCGACTTGCAACTGCTCCGCATTTCTTCCAGGATCTTTTCAGCCTAAACCTTTCCAGAAATGCAGAACATAGCATCCCTCTCAGAACTCCATCAAAGTAGAGTAGAGTTGGGGGAAGACAGGACACCCCCACTTTTTAGGGCACTAGCTATCCCATGGTAACATTAGAGGTCAAGTGTGAACGTTAGTGAAAAGCTGAGTAGATGTAAGAATTGGGTGTAGGGTGGTAGGTAGATGAGGTGGATAAGTGGGCAGGGTAGGTGAGGTAGGTGGGTCGAGTTGGTGAGGTGGTAAGTGGGTATGGTAGTGGGTTGGGTGGTAGCCTGTTTGGCTTGGGAGGAGTGATCAGGTTGGGGTGGGGAACTGGATGGTGAAGGGGGCAGATGGGTTGGGTTGGGTGTGTGGTGGTGGGGTGTTAGTTGGGTTGGGACAGTTAATTGGTTTGGTTGGGTTTGTCACATGGCAGGGAGTAGTTGGCGGCATTATCGTAAAGTGTAGCTGGGTCAGGTCAGGGAGCTAGTTGTATCTGGTCAGCATGGGTAGCTGGGTGGTGGTGGTGGGTGGACTGGTCTGGTCGAGGGGGGGAGCGGTTGAATCGGGTGTTAGTCTGGGAAGGAGCGAATTCCAGCCTTCCAGAGCTTTTTAGTAGCATGGTGGCAGTGTTGAGCAAACTGCTGGCATTTAAATCTTTTCAGTAATTCTTGGGGCACAACTTTCATGGTGGGGAGCAGGAAACAGGAGCCAGGACTGTTTCTGGGTCCCAAACCCACCCCATGCAGAAACGGTCACTGACCTGGAATTTTGACTGTGGTGCTCCTTCATTGACATGGCGATTGGTGCACTAAGTAAGGGCAGTGGGTGGGCCTTTGAAGCTGGTGAGCCAATCAGAAGCCTGCCAGCTTCAGAGGAGCACCTGACTGCGGTTAAACTGCCAGGGCGCTTCAACAAGAAGGACAGAGGAGGTAGGGAGGGTCTCTCGGCTTGGCAAAGCTTCTGGCACCCTGGCCTGCCACTGACCCCTCGCCTCCAGGGAATTAAAATGGCACCCATCATATTGGCAAACTGGACTGCAACTGGAAAATCCCTTCTCGAGGTTCTCAACAAGTTGAATTGTCTGCTCACCTTGTGGGAGCAGGTGGCCTTGCCAGGCTCGAAACCCAAATCCATCAAAATGCTGACATTGGTAATGGGTTAGGGAAACTGGCACCCTGGCTAACCTGATAATTTTTAGGCTCTGCTGCCCCTGGTCCCAACCTCCTAGGGGCCTCGACAGGTCAGCCTTTGATCTGCAGGCTGCTGCCGAAAGGACAATAACAGAAATAAAGACCAATATATTGGATGGAGCATTTCTATTTGGTTGGAAATAGAAATGAGTACAAAACCCACTTACAACCAATGAAAAACAGACTTGAGACAGGTACTTGATGGGCTGGATTCGCAAGTGTCCAAGCCGTGTGTTTGTCGGCAGCGTGCCGTTCGCTGATGACATGATTCTCTACTCCCGCCGCTTCTCAATGGGATTTCCCATTGAAGCCATCCCAAGGGATGCGCTGCCGGTGGGAACAGAGAATCCCAACAGCCAGCAAATTGTGACAATGTGTACACTATGCAGGACCTATTTGGCAAAAACTGTGGGGTGGGGGAGGTGGTCCTCTGGTCCCCCCGCAGCATGTTTCCTGGCGGCGTGCCATTCGCTGGTGGTGGGATTCTCTACTCCCGCCTCTTGTCAATGGGATTTCCCATTGAACTACCCAAGCCGCTGGGAAGCCCAGCGGTACGCTGTCGGCGGGCACAGAGGATCCCAACAGCTGAAGAGTTCCGGCCCTGATGAGATATTGTGAGGTAAATACATGGCAAATTGAGTGCGTATGATTTTTGACATGGTGATATTGAATGCACTGGCAATCTTGGTTGGGGGCTGCACAGTCAGAGGTTTTGGCTCAACGGAGACCGTCACCAAGTCTCCGGTGAGGCAGAAGCTGTCAGTTTATGAGTGTGCATAAACCAGAATTTAATCATGTGATGGAAAGCTGCTGAATAAGAAGTGGCAATTTGGTTCTACTTGGATTAGTTGTTCCTTTCTCCTTCATTTTTATACAGTGAAACGCATGAATCTCTTTCCAAAGCTCAAAGATGAAGGCTTACATCTGTTTCCTTTGATTCGTTGGGCCCTATTTATATTTTTGAGTTAGTGCAATCGTCTTTATTTAGCTGTAATTGGCATGGAGTAGAGCAGGGGTGGGCAAACTTTTCCGTGCAAGGGCCGCATTCAGAAATTCACAATTCACAAAGGGCCGCATAGTATATTAAGTAAAATAATTACTTCACCCGGTTATGATTCTGGGCGCCTCATATAGAACATAGAACAGTACAGCACAGAACAGGCCCTTCGGCCCTCGACGTTGTGCCAAGCAATGATCACCCTACTCAAGTCAACGTATCCACCCTATGCCAGTAAGTAATCCAACAGCCCCCCCACCCATTAACCTTTAAAAAAAAATTTAAAAAAAAAATAATAATTTTTTTTTAGAAAAATTTATTTATTTTTTTTTTTTTTTAATGACTTGGTGGGCCGCAGAAATACCTTTGGCGGGCCGCATGCGGCCCGCGGGCCGTAGTTTGCCCACCCCTGGAGTAGAGGGATAATTCTGCGATCCGACACTCCCAGTGGAGAAGATTGGGAGCATTGGTTGGAGATAAGGCTGCAACATTGCGAACCAACCTCCAATCCACAGATTTCCTGGTGGGATTGCAGAATTGTCTCATTGCTCCCATTGTCCCTCAGGTTTTTCCACCCGCACTTTATTTTTTAAAGCAATTATTTTTGTTTGGGTTTGACATTAGCTAGATACACAACACACCCAAAATAACAGTCTGCATTTCGAACCCATCACAAAATATTTTGTTTAATGCAGAGGAAACATTTCTATTATTTTGTTTTTCAAATTATGGGAGGGAATGCAAAGAGAGTTAGAGGTTAGAATCCTTCACGTTATGAATGAAGATCATGGTCATTTCACTCAACTGTAGGATTACCAGTGCTGGAAGCTGTATTTGAAATATCTCATCACATCCTGGTCAGGACATCACCAGTTACATTAGCAAACATGGCAGCACATTAATGCTTGGGAAGATTCCAAATCAGTAATTGGGATGATTGACTTGTCTCTCAAGCTAGATTGAGAGAGGAAAAGAGGAGAGATTCTCCCTTCTGACGGCAGAGTGTTGACGCCGTTGTAAACACCGGAGAGTTTAACGACGGCGTCATCGAACTGCTATGTGTAGTGATCCTCTGCCGCATAGGGGGCCAGCACGGCAGTGGAGTGACTCACGACCGGCGCAAACTCGCGCATGTGCGGTAGGTTCCTTCTCCGCGTCGGCCCTGACGCAACATGGCACAGGGCTACAGGGGCCGGCGCTGAGTCAACGAGGCCCCCACCAGGAGAGGCCGGCCTGCCGATCGGTAGCCCCCCCCCCCCCCCAAATCAGGCCGCAGGATGGAAGCCGAGGTCCTACTGGGTAAGACCACATGTGAACGGCACCTGCGGGACTTGGGCTTTCTTGGCGGCCACTCGTCCCATTGAACCGTATAGAGCCAATGGCGCCGGCGGCAACAGTGATCAGAGAATCAGCGGACCGGCAGGGTCGGAGAATTGCCGGCGGGCCACGGAAATCGCGCCACGCCGCAGGCACGCACTTTTCCGCAGAGCGGAGTATTGGCGCCGGCGTGGCTGGCATGGCACCGGTGGCAAGCTGCTCTCCGCGGCCGGCCCGCCGATTCTCTGGCCCGTAAGGGTCAAGCGGCTGTAAAAAAAGAGCTGAGTCCCGCCGGCGCCGTTCTAACGTGCTCTGGACCGGTGGGACCTCGCCGTGTAAGGGTCGTCTGGCAGCCTTTGGGGGAGGAGGGGGGTCCGACCCCGGGGGAGCCTCCGATGTGGCCTGGCCCGCAATCCGTGCCCACCGATCGACATGCCGGCCTCTGTGGCTGGGGGCCTCCTTTCCTACGCGCCGGCCCGTAGTCCTGCGCCATGTTGCGCGGGACCGGCGCGTTGAAGGAGGTTACTGCGCATGTCCTCGTTGGCACCTATCCAACTGCGGATGCGCGGATCCCGCGGCACACATTTCATGCCGGGATCTGCAGCTGGAGCGGCACGAACCGCTCCAGCGCCGTGCTGTCCCCCGGGAGGGGCCAGAATTAGTCGTGGGAGTGGCCTGTTCACACCGTCGTAAAAGGCGACGGCGTTTATGACGATGTGGACACTCTGCCGCGGGAATAGGAGAACCCGCCCATGATCTTCTATCCAATTTCCTACCATCTTCCTATTGTAACAATAATGTTGTGAAATCTTTTAGGTAGACTTGAGAAGGCATATTGGGCCTCAGTTTGGCACTTCATCCAAAGAAAGGTGTATTTTCCATTAACGGGATTCTATACTGTATTGCAAAAATGTAGATAATTATGGAATCAGTTTTCTGTAACACTGACTGGAAATATTTATTCCCCAAGCACAAAACACAAGATAAAGGGATAGACATATATAGATTAGGCCTTCACATCTATACGGTCCCACCAGCATTAATCTCATAGCTTTTCCCAGCTGGAGGAAACCATCTCAATGAGATAAAGCAAGGAGGCAGAGGGTGATAGTTTTTGTGACTGCAAGCCTGTGTCCAATCCAGGGATCGATGCTGTATCCCTTGCTGTTTGTAGTATATATTAATGATCTGGATGCAAATGTATGAAGTATGATCAGTAAGTTTGCAGATGATACAAAAATTAGTGAGGAGGAAAGCCTTAGATTACAGTACTATATAAACAGTCTTGATTAGATGGGGAAATTAGTGGCAAATGGAATTTAACCCTGTTTACTGTGAGGTAATGCATTTTGGGAGGACTAACAAGGCAAGGGAATATATAATAAATGGTAGGAACCTTGGAAGTACAGAGGATCAGAGAGACCTTGGTGCGCATGTCCATAGATTCCTGAAAACAGCAGAACAGTTAGATAAGGTGGTGAAGGAGGCATATGGGATGCTTGACTTTACTAACTGAGGCATAGAATATAAGACCAGGAAGGTTATGCTGGAGCTGTATAAAACGCTGGTTAGGCCACAGCTGGAGTACAGTTCTGGTCGCCCCACTATAGGAATGATAGATTGCACTAGAGAGGGTGCAGAGGAGACTCACCAGGATTTTGCCTGGCCTGGACTGTTTCAACTATCAAGAGAGATTGGATAGGATAGGGTTGTTTTCCTTCGAGCAGAGAAAGCTAGGGGGGACATGATTGAGGTGTACAAAATTATGAAAGATGTAGATAAGATGGATAAAAAGGAACTTTTCACCTTAGTGGAGGGGCCAATAATCAGGGCCATAGATTTAAGGTAAGGGGCAGAAGGTTTATGGGGGATATGAGGGGAAACTTTTTCACCCAGAGGGTGGTGAGAATCTGGAACTCACTGTCGGAAAGGGAGGTAGAGGCGGGAACCTTCACAACATTTAAGAGGTATTTAGATGAGCTTTTGAAATGCTAAAGCATACAAGGCTATGGGCCAAGAGCTAGAAAATTGGATTAGAGTAGATAGGTGCTTGATGGGCAGCATGGACATGATGCATGAAAGGCCTCTTTCCATGTTGTAAAACTCTTATACTCTATAACTTCCAGGCAGTGCATTCTAGATCTGAACCACTCTGTGTGAAAAAGCTTGTACTCACATCACAGTTCCTTCTTTTGCAAATCACTTTAAATCTGCGCACTCTTGTTATTAATCCTTTTATGTGGAACAATTTCTCCCTAGCTACTCTGTCCAGCCCCCTCATGGTTTTGAACACCTCTATCAAATCTCCTCTTGGCCTTCTTTTCCAGGAGGGAGAACTGTATCAAACTCTCCAATCTATCCTCATAACTGAAGTTTCTGATCTCAGAAACCATTCTTTCAAACCCCTTCTGCAGCCTTTCCATGTCATGTTCCTCTTGGCTCACCACCCAGAGGCCCAATTTGAGTAGTGCCCAGAGAAAGAAGGGATTCCAGCAACTTTATTTTTGACACAAGGAACCGGGTAAATCCCTTTCATGTCAGCACGAAATGGGCAGCACGGTAGCATTGTGGATAGCACAATCGCTTCACAGCTCCAGGGTCCCAGGTTCGATTCCGGCGTGGGTCACTGTCTGTGCGGAGTCTGCACATCCTCCCCGTGTGTGCGTGGGTTTCCTCCGGGTGCTCCGGTTTCCTCCCACAGTCCAAAGATGTGCAGGTTAGGTGGATTGACCATGATAAATTGCCCTTAGAGTCCAAAATTGCCCTTAGTGTTGGATGGGGTTACTGGGTTATGGGGTTATGGGGATAGGGTGGAGTTGTTGACCTTGGGTAGGGTGCTCTTTCCAAGAGCCGGTGCAGACTCGATAGGCTGAATGGCCTCCTTTATAGAACAGTACAACACAGAACAGGCCCTTCGGCCCTCGATGTTGTGCCGAGCAATGATCACCCTACTCAAACCCACGTAGCCACCCTATACCTGTAACCCAACAACCCCCCCCCCCCCTTAACCTTACCTTCTGCACTGTAAATTCTATGAAATTCTATGTCCCAGGATAAAAACACTGAGCTGAGTACCCAATTCATTTTTTCCAATTAAGGGGCAATTTAGCGTGTTCAATCCACCTACCTTGCATATCGTTAGGTTGTGGGGGCGAAACCCACGCAAACACGGGGAGAATGTGCAAACTCCACACGGACAACCCAGAGCCGGGATCGAACCTGGGACCTCGGCGCCGTGAGGCAGCAAGGCTAACGCACTGCCCTCGCTGTGGGGCATTTTGACTATTGTTTTCCTAAACCACAACTGGAAAGCCATTCTGGCAACTTCAAGCCATCAGCTGATTTTTCTTCCTTCACTCAAAACAGTCCACCCTATCAGCGGTTGATCTGTACCAGGGGAAAGAGGTGGGCCATGCGAATGATTCGGATCACTTCAGGAGGAATGTATTTGAATGCACCTGATCTGCCTGGCTCTTGGGCTATGGGGACACAGGACAATCTACTGTTACAGTTCCCCAGAAGCCTTAAGCTGAAAACGAACCAACTGACTGATTGTCCATGAAGCAACTTGTACATGGATTAGATTGCCAGTGGTGAAAACACTTGTGTCCATTCCATGTGGTGCTTTGATGGCAAATCTGCGGTGAATAGGATTCTTTGGCAACTATTGAAGTTTAGCAAATCGATAATTTGAATTTTCTTTGGTTGGCAAGCTTGACTTTACCTGGGAGAGAAGGAAAGGATTTAGGACTGTCGCAGTGTTTTGATTTATTTTTAGGATCATTGCAAAAACTATTTGATGTGCTTCTGATTAAGTTCTCAAAAATATAGGTGCTACATGAATGCAAGACTTTCCACACCTCAGGGTGTCCCAAAGCACTCCTCTTCAGCCATTGAAGTACTTGTCTTCAAGTGCGGTCACTGTTGGAACACAAAGAACTCAACAACCATTCACGCACAGCCAGATCCCACCCAACAGCAATGAGATAATGGCCAGGAGATGTCTTGGTGATGTCAGTTGAAGGATAAATGCTGGGCAGGAGAAAGAGGAGATATGCCCCTCCTCTTTGAATAATTGATTTTCTTTAGGTATATTGCAGGAACAGTTTGACTGGGTGAACTTGAGTGTTGCCGAATGAGAGAGTGCACAGGATTTTAAGTTTGACCAGCCTAAGTTTTCACCCATTAAAATTTGAGTAGGCAAATCACATGTGCATCTGCCCTCATGTTAAGTACGTTCATCACTGGAAGTGTCCTGAGCTCTTTCATTTGCCCTGTTGTAAGCAAATGCCTAACAAAATCCATTCCGGGAAATATTTCACCACAAATTAAAAACGACATGTACAGAGTTCAAATCCAGTCAGACATTGCCAGTTAACCGTTTGATCGGGGATGTCATGCATAGTGGGGAGTTGGTTTATGAGTGTGCATTGCCTCACATACTGGCTCTCATCATTGAGTTTTCATGGGCGAGCGTCAGTGATTTCAATATTCACAGCTGGTTGGGAGGCCCAATGCCTTCAATGGTATCCATCCGTGAAATCATAGAGGGACATTTTTGTGTGGATTTTTTTAATGGGGATATCGATGAGAATGTTGAGGTTGCTTAGTTTAAAAAATATAGTTTGATACAAAACACGGACCCAACCATTTTCTGCAGTCAGCACAACAACGCTTTCCAAAATAAAAGCAACTTACTGCGGATGCTGGGATCTGAAACCAAAGAGAAAATGCTGGAAAATCTCAGCAGGTCTGGCAGCATCTGTAGCGAGAGAAAAAAGCTAACGTTTTGAATCCAGATGACGCTTTGTCAAAGCACTTTCCAAAAGGTACCTCTAAATATTCATAATACCCTTTTTTAAATAAATATTTTGCTTGAGGCATTCATAACTAAACGTCAAAGACAATCAAAACCAAGACAAAAAAGAGAACAAACAGGAGATCATGTCATATTTGTAATGATATGTAGACATGTAACCAATGGGTAATCAGAACTAGACATGTAACCAATCAGACCACCCAGCTGTGGCATCACCACTAGAGGGCATTACACGACCACTATAAAACACAACACACACAGGCTGTCCGCCTCACCCAGCAGAGACTGGAGGAACAGGAGTGTAGCATACATCTCACGGCACCACATGTGGCCTAGATAAAGTTTGTACAGCTAGTCAAGTTTACTGTGTTACTAGAGTTAGATCAGCAGAGTGTCGAACTCATTAGCTTTGCCGTTACTAAATAAATACTTTCAACTCACTTTGAGGACTGGAGTATCTTTCAACATTGTCTATGGTTAGTAGTGACTTATGTTACTCAAATAACATAACATAATAATAGTAACCAACCTTCCCTACCAGTTCCCCCCACCCTCTCTGCCTCCACCGTTTCATATTAACCCCACAGCCCCCACCCTCCACTCCTGCTTCCACCTTTTCTTATTAGCCCCAGAGGGCCCCCCAACCGCCTCCCACCTGCCCCCACATGATCACTGCTGACTCAGCTCTCCTGGAAGAAGTCAATAAACGGTTTCCATTCCGGGCAAACCCTTCCACCAATCCCATCAAGGCAAACTTAATTTTCTCCAGCCGAAGGAAATGTGCGAAGTGACTCATCCACCCCCCTCCCCCGCGGTTTTGGTGGCTCCGAGTCCCTCCACCCGATCAGGATCTGTCTCCGGGCTACCAGAGAGGCAAAGACCAGAACGTCGGCCTCTCTCGCCCCTGGACTCCTGGGTCTTCCGAAGATGATGCATTCACCCTCTTCAGAATCTCCTCCCATAATCCAGCCTCCAACTCTCTCTCCCCCCCCCCCCCCAGCTCCTCCTCCCACTTACGCTTAACTACTCCCTATCGGGGCACCCTCCCAATCCATTAATTCTTTCTAAATCTGTGACACCCTGCCCTCACCAAGCTCTGTTTTCAACAGCACCTTATCCTGCAACCTCATGTGCGGCAGATCAGGAAAGGGCAGCACATGTTTTCTCGCGTAGTTTCACACCTGTAAGTATCGGAACCCGTTGGGCAACTCGTACTCCTCTACCAGTCCCTACAAGCTCGGGAAGCAGCCCCCCACGAATAGATCCACAAACTGCTCGATCCACGCCTGCTGCCAACCCTGGAACCCCGCGTCCAGCCCCCTGGGAACGAACCAGTGATTCCTACAGACTGGACCCCAAATTGAAGCCCCCTCCAGCCTCAGGTGCCGCTGCCATTGTCCCCACACCCTCGGGGCCGTCACCACCACCAGACTAGCTGAGGAGAATGGCAGAGGTGCCATCAACTGTTCCTCCAGGCTAGTGCCCTAACACGAGGCTGCCATCATCCAATCCCATATTGACACCTCCCCACAACTGACATCCATGCCATGACTATATTTGCCACCCAGGGGCCAGTCAGAGGCCCCCTCTCCCATCAGCTTTTCCAGCATTCTGGCACATGCGTGGCAGCGTCCGCTTGCTCGATGCCTTCAGGCATCCCTACAATTCTCAAGTTCTGCATCCGGGAACGGGTCTCAAGGTCCTCTCCCTTCTCTGTTGCCACTTCTGGGTCTCCCTCATTACTCCTACCTCGGCCGCCAACGAAACCAACTGCTCCTCGTGCTCCCCCACTGCCTCCTCCACTTTTCAGATGGCCTGACCCTGAGACTCCATCATCTGCTCCATTCGATCGATTCAGATATACAGCCTTGGCTAGGTCATCATGGGCCTCTCTCCCATGCTGGCTGAACTTCTTGTTTCAGAAGTCCACCAGTTGATTCACCAATCATTGGATAGGCAGTGCAGGCCGTTTACCCTCCACCATCTTAAGCTATGGCGCACGAAGATTCTCCTGCTCCAGCTGCTCCCTTCTTCTCAACCCACTTCTGGTCCGTGGATCCATCCACCAGTGCCACCAATGGAGTCAGACTTCCCTCTGGCAAGCCCTACACTGTCTTCAGCCACACATCCAACCTCCGAACGGGGAAAAGGTCCGAAAAACCAGCCTCGAGCGGGAGCTGCCAATTGTGCGACCGCTCACACCATGGCTGCCATCGGAAGTCCACAATAGCCTCTTTAGAATAAAATTTCATAGAATCACTACAGTGCAGGAGGAGGCCATTCGGCCCAGCGAGTCTGCACCGACCCTCTGAAAGAGCCCCTACTAGAGGCTGGTTTAGCACACTGGACCAAATCACTGGCTTTTAAAGCAGACCAAGCATGGCCAATCCACCTAACCTGCACATCTTGATCCCTGGCCATGCTGATCTCATTGAAACATGGAAAACTGCAAAGTGTTTTGACAGGCTAAGCGCTGAGAGGTTGATTTCCCTGTCTGGAAAATCTAGAACATTGGGGTGGAGGGGGAGGTCTCAGGAAATCAAAGGATATGGGGAGGAGGTGGGAAAGTGGAGTTGAGGCAGAGATCAGCACTGACCGTATTAAATGGTGCAAGGGCCAGAAGGTCTACTGCTACTCTTATTTCTTGTGTTTTTACAGTGCAGTTTCTTATGGCGACTGAACATGTTTGCCTCTGCTTGCCATTCATCAGTAGAGCAGCATTAATGCCTAATGTTCAAATGATTGCAGCTCAAACTGCTTTTCTCTTTGACCTGAAAAGAACCATTCACAACAAAAAGGTTCTTGGATGAATCAAAAGGCACGTAGACCTGCGATGGCATTGGTGTGTCAGTTTGCTTTGGGAGTAAACTAATTGCTTTCAAAATGGAGGGAGGTTCCCCTTTATCTGCACGCGTGGATAAGGGGTTACTTGCTGGGAGGCACAGAGCATCTCTCCCGCAGCCAGTTAGGAATCTCTCTACATGCCCTCTTCTTCCTTCAAACACCTGAGATAAGACAATTCCCATTGGAGAAACTCATTACTGTCAAGCTGGGGGCAAAAAAGAACAAATCAAGTTGGATAAAGTGGCACAAAGGGTCATGCTATTGGCCGAAAGAAAACCATCAAAATCATCAAGAAATAATTGGAGATGCAAATCTAATCATCTCTCTATCGTCAACAGTTGTAGAAAATCTACATTTGGTGGAAGTCCAAAACCAGAGCTAGAAATGTAATAATAATAATCTTTATTATTGTCACAAGTAGGCTTACATTAACACTGCAATAAAGTTACTGTGAAAAGTCCCAATTGCCACCCTCTGATGCCAGTTCAGGTACACTGAGGGAGAATTCGGAATGTCCAATTCACCTAACAAGCACGTCTTTCGGGACTTTTGGAAGGAAGCCGGAGAATCCGAAGGAAATTCGCACAGATATAGGGAGAACATGGAGACAGTCACCAGAAACACCTTTACCCAGAGAGTGTTTAGAATGTGGAATTGCTGTCACATGGAGTGGTTGAAACAAAGAGCAGAGATTAGGGCAGCACGTGGAGCAGTGGTTAGCACTAGGGCTGTGGCGCTGAGGACCCGGGTTCGAATCCTGGCGCTGGGTCACTATCCGTGTGGAATTTGTACATTCTCCCCATGTCTGCGTGGGTTTCACCCCCACAACCCAAAGATGAGCAGGTTAGGTGGATTGGCCATGTTAAAATTGCCCCTTAATTGGGGAAAAAATAATAATTGGTTACTCTAAATTTATTTAAAAAGCAGAGGTACATTAGGAGGGAAGTTAGATAAACAAACATTGGGGGGTGGGGTGAGGAATAATGTTAGATGAAATAGGGATGGAAGGAGGCTCGTGAGCATGAAGACTGCCGTAGACCTGTTGGGCTGAATGGTGTGTTTTGTGCTGCAAATACTATGCAATGTGTATTTTTTAATTTGATGGCCTTTAAAGGCAACACGTTGTACATCTGAGTTTTGGAGAGTGATGTGTCCGCCATCTCAGTCAAAAAAGATATTGACATTTAAGCGTCAGCTAAAGATGGTCCTGGATTAAACCATTTTAAAAAGCCCCTGGTTGATACTTATGCCTTCGCTTCCTAGTTGCCCCACTGTCACCCCGCCCCCCACTACCTGCTGATTCATGTAGGATCTTCCATGAGTAATGTGTATTAATGTAAAGACTTGCTTTTAAAATAACAATGAAGCGGTCAGTGGAACCAGCGACTGTGGTGTTAACAACTGCATTTCTTTCTTTGAAACTCTGATTTCTCAATGGTAGCTGCCTTATTATATAAATAACGTCTCGCAGTTAGTAATACGATCCAGTCTCATTTTCCATTTTTGTTCTGGAATCTTGAGAAAAAAAACTCTGATTCACACAGGTCCTTTGTTAGAGAATTCGTTAGGGTCTGTGCAAAGCCTGATATAAATAGTAACTTAGTATTTGTGTTTGTGATAATCTCTAGAGAGGGTATTTTTAACTGCACATAATGTTTATGATAGGAAATTCTTCAGATACTAATTCTCCCACTCCTAGCATTGCTTTTTTTGTCCAACTCTTGTAATGTTCAAGGTTATAGTGAGTCTGTTTGAATGCAGTGCCTGGTTAGAAAATGCTAACCGTGGCACTTTACAATCTATTGGGAATCCTGCAGGTTTCTTGGGTATATCGGTCTCTAAACTAGATATCGTACTGAGCTGTCAGCACAAATGTTTATATTGAATGAATGCTTTATTTCTGCAACACATGGAACTATTGCTTGAGGAACAGCAACAGTAAGCCAGCAAATTTTATACTCCCAAGGAAATGCCCCCTCTCTGCACTAGCCCATTACAGCATTGCCAGGACCGTCAATTGGCTAAGAATGACCGTTTTAAGAGCAAACTGGTATTGAATGGTCATGTAAAGATCCAGGCAGCAGAAAAGTGGAACAAAGATTACTTTAGCTCATACTGAACTGAGTGGCCATGGATCGTATTTTGCATTTCTGTGTTTGTCTGCACATCATCGTTACATGGCTTTTTTCCCCACTCGTTTAATTCTGATAAATCCTTTTCAAAAGACGCTGCACCGTAGACAGTCGGAATCACACATCGGGGTAGAAGGGGAAAGTGATCTCTCAGCATGTGGCTAGTAGATTACTCTGGGCGAGGGCAAAATGTTACCTTTGGAGTCAGACATAGGAAGTTTCCCCATTGGCTGAGGGTGAGATGTTACATTGCGTGACAATTCTCCATTGGCTGAGGGAGCAATTGCCGGCTGGCCAACCTTTCACCGAATCCAGGCTTTGTGAAATTCCTGCCAACTGAGATTTCAACCAGAAACAGGCGGAATTTTCCCCACTGCCACCACCTCTCCTTCTGCCACTGTGTGTTTCTCAGCAGCGGAGGCAGCTCGTCATTGGCCTTTGGCGGGATCTTCTGGTTCCGACGATGCCTACGGCCTTTTGCATGGCTCGCCCGTCCTGCCGCCTGGGAAACCGCTGTGGAGGGGGCCACCTTCGGTGGGACCGGAATATCCCACCTGAGGGCAGGACCGGAAAATCCCACCCAGTGTCTATCCCCTTAGTAAATAACAGCGCAATGGCCGGGATTCTCTGACCTCGCCAACGGCTGGGAGTTTTGGCTGAGCGCCAAGTTCTCTGTTCTTGCTGGCAGCAGTGTTGGGGCGAACTCTGGTTGGAGAATCCCAGCCGATATGTTTTCATAAAGGCTGACAACCCATGGTGATTCCACCATGGAACTGCTAAAAGGACACTACATCCGACCGGTGAATCAAGTTTACGCTCGGCACTTGCTGGCTACGAGGCAGCAGACCTGGTGACTTGTTAGACAAATTTTACCATGTGCTCCTTGTACTGGGGAGCAACTGCTGCTGCCCGCAAGTTTCTGCTAATGAGCACACCGAACTGTTGGTCCGAGACGCTTTTGTTGCGGGTATGCAGTCCCCACAAATCTGCCAGAGACTTTTAGAAAAGAAGACTTTGAGCCTCACGGAGGCACGGGCCCTCGCGAACTCACTAGACGTTGCTTACCGAAATGCCCGCTCATACGCCCCCGACCGTGCAGCGGCCCCCTGGGCAGCGTGGAATTCTTCTTCCCTTATGGACTCTGAATCACCTCAGGCCTGCGCTGCGAGACGCCCTGGAAACCCCGCTGGGCCCTGTTGCTATTTTTGTGGACAGGCAAAACACCCCCGACAGCGTTGCCCAGCCCGATCGGCAAAGTGCAAGGGCTGCGGTAAGAAGGGCCATTTTATGTCAGTCTGCCAAGCCAGGGTGGTCGCTGCGGTCCCGGGCGGCGACTGTGGGACGCCGCCCCAACTCTCTCCACGGGCCCCGTGCGGCCCGCGAACTTCACAGTCCTCCTCCCCCAACGCCACATGCGGCCTCCGGGCGCCGCCATCTTGTTCGTCCGACGCCACGTGCGGGGGGCGGGCACCACCATTTTGTCCATCCCCGCCATATGCGACCAGTGGGCGCCGCCATCTTGGACCGGCTCCGAGGACCCCAGCGCGGGTGACTACGCACCGCCCGATGACGTCTCTGATCTCCTGCCACGACTAGCATCAGTCACCTTGGACTGGTCTCGACCCCACACCATCTCTACAGCGACGTCGAAGGTGCTGATCAACGGGCACAAAACGTCCTGTCTGATCGACTCTGGGAGCATGGAGAGTTTCATACACCCCGACACGGTAAGACGCCGTTCTCTTCCTGTTCATCCCGTCAATCAAAAAATCTCCCTGGCCTCGGGCTCCCATTTGGTTGAGATAAAGGGTTATTGTGTAGCGAACCTCACAGTCCAGGGGAGGGAGTTCAAGAATTCCAGGCTCTAAGTCCTCCCCCACCTCTGCGCGGCCACACTCCTGGGATTAGACTTCCAATGTAACCTCCAGAGTCTAACATTTAAATTCGGCGGCCCTATACCTCCTCTCACTGTCTGCAGCCTCACGACCCTCAAAGTCGATCCCCCATCCCTGTTTGCAAACCTCACCCCGGATTGCAAACCCAATTGCAAAGAGGGGGAAAGTTTAAGGGAGATGTGCGGGGAAAGTTTAAGGGAGATGTGCGTGGAAAGTTTTTTACGCAGAGGGTGGTGGGTGCCTGGAACGCTTTACCAGCGGAGGTGGTAGAGGCGGGCACGATAGCATTATTTAGGAGGCATCTAGACAGGTATATGAACGGGCGGCAACAGAGGGAAGTAGACCTTGGAAAATAGGAGACGGGTTTAGATAAAGGATCTGGATCGGCGCAGGCTGGGAGGGCCAAAGGGCCTGTTCCTGTGCTGTAATTTTCTTTGTTCTTTGATACAATGCCCAGGATCAGGTCTTCATCAGGTCCGAGGTCCGGCGGCTTCTGAAGGAAGGGATCATCGAGGCTAGTAACAGCCCCTGGCGAGCACAAGTTCTGGTGGGAAAGACCGAGGAGAAGAATAGGATGGTCATAGACTACAGTCAGACCATCAACAGGTTTACGCAACTAGATGCATACCCTCTTCCCCCTTATATCCGACCTGGTCAACAGGATCGCGCAGTATAAGGCCTTCTCCACGGTAGACCTGAAGTCTGCCTACCACCAGCTCCCCATCCGCGCGAGCAATCGCAAGTACACTGCGTTCGAGGCGGACGAGCGTCTCTACCCCTTCTTAAGGGTTCCCTTCGGTGTCACAAACGGGGTCTTGGTCTTCCAGCGAGAGATGGACTGAATGGTCGACTGATACGGTTTACGGGCAACATTCCCGTATCTCGATAATGTCACCATCTGCGGCCACGACCGGCACGACCACGACACCAACCTCCGCAAATTCCTCCAAACTGCAAAACTCCTGAATTTGACCTACAATAAAGAAAAATGCGTGTTTAGCACCGACCGTCTAGCCATCCTCGGCTACGTAGTGCGAAATGGAGTGATAGGCCCCGACCCGGAACGCATACGTCCCCTGATGGAGCTCCCCCTCCCTCACTGCTCCAAGGCCCTGAAGCGCTGCCTCGGTTTTGTCTCCTACTACGCTCAGTGGGTCCCCAATTACGCCGCCATAGCCCGTCCTCTCATACAAACTACCACTTTCCCCCTGTCGACAGAGGCCTGCCAGGCCTTCAGCCGCATCAAAGCGGATATCGCAAAGGCCACTATGCGTGCTATCGACAAGTGCCTCCCCTTCCAAGTCGAGAGCGACGCGTCTGACGTAGCTCTGACAGCCACCCTCAACCAAGCGGGCAGACCCGTGGCCGTCTTCTCGCGCACCCTCCATGCTTCCGAAATCCGCCACTCCTCGGTCGAGAAGGAAGCACAGGCCATAGTAGAAGCTGTGTGTCTTTGGAGGCATTACCTGGCCGGCAGAAGGTTTACCCTCCTCACCGACCAACGGTCGGTGGCCTTCATGTTCGGCAATGCACAGCGGGGCAAGATAAAAAATGATAAGATCTTGCGGTGGAGGATCGAGTTATCCACCTACAGCTACGAGATCCTGTATCATCCCGGGAAGCTAAACGAACCTCCTGATGCCCTATCCAGCGGCACATGTGCCAACGCACAGGTGGACCGCCTCCGAGCCCTCCACGAGGACCTCTGCCACCCGGGGGTCACTCGCTTCTTCCATTTTGTGAAGACGCGCAACCTGCCCTACTCCATCGAGGAGGTCAGGTCACCAGAAACTGCTACATCTGCGCGGAGCGCAAGCCGCACTTCTATCGCCCAGTAAAAGCGCATCTGATCGAGGCTTCCCGTCCCTTTGAACGCCTCAACATGGACTTCAAAGGTCCCCTCCCCTCTACCAATCGCAACACGTACTTTCTCAATGTAATTGATGAGTACTCCCGGTTCTCGTTCGCCATCCCCTGCCCCGACATGACCACAACCACGACCTGTTCGGGTTCCCCGCCTACATACACAGTGATAGGGGATCCTCCTTCATGAGCGACGAACTGCGTAAATTCCTGCTCAGCAAGGGCATTGCCTCAAGCAGGACGACCGGGTATAACCCCCGGGGTAACGAACAGGTTGAGAGGGAGAACGGTACGGTATGGAAAACCGTCCTCCTGGCCCTACGGTCCAGAAATCTCCCAGTCTCCCGCTGGCAGGAGGTCCTCCCAGACGCCCTGCACTCCATCCGGTCTCTGCTCTGCACTTCAACTAATCAAACACCTCACGAACGTCTCCTTGTCTTCCCCAGGAAGTCTTCCTCAGGGACCTCGTTCCTGACCTGGCTGGCAGCCCCCGGGCCCATCCTGCTCCGGAAATACGTGCGGGTGCACAATTGGGACCCGTTGATTGAGAGGGTCCAACTGCTCCACGCTAACCCACAATACGCGTACGTGGAGTACCCCAACGGCCGACAAGACACGGTCTCTCAACGGGACCTAGCGCCCGCCGGACCTCCTCCATCACCCTCGTCACCAGCCCCCCCCCCCGCACTGGCACCCCTCACCGTAGCCCCCTTCCCTGGACAACCATTTCCCCCACAGGCTATGCTGGGACCCCCCCACCTACAACTGCACTCTACAGACGCTCCCCTCCCTGGTCCGCCAACCCCCTCACCTGCGCCGCCTAGAGGACTAGACGCCCCCACCCCGGCCCGACCATCCTCACCAGCGTCGTCTAGAGGTGTTGAAGCCACCATGAGAACCGGATCATCGCTCTCGGAGTCATGGATGCCCGCATCTCCATCGACGTCTCCGCCGAAGCTCCGTCGATCGCAGAGGACGTCCAAGGCTCCCGATCGCCTGAT
Organism: Scyliorhinus canicula; assembly: GCF_902713615.1. Classification (NCBI taxonomy): domain Eukaryota; kingdom Metazoa; phylum Chordata; class Chondrichthyes; order Carcharhiniformes; family Scyliorhinidae; genus Scyliorhinus; species Scyliorhinus canicula. The sequence continues at coordinate 116,767,183 of NC_052156.1, read as the reverse complement.
CGAGTCAATATGAACTATTGATGGGCCTTTTTTTTCTCCTTTTGTTACACACGCCATGTATATAAACACAATTTCTGTCTCTGCAAATAGTTACGGGCCAGTGGGCAGCCGCCGTTCGAGAGGAGTGTAGTACCATACCACTAGTCATACTACCAGTAAGTTATCCCACCCGCACGGACTGCCAGTCATGGCTGGTCGGCCAAGCAGGCCCCCCCCCCCCCCCCCCCCCCCCCCCCCCGGTTCCGTTCTCAACAGGGGGTGAATGTGGTAGTATGACTAGAGGTACTACGGTACCTGGGACTGCTGAGCCACCATTGGTGGAGAAGGCTCACTGCTCATTGGCCCAATGGTTTGTATTTCATTGGTCAGAGTGTACGGTAGCTCCGCCCAGTGAGGCGGAGTATAAGAACCCGTGTTTCCCTGCAGCCTGCCTTTTCTGTACTCGCGCCGCTGGGGAAACATCTTGTCAATTAAAGCCTTCAATTCGGACTACATCCCTGTTTCAGTAGTTATTGATTGCGCATCAATACTGTGTTTTCTTCAATTAGGCCTCTGTGGATTTATGCTGTGCAGAATTAAACGGCCTTGCCCAAGCTGCTGATATTAATTCTCTTTTTAAGTTTGACCCACTCAGGAAGTTAAGGATAGTACTAGAATGAAAGAAGAGAGAGAGAGCATCAAGCCTGAGCATGAGAAACCACCAAAGGGTCACCAAATCGTTGATAAAAAGGGAAAAAAATAGAATGAGAGTAAACGAGCCAGAAACATAAAAAAACGACTTTAAGAGGTTTTACACATAAAAGAGAAGAGAGTAACTAATGTAAATTGGTTACTTAAGAGCATAAGTTGGAGAAATTATCCTGGGGAATGAAGATATGGCAGTGGCTTTGAACAAATAATTTGTGTTTGTCTCTACATTTGCTGACGATACAAAGCTGTGTGGAAAAGTAAGTTGTTGGAGGGGACATAGAGAAGTTGCAAAGATATATAGACAGGTAAGCGAGTGAGCAATGAGATAATGTAGGAAAATGTGGAATTATTCACTTTGGTCATAAGAATAGAAAAGCAGATTTTTTTTGAAAAAAGGACAGAAACTTGCCAGTGTTGATGTTCAAGGTGACTTGGGTGTGCTTGTACAAGGATCGCAGAAGGTTAGCATGTAACTGCAGCAAGCAATTAGGAAGGCAAATGGCATGGAAGCATAGAAACGTTAGAGCACAGAAGGAGACCATTCGGCCCGTCTTGCCCATGCCAGCCTGAGGACACCCAGGTGTGCTCTTTCTAACCCTACCTTCCTTCGCCTGGTCCATAGCCCCGTAGCTTAGAGCACTTAAGGTGCAGATCCAGGTACTTTTTAAAAGAGTTTATGGTCTCTGCCTCCACTACCAACTTGGGCAGCGGATTCCACTACCATCTGGGTGCCATCTGGGTGGGTAATAAGGTTCTTCCTCATGTTCCCTCTATACCTTCTGCCACCTATCTTGAATCTATGTCCCCTGGTTCTAGAATTCTCCACCAAGGGAAACAATTTTATCCTGTCCACCCTATCTCTTCCCCTCATAATATTGTACACCTCAATTAAGTCATCCCTTAGCCTACTTTGTTCCAAGAAAAATAACCCCAGCCTATCCAATCTCTCCTCCTAGCTGCACTTTTCTAGCCCTGGCAACATTCTTGTAAACCTCTGCACTCTCTCTCTCTCTCTCTCTCGAGCAATAATGTCCTTCCTGTAATGTGGCAACCAGAACTGCACACAGTATTCCAGTTGTAGCCTCGTCAGTATATTGTACAATTCCAACATTATATCTTTACTTTTATATTCTGCACTCTGCCAATGAGGGAGAGCATTACATATGCTTTCTTAACAACCTTGTCAACTTGAACTGCTGCCTTTAGGGACCTGTGAATTTGGATGGCAAGTCTCTTACTTCATATTAAGCATGTTAGCCTTTATTGCAAGATGATTTGGAGTAAAGGAGTAAAGAAGCCATATCTAGAATATTGTGTGCGGTTTTGATCCCCACATTTAAGAAAGGATATACTTGCATTAGAGGCGGTACAGTGAAGGTTAAAGCGTCATAGGGACTGAAAACAATGGGCGAGATCTTCTGGCTGTTCATGCTGATGGGATCTTCCAGTCACACCGAAGGCGCACCCCCACCGTGAGGCTCCTGCCGGCGTGAGGTGGATTTAATGGGAAACCCCATTGACAGTGGCAGGGCCAGAAGATCCTGCTGTCAGCCAACGGCGATGGGCTGCTTCTCACCACCGAGGAACACCGAGGCCAGAGAATCTCTCCCATTAACTCTGTTCCTCGCTCCACAGGTGCTGCCAGATCTGCTGAGCATTTCCAGAATTTTCACTAGATTGGTCTCTGGATGGTTGGTTTTGTTCTATGATGAGAGGCTGACTGGGTCCACATTCTTTGGGGATTAGAAAAATGAGAGGTGATCTTATTGAAACATACATGATCCTGAGTGGGCTTCATTGAGTAGACACTGAGAGACTGTTCCCATATATCTGTCAACTTTGACAAACAGTCATCCAGACTCGAAACATTATCTCCCTTCTCTCTCTACAGATGCTGTCAGACCTGCTGAGATTGTCCAGTATTTTATATTTTTGTGTGAGAGATTGTTTCCACTGGTTGATGAATGTAAAAATGGGTGTGTGGGGTACTGTTTCAGTATAAGGGGTCAAACATTTAAGATTACGATGAGGAGAAAATTCTTCACTCAAAGTGTTGTGAATCTTTGGAATTCTCTATCCCAAAGGATTGTGGATACTCCATTGTTGGATACAACTAAGGCTGAGACAGACAGACATTTGGTCACTTAGGGAATCCAGGGATATGGCGGGTGGGCAGGAGAGTGGAGATGAAGCTCAATATCAGCCATGATCGCATTGAAGGGCAGAGCAAGCTCCACGTGCCTTGTCGTCCACACCTGCTCCTATCTCTTGTGTTTTTGTCATCTCTTAAAATGAGAATGTTAATAAGATAGAATTGAAGTCTTCCCATTTCAGACACCCAGGCTTGCTTTTCAGTCACCCATGGGGGCAGATTTTGATTTGGGTGAGCCTTGAAAATAGTTGTCTCTGAAGACTCCATGACATGCTGGTTTTTTTTAATGGAGGTCAGTAGGGGGAGCCTGTAACCCACATACCTTTAATTAACTTGCTGCCAAGCTCATTGAACTGCTTGCTCATGGGCTGGAGAGTAGCAAAATCAAATTTGTAATGCTAAGAAGGTGAAGAGTGAACTGTCTGGGACACGATGCTGCACAGATGTCGGGGTCACAATGGGGAGCCATTATTGATTGTGGCTGCTGCTGAAAAATCATTAAATAAAATGGAAAGCCAAACTGAGGCCTCATGCGGTGGGACAAATTTGCTCTCGCTTGAGCAGAGAGGATTAAGTACCTGATGAATGAGCATTTGGGCACTTAACTATGAGGCTGCTGGTCCAATGCCCTCTGGCCTGCTCCAGTGTGCACAACATCGACAAACACAGTCATGGCTGTCATCTGCCTTTGATAATCCCCTTCAGAACTAGTTCTTGCTTTCCGGCAATGTGCGACCCAACCAACTGGACGCCGTAGTCCCCTCCGGTCCAATTGGGGTCTTGACATTTAAAAGTGGTATTGCATCACTGATGTTGACAAGGTGCTGAACCAGGCTCTGGAAATGACCTGGGTGTTGGGTTCCAGTCCCCTGATTGAAAGTTCAGACCCCATTTAAGAAAGGATATATTTGCATTAGAGCAGTACAGTGAAGGTTCAAGCGTCATACGGACTGAAAACAATGGGTGAAATCTTCTGGCTGTTCATGCGTAAACCCAGAGTGAAAGATGCCTCTACAGCAGGGTTTCCAAAACGTTTTGAGCAGCGGACCCCTAGTGATCTCCCAGGAGCATCAGGGAACCCCATGCATTGTCATAATATCGACGCCACTTTTACCTCAAAATAGGTGCGAACACAGAAATCAAATGTAAACAAGTCTTTTCTGGCTATATCTGTGCATGTATTAGGAATTAGAAAAAGGCACATAGTGACTACATGGCCCCCTCACGTTAAACCAGGCCAAGCCACCCTCCTATGGTCCCAAAACATTAACTACTTTAGGAGTGGGTAATCTGATAATCTTTTTAAAATTCTCCTTTTAAAAAAAATACTTAAGTCTCTGACCTTTCGTTATTTTTAATAGGAGGAATGATGTTGGAAAACTCACATAAGACACACTAATGTTTCTCCCCTACTAAACACCCTCTCTCTCACACACACTCATCCCCTCTCTAATACACACTCAACCCCCTCTCTCTCACACACTGATGTACCATAAATTCGACTCAAGACACAATTAGGATCCGAACTGTGGCTTTAATCAGCTAGTTGTTAGCCCGGTGGTCGACTACAGAGAAAGGCCGACTACCGGGAACTCTGGGTACTTATAACCCGCCTCGGAGGTGGGGCCTACTTGCCTCTCGACCAATTGGAGAGCAGTCACATGACTAGTCCCAACCAATCGGACGAGAGGCACATGGCCAGCCAGAGCCAATGGGAAGCCAGTGCTCTGCACCAATGGCAGTGCTCATATCCATACCACCACACACACACACTCGCCCCCTCTCGAACACACACTCAACCCCCTCCCTCACACACTCACCCCCCTCTCTAACACACACACAACCCCCTCTCTCACACACTCACCCCCCTCTCTAACACACACTCACCCTCCTCTCTCACACACTCACCCCCTCTAACACACTCTCACCCCCTCTCTCACACACTCACCCCCTCTCTAACACACACTCACCCTCCTCTGTCTCACACACTCGCCCTCCTCTGTCTCACACACTCACCCTCCTCTTGTAATCGCTTGCAGGGCCTTCTGTGTTGGCCCAAGATGGCGGCGCCCAGGACCCGCACGTGGAGTCAGGGTCCCAGGATGGAGGTGCCCAGGTCCCGCACGTGGAGCCGGGGCCCCAACATGACGGCGCCCATGGCCCGCACATGGCGTCCGGGGCCCAAGGTGGCGTCGCCCGTGGGAACCTCGTGGCGGCCTGGGGCAGTGTCAGCGGCGTCTGTGGGCCAGTCGGGGCGGCTGGGAGTGAGGGTCGGGAAGACCGTGGGGCCGTTGCGGGGGCCGGGAGGCGGGCCGGAGAGGTCGGTGCGCGGCGCTGGGCCCTAGGGGGGCCCGGGGGGGGGGGAGCGATCCACGGGCACTGCGTGGAACAGCAGCGACTGACTTGGTTTGGCAGACCACCACATAGTGGCCCTTCTTCCCTCAGCTCTTGCACAGAGCGAAGCGGGCCGGGCAGGGCGGGCGGGGGTGCTCGGAGAGACCACAAAAATAGCAACGGGGCCCCGCTAGTTTGTCGGAGCGACCCGCGCCGCAAGCTTGGGGGGGTCGGGGTCCACGGAGGACGGGGGTGGCGCGTGCCATGAAGTCCAGGGGGTTGCTGCACGGCCGGGGGCGTATGCGCGGGCGTTCAGGTCAGAAACCTCCAGGGAGGTTGCAAGAGTCCGTGCCTCAGATAGGCTGAGGGTGTTCTTTTCCAGCAATCGTTGGCGGATAGGGGAGGATTGCATGCCAGCAATGTAAGCGTCTCTGATTAAAAGTTCCATGTGCTCAGTCGCTGAAACTTGGAGACATGCGCACGTTCTCCCTAGAGCTGCGAGGGCCTGGTAAAACTCGCGAGTGACTCACCAGGGAACTGTTGTCTAGTCGTCAGGAGATGCCGTGCGTATACTTCGTTGACCGGCTGGAGAAAGTGTCCTTTGAGAATCTCCATGGCCGCATCATAATCGCTTTCGTCCTCAATCATTGGGTAGATCGCTGTGCCCACACATGAGTGGATGATGTGGAGTTTCTGCTCCTTGGTGGGCTTGCCGGCTGCAGTTGTCAGGGAACTATTAAAACACGCCTGCCAGTGTTTAAAGATTGCAGATGCATTTGCAGCATGCGGGCTGGTGCGGAGGCAGTCAGGCTTGATGCGTAGCTCCATTCCAAAATTCTAGCTGATTAAATTGATGTACCATCAATTCAACTCAAGACACAATTGGATCCGAACTGTGGCTTTAATCAGCTAGTTGTTAGCCCGGTGGTCGACTACAGAGAAAGGCCGACCCCCGGGAACGCTGGGTACTTATACCCCGCCTCGGACGTGGGGCCTACTTGCCTCTCGACCAATTGGAGAGCAGTCACATGACTAGTCCCAACCAATCGGACGAGAGGCACATGACCAGCCAGAGCCAATGGGAAGCCAGTGTTCTGCACCAATGGCAGTGCTCATATCCATACCACCACACACTCACACTCGCCCCCTCTCGAACACACACTCAACCCCCTCCCTCACACATTCACCCCCCTCTCTAACACACACACAACCCCCTCTCTCACACACTCACCCCCCTCTCTAACACACACACAACCCCCTCTCTCTCACATACTCACCCTCCTCTCTCACACACTCACCCCCTCTCTAACACACACTCAACCCCCTCTCTGACACACACTCAACCCCCTCTGTCTCACACACTCACCCTCCTCTCTCACACACTCACCCCCTCTCTGACACACACTCAACCCCCTCTCTCTCACACACTCACCCTCCTCTCTCACACACTCACCCCCTCTCTCTCACACACTCACCCCCTCTCTCACACACACTCAACCCCCTCTCTCTCACACACATTTCCCCTCCTCTCACACACACACCATCTATGACACACACTCGCCCTCTTTCTCACACACACTCGCCCTCTTTCACACAACACTCACCCTTCTCTCTCTCACACACACTCTCCCTTCTCTCACACACACTCGCCCTTCTCTCACACACACTCGCCCTCTTTCTCACAACACTCACCCTTCTCTCTCTCACACACACTCTCCCTTCTCTCACACACACTCGCCCTTCTCTCACACACACTCGCCCTCTTTCTCACACACTCACCCTCCTCTCTCACACACTCACCCCCTCTCTGACACACACTCAACCCCCTCTCTCTCACACACTCACCCTCCTCTCACACACACACACCCCCTCTCTCTCACACACTCACCCCCTCTCTAACACACACTCAACCCCCTCTCTCTCACACACTCACCCCCTCTCTCTCACACATTTACCCTCCTCTCTCACACACACCATCTATGACACACACTCGCCCTCTTTCTCACACACACTTGCCCTCTTTCTCACAACACTCACCCTTCTCTCTCTCACACACACTCGCCCTTCTCTCACACACACTTGCCCTCTTTCTCACACACATTTTACCCTCCTCTCTCACACACACGCACACCATCTCTCACACACACTCGCCCTTTTTCTCACACACACTCGCCCTCTTTCTCACACACACTCTCTTTCTCACACACACTCGCCCTTTTCTCTCACACACACTCACCCTCCTCTCTCACACACACTCACCCTCCTCTCTCACACACACTCACCCTCCTCTCTCACACGCACTCACCCCCTCTCTCACACACTCACCCTCCTCTTTCACACGCACTCACCTCCTTTCTCACACACTCGCCCTCCTCCCTCACACGCACTCACCCCCTCTCTCACACACACTCACCTCCTCTCCCACACACACACTACCCCCAACACACATGCTCACACGTCTTGCACACACACGCCTTGCACACACACACACTCTTTGCCCCCCCCCCCACATACACTCACTCACCCCCTCTCATACACACTCAACCCCCCCTCACACACGCATTCACCCCCCCCACACACATACACTCCTCCTCTCTAACACATACACTCACTCCTCGCGCACACACACTCTTTCCCACCCCCCCACACACACTCATTCCCACCTCCCCACACACACTCACCCTCTCTCATACACACACACCCCCTTTCTCTCACACACACAAACTCAGACACTCACCCCCTCTCACAAACACAGTTACCCGCAACTCTCACATATGCACACTCATCGCCAACTCTTACAAGCATCTCTTTGAGGCCCGAACCCCACCCCCACCCTGGGCTTTACTGGGCAACCACAAGATAGAATAAGCCAAATGGGTCAATCAAAGAATTGCCTCTCTGATCACTGGATGCTAATAGGCTTGCTCCAAGAGGCCTTGCACTGATTGACACCTATTTAATTGCTGTTGGTACAGAGGCTGGTGCCTGCAGTGCAAGGTTTAGTGCGTGTACCGTTTGTTTTTTAGTACAACTGTGTTGTGAACTGTTTTAATCATCGAAGTAGTATCCTACACCCCCCCCCCCCCCGTACGTTGGTACTGAGGGAAGGGTACCTTGTTTCTCCAACACAAAATTAGCATTTGTACTGTTTGGCCGTGTACATATTTTTTTACTGTTTTAATAAAAAGATATGCTGTTAGTATTTTAAAAATTGATCGGTTGGTTCTTTTGAAAAGACGTTTGCCGGTCACATGGCAGGTGCCAGTTCCAAGAAATCCTAGGGATCCTTCGTGGACACCCATGACTTGTGAACCCATGCTCTACTGTATCCCAGCTCTACCCTCAGAAAAGCAATATTTACTTCACAGGAGTGACACTTTGGATGAGATTTTCTGGCCCTTCCTGCCAGCAGGATCGTCTGGTCCCGCTATAGGCAGCTCCCCAGGGTGGGTTCCCCAGCAGTGTCTTCAATTCAGTAGTTATGAGGAACTTTGTGATTTCCTGATGGTGTGAACAAAGCTATATAACTGCAAGCTCTTTCACAATGATATACTTTATATTGCTGAACACAAAATACATCTAAACTACCTCTGTTTATTCAAAATCACGCCCTAGCTGTACAGAATTTTCCAGCTCCTCCAGACCTGTTGTGCTTTGATACCATCAGTAACAGTGACCAGGAAAACAAATCCAAGTAAAACATACAGCAATTTAAAAAAAACTTTCCAATCAGTATGTTGCACTGATTAAATTGTTCTGTGTGGCCTGTGAACTTAATTCCAGGCCAAGGAAGATCCTAAGCAAAAGAACGTGAAAGTCTAATGTTAATTAAATATGTTTCAATGAATGTAAACTGGCATATAATTAATTTCCTGAGATTCTGACCCGGATCTTTCTGTGTGCTGAGTTCATCGCCAGGAAATGAGTAATGGGAAGCAGGCACATTCTGAACTGACAGGAAGTCAGCATTTCCAAGAGGACACACTATGTTTTGAGAATACTCCAACATAGTACGTGAGCCACGAATAATTTGATGTGTTGGTAGAACATTTTTGCCTGTTTTCTTTTTAAATTTTCTCCCAGAGTTTTGGCTCGAAACATTTTTGTTTTTGGTTTTGCCATAACCCCGTTTGGAAAAAACGGAATTCCAATCGGGATTCCTAATTTTTCCCTGTTGTTTGGAGAATGAAAACGTGGGTGAAAGGATTCAGGTCAGGTCAGATTCCATCTGAGGTGGTTCTCCTTGCCCACCTTCAGAAGTGATGTCTACATGCAGAACTACAGAATATATAAAGGAAACTATATTTTTTTTCAGGTTTCTGTTCACAAAATAAATAGTGGCAAGATTGTTCGCTCCTACCACCTGGCCTCCATTCAAACTCTGCCATTGAAGCGCAGCACCAAGTTTCTCTGACTTCTATGTATCTAGTTCATCCCAAATTGCCACAGGAAGCTCTCAATATGAGTCATTAAATTAACAATTGTGTGGAGCTCATGGACTTTGAGACCACCTATTCAGCGGCCGTTGCTACTTCCCTCTCTTTCCCTAGTTTACTAAACCAAACATCCGGAAAGCTCCCCTGCCTGAATTCTCAATCTTTCTCATATTTCTCTTTCATCTCCCTGCATAAGCTCATCTTGTCCATGAGGCCCACCCCCTGTCATCTCTATCCCATTTCCACCAGACTGCTTAATTTCATTAAGATAAAAGCAAATCATTGCGGAGGCTGGAATATGAAACCAAAATAGAAAGATCTTAAAACCTTTCCCGGCAGAGAGAACGGAGCTAATGTTTCGAGTCTGGATGACTCTTTGATTTTGCCCCAACTGTCATTCATGGCCTCTGTTAATTGACCGTCTTATGGGTTCCCTCTCCTCAGATACTTCCTCCCACCTCTTCAAATTCACAAATATCACCCTACCCTTCTATAAGCATATGCTTGACCACTCTCTCCTCTCAAACCACTGCCCCATCTCCAAATTCCCGTTCCTCTCCAAAGCCACTGCCCAAATCCATTTTCTACAGCTCCATGTTTGGAACCCTCCAACTTGTGCACGCTGCCTAAGAATTTAAAGAAGTCTTATCAAGTCACAAATTACATCCTATGTGATTGCGATAAAGGTAAACAATCCCTCTTCATCTCTTTCAGCCTGCCTGCAAACTTTGACATGACTGGTGACATCATCCTCAACCAATGCCTCTCTACTATCATCCATTTGGATGGGACTGCGCACACCTTTCCATTCTTACCTATCCGGTCATAGCCAATGTATTACTGGCTTCTCTTCTTTCCTTCGCACCATTATCTCCAGTGTCCCCTAAATATATTGGTCTGTTTCTATTTCTCATCTACATACTGTATCATTGGCGACATCAACCAAAAATAAAGCATAATTTTCACATTTTTATAAAATAATATAAAATAAAATTTGAACTTCTCCTAATAACTGAAAGAATTACATCATGAGATTTCATGCTTTAAACAAAACCTTTACTGTGTAAGTGTTAAACTAAGTAAGTATTACTAAGTTTACACTATAATTTGTAAACACTTATTCTTTAAGCCCAAAAACCCAACATTACTATTCTTATTTTTTTTTTAACTTCCCAAACGTCCCCTTATGCTTTACAGGATCCTATGTGTTTATTCAATTCTCCTGAGACTAAACCAAGATGTGCTGCAGCTCTCAGGAATTCAGTTTGATTCTCCTCCGTGTACCCACTACTCTTTAAGATATGAAATATCCTGGGGTCCTTCCAGCAGCGTACAGCTAGGTAAAACTCATACTCCACTTCAACACTTCACGATTGTGGACTCCCCATCTCAAGCAAGGGTTTCACTTCATTGTTGCACAGTCTCTCTAAATTGAAAAACACTGTTGATTCCTGACAGGCTTCAGAAGATTATAAGCACCAACCAAACTCTCAGAGATAAATCCAAATGAAAAAGAGACCTCCGTGCATAACCTATTGCTGTAGCAGCATGGCAAACCAGGGATGCTCCAGATAGAAATTTACATTAATTATCTCCAACTCACAGACCTTGCTTTGGAAAACTGTATGAATAGTCCCTTATTGAGACAGCTGTAGACTCTCTGTCTCCATCACGAAGCCTGAGAAACCCATTGTTTGGTGTCCTCCCACTTCCAACTCTGATCTTATTAAATAAACATAGGCCATCCTTTAAATTGGTATGTTTCCCACCTTCTTAACTGTTGTTTTAATTTATCCTGCATTTAAGAAATTCAATCACGAAACTAAAAATTATATTCCTAAACCAGATACATCATGAAATTACATTTGCTTACCAACATATAGCTGATGGCACCCAGCGCTACCTCACTACCATCGCTCAGCTCCTCCACTGTTTCCAAATTGTCAGCCTGCACGTTCAACATTGAGCGGAAAGTTCCTCCAATTAACCATTGGGGACGATCAAAGCCATTGTCTCCCTTCCCCCTCCAAACTTCACTTGCTCGTTATCGACTCCATCCCTCTCCCTGCCAATCCTCTGAAGTTGAACAAAACAGTTGCAACTTAGGTATAATATTTGGTCATGAAATGAGCTTCCAACCACATCCATACAATCTGAAAGGCCACCTATTTTCACTTCCGTAGCATCTCCTATCTCCACCTCTGCCCAATGCGTCTGCTGCTGAAATTCTCCATCCATGTCTTAAATTACCTCTTAACTTTACTATTCCAGGATTCTCCTGTTCTCCTGGTTGGTCTCCACCAATCCTGCATGCCGACAACCCCACACTCACCCCACCATCCCACTCTCTGTTAACTCATAACGTCATCCAAAACTCTGTGCCTGTGTCTTAGTTCACTCCTGTTGCACACTGGCTTACGTTGGCTCCCCATCAAGCAGCATCTCGATTTTAAAATTCTCATTCTTGGTTCAAGGCTCAGAGATAACTATAAACAGCTGCAGTGCACTGATATAATGAAGTCTAAGTAGTCCCCAAGAGCATCATTGGACACTCGGTAGGCATGTTGAGCGGCACTTCAAACACATGGACAGATCAGTGGCCTCATGCAACATAGCCCTGCCTGAGGCTGATAGTCTATTTCCTTACATATAGATGTTTCAGACTTTGTTGTCTCTGGGGTCCATCCTTTGCCAACCACCCTGGATATTTCTTCGGAAATAACTTTGCAAGTACTTTATCTGCAACAACCTCCAAACATGCCTGGGAAGTTGGACAAAGACCAATGACTTCTGCTTAAATGCACAACAACAGATGTAGCCTCTTTTAAATAGTGGTACAGCCTTTATGAATTCCAGCTATGTAGTGCTCCTCACCCCCCACTGGCAGAACAGACCCCTTGAGCAGGCCCAAACGGCTCTGGAAATTCGTTATGCATGGTTAATGAAGCTAAAATCAGGAAATCCTGTACCATGTCGCTAAGAACGAAGTTCCGTGCTCCAAGGTCCCACTGCTCTGGCACTCGTACCGGAAAATGTACCCTATTAATATTTTATGAAAACCATATCAAGATTTATTTTCTTCATGTGATACTCATAATCCTTATTGGCATATTGCCATTTTTGCACATCTGCGGAATATTTAGAGGTTCTACAGCCCATTCTACATTTGCAAATAAAACCTTTTAATTGTAGACGCGTGAGATTAAATTCACATTTCTATTTCTTCACCCGTTTTACATGGTGGAAAATCTTAAATCTTTTCTTAAAAGTCAGTTTAATATGTAACATCACAACATATTGCAATTCTTCACCACCCCCAGATTTTAGTTTGCATGACAGACATTTTTCTCCTTATGACTTTTTAAGGGCTCTCAGCATCGAGCTTCAGGTGATGGTAGTGTGAGTCACAAATTTCAGTTCAGAGGTCAGCACACTGAATACATGGCCCTAACGCTCTTACAGTCATTAATTTTAAAGGGCAGGTAATCGGGCGGCTTACAAACACACATGTTGGACCTCAAGCCTAAACTCTAAATATACTTTGTTGGTGTTTGAAGCTCTGTGATAGGAACAGTAAATAATTAGCCCCTAATTTTCTGTGGGCCATATTTTTGTCTTTTCAATAATGTTCGTGACAAAATGTATTGAAGAAGAAAGGAAGTGTCCTGGTATGTGAAAATGCTGAAGTACTCTCAGGCTGTCCTGCTAACGTCAGGAGTAGGCTCAGCCTCATCTGGTCCTCGTAACTGATAGTTTGTCCCTGCAGGTCATGTAAGCAGATGACAGTCAGTTATTGATGTTGCATTACCAGAGGCAGTAAAGATCACTCTCTTCTCATTTTGTTTCCAAAGCTTCCTTCCAAGCACTCTGAGGAAACATCTCAAGAATTGATGTTTTAGCATGTACAACGTCATAATATAATGCCTTAAATGATGTAGTACCTGTTACGCAGACATTATGGGCACCCGCACACTGTCGGGAATGAGCGGGCATGAGTGTGCTGCCAGCGAAGCGAAGGATTCCCCCGACGAAGAATCCAGCCCCAACGATCTCAGAAACTTTATACGAATTATTGGTTAATTTAATTCAATTGCGTTGGGACTCTGGGGCCTGTCGGGCTGGAATTGACCGCGCACTAGCCCAGAGTGTCGTAACAACCTCCTTTTTAGGTTCGGAGGCCGCGATGGGAGGTCTGGACATTAAAGGCGCCCCGATCTCTTCCTGCACTGGCGAGTGGAGTTTCTCAGTGTAGGAAATGGGACTAAGTGCGACCTCGGGAGGGCATTCCCAACTGAGGCCCCAAAATGTAACAGAGTCACGTTTCATTGCGTAGTCTTTCTCAGTTTTGCGAGTGCCGGGAAAAACCCAGCTAAACGCGCTCGACATGGCGCTCTGTTTCATTTCCATTAAATCGCATCCATTGTTTCTCATGTAAGGAGATCACAACTGTACACAGTACTCCAGATGGTATTTTACTCAAGCTCTGTGCAATTCTAGCTTAATTTCCCTACTTTTATATTCCATTCCCTTTATAATAAAGACAAGTTATTAGTGATTATTAATTATTATTTATTTGTGATTATCTTATTTATGAACCCTAGTTTTTGTCTGGGAAACATCTCTTTGTCGACCCTGTCAGCCTTGATCTTATTGAATGGTAGAGCAGGTTCGAGGGGCCTACTCTTGCTCTAAATCATATGATTGTAAAATGCTTTATAATTTGAAAGACATCTGATAGATCACCTGTAAGTCTATTTTCTTAACTGAAGGTATGGATTGTATCATCGCACATCCTGATACACCAGTAATCAGTAGCACAAGTAGACGTGACGGATTTCAAATTGGGGGCTGTCCCAAGGTGAAAGAGAATTTACTGTATGAGTGCAGCCATTTGTGTGCCTACTAACAACTGTGAATGGACAGACTATTTTCCGCCAACACCTGGGGGGGTGGAAAGAATGTTCGTAAAGTAAGGTTTATGAGGTGATTAATAAAGCACTTTCATTATAAGGCAGTGAAATGTTTCAGCTCTTTGAAGGAGAAGGAAAAAATGATTCCTGATGTCTCAGAAAAGCCGTGTAACCATGGCTGTTGACAGGTCTGCGATCTCCATGCCTGACTAGAGAACAAATTTGGTGAAATGCATGAGCAAACCAGGAGCCTTCCTGAACAGGCATTTGAAGCAGCGATTTGGATGCCTGTTTTGTTTTGGATAGAGGCCTGGGGAGGGGCTAGTCGGGACCTAACAGTATGCTTTAGAAAAAAGGCCTGAAAAATTACACTGTCTTCGTAAATTAGGTGCTCTATTAGATGGCATGAACATGGACCTGGTTGAGGAGCATGTACATGTTAAGCCAGCCCAAATATGTTACATACTGCCACTACAGTGTGTTTCATTCCCATTTTTCTACTTTGCATTTGGGAACTAATTCTTCAATTACAATCGTAGAGCCATTTGTTTTGACACGGCACCAAATTTCATCGTTGGGGTAATGTTTTTTTAATCAACTAAGCACATTAACCTCTGCGCAATGAAGGACAGGCAGGTTGCAAGGTACATTAAAAGAGAATCTTGAAGTCTTGATAAGTATTTTAGTGCTTGGAGTCTAGATTTTAATCTGTTTTGTTGGTGCATGTGTCCTTCTGCCCTGCGTACTTTACTAAAGATAAGGTAACGTTGCCATAATCCCAGATGACCATAGGTTGTTTTCCCTTTTGAGGGGAGGGATGATTGGTGGTGATTTAACCTGAGAATTGCCACACCTCAAGGAAGGGGCAAGGTTGGGAAGGTGGGGCCTTCATGAATGACCTCGGCCTGTATGGGAATTGAACCCATGCTGTTGGCCTCGCTCTGCATCACAAAACAGCTGTCCAGCACTTCACTATTAGCTGCTAAGGGAATAACACCAGTGGATCCCTACGTAGCTTTTTGGAAAACTGTAAGCAAAACAGAAGACCAGTTGTCTGTGTCGTGCCTAACCCTGACGAGCTTGTGTCAAAACCAGCGAACTTCTGCTGTAGTCAAAGCCAGAATTTACTGTTATCATGCAAAGGTGTGTGATGACGCAGAGCTCAAAAGGAGTGTGAATTGGTTGTTCTTGCTTGGCCTCATTCATCAGTGCTATAGGGCATTTCCCTATGGTGCCTACTGATCTAGGAGTACATAAAATGCTGGGCATTTTAGGTTTTGGAATCCCTCCCTCATCCTTTCCTGCTCCCCCATTCCAACCAAATTGGTTGTAGTTGTGGTAGCCTTTTGGATTTTGTTCACTGAAACCCCAAAATGTATGGATTTATAAAAGCGTGCTCGAGTCCCGCCTCATTAATGATTCGCTGATTTTGCTTCATGCTTCGTGGCAAGCAACTGTTGTTCCAATTTAACCATACCACCTTCTGCTACTGTTTGCATGGAAGCAAGTAGCTTCTAACATGGATCAGATGGTCTAATGTTCTAACTTCTGCCATTGGAGAGTAGGCCGATTAAGGACTGTATCACTACTCAACTCAAGGGGCCCTAAAATTTGGATTTCTGCATTAAATCTGTAGTTTTCTCTCGATCTTCATCATTATTACCACATCATTACACTACCTGTTTCTAACTTGTGCTTTCTACTCCACATCAGCGTGATAGGCCAGAATGTGTTATTTACCTGTCCAGGAGCTTTCCATTGCTGTTCAAGTGGGTGGTGCTGTTGGGTTATCCTAGATGACATCTGGGGCTGGATTTTCCGGTTCCCCAACCACGTGTTTCTTGGCGTTGCACCATGTGCAGGCAACTGGATTCTCCCCACCGCTTGTCGATGAGATTTCCCATTGAAGCCATCCCACCTCGCTGGGAAGCCCACTGGGGGGGGGGGGGGGGGGAGGGCGCAGACGAAAGGAGGCCCCCAGCCAGAGAGGCCGGCCCGCCGATCGGTGGGCCCCGATCGTGGGCCAGGCTGCCCCCCGACCCTTCCACGCCAAGTTCCCGCCGGCTAAGAGCAGGTGTGAATGGTGCCGGTGGGACTCTGCTTTTTTATGAGGGCGCTCGGCCCATCCCGGGCGTAGAGCGGCCCCAGACCGGCGCCGCGCCAACCACACTGGCTCCAATGGCGCCGATTCTCCGTTCTGCGGAGAATCGTGTGCTGGCGGCATGGCAAGATTTATGCTGGTGGCGGGGATTCTCCGGCCGGCCCTTTGCTCAGAGAATCCCGCCCAGAGAATCCTAACGGTCTTGAGAATGCCAGCCCTGGTGTTGTTCCCTGGTTCTTTAGAAAAAAAAGGCAGGATTAATGTTCCCTCTAATACCCCCTCACTGTCCGCAGCCCATTTATTGTACTGGGTAGTCCCTTTAAGATGGCCACACAAGTGCGTATCTTTAAGGGACCACTGTTTGTGTGCAGCCCATTTATCACCTCCACAGCACATTCCTGATTGCTGCACATCAATGCAGCTGAGAGGGAACACTGCATGTTTGATGAACTGTTTGCCGAGAGGCCCAGCAGAAAATTGCATGAGGGTTGAAGCACTTGCTCTGCAAGCCTACCTGATTTTCCTTGAAATCCGGCAGGTAGAAGCAGGATACTGCCGTATGTGATACTCTGATTTAACATGCGTGGTGCACAAAGCTTGGTATTGGAAGACCCACATCATAAAATCTGCCCTTCAAGATTACATGAACATACTTAATCATTGAGTAGAGTCTTGTTCTTGCATGCACTATTATGTTTGCCTGAACATGGTATTGTAACATTGCGCACATTACAGAATATGTATGACACATGTGATTGATTTACCACACAGCAGTTCATCTGTGCATCACTCAAATCTCCACAGTCACAGCATCTTAACGTGTCTCTTGCATAAATGTGTCCTCATATGCCTTGAATTTCTTTCCACTACATACTTTTTTTTACTGTGCCCTGTGGTCGTGTGCCAATTTTGTCTTAAAACAAAAGAGCACTGTGTGTGAGACAGAGTGACTTGACCCATGGAAATTCCTTCCTGCAGCAAATTCTTTTTGCCATCAAGACATGCGCAATACCATTTGCATTATCCTGCTACACCATTTCACTTTTACATCCTTGTTTGTTTTGGCTTCACTGTGTTTCTGTGTGCCAGTACAGTGTTATTTTTACCTATGTCTTTAACAACCACAGGAGTCCTATACATGCCTTCTACTGCTACATTGTAGACATATACTTGCCTTACCTTTTATGTTCTCTGGATCCTGCAGTATTTTTAAGGGCCTTCCATTAGATCTTACAAAAAGTTGCCAGCAGTTCAAATTCCTTGCCACATGTTTGCACGGACGATACCAGAACTGAGAGGCTATGCATATCGGGAACGTGCGAACAGGTTGCGTCTCTTTGCTCTAGAAAAGAGAAGACTGGGAGATGGCCTGACGGAGGTCTTTTAAGAATGGTTTGATGGAGTAGG
This sequence comes from Scyliorhinus canicula, assembly GCF_902713615.1. Taxonomy (NCBI): domain Eukaryota; kingdom Metazoa; phylum Chordata; class Chondrichthyes; order Carcharhiniformes; family Scyliorhinidae; genus Scyliorhinus; species Scyliorhinus canicula. Next base: position 116,749,153 of record NC_052156.1, on the reverse strand, counting down.
TATAGGAGTTCCTGTGTTGCAGTGTGTAACCTCTGAGGCCCGCTCTTGGACTCTAAAATAACAGCAAAATACTGCGGGTGCTGGAAATCTGAAGTCAAAACAGAAAAATGCTGGAAGAACTCAGCAGATCTGACAGCACCTGTGGAGAGAGAAACAGAGTTAACATTTCAAGTCCATATAGAACATAGAACAGTACAGCACAGAACAGGCCCTTCGGCCCTCGATGTTGTGCCGAGCAATGATCACCTTACCCAAACCCACGTATCCACCCTATACCCGTAACCCAACAGCCCCCCACTTAACCTTACTTTTTAGGACACTACGGGCAATTTATCATGGCCAATCCACCTAACCCGCACATCTTTGGACTGTGGGAGGAAACCGGAGCACCCGGAGGAAACCCACGCACACACGGGGAGGACGTGCAGACTCCATACAGACAGTGACCCAGCCGGGAATCGAACCTGGGACCCTGGAGCTGTAAAGCATTTATGCTAACCACCATGCTACCGTGCTGCCCTCTCTCCACATGACTCCATATGACTCCTCTCTCCACAAATGCTGCCAGACCTGCCGAGCTCTTTCAGCATTTTTCAGCACTCTTATGTCCAAGGAAGGCACATTCATAATGTGGCAAAACGACCGAGTATCAACTTGTAAATTGTTCCATCATACGCAGTAAGAATGGGAAAGAGTCCTGGTCAGCCGTGTGATAGGAAGAAAATGGCAGCCTCCACCATCCCTATTCATAGCCCAGGCTAGAGCATACATGTAAAAGTGTATGTTGCCATAGCAACTTGGACTCCTTGGAGGATCAGTTGGTTGGTCGGATGGTGTCGATCCGATTGGTGCCAATAAGATCCATCCCATTCAGGCTGGGTTCAGGATCTGTCTCCTCGCCCTGCCTGTGGTGGAGGTTGCGATGCAGTGGGTCGGATCTGCCTTCGGGCAGGGAACTGAAGAAGAAGAAAGAGTGTTGGGGGGGGGGGGTGGTGTTCAGAAAAAATTTTTCCATTTGCGAGCAGGACCAGACACAAATATAAGAGTGTCAGATGAAACAAATAGGGAACTCAGGAGTGTGATAACCCTGAAAAGGACCACGAGGAATCACTCCTCGATCTTCCAGTGCCGCCCAAGTAGCAGGGGCCTCCCAGTGAGGACTTGTTACCATAGAGGCTCGTGCTCCATGGTGCGATCGATGAGTGATTCTTTGTGGTCCTCGTGAGGGGTATCACAAGGAGAAACCCTTTTTTTTTTAAACCCAGCATGCTGTTGGAATGTGGAGCTTATCACTACAAAGAGTAGTTGAAGTAATAAGCATATATGTATTTAAGGAGAAGCTAGATAGCAACATGAAGGAGAAGGGAATTAAACTGATAGGGTGGAAAGACTTGTGGAGAATATAGATGTTAGCATTGATCAGTTTTTTGCACATTCTATAATTCTATGCAATTCTATTTTGTCTTCCTTCGTTCCTGAGTATTACATTTGAAGCTTGTCCTCCACACCAAAATAATGGCCTCAATTGTGCAATTCACAAGCATTTGTAGGACCTGGTAACTAGAAGTGTTTGGGCACTGGAATTTTTTTTTTAATTGCTCACTCTTCAACTACATTGATTATAATTTTGGGTATTTATACTTACGGCGCGTGAAAGAACAATAGTCGTCAATCACAATTTAGTGTAGTTTAGCACTGTCATTAATGAAACTCGCAGAAGTTCTGCACCTTGCCCAAAGTTTAGCAATTAAAATAACATTCAAAAAGTTTAATCCCTGATTTGGAAAAAGTGGGAGACAAGTTGGATTAAGTTGTGTAAACCTTGAACCAACAAGTGAGTTCACAAAAACATGGAGAAATTTTCACTGTCAACATTCTTTGCTTCATGCATTGGAAAACATCGAATAACCGTGTTGGTAGCACACAGGAAATTTTCTATCTGTGTTTAGGATGTTACTAATGCATGGTAACAGGAGGAAATCTCTGTCCATAACTAGTAAAACACACAACTGGGGCGCGATTTAACGGAAATGAATCAGGGTCCCGTGTCAAGCGTGTTTAGCCAGGTTTTTCACGGCGCTGGAAGTGCTGAGAAGGACCCTGCTATTAAACAGGGCTCTGCTTCATTTCTGGGCCACAGCAAGGAACGCTCTGCTGATCGTCTGAGAAACCCCCCAAGTGCTGGTCCACGTTTGTGGCAATCAGTGCTAAATAGGGCCCACTCAACGCTGGGTAGATTCAGCGTAGATATATTCAAGTGAGACTAACTGCTCACTTGCATATGCAAACTTGGTCCAATCTCAATGGGCGAGATCCAGATCATGATGCCTCGCGGGATCACGTTTGGTCTTGCGAGGCGTGACGGGGCTGGTAAATCCTGCAAGAGGCCTCTTGTGAGATTTGTTGGCCTCGTTAGGCCCCGAGTCGGGTGCGGTGAGGCCGATAGATCGCGCCCAGTGTCATGGTTATGTGGTTCATGAAACATAAAGGAAGGTGTTGCACATAGTAAAGATACAACTCCGCATCGTGTGAATGTGAAAATTATTCTAATTCTGATAACGTTGCAGTGTGGGGTTAAAGCGGTCAAGAGTTTGAAATTGTGCTTTAAAATTTACAGTGGCAGGAAATATGCTGTAAAATGCGGAAATTCTTGAAATACACAGAGCAGCGCAAGTGATTCAGATTTACAATCTTTGTCAGAATTTGAATTTAGAGGCTTGAGTGAGTCCCTCTGTAGGAGTAAAGAGAACAGGAGGCAGGGTCTGTGGCAGGACTGAACCTGAGTTCTGAGTCAGGAATGCTGAAATCCAACACATGGACACAGCTAATGTGTTCGATGCCAGCAGGTTAGTTTGCTGAAATGTTGGAAACAGACGTTACAATCATGGTCAGAAAAGGAATGAAGAAATTTCTGAACATTTTGTTTTGGATTTTGTTGCGTATCTTTGTCACGATCTTCAATTAGCAAATCACATCTCATTTTGTTCTTTTGATGTCTCTTCATTGCCTCCCTGAGATGCTCTTTGTATGTCATAATCTAGTTCCAGCTTTTGAAACGTATGTCCAACCAGTCAGCTCGTTAACTGCTTCTCCCTGACAGTAGTCATCATTGCTGAGTCCGAGCTTTATCTGTTATTCCTTTCAAATTAATTGCTAAATTCACAGATATTATTGCAAAGGAGACTGTCCATTGTGCCAATACTAACTCTTCTACTCAAACCCAATTTCCTCAGTCTTTCTTCCTAATCCTTTTATATTCTTCCTTGAGGACTATCTATTCCATTCACTTTTCAACTATGTCACCTTCTCTGCCTCAGCGCCTATTTAAAGCATTCTAGAAAAATCGACTCACATTATACACATTGTGAATTCATGTTTGCTCCTAGTTGGAACAAGGTCACTTTAAGACTTGGATCATGTGACATACTGATGACATCATCAGCAGTTTAGGCGGGCCAGCAGTCTGTCTATTCGAACTGCCTGTGAGAAAACACCTTTCCAATAAAGCTCTTGTTTGTTTGTATCTTCGTGGTGTGCAAATCTATCCTTTGAAAATATCACACACATTGCCTGATATTTAATCCCATTGACTGAAATAAACTGATTATTACGCTGTGTAAAAACAGCCGACCCAGCAGTGCCCATTTTGTATCACTGCCCGAGTTAAATTTCGACAGTGTCATGTATTCTTCTAGTTCCCATTTGTTTTTTTCATGATGACCCTGTCTATAGGAAGTCTTGTGGTGCAGTGGGTAGCATCCCTACCTCTGAGCCAAAAGTTTTGGATTCGAGTGCCATCCAGGACTTGATGGCCAAGATGGTTTGCTCATTGCATGGGCAACCTGTAACCTTTTTTTGATACCAACAGCAGGTGATGAAAGAGGGAATGTTTCCTAGCCAGCTGGAACTATGTATTAGCTGCAGTGCAACAGCATTCTAATGTTAAAAGACTCCACTCGCAAGCTCTGGCCATGGTCTCTGTGCAAAGCATCCTCTTTGTTTCAGAGACTGAGAGAGAGAGAAAAAATTCTATATACGTGCTTCCCTGTTATCAATTTGCCAACCTGTGGAAATTATACTTCACATGAGCATCTCAAATACTTCACTCAGTTTGAAATGTATTGATTTCTCCCTCTGTCCCCCACCCTACCCCAAACCAGACCCACTATAGTAATATTTCTATTCCCGTTCAAAATTAGATCTAAATCTTTGAGCCTTTCTTCTTTACTCTTCATTCTGATATACTTCTAATTAATCTGTACTGTTGCACGTTTTACTGTGGTTGTAAAACGCGTTTATTGGAGTGTATTAACACGCCTCCGAGTTCGACGTGTGCTTAACACTACTAGGCTCTGTTCTATGTAATTATTTAGCTCTGGAGTCGCCAGTTGCCGTATAGGCAACGTCACAAGTATTCCAAGGTCAAGTTCAAAGTAATAAAGACGATACACCGATTAGTAAAGTTCAAACGATCAATATTTATTATACAGTTATAATAAATACTCATGCACACACTAAGAGACTAAGCTATAACTAAACTTTAAGTGAACAGAATACTTATCTAACAGGAACAGGCAAGGTCAGAGAACGAGGCCTTCGTCCTGGTCTTGTACTGCAGCCTTCAGCAAGCGTTCTGGTACTTGGGAGTCTAGTGGGCTTGGATCGCGTAGCGAGCGTTGAACTTACGGTTTCGGCGGCTGGTGCTCAACGGCTGGAGTCAGGATGCAAGATGTCAGTCAGAGCCGGAGCACGAGTTTAACAGACCGGGCTCTGTGGGGAATTTGCTTTTATACCCCTCTCTAATGTCCTTGCCCCCTTCTAGGCGGGCTCTACCTTTCGGTACCGATTGGAACGTTTCCAAACGGCTACCTTCGAAATCCTCCAATGCGGGGCTTCCCTCGATGTTGGGGGGTGGTTTCGATATTCTTTACTCTGGTGCCATCCTGTCTGCTCCACCAATTAAGTGCTACATTGAGATGGAAATGTTGCCATTGTGTGTGCCTGGATCTGGGCTGCCTCATCAGAATGTTAAGCGCTTTGCCATTAACACCTTTGGCTTGGAGATCTGCACCTGGCCAGAAAACTGGTTTGCTGCTTGCAAAATGCTAATTAGTTGAGAGCAGGCTGTCTGTTCTCACTAAACAGGCTTTCCCTGCTGTCTTCCATTTTAGTTTGGCTCAGTGTCCATTTTGCGTGGCCAGCATGGCTACATTCCCTCCTTGTGATCCTCACAATCATACTATTGTGAAGGATCACCTATGTACTTTGCCTTCCTTGTGTTCTGACCTCTTGCCAGTTCCTGTTCTACTCTGTTCTTAAACTATGGGAAGAAGAGAAAATTTTTTTAACTAACATTTCTACTTGGCCCTATGTCAAAGGGACATGCATTACTACAACTGGGAACCTCTACCTATCACTATTAACCTTAACCTTAACTTAACATTTCATCACTCTAAAATCTTAACCATTCACACCACAACATCACACTTCCCAACTCGGCAGTCGAGTATGGAACAATATAATACATGGCTGAATTTTTATTTACAGAGTGTTGTAATCAGTGAGGGGTTGAGGGGTTTGGTGGAATCCGAAGATGGGGGATTGAACTCTATAGATGGGTGAGGTGCTGGAACGAGAGGCTCTCCTCTTCCATTTCCTCAACCTGAGGGTCTGCACTAGTATGATGAGGATCGCGATCACCAACAGTGATTCGATTATATAGGACATGGAGTACCACGTCATGAATTTAGTACACCAGGTCTGAACCTCGCTGATCAGAGCTGAGCACTGGGGGTTTGCTGTAATTGAAACATTTACGGTGGGGGTTGTGGGGGAAACGTGTCTTGTTTCCACACATATACATATGACATTAAACAGTAATAAGTGGGCTTCCATCATTTTGCTGTTCTTCTTCTTTCTCTTCCTTCTTCCTCCGGTATTGACAATCCTGGCTTCGACCTCTGTCTCGTCCTTTGAAACTATGGGATCAAGCACAGTATCTGTCAATACACAGTTTAAGACCTTTACTTGTTAGTGCACCTGTCTTTCAAATCCCAATTGACCCTTTAAAATGACTGGCTAAGTCACACCCTGTGACTCCCCTCATTTTTTTTTCAAAAAGCGAATTTAAAGACCAGCATACACCTAACAATCCTTCCTTCTGCGAGCCGTCTCGCAGGCTTTGCTGATTTACCATCCGAATGTTCCCGGATGTAAATAGCATGTGGGATGGCGGCCGAAGGGCTACCTAACGTAAAATGAAAACAAACTTTGAAACAAACATCCGAATGAGTTGCGTATGGGCCGCTACGGGTACGAGTTGGATGGGATCCCCGGGTAGGGCGTGCTGTGCCATACCCGAGCTTGGCTGACCAAGGGTTGGTTCTCAGACAGGGCGGGTCCTCAGTGCCGTTTGTCCACTGCCTGAGTAACCTGGAAAGAAACGGGTACGAATGTGTTGACCATGACTTGCAGCCTCTATTTCGCCGAATAGAGGGGCACCTAAAAAACCAAGGGAGCCAAGATGCTCCAACTGAGGACATCACTGAAGTTCTCAGAGATATCTGCGGACAAGCTATTTGGCGTGTGGCCTTACAACTTTGGAAAGGATCTCCAATCAAACCGAAGTTCTCAAAAGTTTCGGCAGACAAACTAACGTGTATGTGAGGTGGTCACAATCTTTTCAGCTGAAAAGAAGATGTCCATCCTCCAGCTGATCAATGTACAATCCTGAGACAAACAAACATAAAACGAAGACAAACATACGTGCAGGTTCCATCAGAAAGGACATCGTTTCCCTCAAACGATTCCTATCTTACATCATCTGGACACCTCACTTTGATTCTGCCTCTGTGAACAGGGTCACAAAGGGGTTGCCGTGTCGGGAGTCAGACACCGTGTCGTCCTGCTCTCCCGGATCCCACACCCTTGTGTGGATCAGGCATGAAACTTTGGAATTGTGTGACCGGGGGTCACTTTCATCATTGCGGACAAGTCTGTAGGAATTGTCCCTGTGCCATTGTGTAGTGTCGAGTGTGTTGTCGGGGTAGTCGGGGTCGGGTGGTGGTTCTGGATATTTGAGGTAGGTGACTTCCATGGGGTCACTGGAGTCAGGGTCGTAGCTGGTGCAGTGTGGGCTGTATGGCTGTGTGCTGTCGCTGTCTTCAGAGTCAGTGTCAGTCCTGCTGTCTCTGCTGTGGCAGCTTGTGGGCGTGTCGGGGCGTGGTCTGTTGTGGTCTGTGGGCGGAGTCGTGGGCGAGTCCGTGGATGAACTGGTCTGTGAGGGGGATGGTGGAAAAGTGTCTCTGGTGGGCGGGGTGAAGTGTTCTGCTGCATCCAGCAGGACATGGTGAGCATGGTTGGCCTGTGTTCCATATGCCTTTAACTGGTTTATATGGAACCACGCGGTCTTCCCATTAGGATATTTGATCCTGTAAACGGAGGGGCTAATTTTGTCCGAAATTGAGTAGGGACCGGAATATTTTGGAGCCAAAAAACTGCTGGGGTTATAAACAGATAACATTACCTGTTGCCCAACCTGGAATTCTGTGGTGTGTACGGTCTTATTGAAACAGGCAGTCCGTTGCTGTCGGCGTTTCCCTAGCTGGACTGCGGCTGCGATCTGTGCAGACCTCACAGTCTCAACTAGATCTTTAACTGCCTTTTCATGTGTGAGGGCCGTCACTTCGGGGCTTGTCATGTCCAGTCCTAAAAGGAATTCTGTACCTTTCATAGGACGTCCGGTCATGAGTGTATGTGGTGTGTATCCTGTAGATGTGGAGACAGTGTTCCTTATGAACATAAGTGCAAAGGGGAGCACTGAATCCCATGTGGAATTATTCTCTTGAACCATTTTCCTGAGGGTCGTTTTTAGGGTCCGATTCATGCGCTCCACAATCCCGCTGGACTGTGGATGATACGCAATATGGAAGTTCTGTTTGATTCCGAATATTGTCAGGACGTTCCTCATGACCCGTCCTGTAAAGTGAGATCCCTGGTCCGAATCGATACTTCGGGGTAAACCCCATCTCGTGAAGATGTGGTGGGTCAGGATCTTTGCAGCTGTCTTTGCTGTGTTTGTTCGTGAGGGAAATGCCTCTACCCATTTGGTAAAGGTGTCGATGACCACCAGAACGTATTTATAGCCATTCCTACAAGGGGGCAATGGACCTATAAAATCGATCTGGAGGTTTGTCCAAGGGCCGTTAACTGGGCGAGTATGCCGAAGTTGTGCTTTCTTAGAATACCTCTCCGGGTTATTCTGTGCACAAATAAGGCAATTCTCTATGTAATGTGTGACATCAGTCCTGAGATTAGGCCACCAACAGAGTTGCCTGAGGTGCCTCGTTGTTGCATCAATTCCCTGATGCCCGTGTCCGTCATGGAACAAGGCAATCATCTGATTCCTGTCCTGCTGTGGGACCACATAAAGTTGGTCCTTAATGATCACACCCTCATGTGTGGTCAGTGTGTGTTTAAAGTGCTCGTATGCAGGCACAAAGTTTCCCTTGAAAACCTCCCTGAGGTCTCCGTCCTGTTTCTGTGCTGCTACGAGATCTTTAACCTCTGTTTGTGAGACTTGTACTGCACTCACAGGGGCGCTAGCTGGTGCGCTAGCTGGGGGGGTCCATAAGTGTCCTCTCCTGGAACCTGCCTTAGCCAATGCGTCGGCTTTTACATTCCCAGGGGGTGATGACCTATGGTGGCTGCGAACTTTTATAATGCCGAAGGTCCTGTCCTTCGCTTTCTCTAGGATATGCTGGAGTAAGGGGGCTGATGGAAGGGGTTTCCCGTCTGCGGAGACAAAACCTCGTGTCCTCCACAGGGGCAGAAAATCTGTTAGGCTATTGCATACATATAAGCTGTCTGAATATATGTCTGCTGGGCTGGGGAAAGAATCGGGGTGGTCCACTATATACGCTATGGCTGCTAGCTCTGCTGCCTGCGCGCCTAAGTGACCTGGTAACTTAAGAGCTATCTCTTCGAGAGCGCGCCCCTGCGCGTCCTCTACATAGATGCCGCATCCTGTGATACGCTCACCATTTAAAACTGTGGAGGAACCGTCTACATAAATCCTCAAGGGTCCACACGTGTCTGTGGGCTGGGGGCTTTGTTTTGGGTTCCCTATCTTCCTGGGGGGTGTTTTTGCTAAAAAGGGTCCTGTGTTATGCAGGGGAGCTACAATTTCACAGTCATGGGGCTGTCCGGGGTATTGGAGGTTGTCTGCTAAGTATGTGTGTGTGCGTGTCCGTTTTACTGTAATGTCCCGTCCTTGTAAAAGTAGGGTCCACCTAGCTGCCCTAATCTGGCTAACTGAACCGTCCTTCAGTCGACCGTCTAGTAGTAGCTGTGTGGGTGTGTGTTCGGTTAGAATGGTGATGGGGTTTAGTCCGGTTATGTATGAAAAATACTGTACTGCCCAGAAGACAGCAAGGAGGTGCCTCTCACAGGCTGAAAATCCTTGTTCTACCGGGTCTAACAGTCGGGAGGCATAAGCCACTGGTCTTAGCTGCTCGTGCCGTTCCTGAAGCAACACGGCCGAGAGGGTCAGATCTGTGCTAGCTACCTCGATTGCGTACGGGGAAAGTTGGTCGGGGACTAGCAGCGCGGGTGCTGCACTAAGGGCTCGTTTTAACTCTTCCACAGCGCCTGTATGCTGCGGAAGCCATTCCCAGGGGGCTCCTTTCTTAAGGAGGTCTGAAAGTGGGGCGGCTTTTGTCGCGAATCCGTCTATGTGGTTCCGACAATAGCCAACCAGTCCTAAAAACGACCGGAGGGCTGATACATTCTGGGGAAGGGGCAATTTGACAATCGAATCAATTCTTTTGAATTCGATCTCGCGTTTGCCGTGCGTGATGACTGTTCCCAAATACATCACTTTACTTTCCAATATTTGGGCCTTTTTCGGGTTAACTTTACAGCCAATTTCAGTTAAGAGTTCCAGGAGTTCGGCCAGAAGCGAAATGTGCTCTGCCTTTGTGTCTGTCTGCAGTAGTAGGTCGTCTACATACTGTACCAGACATTCGGGTCGGGAAAATTTTTCTAATCCACTTGCCAGCTGTCGGTGGAAAATGGAGGGTGAATTGTGGAATCCTTGTGGGAGGCATGTCCACGTGTACTGCTGAGTTTTAAAAGTGAATGCGAATTTGTATTGGCACGCTTTTGCCAATGGTATGGACCAGAATCCGTTACTGATATCCAATACCGTGAAGTACTTGGCGTTGAGACCCTGCTTGAGCATGGTCTCGGGACTAGTAGCTACCGTTGGGGCTACTGCGGGGGTTACTTTATTGAGTTCCCGATAATCGATGGTCAGACGCCATGATCCATCGGGCTTCCTCACTGGCCAAATAGGGGCATTGTTGGTGGAGGCTACCGTTCTCAGTACACCTTGGTCCAACAAGCTACCTATAACCTTTTCTATTTCCACCTCTGCCTCGAGGGGAAATCTATATTGCTTTTGCGGTCGGGGGTCCTGTCCGGTAACATGAACTTGTCCAGTCATTCTGCCACAGTCATGACGGTGACTTGCAAATGCTGTCCTGTGTTTGTTTAGTAGGGCCTTAATTTGTCTGTCGGTGTGGAGCGTAGTCAGGTCGAATGAGTACTCTCCCACTGCGCTAATCCGATTAGCGTAGTCTCCTACTGTGAGGGTGGCTGGGGCTCTGTCTGATCTAGCCATTCGCCAGACACACTGGTTCACTGGGTCGAACGACAAGCTATGAGCGTTCATAAAATCTATCCCCAGGATGTGCTCTGCTGTCCGGGGAAGATTTACTAGAACTACGGGGTGCCTTGTGCTAATGTTCCCTAGCTGAATTGCTATGGGTGCTGTAATGTGTCCCTGCTGCGAGTGTCCTGTGAACCCGCTAAGTGTAATGGTGGAGGTGGTCGGCCACGTGTCTGAGTGTGCCGTGGTTGTGGAGTTAATGGTGGTGCGGGATCCTCCTGTGTCCCACAGTAACTCTATGGGCTTCCCTTTGACTTTCGCTGTGACTACGGGCCTCCCTGATGAGTCCCATAGTGTGTCACAGACCCAAGTGGGGGAGCCCGAACACCGTCAGTTCGTCTCGTCCACATTGGCGGGTCCTGACTGTACTATCACATTGTGGATGGGTTTTGCCTTACTGCGGTTCAGAGTGCCTGTCTGCTGGCCTCTCTGAGATCGCTGGGGTGCATTACACTCTTTTGCCCAATGCCCTAACTGTCCACAGTTATAGCATTCCTGTCCTTTCTGTTGAGGGCTGCTCTTGCCTTCATTTACCCATGCGGGCTTCTGGTGCTCTCTGACTGCTTGGATATCTGCAGCAGCCTGAGCCTCTTCTGGGGATCTAACTTTTCCTTTTGCCTGAAGCGATTGCTCCCAAGCGCGGGACAATCTTTTCAGGACCCATTTTTCGTTATGGGCCTCTTCTGAGGGGTCATAGCTATTGCAAGCGCTCTGTCCTGCTTCTGTTGCGTGTGAGATAATTGTGCGCGTCCACTTAACCATGTTTTCGCGGGTTAAATGCGCTCTATCTAGCTGTCCGAAAACTGCGCTGAAATGAATCCACAGCCTTCCTGCGAATGCTGTGGGGTGTTCGGATCTTTTCTGCCTGCACTTATTCAATCCTTCTACGGGGTCACCTCTATTGTACCCGATGGCATCTAAAATGGCGGTGTGCATCTCCTCTAGGCTGCCTCCTGCCACGTTCTGTGGGTCGGGGAGGGCTGCTACTACACTCTGGTCTAAACTCAGCACGGTGAGCTTAACCTGCTCTCTCTCATCCAGGCCGTACATGGTAGCCTGCTGTTTTACTTTAGCGAAAAACTGGTGGGGGTCTGCGGTGGGGAGGAACGGAGTGATCTTTTCACAAGCGTCCCTTAGCTGGGTTACTGTTAAAGGGGTGGTGTAAGTTATGTCTGGGGCGCCTTCTGATTCGGCTTTTCTCTGCGTGGTTACGGGATTCATGGGTGCGGTTATGGTCTGAGCTGTGGGGGGTTGGGGTGCCTGTCGTTTCTGCTGAGCTGCGGGCGCACATGTTCCCTGAACATAACGCTGCGCTGTCTCACTTAATTCCTGCCAATCTGGGGCGTTTTCTCCATCTAACTGTGCTCCAAAGGTGCTTTGGAAGCCATTCTGCACCGAAAGCAGAGATTGCAATTCCGCAATCTGTTTCCTGCATTTCGCGTGGTCAACTGTGCTTTGTCTTTGTTCGGTCGTTGCAGCATGGAGTGCTCTCAAAGCTGCTTTGAGATCAGAACATTGCCTCTGCAATGCCTCCACCTGCTTTTCCGATTCCTGTCTTATCAGAACGGCACGTTGCACGTCCTGATAGGCTTTCTCATACTGGGTCTGGGAACTGTTCAGATGAGCTAGACAAGACTGATGAGCCCTCTTGGCATCATCCACCTCTCTATCCTTCTCTGCCAACTTCCCTTTGAGATCCAGGTTCTCCTTCTCGATGTCCCTGACATCGACCTTACTCATCCTATTCCTCTCTTCTAAATCTGTCCGGAGCGTCCTGATGACCTCCTCTGCGCCTCGCAACTGTGCCAAGCAGGACACAATCGCCATCGGCTTGTGTGCTTTACCTAAATTCTTTTTGTGTATTTGAGAGAGGTTCTCCCACCAAGTATGACCTATACTCCCGGGACCTGTCTCCTCATTTGCACAAAACTCTTTCCAAAGGGGCCATCCCTTTCCTTGTAAATATTTGCGGAGTTCCAGCTCCCACGTGGGACACTGGCCTACTCTGCTACTGCTGCTGGTCGCTGCGACCACAAACTTTGCTGGATCCATCAGACGTTCCATTGCCTGCATGGCCATTTTCTCTGACTCTCTTTGTATAATTTGGAACAGGGGGTTGCTGGGGTGGTGTTTCGAGAAAAGGGTACGGCTTACGCTATTTTCCGATCACAAAACTACCGAAAGTTTGTCGCAACAAAAAGCTTTCAGTTTTACCTTACAGCCCTGTTAGTACGCATGCACTAAACACACTTCCGAATTTCGCTTATTATTTTGAACACCTTGAATACTTGTGATCTCTTTCTTTCTCTGCAATTTGGAGTCCTAATTCAAATTTCAGGGTCCTGGACACTGTGGTGTTTCCACTTACAACAGGGTCCCGGCGGATGTCGCCACTAAATGTTGCACGTTTTACTGTGGTTGTAAAACGCGTTTATTGGAGTGTATTAACACGCCTCCGAGTTCGACGTGTGCTTAACACTACTAGGCTCTGTTCTATGTAATTATTTAGCTCTGGAGTCGCCAGTTGCCGTATAGGCAACGTCACAAGTATTCCAAGGTCAAGTTCAAAGTAATAAAGACGATACACCGATTAGTAAAGTTCAAACGATCAATATTTATTATACAGTTATAATAAATACTCATGCACACACTAAGAGACTAAGCTATAACTAAACTTTAAGTGAACAGAATACTTATCTAACAGGAACAGGCAAGGTCAGAGAACGAGGCCTTCGTCCTGGTCTTGTACTGCAGCCTTCAGCAAGCGTTCTGGTACTTGGGAGTCTAGTGGGCTTGGATCGCGTAGCGAGCGTTGAACTTACGGTTTCGGCGGCTGGTGCTCAACGGCTGGAGTCAGGATGCAAGATGTCAGTCAGAGCCGGAGCACGAGTTTAACAGACTCTGTGGGGAATTTGCTTTTATACCCCTCTCTAATGTCCTTGCCCCCTTCTAGGCGGGCTCTACCTTTCGGTACCGATTGGAACGTTTCCAAACGGCTACCTTCGAAATCCTCCAATGCGGGGCTTCCCTCGATGTTGGGGGGTGGTTTCGATATTCTTTACTCTGGTGCCATCCTGTCTGCTCCACCAATTAAGTGCTACATTGAGATGGAAATGTTGCCATTGTGTGTGCCTGGATCTGGGCTGCCTCATCAGAATGTTAAGCGCTTTGCCATTAACACCTTTGGCTTGGAGATCTGCACCTGGCCAGAAAACTGGTTTGCTGCTTGCAAAATGCTAATTAGTTGAGAGCAGGCTGTCTGTTCTCACTAAACAGGCTTTCCCTGCTGTCTTCCATTTTAGTTTGGCTCAGTGTCCATTTTGCGTGGCCAGCATGGCTACAGTACTCCTTTTCCTGTGGTTCTAATATCCTCCCTTTACTATCATGCTCACAACTGCACACTGGGGTAATTATGACTGGCTGCTCATATAAACCAAGCAATATTAAATCACTCGTCTGTTTTACATCTCTCCTGATAATTGCCCACTTTACACTCTTGCCCAATGCCAAAGTTGCTCCCAATGGGTGAAATGTTCCCAGATCCTGTGCTAGCGCCGGGGACTTGCTTACTGTTGATGGATCATTGGAAATCATCGATGTGGTTGCCTGTGATGCTTCATCCAATTAAATCAACATTACTGTAGCATCAGTAACGGAAGGTTGAAGGGAATTTGTCTTCTTGGTGCCCCAATAACAAGCAACAACATGAAAGCAGACCGTGCCCAGCTCTCCACATGAACGGACAAACTGGAAAAGGCAGGTCCCAGACTTGTGGGGAGTGGCACAATTGAATTCCAGTGTCTGTTGTAAAATCGCATCAAATAGCTGCAAATAATTTAAAGTGAAAGCATGTAACCCAAAGCAAATGATTTGCACTTACAGTAAAAGAACCATTCTGCGTTTGTATTGTTCATTCACTTGATGATTTTTTTTTCAAGCCTCTGGCATCTCCCTGCAGGTGATTGTTAGATGATGGCAATAAAGTAATTGAAAAAAATGAAATCCAGAGAAAAAGTTTGTGTCCCGTTGACATGAAAGTCCCTTTCGAAATCCTGCAGCACCAGACTTTGCCAATGAGTTCAGATTAAGGAAATGACTGACAGGATATTGGTGGGTGAACCCTTGATGTATTGCCCAACATTCTTCCGTATGGTTGGAGCTAATATCCACACTTGTTAAAATGGTGGATAGAGGAAGGCCATAAGAATGCATTAAACATACAGGATAATATTTAGAAAGGACAAGATGTTGCCAGGATATATGTTGGAGTAGAGAAGGCCAAGAGGGGATTTCATAGAAGATTCATTAAATGACTAATGAAGCAATATCTTCTCTTTTTTTTATTGATGCATGGGTAGGGTGGGTGGGGTTGGGGGGGGGGGGAGCTGTAGATATCGCTGGCTGGGCCAGCATTTGTTGCTAATCTCTAAGTGCCCTTGAACTGAGTGGCTTGCTTGGCCATTTCAGAGGGTGTTTAAGAGTGAAGCACACTGCTGTGAATTTGGAGTCAGATGTGGGCCAGACCAGTTAAGGATGGCAGATTTCTTGCCCAAAAGAACATTAGTGAACCAGGTGGGTTTTTATGACAAATTGACAATAGTTTTATGCTCATCATTGGGTTTTGTTATGGGAGAGGTGTTTTCAGAACCAAAAAATGTATCATGGAGTTCAACCAACCCCCACCTTTAATGGATTGTTGCTTTTGAAGCACACAGTTTGGTCTCTAGGTGTGGTATTACAATTATGAACACGTGGGTTTTTAAACACAAAACAATGTTTATTCCATGAATTCAACTTAACCTTTTAAATAAATACTGGGTCACTTGACACCCCTTACTTCAACGATAACCCCGAGAATAATACAATACTAAATAATCCCTCAAAATGTTCCCTCAAACCTCGAAAAGACTTCACCTTTAACAACAGACATGGTTACATTCAATATACCTATAGTCTTTGGATTTTCAGACATCAACAGACCAGTTCTGTGTTTTCTTCTTGCAGCATTTTGCAAAACACCCAAACACTCCCAGCTTTCTCCTCAAACCGGCTTTCTCCTTTCAAACAGCTCACAGCAAACCAGCCAGGCACTTTTCAGCTGCTCTCTCTCAAACTGATACTAAAAGCAGAAGTGAGCTCAGCTCCCCCCACCCTCTAACATCACTTCAGTAATATGAGCTGCCTCATTTCTTAAAGGTGCATTGCTTAAACATCCATTTCTTAAAGGTACTCTCACATGACAGTTTTTAATCCCAGATTTGTTTTTATTGAATTCAAATTCACCATCTGTCACAGTGGTGGGGTTCAAACCTGGATCCCTGGAACCTGGCTCTCTGGATTACTAGTCCAGTGACAATGCCACCATGCCATGACCAACTGGGAGAAGCATTAAAGAAAGGTCATCCGTTTAAAATTGTCTGTGAGATGGCGCGGAGAGGGTTAAGGAGAAAATGTTTTTACACAAGGAGTGTTGGATTGCAGAATGGTTTGAAAGGAATCAGAGGCAAAGACCATTTCATCTTTTAAAGGGATGGGTAGGTGAATGTTTGAGGGTAGGATTGGAAAGTAGATGTGCCGGGAAGGCAGAAATGATGCATTTCTTTGTTGGTTCTGTGAGGTGGTTGGTGCAGCTGAAAAACCTTGCCCTAACTGATTTTTTCAATACCGCTGGTAGTTCAGTCGGGGGAAGAAAAGTCTTGGACAACATGTTTTGTTCAAACTAGTGCCCCATTTATCATTTCAGGTTATATTTCTTGCAATTGCCACTAATCGCAGGCTCCCCCAACTCGTGGCAGTGCCAAGCTGCCATTTTTCACTCAGCGATGACCGGGGTGTGAGGGGAAGGGGGTGCGGGTGTGTGGGAGAGGTGCAGAGGCCTGACCCCTTATAGTGGGCTGGGGGGGTGGGATGGGAGGTGGGAGGTTCGGAGTTGCATCAGGAGCTTGAGAGATCGGGACGCCATTTAAAAATGGTGTCCCTATCTCTCGCTGCACAGCGAGCAGAGCTCCTCAGTACAGTAAACGGGGCTGAGTGCAGCCTCGGGTGTGCGTTCCCAGCTGAGACCCCCTATCTAACCGGATGGCCGTTAGATGGGGTGTTTCCTGGCTTTGCGAGTGCCCGGACACGTGGCTAAATGTGCTCACTAGGGGACTCTTTTCCCATTTAGATAGATCAGGTCCTTGCTGTTTCACAGAAAATCTTGCACTTCATATTAAGCAAGAAGAAATATTAATCAGAAAGCTGCACAATGGTGTGGTAGTGCTGCTAAATGTGATTAAAATAAATCATCACAATAAAACCTTAAAAAATTCCAGCTCTGTTTTTGACAAAGAAAACCCCTAAATCCACTTACAAAGCTTTTAAAAATACAGAAGTTTCAATAAAGGGAACTTTCCTAGACAGTGTGATGCCACCAGGGTACATATTTCTGTGCAGGGCCTCATTTTGCAGTGAACAGAGTATTTACTTTTCATTTGATTTTTAAAGTAGGAACGCTTTACAGGAAAAGGCGATGAGTTAGCCAAGATTGTGACACAGTTGGAGATATTTTTAGTTTCATTTTTGAAGTATAAGAAATAATTCTATTGCAGTTACAACAGTTAAGAACCAGCTGTAAATCACATTGTGCATTACATACAGGGTGGAGCCACGATCATTGAGTCCTAAAGGTCAGAGGTCAGACAAATTCTCCCAACGTTTAACCAAACCTGTCCATGTCCTCTCTGTCAGTGGCAAGATGGCAGCATAATTTGCATTGACATAGTGCCTTCAACATAGTAAAACAACCCATTGTGCTTCACAGGAGCACAACCAGACAAAGAGTCAATGAGCGGTTCAAATAAGTAGGTTTTAAGAAGCTTCAAAGGAGGAGAGAGGGGTGGGATTCTCCATTTCCCACAGCTGCGAGATTCTCGGCAGCGCGCCGTTCACTGGCGGTGGGACTCTCTGCTCCCTCCGCTTGTCAATGGATTTCCTATTGAAGACACCCCACCCCATGCCCCACACAGCATTGCTGGAGGGAACAGAGGATCCCATCTGCCGGAGAATTCCGGCCAGAGATTTAGAGAGGTAATTCCAGAGGTTAGGCTGAACTGAAGACATGGCTGCTGCTGATGGGATGGAGAAACGAGAGGCTGTCAGGTTTGTAGGTAGGTGCTGTGGTTGGCTGTGACTAACTGGGGGACCTCCATGGGAAGGAAGAACCTCCATTCCATGATACAGAACATTTGATACTCTGCATTAGCTGTCCCATAAAGAATTTTAACTTTGCTGAGGGTTACACAAAACATGGGCGGGATTCTCCCCTACCCGGCGTGACGGGGGATCCCGGCGGAGGGGAGTGGCGGCAACCACTCCGGGGTCGGGCCTCCCCAAAGGTGGGGAATTCTCCGCACCTTTGGGGGCTAGCCCCACGCCGGAGCGGTTGGCACCAGAAGACTGGCGCAAAAAACCGGCGCCAGTGGCCTTTCAAGCCCGTCGCCCGGCAGCGGGGCTGGGCGAAAGGCTTTCGCTGGTCGGCGCATGTGCTGGCGGTGACGTCACCACCGGCGCATGCCGATGTGGGTTTCTCTTCCGCCATGGCGGAGGCCGTGGCGGCGCGGAAGAGAAAGAGTGCACCCAGGGCACTGGCCCGGAGTCTGAGCGGGGGGGCCCCTCGCGGGCCTGGCCACCGTGGGGGCACCCCCCAGTGTCCGATCACCCCGCCTCCCCCCCAGGACCCCGGGGGCCCGGTCCCGCCGCCGATCCCGCCGCCACCAGAGGTGGTTCAAACCTCGGCGGCGGGAGAGGCCTCCCAGCGGCGGGACTTTGGCCCATCGCGGCCCGGAGAATCGCCGCAGGTGCCTCGCCGATTGGAGTGGCGAGATTCCCGCCGCCGCCACTTCCCGGGTGGCGGAGAATCTCTGCCACGGTGGGGGCGGGATGTTCGGCGGCCCCAGGCGATTCTCCGACCCTGCTGGGGGTCGGAGAATTTCACCCTATATTTTTAAGTTATAGAACATAGAAGAACATAGAACAGTACAGCACAGAACAGGCCCTTCGGCCCTCAATGTTGTGCCGAGCCATGATCACCCTACTCAAACCCACGTATCCACCCTATACCCGTAACCCAACACCCCCCCCCCCCCCCCCCCCAACCTTACTTTTATTAGGACACTACGGGCAAATTAGCATGGCCAATCCACCTAACCCGCACATCTTTGGACTGTGGGAGGAAACCGGAGCACCCGGAGGAAACCCACGCACACAGGGGGAGGACGTGCAGACTCCACACAGACAGTGACCCAGCCGGGAATCGAACCTGGGATCCTGGAGCTGTGAAGCATTTATGCTAACCACCATGCTACCGTGCTGCCCCTTTTTTTCAAGTCAGGAGTTTCAAGTTCATTTATAATGGTAAATGAAACAGTGAATTTTATTTTCACAGTTTTTATTTGAAGAATTGATGATGTATGAATATTCACTGTCTCACATTTCTCAATTTCATCCCAAAGCACTTCACACTCAATGGTTTAATTCTGTAATGGGCAACCTAGGTTAGTGAGTGAGCCACTTGAGTGGTCCTCCTTCATCTCAGTGAGCCGCAAGATTGAAGTCAGGCTTGTTGATTAACTGCAGTCCTATAATAGATGCCAAATATTTCATAACGAGTTATAGAAAGTGCTTAATCATTCATATATTAATAGGGCTGCCATCAACTTCAAATGGTAAAAACAAAATAAATACTTATACTTTGGAAACGGAGGGAGCCAGTCATTGTCAACACTGAGAGCAATCAGCATGTAACTTACTTCACTTGCTCTTGCTTTATGTGCACTTCACTTCAGTCATACCAGTAGGGAAAAATCCACATGGACAGAAACCAATGTATGAAGACCCAGAAGGCAGAGTAGCTGAGTAAACAGTGGTTTATTCAAGGTCAAAGGAAACGCCCGCTACTGCGGCATAGATGCACACTATAAATCCCAGTTCGGACTACCAGGATGCCAGTCCCTGCCTGGGGCGGCTTTTCATAGAATCATAGTATCTATGGCATGGAGTCAGGCCCTTCGGCCCAAACTGATCCATGCCAACCAAAACGCCCATCTAAGCTAACCCGATTTGCCTGGATTTTGCCCATATTCCTCTACACCTTTCCTATCCATGTATCTGTCCAAATGCCTTTTAAATGTTGCCAGTGTCCCTGCCTCAACCACTTCTTCCCGGCAGCTTATTCCACATACGTACCACCCTCTGTGTAAAAAGTTGCTCCTCAGGTTTCCATTAATTCCTTCCCCCTTAACTTAAACCTATACCCTCTAGTTCTCGATTCCCCAACACTGGGAAAAAGACTGAGTGTATTCACTCTATCCATGCCGCTCATGATCTTATACACCTCTATAAGATCACCCCTTAGTCTCCTACGCTCCAAAGAAAAAACCTAGCCTGTCAAATTTTTCCCTGTAACTCTGTGCCTTCCTGGCAATATCCTTGTAAATAATTTCTGCACTCTCTCCAGTTTCATAACATCGTTCTTATAGCAAGCTGACCAAAACTGAACACAATACTCCAGGTGCGGCCTCACCAATGTCCTGTACAACTGCATCATAACTTCCCAACTTCTATACTTAATGCCCTGACTGATGAAGGCCAGCATGCCGAAAGCTTTCCACACTGCCGTATCTACCTGTAACTCCAACTTTAGAGAACCATGCATCTGAACTCCAAAAGTCCCTCTGTTCCACGATACTCCCTAAGGTCCCACCATTCACTATGAAAGTCCTACCTTGATATGATTTTCCAAAATGCAACACCTCACACTTATCTGCATTGAACTCCATTTGCCATTTCTCGGCCCACTTCCCCAGCTGATTAAGATCCTGCTACAATTTTTGATAAACTTCCTCACTGTCTACAATACCACCTATTGAGTGTTTTATACACTCTAATTACGAGCCCACTAGCGAGGAAGCTTGTATTGCATGGGTCCCACGGGGAGATCGATTAGGGTATTCCCATGGGCATCGTGAGGGTTATTACACAGTGGAATGTGGCAACCCTGCACGACGGTCAACAAAATGTCTCGTGGGCTGCACTCAGAACCCAGATGGGCTGCATGTGGCCCCCAGGCCACAGGTTTCCCACCACTGGTTTAACTACTAACAGTCACGGATTTTGATATGTCAAAGACTAGCAGATAAACAGTGCTTATTCCCTTGATCCACCTGAGATAGTCCCATTAGTTTCTTCCTCTTTTTCTGTGAGGTGTTTCTGGAAAGAGCAAAGATTAAGGGAAATGGGTAACATAGGTAGGCGTGAGTAATCCAATGAATATGATGATTGGGTAAAATGACTCTTTTGGCCTTCCCAAACTGTTGTCTGTTGGTTTTGTTTGCCCGTTAGAGATTCAAGGACCAATCTTCTGGATGTGTTTTCCATCAGTGTTTCGTCTCATCCATCAGGAACACAAGTCAGAATATCGTAATCGCACTCCCAAACGTTTCTGTGCATTTCTTTTAGGTTTTCACTGTCAACGTATACTAAAATGGTAAAAAGAAAATAAATACTATCACTTTGAAGCAGAGGGTCAGCCTGCAAGTGTCCATCGTGCACTCATGGTGGGCGAGGCTGCATGTCAGGAACAAATAGTAAGGGAACCACCCCCCTCACCAGAATCATGGAATTCATTCTCCAGTGTTTTGCCGGATCTTATTGGAATTTGTTCCTCCTGCTTCTAGATATAGAGGAAGATTTTACTCTTAGGCACTTGAGTGTAAAGTTTCACCTGGGCAGAGAGTAAAAGAGGGAAATTGAGCAAGGAAGATAACATGTCCATAATGGATCATATCCGATATTCCTGTCTGCATTTTTTCTAATAAATTGTCTATTCTCAAATACTAAAGAGGAGAATCCATCCATCAAATATATAAAATTATATATTTATACTTTTCTAAATTGTGGCAAAAGGGCGAGAAAATACGATCAGAACAGACAGTCCCACTCTCGTTGGCACTGGGATATTGGACCAAATTATTTGTGCTGAATGTATACCCTCCAACTCTGGCTTCTTTCCCATCTCTGAATTTTATCCACCCTTGACTGCCATGCTTTTAGTTGTCTCAGCCCTAAATTTCGTCCTTAAACTTCTACACCCGTCTAACTTTTGTTGTGGTATAAATTTAAGACAGCGGGGTGGTGTGTGAGTGTGTGTGATTGGGGGGTTGGGGGGTATCTAACTAAACCTGCTGTGCATCACCAAACAAGATACAACGTATATATTCAAGTATCGGTTAGGCATATGACAGGAGCAATCCTAGAGACCAGACGTTGCATGTAGTTCCATCTCCACAAAACCCACCTAACTGAGTTTCTGAACCGCTTTGTTTGGTGTGTTTGTGTAAGGTGGAAACCTTTCCCCCTTCCTTTAAAATGCTCTTTTAAAGCTAGCTCATTTACCAAGCTTTTGGTCACCTGACCTACCACCTCTTTGTGATTGGTGTCAAATCTTTGTTTCTTTGGGCGCGATCTAACAGAAAAATGTCAAGTGTCATTTGTGGCAGGTTTTGCTGAGAGTTTCCCGCCGGCGAGTTCCCCACCACTATCTAAACACACTTAGTCACTTTTTTGGGCCCTGGGGAGTTTATCACTGGTTTAGCCCACACTTAGGCGCGATTTTAGGCGCGATTTAACGGCCGTGTCGCGCTTGAGTGAGAGTGGGACCCGGCAGGATGATGAGCATTTGTGACCTCAGCTGCCCCTAGCCCCTGATGGTGTCTCCGCACTCGGTGCCCTCCCAGTGATCCTTGAATTGCTTAGCCTTCCGTGCTCTAACTCTGCATCTATTGTGTGTTCCCAGGATGCACATCAGAGGTGGAGGCAGTCTGCTACTTATTGTATCCAGTTGCCTTTGATGCCTCTGGCGGGCATCCTCTGAAGGTCCTGGAGGGGGAGGGCCCCCCGGGCCATTTGTCGGTGGCACATGTCTCGTTGTGCCACTCTGTTCTGGAAGATGACTCCGAGACGAGTCTTTGTCAGAGGGGAGGATCTTGGGGGAGCTGGTTGCCACTCCGCCCGGTTGGTACCCATTGGGCCCTCGGGGTCACCTCGGATGGAGGGGCAGCTGGATTAAGCTCCAGATGCCACTGCCTCACCTGGCTCTGCCAGCTCTGACGGCTCCTCAATGTCAATGTCTGCACCATAGCGTCAACTCCCTTAGCGATGCTCCTCAGTGTTTGGGACATGCTGTGGTGTGTCTCGACAATGTCCATCTGAGACTGGGACACATACCCCAGCGACTTGGACACGCCGAGGCCCTCAGCCATGGCCCTCACTGACTGAGCTACGCCTTGGACACCTCCACTTATACTTTCAACATTGTGCACCAGGCTCTCCACTGCAGTCACTATCCAAGCAGTGTTGGCCTCGATACCACGCATTGCTGGTGCCATCTCCTGCGAGAGAAGCCTTTGGGACTCCTCCAATCGGCTATGGGCCTGCTGGAGTATCACTGACAGTCCCCTTTGAATTTCATGGCCGCACCCTTTCGACTGCATCAGCTCCTAGTAAACCTGGTCCAGAGTCTCAGACCTCCGACTGTTGTCTCCACAGGATGTTCCTGCCTCCACCTGATGATTATCAGCAATTGTGTGGTGCTCACCAGATTGTGCCCCAGAAGCCTGTCCACCACTATTGTCCACCGAGATGTGTGTCTCTCCGATGGTAGAGGGTGGGGTTGACAGCTGTGATGCATCTATGATGATCTCCTTGGAGCTCCACTCCGACGTGTTCTCTTGGCAGGTGGGAATGAGGACCACCTCGGATAGGCCAGCACCATTGGATGGTGAACCTGCAGGGGGAATGGACACGGGTCAATGGGAGAGAAAGATCATCATGTTGACTTTAACAATTCATGTGTGACAGCTCATCTGGGTGTGGCCGATGGGTCCTCACCTCTGCGCTGTGCGTCAACCTCTACTTTGGTGACGGATCTGTCCTTGGCCGCCCCTCGTATGGGATGAGGACTCTGATGTCTGCCGCCCATCTGAGCCCTCTCCCATCTGTTGTGGGCCAACTTCTCCTGTGTGGCCTCAGGCGTCGTGCATCATGGGGAAGGGGGGGGGGGGGGGCAGTTTTGAGCAGCACTGCTGGAATGGGAGGGCTTGGGCATGGGTGATGCCGGGTGCACGGTCTTTGGGAGAAGGGGGCGGTGGCAGCCAGTGCCAGGGCGTTGGTGCAACTAATCCGTGCGGCCCGGTGGAGGTCATTGAGCTTCTTGTGGCACTGGGTGCTGGTCCGCCTGGTCACGCTTCCCGAGCTGACGGCCGCTGCCACTTCCTCCCAGGTGGCACTGGCTGCCCTGTGACTGACCCTCCGAGCTCCTTGGGGGAACAGAGCATCCCGTCTGCACTCGACCGCATCCAGCAATCTGGCCAGGTCTAAATCCCTGAATCATGGGGCTAGACTGCACATTGGCATGGCTGCGGGCTGTGTGGGGTTTGCTCTGTGGGATCGGTTTAAGTGCTGTTCACGCTTGGGATCTGGTGGGCACAGTCCCGGTGAATCAGTTGGCGGGACAATCATTTGTAGCCGTGAGGCCTCGTTAAGTGGACCATTAATGTTTGAAACTGGTGACTGCCTAGCTGGGTTCACCATTGGGAAACTCATGGCCACGCTTAGAAACTTTTCCACTAAAAATCATGTCCATCTAATTATTTTCATCACTGGGGAGCTGAACTTGTTGTCTGGACCGGCTGCTCAGACATTGGGGTGCCATTTTGGGGTGCTCCTGATTCCGACACCTTGAGACAGGCGCACTGGCTTTGTAGTGCCACCCAGGAGGCAGTGCTAAGGTGCCAGCCTTAAGGTGCCAAGGTGCCCACGTTTCAGGGGAGGGTCAGGGGAATCACTCTGCACTATATCTGGCCGCCTGGTCCATATTTGTGTGAAACAATATTGAATGGAACCTGGCTGGGACTCCCTGGGGAGGCCGGTAGATCCCAGGTGAGCATGCTGAAGTCAGTTTAAAACCCAACCTGAGCGAGTGCGGCTTGGCTATGCCCATTATGGGCGGCTCCTGATTCCGACACCTTGAGAGAGGCACGCTGGCTGCCAGGAAGCCCGCAGGAGGCTTCACCCGGCATCTATCGGTCACACCGCGCTCATGTTCGAGCGCAACATATCTGGTAGATCACGCCCGTTTCTTCTGTGAAGTGCTTTCAGACATTTGGTTACATTAATTGCACCATATAAATGGAAGTTGTCATTGTATAAATACCCCCCCGCCCTCCCCCTCCCTCCCCACACACATGTGTAGCTAGTTCAACTTTAAAGGTTGGAAAAGAAGGGGAATCTCATCAGCAGTAATTCAACTAAATTACTAGGGGGCTTCTATTACAGGCAATACTATAGAAAGCTAGGATCATGTGACCCCCGATCCGACCACAGAACGTAATTATAGCCTCTCCCCCAAATTATGATTCAGGCTCAGGAGAGCTGTGGATGCATACAGTATATCTGCATGCAAGTCGAAAGTAGCACAGTGCCATCTTGAAAGAGAAAGTCAGGGCCATTTAAATGTAATGTTTCACCCTGTCAAAGTATTCAGCTGTGCTTAAGAGCGGCTCAGTCGACAGCAGAAGAAAGAAATCCAGTCAGAGCCTGCAGGAGGAATCTGCTCTTTCAGTGATGACCAGCAGAGCACAAAGCAAACAGCACTGGTCAGCTTTCTCTCAGTAAGTAACCATTGAAAGAGTGTCTGGTGTGTAATACTGAGCTTTGTACAAACACGGTCGAAACATGCATGAGACAGAAAGACAGCAAAAACCCAGTGTTTAGTGGAAAGAGAAGCCAATGTTCTTTTGAGGATTCCCCCCCCCCCCCCCCCTGCCCTGCTATTGCTTCCTTTTCCTTAAAATGGGCAGATTACGTTTCAGCTCATGTTGTTTAATTGTTCTACCTCCCCAACAAAGACAGCACATGACAAAGTCTTACTTTGTGCATCCTGTCACCGCTAATCCACTAAGGGCTTTCAATATCTGTGCTGCTCACTTTGATAGGCACCACTGGGTTGTAAGAAAGCAGAATTACAGACAATTAAGCTGTAGTTGAGGTCAGAATCTTGTCATGGTGAGGATTCAATTGATGCACTGCCCAGTCGAGAACCGTGCTCAACATGCCTGCCTGCTCGTGTGTTGCCAGACAGTAGTCTTGTTGTTGGCTTTAGGTGGACAGGAGTTGAAAACTATTCAGAAATGAAACGCACGCACACAAACAAGTCATTGTTTACTTCTGCACTGATGTTCAGGGTATTATTAATGAGAGTTACACTATCGGGTCATTATTGGCATGAAATGAGTAATAATCAGGGCACATGTAAAGCTGCATTAAAGGAGTATACTCAGCAATGAGTGACGTTGTGA
The DNA here is from genome assembly GCF_902713615.1 of Scyliorhinus canicula. Taxonomy (NCBI): domain Eukaryota; kingdom Metazoa; phylum Chordata; class Chondrichthyes; order Carcharhiniformes; family Scyliorhinidae; genus Scyliorhinus; species Scyliorhinus canicula. The sequence continues at coordinate 116,723,029 of NC_052156.1, read as the reverse complement.
TGACTAACTAGCTTTTTGATGAGTAATTCGCAAACAAAGGTCCGTTCAAATTGTCAAGTTTTGAATCGTGGCACCAATGCCAACATGATCTCGCCGTGAGCTAATTGTAATACTTATTTCAGGCGGGAGCGGAAATTTTGTTTTTTTGAGTTCCTGGCACAACTAGGTGTGCCATGTTTGGAATGTGTACTTTCAGCCTCCACGTTTTCCATCCATTTTTATCTCTGTAATTAAGAAATGGTAACAGAGCAAGCCCCACTCAAGCCTTGACTGCGAGCTGACCTCCTCCCAGAGTACCGGAAGACTCACCCATTCCCTTCCTGCACTGTTTTGACTAACTGCAATTTTAAATTCGAAGTGGTGGGGACACCCGTCTCAAACCACTTGGGTCCTCTGCAAGTATGCACATCGGGCTCTGATGATGCCATCTGGGCCTGATTTGTGATTATAGCCTGAGACCTTGAGCAGAGAACCGGAAGTGACAGCTTCATGAGGCCATACCTGTCAGAAACAGCGTCCTGGACCAGACCAGGATGTGTAACTGCACTTCTCTGGGCTGCACAAGTAAACCCCAGGCCTCCCTATCCCCAGGCTCAACCTCTTCCTCCGATCACCTCTGACCCCCACCCAACCTAACCATGTAGCTGGCCGTGAGGGACCCCATTCCCACAGATCTCCAGTGGTAGCCTTCTGTCCTCTGAATTCATGCTTCTGCACACTGACCAGGCTGTGATTTTGTTTGTTTCAATAAAGAGATAAAGTGTGGGAAGGAAAGTTTCTCTGCATCTTAGCGTGTGAGTTTGTCACTTACAGAGATTAAAATGGGTCCTTAGTTTGCAGCTAGCTCCACTTATGGCACGTAATGTCCGAACTTTCCAGGGCACTGTATCTGGGCGGGGCAGGTAGGTAGGGGGAAGACCCCATGGGTGATATGGGGAACTCTCCTACCCATCCTGGTAATTTCCCAGATAAAGATTGTATGGCAATTCAAGTTGCCCAGAAATACAAACTTCTGCTGGGCAATTGCTCAGCACTGGGATCTATTCAAAACTGTGATTTAAATCGCAAACACCAGATGGTTCCAGCTGGTTCACACCAAAAGAAAAAGTTAAAAAATGTTTTAAAATTAAAACCAGTTCTAGCTTCTGGGTAACTTGACAGGTCCACAACGACCGCCCACCCTCCGACAGCCCCCTCGCCCCCAAATCCCTGGAGTATCCCTCCCCCCACGACTGTCTTCGCCTCACACCCAGCCTCCTTGAATGTCCGATTACCAATGCCAGTGCCGCAAAAAAACAGATGCGGCCTTCTTCCATCTGATTCTGCAGCGTTCGACTGATGGCCTCAGGTGAGCACTGTCCTGTCCAGTTCCTGTCCGGCATAAGTCAGCAGGTCAGGCAAGACAGGATTGAGGAGATTTCCAGGTAAGATAGTAGGAGCCGGGTGGCAATCCGACTCTGCCACTCGGCAGAAGTTTAGGCCCAATGTGAAATTAGCCAAGAGATTTCTGACACAGCCACTGGTGAAATTGGGCCCACAGGTATTTGCTGCACTTCACAATCTCACTCTGAAAGGCTCCAAGGATAGCTGATGTCTGAATTACCTTTCAGAGGTTCAGATGAAGCGTCAGGTCCAAGTAAAACGCAATCTTCTGTGGCTGGCCTGTGGCTGACGTGGAACTGCAAATCTGAAATGTGAACATTCTTCACCCATGGGGAGCAAAAATCTACAAAGTAATTTGCATAAGCCCTTTACATGGTAAAACACTCCAAAATGCTTCACAGGAACAGGAATTGATATAGAGTCACATAAGGCGAGAGAGAGGGCGCGTTTTAACTAAATGGGAGCAAAATCCTGTACCGAGCGTGTTTAGTCGCTTGTTTCCCGGTGCTCGCAGCGCCAGGAAACAGAACGGCTATCATAAGTTACTCGGGTTAGATACGGAGCCTCAGTGAGGAACGCGCGGCTGAGGTCGCACTTAGCCCTGTTTCCAGCACTGAGGAGCTCCGTCCACCGGTGTGTCGGGAGATCGGGACGTCATTTTTAAACGGCATGCCAATCTCGAGCCACCTACACAACCCCCCCAAAGCCCACCCAAGCCCCAACTCAGAGGCCCCCCCCCCCCACAACACCCACGCAGGGCACCCTGACCCAAACGCTGCCATGCGGAGAATGCCAGCCTGGCACCTTGTCAGCACCAGTCTGGTACCCTGCCAGTGCCCCTGCCATGCCACCTGGTCACCTTGCAGTGCCAGGCTGGCACCCATATGGTGTTTTGCTGTGGCGCGCTGGTTTTTGGGCACAGTGTGCTCATTCACACCCATAGACAACGTGCTCCAGATGTTTTCCAGAACAAATAACCAGTTGGGACCAGTATTCTTATTTCTCAGTTTTTACTGTTTTTAACCTTTGGAGTTGGTAGGTTTTAAGGTGCATTTTGTAGGATGAGAGAGATGCAGAGATGTTTAGGGATGAATTCCAGAACCTAGAACTCAGGAAGCTGCAGGCGCAGCTACCAGCAGCGGGGCAATGGAACTGGGATGGAAAACTTCAGAATTGGGGGGGGGGAAGTCTGTAATATACTTCATTATACTGTATTTGATCCAGTAAGTGAAGAGCATGGTTAAATTAGAATAAACCCTTCATCCCATAAATTCAAATTATAAGCAATTCATTGAATATATTTAAAATTGTTCCTTTTTGTTGCATTTATCCAGCTGTGTGAACTGCGCATCCACCACAATTCCTGGAAAGCTATGGTGGTGGAGAGGGAGCACATCTGAGGAAATTCTCAGGCTTTGCTAAAAGAAATAACTTTGAAAATCGAGCACATCCGAAATTAAGGGGGTATTTGATGCAAACGATTGGGGGGGGGGGGGGGGGGGGGGGGGTTTGGGGGGTGGTGTGGCCTTGCCCGTTGCCTGGATGGGCCAGTGAGGCCCCCACATTTCCTCCTTTCAGCAAGGTCCGCAGAATCGGGCACTTGAGTGGCCAGCAGCACGACCAGGAATATAGAGGAAGCACAGGCCAAAGGTAAGTGAAGGTAGAATGGGGGTCACTGGACAGGAAGCATCAGCAGCCGCAAAGGTATGGGTGTCATTCTCGGGCTTGTTTCTCCGCCTGCCCCCCCCCCCAGATCAGGCACTGACTACCTTTTGAGCGAAGGACATCCACCCCCACCCCAGTTGGTGCCCATAAACAAGCCAGCCTTCCTGCCTGGTGATTCCCCACTCCTGCTGCTGGTTAAATACCAGCAGTGGTGGGATGAGGCCTTAAGTGAGCATTGATTGCATCAATTTCCTATGTAAAGGCCCTAATTGGCAGCAAAATGGCTAGGCTGTGCATGAGCCTTAATGCTCGGGAGGTAATCGAGCGTAGACGGGAAGGTGGAGGGGTCCCCACCTGCCATTCTCATCCTATTAAATGCCGACCCATCTCCATACTCTATCGGGGGAGGACAGTAAATTCCACCCAAAATCTCTGCAACATTGATACAACATAGATGAGAAATCAGTTCACCTGTGATTGGATCCAATGTTTTGACGTGAGGTTATAGTCCTGAAGAAAGATTCAAAACATTTGGGGCTTTGTTGACTGGAACGGATAATGTAAAGGGGAGAATCTCAGAAATGTGCTAAAATCACGAAAGATATTAAAATGGTAAATAGCGAGAAGCTAGCTAAGGATTTGATAACAAAGGCACATAGGCTCAGGGTGATTCTTAGAAGATGAAGGGCAAATGTAGAAGAACTGTCCTTCACGGAGTGTTATTAGAACATAGAATGATTCCTCACATGTTGAGGTAGAGACTGTGATATAGTTGACCAGTGAGAGTATCACACAAAGAGATCACAGGCCTGCCATAAGTTTAAGGCACTGAAGTCCTGCCTCTCAGGCTCCCGATCTGTAAAGGATTTGGTAAATGTAACCAATAATGTAATTTGCATGGAGACTGGAAGTGAATCTCAGAACAAGCGGAAAGGTTGCTTGTGAGGAGATACAATAAAGGTGCTAAGGTAGGCACAGGGCTGACTGACTTCTTTCAGCGTTTTGATTGCTGCAGTTGCGTGGAACAAACAACGGGGCATATACGTCCCACACATTGAATTATTATTTTTGAACAGATTGAACAATTAAAATTAATTTATGCAGAGGACGGCCAAAAGTGTTCCTTTAGCTTAAATCCAACGTAACTAACATCAGTGCCCTAGAGCTGCTGAAAGCATTGTTTGATGGACAGTCAAAGCAAAGTTGACTTGTGCCCACTTTATTTTCGGATTACCGTGCAGTATTGTTGCTAATTCAACATTGCATTTTTTTTATCTGCAATCCGAAGCCGAGGAGAGGACCCTTTGTTCTTGAAGTTGTATCTTATGCCTGTTCAGAAACAGTTTTTCTTTTCCGATCCGAATGTAAAATAAACAGGATATTGAAGAATTGGATGCACCCTAGACTACGTAAATAAGTCGCTCACATGAGAATTAATAGTTAAAAGCTCATCAAAAGCAGCCACATCACCAAACAGCTGAATGGAAAGGCCCCATTTTACAGACTATCATAACAAACGCGGTTTGCCATAGGATGGGAACAAAAGCATTCATTTGTCCATTGATTTCCTTCCACTAGCCAACGTGCCCTGGAGCAGTAATCATATACCAAGATAACTGAATACAGGCATTGCCTACTGTGTCTCACAGTCCAGGAGCAAATTTTTCATAAACTTTGGATAACTGGTATAAACCGATGCTTTCGAGACAAAGAAACTCGAGGTCCATTGAAACCCAAGTAAACTCAATCCCATTTACCTCTCAGCATTTCTCCATGTGCAACACATTTGGCAATCGAGTAGCTTGCAAAGTTGTTTTCATACAAGCAGCACTATCCGATTTCTGCCTAAAAGCAAAATTGTACCTGTAACGCTGACCGTTTTGTCATTGTTAACACAACATTCACAATAATAAAAGCAATTTATCACCTCCCTTAGGATGTCTCATAGGTGCCGGGTGGCTATCCGACTCTGATTGCCATTCGGCAGAAGTTCAGGCCCAATGTGAAATTTGTTTGAATTTTGCTTCACAAAATGCAGGATGAGACATTGGCAGCGGGATTCTCTTACCCCCCCCTCCTCCCTGCAGTGAATGGGAGATTTGGCTGCGCCCCGTATTATCCGTCTTCGCCAGCAGCCGTAGTAGGGCAGACTTGCAACGGAGCATCCTGGCCTAAAGATGACCTCTGTTTATTTGCGTTGACAGTTGTATAAGATACCATGGCACCCAAGAGTAACATGGATTGATTGGTAAATTATATGAATAATAATTTCATCCATGTTTCATGGTGCTTGTTGAGGGAGGAATCTTGTCCGGGATATCCGGATAACTCCTTACTCTTTTTAATGGAGCCAGTATTGTCCAAATGTATACCTATGTCAGTGTGTTGGCTGGCAGAGTCCTTGCAGTGCTTTGAGTTCACCTGTAACATTTCACTTACCTATTTGAGAGTGATCTCGGACAATGTCCTTTACAACTCATTGAAAGGAGGACCAGCTGAGACTAAAAGTTCAGCCATGTCAATGGGGGCCGGTTTAGCTCGGTTGACTGGACAGCTAGTTCGTGATGCAGAGCAAGGCCAACAGTCGGTTTCAATTACTGTACGAGCTGCGGTTATTCACGGAAGGCCCCACCTTCTCAACCTTGCCCCTCGGCGGAGATGCGGTGATCCTCAGGTTAAATCACCACCAGTCAGCACCCCCCCCCCCCCCCCCCAAGGGGAAAGCAGCCACTGGTCATCTAGGATTTTATTGTACATTTTACTTCGAGTGGTGAGTTCAACTCTGGACACTAACATGAACACTCAATAAAGAGTGAGCAAAAAACTCAATATTGTTTCCTCCACAATAAAGGCAATGTTCGTAACTCCCAATGCATGCTCACCATGAGATGTGCCAGTACATTTAGCTTTCTGACTATGTCTCATAAAAAACTGATGATGTACGCATGAGTAAACTGAAACCAATGTAATGTGAAATTTAATTTTGAAAAATACCTGTGCCACTGTTGTATTTGCAGCAAGTTTAAGTTAATGGCAATGGAGTCAGGCAACAGTGGAGTCAGTTGTGACCGGGATGCAACGTCTCTCAGTTTAATCAGGAGGCTCTTTAATAGTCCAACCACACCTGCTGCATTGTCAGCTGATGGCGGGTTTCACCAATGAAAAGCCTCCCCCACCGCTGAATTGCACGTATTTCCCATGCATGCCGTTGGCACTTAGAATTTCAATTATAATCATAAGGGAAATAGCAGATAGAGAAGGTGGCGCACCGTTCCAGTTACAACATTGGGAATCTCACACTGTTGGCAAAATCCTGGCCTTTTTGCCTCATTCAAAAAGTGGTATCTCTAATACATTGGTAGCTCAAGGCATGTATTAGGGCTTGAACTCCATCTTAGTCAGAAGTGAGACCACTCCCAACCTGAGTCGTGATTTGTTTAATGATATCTACATGTAAATTGTATTGGCTGCAGTCACAATAAGGACCCAGTTTTTGCTGTTGTTGTACGAACCAATGAATGAAGCTCCGCCAAGGGAGTTTGAGGAGCAGGTTTGAAATTAAAATGTAGAACCTCGCAAGTAAAACTCTGGATTGTCTGAGCTATATACACATTCTTAAAATGACTGGGACCAGTGACCTGGCAAATCGGCAAAATAGGGTGGTGATAAGACCTTAAACTAATGAAGGAGGGTGTGCAAGGATGCAGAAAGGGTGAACTCAAAAGTAATAAAAGAAATGTTAAGGTTTATAAAGTGGCGTTATGGATAAAAGCAAGAGGAGTGAGCCACGGAAGAACAGAGAAAGGTAATAGAACATCAGGGAAAAGTGGAAAAAAAAGCTAAAAGCTCTATATCTGAATGCATGAAGTATTCACAAGAAAACAGGTGAATTAATAGCACGACTAGAAATAACTAGGCTTTTTCTATTAGTCATTATGTAGACATGGTCGCAGAATGACTGAGCTTGGAAACTAAACATTCCAGGATACTTAACTTTTAGAAGAGATAAGTAAAATGCAAAAGAAGCGGTTAACTGTAATGTTAAAGGTTGGGATAAGCAGTCGAGAGAAAGAGTCTTAGCCTGCAAAATCAGCATTTAGAATGAGTTTGGGTGGAGCAACAAGGGACAGAAAATATCAGTGGGCGTAATTAATGGCTCCTCACTGTAGTTGTCGTGTAGTGAAGAGTATAAATCAGGAAATTAGAGGTGTACGTATAAAGAGTAATCCAGTAATCAGAATGGATTTTGTCTTCATGTAGACTCGACAAAGCAACTTTGTAATGATACTGTGGCGGATGAGTTCAAGCTAGTTTCCTAGATCAGTATTTTGAGGAACCAACTTGGGAACAGGCCAATTTAGATATAGTATTATGCAATGAGGAATTATTAATTTATAAACTTATAGGGAAAGAGTCTCTGGGGAAGAATGATCATAATACGATGGAATTGTATATTGAGTTTAAAAGAGATTTAGTTCAGTGTAGCATTGTTGTCTTGAATTTGAATCAAGTAAATCACTTAGGCATGTGGGGCAAGTTCGCTAAGGGAGATTGGGAAATGATTAGAAGATAAGATGATGCAAGAGTAAACATTCAAAGAAATGATTCCTAATTCATAATGAATACATATTCCCTCAAGGAATAAAAACCTATGGGAAAAATGGTGCAACTGTTGCTAACGAGAAGTTAATACATATTAATTTAAAAGAAGAGGCTTAAAATGTTGCCAAAAGAATAATAAGCGACAGGGTTGGAAGAACTTTAGAATTCAGTAAAGGGTGATCAACTAATTGATAAGAGAAGAAGTGACATATGAAGGTAAATTAGTGAGGGCCAAAAAACATTGTAAAAGCTTCCAGACGCTATGGAAAAAGGAAGATCTTGCAAAAGTAAACATGGCTCTAATATAGGCAGATACAGAAGAGATTATAATGGGGAATACAGAAATGGCAGTCGTTAAACAAGTACTTTGTCTTCATCACAGAAGACACAACAACCACTCCAGAAATTGACCAAGAGTGGAGCAAGAATGAGGAATTTAAAATAACATATCAACATAGAAATAATATCAGAGAAATTAACATGATTAAAATCTGACACACCTGCACACTAGAGTTCTAAAAGATGTAGCTGTAGTGATAGTGGGCTCGATTCAACTAAATAGAAAAAAGTCCCATAGCGAGCGTGTTTAGCTTCCCGGCACCGAGAAACACATGGCTATACAACGTGCTTTGTTTTGTACAAAGGGCCTCAGCGGGGAACGTGCGGCCAAGGCAGCACATAGCCCCGTTTTGTACATTGGGGAGCTCCGCGGTGCAGTGTAGCAAGAAATGGCATCACGATTTCCGAGGCGATCCCCAGCCCCACCCATCCCCCACAGCCCGAACACACTATGGGAGGCCCAACACCCAAGCAGGGCCAATTGCACAATGCCAGACTGGCATCCAGGCAATGCTGGCACTGCCAGGGTGTCCGGATAGCATCAGTGCCAGGGTAGCATCCGGCCTGAAGGGGGCCAGCTGGGGGCCTCCGATCCCCCGGGAGACCCCCACGAGTTCCGTCTGATCCCTATTTCTGGAGACCAGTGCTGAACGGCACTTGCCCGAGGTCTCCGAGGCGAAGGGGATGAATCCTACGCCTCGGGTACCTTGGGAATCTGCTCATTAGAGTGAGACTAGCTGTCTCGCTCTAATAAGCAGATTTGCCAAAACATGCTCCCACCCACAATGGGCAGGATTTCAATCGCAACATCTTGTGAGATCGCATTAGATCTCGCAAAGCGTTGAGAGCCAGCTAGAACCCGGAAGTGGGGCCTCCCAGTTCTCATCGCCCATGCTCCCTCTTGCCGATCTTTTTCTGGTGCAGCATGGCCATTGGATCGCGCCCAGTGGATCCATTGCTTTCTATCTTTAGAGAATTTTCCAGATTTTCAAATCATTCTCTGCGGTTTGGAAAATAGCAAACCTAACCCCGCTATTCAAGAAAGGAGAGAGAGTGTGAAAATAACCCAATTTTCCTGACATCAGTGGTAACGAAAATCAGGGATGATGGAACAGGGCACTTAGAAGGTCATTACAATTGGTTAAGTCAACACAAATTTCTGAAAAGGACAAATCTGTTGGGAGTTTTTGAAGTTATAACTAGCAGGCTAAATAAGGGATAACCAGTAGGTATGGTATGTGTGCACTTTCAAAGCCTACTCGATACGTTACCACACAAGTGGTGATTATAGGAAATTACACTCGTGGGATTGGGGGTAATATCTGGGGGTAATAAGCAGGGTTAAAGATAGCTAAATGGACAGAAATCACAAAGCAGAAATAAATGGCTCATTTTCAGGTTGACAGGCTGTATCTAGTGGGGTAACGCACAGGTAAGTGCTTCGGCCTCAGCTGTTTACATGCTATATTAGTGACTTGGATGGTGCTTTGGATCAAAGTTTGCCGGAAATAGAATGCAGACAGATTAAATGAGTGTGCAAGAACATGACAGAGAGGATATAACAGGGAGAAGTGTGAATTTATCTACTTCGGCAGGAAAAATAGAAAAGCAGAATATTTTTTCAATGGTGGGAGACTTTGGCCAGACTTTTATGCTCCCCCCCCCCCCACCCTTCCAGACGGGTTCCAAGGAAGAGAGGGGTGGGGGGGGGGGGGGGGTGGAGAGCGTACAATTGCATGGATGGCAATCCCTCTGGGATGCCTCCCGCTCTGATCCAGATGCAATGTCATGGTAGGTGGACAGGGCCTTGGATGGGAAGCCCACCCATGCCCCTGTTAAGGCCCTTAAATAGCCACTTGATGGCAGCCTGAGGGCCTTTTCCCGCCCAGCCTCAGTTTTTGGACAGGCAGGAAATCCAGAAACCACCACCAGGAAGAATAGAGTTTCAACTTGAGAGAAAAAATTAAGTTTGTACACCGAAACCATGCCTGTTAACAGCTACTATTCATGGAGATGAGAATATACAGCAAGATGCTAAAGGAACAACCTATTCACTATTATTTACTTTTTTGCCGACAATAAACGTTAAGGCAACCCCTTGTAAGCTAACATCCCGAATGCTGGAAAGGGCTAATTCCTCTTGGGCTATAGCACGAGATGGGTGACACCACATTAGCCTACATAGGTATTAGGAGCAGAAGTAGGCAATTCAGCCCTTCGAGCCTGCTCCGCCATTTGATCAGATCATGGCTGATCTCTTCCTGGGCTCAAATCCACCTCCCTACCTGTTCCCCATGTCCCTTTAACAAGTTTTTAAAAGCAGAAATATATCTTTCTCCTTCTTGAAACCATTTAATGATTCAGACTCTGCAAATTCACCACCCTCTGTGAGAAATAGTTCCTCCTATTGAGGTACAATTGACGGCAATCCCTCTGGGAACCCACCCGCTCTGACCCAGATGCAGTGTCATGGTAGGTGGACAGAGCCTTGGACAGGTAGTCGGCCCATGCCCCTGTTACGGCCCTTAAGTAGAGCAGCACGGTAGATAGCACTGTGGCTTCACAGCACCTCGGTCCCAGGTTCGATTCCCAGCTGGGTCACTGTGCGGAGCCTGCACGTTCTCCCCGTGTCTGTGTGGGTTTCCTCCGGGTGCTCCAGTTTCCTCCCACAGTCCAAAGATGTGCAGGTTAAGTAGATTGGCCATGATAAATTGCCCTTAGTGACCAAAAAGGTTAGGAGAGGTTATTGGGTTACGGGGATAGGGTGGAAGTGAGGGCTTAAGTGGGTCAGTGCAGAGATGGGCCGAATGGCCTCCTTCTGCACTGTGTGTTCTATGTTCCTCATCTCCGTTTTAAATCTACCGCCTCTCAATCTACATCTGTGCCCATTGTTCTATATTGCCCTACAGGGGGAACATTTGATCTACATTTGCTTTTTCAATCCCCTTAGTATTTTATATACCTCGATCAGATTGCCTCTCGATCTTCTAAACTCCAGCGAATATAAGCCCAAATTGTTTAATTTCTTCTCGTACATCAACCCTTTCATCCCTGAATCAATCTGGTGAACGACTTCTGAACTATCTCCACTGCCACCACTTCCTTCCTCAAATAAGGAGACCAAAACTGGACACAATAATCCAGATGTGGTCTCACCAACACCCTATACAATTACAACAACACTTATTTACTTTTATACTGCAGTAGACAATAAACGCTAAACTTCCCTTTGCCTTTTTCCTTGCATGCTGTACATGCATACTGACTTTCTGCATTTCATGAACAAAGACATCCGGATCCCTCTGCCCAGACACATAGAACAGTACAGCACAGAACAGGCCCTTCGGCCCTCGATGTTGTGCCGAGCAATGATCACCCTACTCAAACTCACGTATCCGCCCTATACCCGTAACCCAACAACTCCCCCTTAACCTTACTTTTTAGGACACTATGGGAAATTTAGCATGGCCAATCCACCTAACCCGCACATCTTTGGACTGTGGGAGGAAACCAGAGCACCCGGAGGAAACCCACGCACACACGGGGAGGACGTGCAGACTCCGCACAGACAGTGACCCAGCCAGGAACCGAACCTCGGACCCTGGAGCTGTGAAGCATTGATGCTAACCACTATGCTACCGTGCTGCCCCAGATTTTGAATCTGAATGGAAGAGTAAATAAATTGAATCGTGAAAAAGGTTATCCACCCTATTGCGGCACTTTCCCACACCTATTGCACTTCCCAACAACTGCTAAATATTTCATAGCTCTCATGCTGAGGGGTTTTCCCATGTCTTTCCCATTCATACACATTCAATACACACTACGTGCATGGAAAGGATTTACAGGTTAATAATCAACCTGTTTTGGCCACATCATCACAGAGCTGTTATTGCTCAGAAGGAAGCCATTCGGCACATCATGTCTGCACTGCACTTCAAATGAGCATTACGAGTTGTGTTCCAGTTAGTTTCTTCTTCAGTCCAGGCTTTTAGATAGATGTTATGAGGCTTCACTGTAGACTCACAGAAATAGCAGGCATATGAGAGAGAGCGAAAGAGAGACAGCTTCTTTCAGGATCTAAAAGCTTCTGCCTTCAGACAGTAGAAGATAGGAGCAGGAGGAGGTCTTTGGGCCCTTTGAGCCTGCAGACAGCAGAGAGAGAGCGAGAGAGAGAATGTTGCCTCCACCTTGAGGTTCCAGTGGCTTCTACTGGGTTCTGTCCAAAAATAAATCCACCTGAGAGGAACTAATCACTGTTGGTTGCCGAGCATCTTCAGAAGTCTTGTGGTGCAGTGGGTACTATCCCTTCATCTGAGCCTGAAGCCCTGGATTCCAGTCCCTTATCCAGGACTTTGTGGTCACAGAGGATGCAGACAAAATTTAAAGATTTGAAATGAAAGAAGCAAAACGTGGGATGGAACCTTACCATATTTTTTCAAAATGTCAGGCTCAGGCTCAGGCTGAAAACCGGCATAGAGCTCTCCAGTTGCACAGACCAGTTTTCTCTCCATATCCTAGGCCTCTTGAAAGAAACAAAAGAGTGGGCGGGGTTTATGCCATTGCTCTGGCGATGTGAGGCCTGAAAGAGCCAACAGAGAATGGGCTGCCATCTTTCAAGGGTCCCCACATCAGAACAGAAGTATAACCCCCCCCCCCCCCCCCCACCACATGGAGGTATCAGGGGCTTCCCTGTCCCCCAGCCACCGCTAATCATTGGGGGCTCAACCTCCATGGAAGTATTGCCGGCATTTCGCCACTGCCCCCCGCCCGACACACACATTTTATCACTCCCCCTCAACGTGCCTGCAAGTTTACCCCTGCAGCCCGCTCTCCCCTCTCCCCCCACCAACACACATAAATGGAAACCCCCACACAAATAGGGCTCCTAAGAGGGTCTGCGCTGGCACTCTTCATCCCCAGCATAGGATGTCACTGCCAGGGTGACATTCCTAACCTGTGTCAGGGCAGTACCCTGGCATGTCAATCTCCCCCCGGAAGCTCGAGGATTCCCCTAGACTGAATCCAGTTTTAAAAAAGGCTGTTGTAAACCTCGCCAATGTGATGTCACGTCAGGAAGAGCCCAGGTGACTTGGTTTTGTAGCAGCAAAGAGCAAATTATGCCTCATCACTTGGTCACAGTATGGACCATTGAATTTTGTGAGCACTTAATCTTGAAGGAAGACTTGGTCTCCAAATAGATGGCCCTTCTAAGAATGGGATGAAAAGCATTGACATGGATGTTTACACAGAGAATTTAAAATTGAACTGGAAATTAGGAAGTTACATTGGAGAGGATGATCAAATAAAATATTAATTGGGCTGTACTGCCAATACAAATAGTTGGAATACAATAGAGCTACTTGTAAAAATTGCATATATAAAATTGTATTGGCATTATCTCAATGCAAGCCCTTTCTTTTTTTACTAATGACTACTCAGCTGTCAGGAATAGTTTTATTGGGCGGGATTCTCCGCCCGCCCGCGATGGGCCGAAGTCCCGCTGCTGTAATGCCTGTCCCGCCGGCGTGAATCAATCCACCTCCCTAACGGGCGGGGCCGGCGGGGTCCTTGGGGGTGGGGGTGGGGGGTGGGGGGTGGGGGGTGGGGCCGCGCGGGGCGATCTGGCCTCGGGGGTGCTCCCACGGTGGCCTGGCCCGCGATCGGGGTCCACCGTGTGGGCACTCTTCCTTCCGTGTCGGCCACAGCCTCCGTCATGCGTGGGGATGACGTCAGCAGTTGCTGACGCTCGCGCGCATGTGCGGATTTCCGCCGGCTGGCGAAGTCCCTTCGGCCCCGGCTGGCATGGCGCCAAAGGCCTTCCACGCCAGCCAGCAGGGCGCAAACCACTCCGGCGTGGACCTTGCCCCTCAAGGTGAGGGCTTGGCCCCTAAAGTGCGAAGGAATCCACACCTTTGTGGCGGCCCGACGCCGGAGTGGTTCCTGCCACTCCATCCCGCCAGGACCCCCCACCCCGCCGGGTGGGGGAGAATCCCGGCCAGGATCTACAGGGATTAACCAGCAGAAAACCTTGACTGGAGACTAAAGACAGTGACCACTGTCACTCACCGTCGTCCTGAAAACAGATGCCTCATTCCAACACTCAGGGTAGCACGGTGGCACAGTGGTTAGCACTGCTGCCTCACGGCGCCGAGGTCCCAGGTTTGATCCCAGCTCTGGGTCACTGTCCTTGTGGAGTTTGCACATTCTCTCCGTGTTTGCGTGGGTTTCGCCCCCGCAGCCCAAAGATGTGCAGGGTAGGTGGATTGGCCATGCTAAATTGCCCCTTGATTGGAAAAAAATTAATTGGGTACTCTAAATTTATGACAGAAAAAAACCCTACCACTCGAGAGTTATTTTAAAAAGTAACCATTAAAGAAAAAACACATGCCTATGGGAGCAGCTCATCCACCATGACAATTTGAGCTCTGGCAGAATTGTGAATTGACATCATCCTGGTCTTTATCCCATTTGGTTTGCATGGCACCATGCTATGTGCTTTTGGAAGTGAATCTCTTCCAAAGTAGGCCACCTGGCTAGGATTCACATTTTTAGGAAGAAATGCTTGGGGTTTATCAATTTGACACAGTGCGTATTCTGAACCATCACAGTCACTTTTGTTCAAATCCCAAAAAAGCAGATTCATTCAGAGGCTGCTGCTGTTACTCCAGGTATGCCGACCTTTTGAATTAAGCTAGCAGCAATGGAAGGGTTCTGGGTAGTTTTATAGCTGAGGTTTCGCATTAAAACCACTGAAACGACAGCACGTCAACCCTTGTCTGACGCACCCAATTTAAATGCATTACCAGCCCGCCGACTGAAGTTAATTTGGCTTGTCACTCCTACAGGGTCAGATGTTTCATCGTAGTACAGTAGAACTACTGTATGCAATTTTTAAAACATCTTTAGCAGTGTTCCAACTGTGTTTTTATTCCATAGGTGGTCTAATTTTCATGTGGTCTGGTAGGTTTTATAGTTACGTCAAGATCATATTCTCTATAGCAACTGGTCCTGCTTTCGGAAGGACAATGAGCCTTTATTTTCATTTTGCTGGCAATCTTGACTGGTTCTTAATGAAGAACAAATTATGTTTTCCACATTTGGGTCAGGGCAACATTTGCTGAACTGGAAAAGTTGTCCGATACTAATAATTGCATCAAATGTGCAGCCCAGAAACAGGCCAGTTGGTCCAACTGGTCATCTTCCACATGGACCCTTCCTCTCCTCATCATCAAATCCTATCCATATAACCCTCCGTTCCTTTAATCTCGCAAGTTCGGAGATCGGGTGGCAAAACCGGATCTTCATTGGACGCTGGCGGGATCTTCCAATCTAGCCGACGTCCATGGCATTTTGTGTGGTTCACCCAACCCACCCCGGGGCGTCGCTTTCGGTGACACAGACGGGAAGGGTTTGGGGAAACCCCCCCCATGTTTCCCCATCGAACCCTTCTGTAATAGAACATAGAACAGTACAGCACAGAACAGGCCCTTCGGCCCTCGAAAAACAAAAAATGTTGTGCCGAGCAATGATCACCCTACCTAAACCCACGTAACCCGTATACCCGTAACCCAACAATCCCCCCATTAACCTTACACTACGGGCAATTTAGCATGGCCAATCCACCTAACCCGCACATCTTTGGACTGTGGGAGGAAACCGGAGCACCCGGAGGAAACCCACGCACACAGGGGGAGGACGTGCAGACTCCACACAGACAGTGACCCAGCCGGGAATCGAACCTGGGACCCTGGAGCTGTGAAGCATTGATGCTAACCACCATGCTACCGTGAGGCCCCCAAATCTTAAAGATCTCTACCAGGTCACCTCTCGGACATTGTACAGACAATTTTGCCTAAACGTTCTGATTAAATGGCTGAAGTGGGGACCCCACTCACCAGTACAACACACACTGGAATTCTGTGCATAATGCACCAGTGATTGTCCAGTATGTGTTCAGAGCGAGTGGCTTGTATTTGTCAATTTAGGCACTTTTCTTTCTTGGAGAAACATAAACAGAAGAAGATTCAATGATGTTTTCAATAATTAATATAGAATTAGTTAGAAAATAGGGTTGCTTTGCCTGATTGGGTGTATTTCTGGAGGTTACGTTCCATGGTGCCCTGCCACAGACAGCCCCTTACTCATTCTCACACCATTGGAAAGCAAACACATTCACTGGGTTGAATTTTCCCATCCATGGAGACAGGCTGGGAAAAGGGAAACATGGCAATATTGCTGGAGAAGGTGTGGAGAAGGGTGACCATTGTTGTCTTGCAACTATGGCATATTTAATCATCTTTAAATAATTATTGTCACAAGTAGGCTTACAGTAACACTGCAATGGAGTTACTGTGAAATACCCCTAGTCACCACATTCCTGCGCCTGTTCAGGTACACAGAGGGAGAATTCAGAATGTCCAATTCACCTAACAGTATGTCTTTCAGGACTTGTGGGAGGAAACCGGAGCACCCGGAGGAAACCCACGCAGACACTGGGAGAATGTGAAGATTTCACACAGACAGTGACCCAAGCCGGCAATCGAACCTGAGACCCTGGAGCTGTGACGCAAAAGTGCTAACCACTGTGTACCGTGCAGTGACACAGCTGCTTGTGAATGGAGTCACTTATGGGCCTAATTAGGGGCCGCTTCCTGCTCCTCCTGGGGTGTGCTGGCACATGGGATTTTGCCAGGTAAAGTCTAGCAGCCTCCCAGCAGATTTGCAGGGTGATACTCCTTTAATGGGCACACCGTGGCCCACAGATGTTCCCACAACAGGACCGTGCCCATGAAGCCAACACCATACCTCAAAGACTGTTTGCGTCACCTTCGTATTGAGGTGACCTTTCCCTGAACCATAGCCTCAGGACTGGCCACGGTTAGCACTGGTGCTGCTGAGGCAGCTGGGCTCCTGGCCCTCCGATTGGACCTGCCGCTCTTGGGGGAAGACTGCCATCCGTAATTGTACGGTGCCCTGGCATCGGCCTACTGATTGTCCACTGGTGACAAAATGCTGCCTCAGAGATGGAGTGGTGTGGACTCCCACTTTCACACCCCAGTGACTGTACTTTAACTTCCTCAGAAAAATTCAGCTATTAACTGATTGGATTAATTTTGCCTATTTGTGAGGGACAGTTTCTCCATCTTCAATACTTTTATATATTTAAAAAAATTAAAGTGTTCAATGGAATTAAAAACAGTAACACAATTTGTTTCCTTGCCCACAATTTGCTTTTTTTCTTCTGGGTTATTCACTCCTGGAAATTAAGACTCCAGGGTCATACTCGAACATTAACAGGAGTTTTCCTTAGGGTTGCCAAAAAAGCAAATGGAAAGAGAAATATGGGTTAACATGTTAGCAATTACGAAATAATTCATTACTAAATAATTTGTATTACCGCGCTTTACACATGCATCCCGTTTGCTGAATATTGGTACTACATCTTTACAAGTCAGGAGTGTGATGGAAATACTCTCCACTTGCCTGGATGAGTTACACTCATGAAGCTCAACACCATCTGGGACAAAGCAGCCCTTTTGATTGTTACCCTGTCCAAAAACATTCACTCCCTCCACCACTGACACACCGTGGCAGCAGTGTGAACCATCTACAAGATGCAAGGTGTAGAAATTAACTGTAATGCAGTGTCAGGTTTGACTATGTGCTCAAGCCTCTGGAGTGAATCAAGAAAAGAAAGACATTTCTCAACAGTGCTACACTATCAGAGGTACTGCCCTTTGGATGAGATGTTTGTCCTCGCAGGTCGACACAAGCCACTATTTGCTGAAGAGCAGGAGAGATGAACCTGGCTTATATTTGCACCTCAGCCATTGAAACAAATATCTGGCCGTTATAACATTGCTGTGCACCCCTGGTCGCTGCCAGCGGGAACTCAGCGCGTAGGGTCGGCGGGGGGGGGGGCGGCCTGTGGGGCGGGGAAAAGCGATCCTTCACCGGGGGGGGGGGGGGGGGGGGGGCCTGTGGGGCGGGGAAAAGCGATCCTTCACCGGGGGGGGGGGGGGGGGGGGGGGCCTCCAATGGGGGCCTGGCCCGCGATCGGGCCCCACCAATCGGCGGGCTCCCCCCCCCCCGCCTACTTTTCTGCGCGGCCGGCCCCTGAACACCGACGACATGTTGAGTCGGGGCCGGCGCACGTAAGAATCCCCGGGCAGGGAGGCTGGAGCGGCTTGAGGCTCCAGCGCCACGCTGGTCCCCTGTGGGGGACAGAATTGGTCGTCCCCGTGCCCATTTCACGCCATCGTGAAATGCGACGGCGCTGTTAGCCAGACTGTTAAAGGCAAACCCCTGCAACACTTTGTCAAGCACAATCATGGACCAACCTAATGGACGTTCATGGCCATCCGGTATGGTACCTGGAAGAGGAACAGTTTGGTTAGACCAAATACATGTTATACTGGTGGTGTCCTTAAATGGACACTTGTGCTGACTCTTGTTAGATGACATTGGGGCCTTGGTGTCGCCCTTATTGGCCAATCAAAATGATTATTTTGAGATTCGCTGCCTGTTAATATCTTGTGTTACGAGCTTCTAATTATCGGAATTATTCCGCCAGGTCCCTCAATAATAGCGAGACCAAGTACAGCACCACACCCTGTTACTTCCTATTAATTCTATATGTTTTATATAGGACTCCCCATCACTTCCCGGTATGATTCATCATCAAAAACGTATTATTCAGAAGCTTTTGCATTGAATGTGAAGCAGTGTGTGGGGGAATGGAATCTTTGAACCAAGTTGATTTGGCCCAGCAGTGGTTGTTATGAGAGACTGAACATTAACTATAACAATGAACGTGAAGAATGAATTCTCTTGTGTCTTCAGAATGACCACTCAGTGGACAGATAACGATGAAGAAGAACTTGCTAAAGAACGCCGTCGCAAAGCTCGTCAGGACCGACTGAGGGATTCTGCACTCAGCCCGGACACTCTGGAATTCAATTCCCAGAACAGGTAGAGAGGCGCATGATTGAATGGGCTATGGGGGAAGAATGGGCAGTGGGACAAATTGGCTAGGTCTTTAAAGAGCTGACATAGGCACACTGCGCCAATTGACCTTTCTGTGCTTTATCAGTTTGTCATTTGCATTTTTAGCTATCCAGCAGATCACATCTATACGGCCAGAAAATGACAATCTTTTCAACTCAAGCTCTCCCGTTCAGCCATGTTGCAATGAAATTTCACAGCCCCCAGTGCACGCCACTGACTAGCAGTCATATAATTCTTTGGGAAAATTCTTAGGGGCCTCACGGTAGCATGGTGGTTAGCATCAATGCTTCACAGCTCCAGGGTCCCAGGTTCGATTCCCAGCTGGGTCACTGTCTGTGTGGAGTCTGCACGTCCTCCCCGTGTGTGCGTGGGTTTCCTCCGGGTGCTCCGGTTTCCTCCCACAGTCCAAAGATGTGCGGGTTAGGTGGATTGGCCATGCTAAATTGCCCGTAGTGTAAGGTTAATGGGGGGATTGTTGGGATACGGGTTACGTGGGTTTAAGTGGGGTGATCATTGCTCGGCACAACATCGAGGGCCGAAGGGCCTGTTCTGTGCTGTACTGTTCTATATAAAAGCAAGATTACAGATGATAAGACCCTCTAGCTTTCTTGATATTTTTCCTGAATTGGTCCAGTTTATTTTGTTTGTTTACAAAAAAAATATGCATGAAGATGTGATAAATAAGTCGGGGTTCTGCTCCAAATGATAGTCCACTGCCTCTCAGCTGTGTGCATCTGTCGATGCCAACAGAGGTCAGGGTTAGGCTTGACTGTGATGCTTTCCATGGTAGAATAGCTTGGTGTTGACCACCGCCTCAGACCTACATTAAAAATTGAGTTGGATGTGAAAGGACACTTGCCATCTGTGGGGCTTATTCCACAATTACCCATTGTTCTCTGGTGGGCTGTCTGGGTTCTCTCTTTCTGACCTAACCAGACCTGCAATTAGGGTTCCCTATCCACTTTCTCTCCGCGGTCCCTCCCCTCCGCCGTCCCTCCCCTCCGCCGTCCCTCCCCTCCGCCGTCCCTCCCCTCCGCCTTCCCTCCCCTCCGCCGGCCCTCCCCTCCGCCGGCCCTCCCCTCCGCCGGCCCTCCCCTCCGCCGGCCCTCCCCTCCGCCGGCCCTCCCCTCCGCCGGCCCTCCGCTCCGCCGGCCCTCCCCTCCGCCGGCCCTCCCCTCCGCCGGCCCTCCCCTCCGCCGTCCCTCCCCTCCGCCGTCCCTCCCCTCCGCCGTCCCTCCCCTCCGCCGTCCCTCCCCTCCGCCGTCCCTCCCCTCCGTCGTCCCTCCCCTCCGCCGTCCCTCCCCTCCGCGACCCCTCCCCTCCGCGACCCCTCCCCTCCGCGACCCCTCCCCTCCGCGACCCCTCCCCTCGCGACCCCTCCCCTCGCGACCCCTCCCTCCGCAACCCCTCCCCTCCGCGACCCCTCCCCTCCGCGACCCCTCCCCTCCGCGACCCCTCCCCTCCGCGACCCCTCCCCTCCGCGACCCCTCCCCTCCGCGACCCTCCCCTCCGCGACCCCTCCCCTCCGCGGCCCCTCCCCTCCGCGGCCCCGGCCCCTCCCCTCCGCGGCCCCTCCCCTCCGCGGCCCCTCCCCTCCGCGGCCGCTCCCCCTCGTCTCCGCTCCCCCTCGTCTCCGCTCCCCCTCGTCTCCGCTCCCCCTCGTCTCCGCTCCCCCTCGTCTCCGCTCCCCCTCGTCTCCGCTCCCCCTCGTCTCCGCTCCCCCTCGTCTCCGCTCCCCCTCGTCTCCGCTCCCCCTCGTCTCCGCTTCCCCCTCGTCTCCGCTCCCCCTCGTCTCCGCTTCCCCCTCGTCTCCGCTCCCGCTCGTCTCCGCTCCCCCTCGTCTCCTCTCAGCTCTCCCCCGCTCTCTCTCCCTCGTCTCCGCTCTCTCTCTCCCTCGTCTCCACACCCCCTCGTCTCCGCTCTCCCTCGCCCATTTGGCATCGGGAAGAGAGGCTGGAGCAGCATGAACCGCTCCAGCACCATGCTGGCCACCTATGGGGGCCAGAATAGGTAGACCCCGAGCCCGTTTCACGCCGCCGTGAAATGCGGCGGCGTTAACGACGGCGCGAACACTGGGCGGAATTCTCTCTCTCCCCCCCCCCCCCCCAACGCCGGGTGGGAGATTCGCCGGAGTGCCGAGCGAGTCCCGGCACCCGCACGCAATTCTCCCACCTCCCCCAAACCGGCGCGGCGAGATTCACGGCTGGCTGCTGGGAGAATCGGCGCTCGACGTCTGTAACGGGCGAGCGGCGATTTTCCGGCGGATGGGCCGAGCGGCCTGCCCAACACGACAGGTACCCGCAGATGCCGTCCACACCTGGTCGCTGCCGGCGGGAATAGCGCGGGAACGCTGGGGGGGGGGGGGGTGGCTTGTGGGAGGGGGAGGGGGGTTCTTGCACCGGGGGCGGGGGCCTCAAAAGGGGTCTGACCCGCGATCGGTGCCCACCGATCGGCGGGCCAGCCTCTCAGAAGGAGGACCTCCTTTCCTCGGCATCCCCGCAAGATCCATCCGACATCTTCTTGCGGGGCGGTCGCGGGGAGGACGGCAACCGCGCATGCACGCGTTGGCGCCAGCCAACCCGCGCGTGCATGGGTGACGTCATTTACGCGGTGCCAAGGCCCGGCGCGCGTAAATGACACGGTGCCGCTCTTAGGGGGCTGGGAGCGGTCTCCGACGCCGGAGTGAAACACTCCGGTTTTCACTCCGGCGTCGGGGCTTAGTCTCCCGATGGGAGAATTGCGCCCACTTAGTCTCCATTTTGGAGAATCGGCCCATTGTTTTGGACTCGACTATTTTCTGTGGTAGCGAATTCCACAGCTTCACCATTCTCCGGGTGAAGAAACTTCTCCTCACCTCAGTCCTAAAAGGTTTACTTACCCCTTACCCTCAAACTATGACTCCTAGTTCTGGACCTCCCCCACCATTGGGAACATTCTTTCCAAATCTACCCTGTCTAATGCTGTTAGAATTATGCAAGTTTCTATGAAATCCCCTCTCACTCTTCTAAACTCCAATGAATATAATCCTAACCGAATTAGTGTCTCCTCGTATGACAGTCCCGCCATCCCAGGAATCAGCCTGGTAAACCTTCACTGCACTCCCTCCACAGCAAGAACATCCTTCCTCAGATAAGGACACCAAAACTGCACACAGTACTCCAGGTGTGGCCTCACCAATGCCCTATTCCCTGTATAATTAGTTCAAGCTCTTACTATCCTGCCCAAGCTCATTGTAATTCTCCTTGTGTTTTCCACATCAGCTTAGGCCTCGCCTCCAGCACTCGTCCTGCACCTCTGTTCATGATTCCCATTTCCTGCTATCCTCTTCCCTGTTACACTCACTCCTGCATTTACTTGGTTACTCTCTACATCTCTCACTGCTCTGTTTTATGTTTACATTACCCATGTCCTCACTTCCTGTGCATTCCAAAGATGCAGACATCATTTGGTATTACCCCAGTTCAAACAATTCCCAAGAGAGATTACCCTGTCATTTCCCACACTCCAGTACCATGCTTTACTCCACTGCCTGTTTGAAGTATGGCAGTGAGGCCCAGCTCTCTGAAAGTTAAGTTTCCGATCAGGCAAGACAGCAATAACTTGCATTTCTATAGTGCCTTTAACAAAGTAAAACATCCTAAGGTATTTCTCCAGAGCAAAAAATTGTTATAAAAGTTGTGACCAATCACTTGCTCACAGTGGTCGGAATGTAGCAACCATCTTAAAGGATGAGAGAGAGGTAGAGAGCCTGGGGGTAGTGATTTCCCAGGTTAGGGGCTCGAAGGTTGAAGTTAAGGCTGGGGCGAAAGGAGTGTGATAATTTGGGCAGCAAAAATAATTTTCTGGTTCCGATGCGACAACTGAGGTATGGTATAGGTTTTTTTTCCCCCGGCAAACACGCACCTGCTCGGGTCAGTCCAGACTTGTCCAAGATCATTTCCCATTCACTGCCGTTAACACAGAGCTCTCCATCCATTCATAACTTTTAAATATAAAAGGCCAGCTCCAGGCAGAGAGTGTTCCAATTATTTATTTATTGCTTGCTGTACCGAATAGAGTCAGTCAGCGCCTGCCAAATTTTATACGCTGCCTAATCCTCTTATGACACGTTATATTTCATATGTTCAATTTACAACAAGTGGTTTTTGCTGACTTTTACCTAAAATGGAGCCAGTTTTACAGAGTGACAACGCCCGTCACCCGAATACAAAATATAAGGGGGTGGGAAAACATATTAGGGAAGTTACATACTGTGATGGATGTGCCTGACCTCTGGCCCACACAATTTTCGATCCATTGAATCCTGCTTGTTGAGAGTTGGATCTGCTCACATGGCTGAAATGCACTGCCATCACTTGGAACCCTGTGTAGGAGCAATTAATGGTCAAACTTGGCATTGAGCTCCGGAGGTAGCAGCAGGAAAACCTCTCTGGATACGTTCGAAGTATCATGAGTCCAGTTTATTGCCCTTTGTTCTCAACGGGGGCTAATTTGGATAGTCACCAAAAAGAAGTTGCAGTGATGGTGACATGCGGTTAACTGTCGCCTATTCAGTGTAATGTAGGCAGTACACCAACTTCATGCTGCCTGTTGGTTTGAATGATTAAAACGTTCAGTCAGTGCTAACAATGCTATTCACCTGAAATTACAACTTGCTGGCACCACTTAAAGCTAGCATGCATCTCTCGGTCCCTCTTGGAGGGGCAGTGTGACAGGAGCAGGCACTGGCAGTCATGCAGGAAAACAGTGAAGGACGGCACAACTTTGGAGGAAGTCTGCTCTTAAGCTTTTCAAACGCTGCACGGTGGTCTTGCTGGTGTGGTGGTATGATTAGCATAGCTGCCTGTCATTGGTGCAGAACACCGGCTTACCATTGGCCCTGGTCGGTCATGTGCCTCTCGACCGGTTGGTTGAGACCAGTCATGTGACGGCTCCCCGATTGGTCGAGAGGCTGAGTTAACCCCGCCTCCACGGCGGGGTATAAATACCCAGTACCCCCGGCGGTCGTCCTTATACTGTAATCGACCGCAGGGCTAACATCTAGCTGATTAAAGCCATACTTTTGTCCAGCAACTCGTCTCGCGTTCTTTGCGATGTCCGCTTTGATGCAGCTAAAGGCCTGGCAGGCCTCTGACGACGGCGGGAAGGTCGTGGACTGAATGAGGGGACGGGCCTTGTCGGCGTAATTGGGAACCCATTGGGCGTAGTAAGCAAAGAAACCCAGGCAGCGTTTAAAGGATTTGAGGGTGTTGGGGAGAGGGAGTTCCATCGGGGGCGCATGGGGTCGGGGCCTATCACTCCTTTACGCACTACGTAGCCGAGGATGGCTAGACGGTCGGTGCTAAACACGCACTTATCCTTATTGTAAGTTAGGTCAAGGAGTTTTGCGGTTTGGAGGAATTTTCGGAGGTTGATGTCATGGTCCTGCTGGTCGTGGCCGCAGATGGTGACATTATCGAGGTACGGGAAGGTAGCCCGTAATCCGTACTTGTCGACCATTCGGTCCATCTCCCGTTGGGAGACCGAGACCCCATTCGTGACACCGAATGGAACCCTGAGGAAGTGGTAGAGGCGCCCATCAGCCTCGAAGGCGGTGTACTTGCGATAAGCGGACTTGAGGTCCACA
The DNA here is from genome assembly GCF_902713615.1 of Scyliorhinus canicula. Classification (NCBI taxonomy): domain Eukaryota; kingdom Metazoa; phylum Chordata; class Chondrichthyes; order Carcharhiniformes; family Scyliorhinidae; genus Scyliorhinus; species Scyliorhinus canicula. The sequence continues at coordinate 116,698,404 of NC_052156.1, read as the reverse complement.
GTGGAGAAGACTTTGTATTTCGCAATCTCGTTTACCACGGCGGAAATACGGGGGAGAGGATACGCGTCCAGTTGCGTAAACCGGTTGATGGTCTGGCTGTGGTCGATGATCATCCGTTTTTTCTCCCCAGTCCGAAACACCAGCACTTGGGCTCGCCAGGGACTGTTGCTGGCTTCGATGACCCCTTCCTTCAGCAACCTCTGGACCTCGGACCTGATGAAGATCCGGTCCTGGGCGCTGTACCATCTGCTCCGGGTCGCGACGGGTTTGCAATCGGGGGTGAGATTAGCAAACAAGGAGGGGGTGGTCCACTTTGAGGGACGCGAGGCAGCAGACAGTGAGGGGGGTATAGGGCCGCCGAATTGGAAGGTCAAGCTCTGCAGGTTGCACTGGAAGTCCAGTCCTAGGAGTGCCGGTGCGCAAAGGTCGGGGAGGATAAGGAGTTTATAATTTTAAAAAACCTTCCCTTGGACCGTGAGGTCCGCGATGCAGCACCGGGTGATGCGGACGGAGAGCGAACCGGAGGCTAACCCGATTTAGTGTTTTACAGGATGGACAGGGAGCCCGCAGTGTCTTACCGTGTCAGGGTGTACGAAGCTTTCCGTGCTCCCGGAGTCCAGCAGGCAGCCCGTCTCGTGCCCATTGAGGTGGATTAGCGTCGATGTCTTGCGAGCGTGCGTGGACGTGACTGGTGAAGCTGAATGGCCGCGAGCCGTGGAGAAGACCCATCATCGTCGTCGGCCGAGTAGGTGCTGGCAGGACCTTGTGTGCCAGTCCAGGATGGCGGCGCCCAGGACCCGCACGTGGAGTCGGGGCCCCAAGATGGCGGCGCCCAGGACCCGCACGTGGCGTCCGGGGCCCAAGATGGCGGCACCCGCAGGACACTTGTGGTTGCTGGGGGCGGGGTTAGCGGTGCCGGCGGGCCGATCGGAGCGGCTGAGAGCGTGGGCAGAGAGGCACGCAGGCCGGGCGCAGGGGCCCGGGGCGGAGGGGGGGGAGATATTGGCGCAGTGCGCTGGAAGGTCCCGGACGGGCCCGGAGGAGGAGATCCCCGGTCGCTGCGCGGTACAGCAACGACCGATTTGGCCTGGCAGACCGATGAAAAATGGCGCTTCTTCCCGCAACTCTTACAAAGGGCAGAGCGGGCCGGGCAGCGCGGGCGAGGGTGTTTGGCGAACCCACAGAAATAGAAGCAGGGCCCCGCGGACTTGTCGGGGCGTCCCGCGGCGCAGGCCTGAGGGGGGTCGGGAGCAGTGGGGAAGCGTGCCAGGAGGCCCAGGGCGCTGCAGCGCGGCTGGGGACATAGGCGCGGGCGTTTAAGTCGGCGACCTCCAGGGAGGTGGAGAGAGTCCGTGCCTCAGTTAGGCTGAGGTCGTCTTTTTCCAGCATCCGCTGGCGGATAGCGGCGGACTGCATCCCAGCCACGTAAGCATCTCTGATCAAAAGTTCCATGTGCTCAGTGGCTGAAACTTGGAGGCAGGCGCATTCCTCCCCAGGACAGCGAGGGCCTGGTAAAAAGCATCTAAGGACTCACCGGGGTGCTGTTGTCTGGTAGCCAGCAGATGTCGGGCAAGCACTCGGTTTACCGGCTTAAGAAACTGTCCTTTCAGCTTATCCATGGCCGCGTCGTACTCTTTTTCTTCCCCTATCATTGCGTAGGCCGCCATGCCCACGCTGGAATGGAGAATATGAAGCTTCTGTGCCATGGTGGGGGGGCTGCTTGCGGTCGCCAGGTAGCCATCGAAACACGCCAGCCAATGCTTGAAGATTTCCGATGCGTTCGGAGTTTGCGGGCTGATGCGGAGGCATTCGGGCTTGATCCGGAGCTCCATCTTCAAATTTCTAGCTGATTAAATTGATGTACCATCAATTGAACGCGAGACGAGTTGCTGGACAAAAGTATGGCTTTAATCAGCTAGATGTTAGCCCTGCGGTTGATTACAGTATAAGGACGACAGCCGGGAGTACTGGGTATTTATACCCCACCCTGGAGGCGGGGTTAACTCAGCCTCTCGACCAATCGGGCTAACATCTAGCTGATTAAAGCCATACTTTTGTCCAGCAACTCGTCTCGCGTTCAATTGATGGTACATCAGCTGGTAGGTCTGGAAAGCAGCGGAGATGTCCCATTCTATCAGGGGGCCAGGTGGAGGCAGATCTCTGGCAGTAGCAAGGCCCCAATCTAGCTGGAGTACCACAAGACAATATCTTTGTGCAAGGGCAGTGAAGGCATCTTCAAATGTTATCTCCTTCCAACTACCCCAGTAACCTCGGCCATCGTTCAATTCGCTACACCCCCATCACTCACTTGGCAAAAATCTATTATTCAGGTCTCAGACCCAGCTTTCATCTGCTTCACAACAACATCGCACACTCAGCACTTCTGGAAGCCTTGCACTGAGATCTCACTGCTTAATTACTGTCAGCTATTCAACTATGACAGCCACACCACTGAAACACATTACACCACACTCACTGACACATTGACCTCTCTTTTGCAGGAGATGGTGGCGTATAAACAATATCAGTAGTTGTTAACCAGACGAGTAATGGGGCTGAAATATGGAAGTTGATGACATCCTGTCAACTAATTTTTGTTTTCACATCCCCGTACAGCAGCAGCACCTGTAACCCCGTGCAGCAGCTGCAGCATCCGTAACCCCGTGCAGCAGCTGCAGCACCCGTAACCCCGTGCAGCAGCTGCAGCATCCGTAACCCCGTGCAGCAGCTGCAGCACCCGTAACCCCGTGCAGCAGCTGCAGCATCCGTAACCCCGTGCAGCAGCTGCAGCACCCGTAACCCCGTGCAGCAACTGCAGCATCCGTAACATCATGCAGCAGCTGCAGCATCCGTAACATCATGCAGAGGAATTGGGACCTTCCTCTTTCAAACCCTTCAACTTAATTGTCTTTCGGTTGATATATATAAGAACTACTTTTTTGAGCCTATGCTGCCTGTGAGCTGTTATGTGTGCTGACTGTGTGTGGTGAAAATCACAGCCATAGAAGGCCTTTGATTTGTGGACCAGTTAGAGGACATCTCCGTGCAAAAGATCTTGGGTCTTGCATTGCACACATTTAACAAAATGGCAGTTATGTGAGCTACAGTTTCTCTACTCTTGACAGGATTGAGGGGAACAGATTTGATTTTACAATGTGCAGGATCCACTGAGTCTCCGAGCTTCCGCTCCACCCACCTTTTTTGAGGGGGCATTAATAGATTTTCCATGTCCTGTTGCTGGCCAGCCACATGAATTGTGGTTTGAGACTGACTATTTCCAGCAGAACTATAAGATGCCTTGAAATCATAAAGGGAGTGCTGTAAATGTCCGATGGTGCCAGCGTGATTTATGGTTCTAAAAAAAAAGTAAGGATATCCTTTTCTACAACCAATGTTTTATTAGTCACTAAAGTGCAATCAAATAGAAGACCTTTGAACTGTGAGGAATTTACAGGGAGGATTAAGTATGAGTGTTTTCATTCAAAAGGGAATTGGAAGTGCATTTGCCAAAGAAGATTATAAAAGACATTCAGGCAAGATCAGAGAAGTGGTAGTTCAGTAGGCAGCTCTGATCAAAAAGTGTATATTCAATAAAAGTGAGTGGCCAGCCCAGAGACCCGGGGGCCGAGTGGCCAGCCCAGAGACCCGGGGGCCGAGTGGCCAGCCCAGAGACCCGGGGGCCGAGTGGCCAGCACAGGGACCCGGGGGGCGAGTGGCCAGCACAGGGACCCGGGGGGCTGAGTGGCCAGCACAGGGACCCGGGGGGCTGAGTGGCCAGCACAGGGACCCGGGGGGCTGAGTGGCCAGCACAGGGACCCGGGGGGCTGAGTGGCCAGCACAGGGACCCGGGGGGCTGAGTGGCCAGCACAGGGACCCGGGGGGCTGAGTGGCCAGCACAGGGACCCGGGGGGCTGAGTGGCCGGCACAGGGACCCGGGGGGCTGAGTGGCCGGCACAGGGACCCGGGGGGCTGAGTGGCCGGCACAGGGACCCGGGGGGCTGAGTGGCCGGCACAGGGACCCGGGAGGCTGAGTGGCCAGCACAGGGACCCGGGGGGCTGAGTGGCCAGCACAGGGACCCGGGGCCAGAATGGCCAGCACTTTTTGCCTTCCCTATCCCTTTTTAACTTTTGGATAGTTATCAAGGTGTGTGTCTGGGGAACTGTGAGCATGCAGCTTGTTGTTCCCTTTCAAAAGGAGGGATTTCACAAGCAACGTTCCCATGATTTACCTGCTCGCGTTTCCTTTGGGCGGCATCAATCCCAGTCTTGTACTCTGAGGTTTATTCTAATTGAAATGATTTCAGAAGGTGGCCTGCAGCCCACTGATGTAAATCTGAAATGTGTTGTCTTAATAGCATGAAGGTCCCAGTATCCTATGGTGCCTTGAAATATTCCAGGATTGTCTCCTTCATCGCTCTTTATGCAAGGGTGAATTTCTTGGCATCAATGCTGAATGTTCTTTTTGCTGAGTTGAACCTGTGCCTCCTGATCCAACTCTTGCAATTTATCTTTAATATTCACTTAACTTTATCTTCTATGCCTCTATTATATTACCTCCCAGATTGTCCTTCCCAGGCTGAAAATCCCTAATATCTCCTGTCTTTTCTCATAACACCCACACCTTTGACACTAGGGATCAACCTTTTCTCCAGATTACTCTAGAGCAGTGTTTTGCAAACTTTTTTTCCCCGGGACCCACTTTTACCAACCGGCCGACCTTCGTGACATACTATTTTTGTTTACCTTTAATGTGATATATGAGCTGCTTGGTCCTCACAATCTCACTTGCTTGTTGTTCAATGGTATGTTTATGCTAAGGACTTCAGCTGATGATTTAAGTTCTTGTTGCATCCTTTGGAAAAAATGTTGTCCTCAAACTCATCATTCTTCGATTTCAAATGCCTTGACGTTTTCAGGGTTTTAAACTTTCACTTACCAGTATTTCCTTGCATATAAAACACATGGGCTTTGCATCCCGATTTGCATTGGCACAAAGAAATCATCTTTGTACTGCTTTCTTCCCAATGTCAGTTTCTTCTTAATGGGGTGTTCACCTGAGGCCCTGGAGCTCTGTATACATTTCACAACAGCTTTGCTTTGTCCTGCCGTGTACTCGCCTGAGCAGCTCTCTCTCCAGCAAATTCAGTTGTGAGATCCTGGCCTGATTGGGTCTCTGGCACTCTCTTCCTTATTACAAAATGATCCATGAGCCCCTGCCTTGGACTTTAATTTGGAATTACTTTTTGATCTATTTTTTGTTCTAAAAATGGCCCCTCCTCCCTGAGGAAATACTGCAGGCGAGCTTCTTCAAAGTCCTATTGCTTGCTGGCAGCTACAAGATGGAGAAATCTCTCCACCATGATTTTGCGACCAAAGCATGAACATTCAGGGTGCGTAACCTGCTCTTTGCTGCCACTTTTGGTGGGAAGACGCCATTGTTTGTATTTAAAGGCTGGTTGTGGCCGGCATTCCTTTTTAAAAAAAAAAGATAGTGGGTGAGATTCTCCGCAAATGCAGAGAGTCGTAAAGGCTGCCGTGAAACTAGCCGTGTTTCACGGCAGCCTTCACGCCCGTTCCCGGGACCCGATTCTCCCCCCCCCCCCCCCCCCCCCCCCCCCCCCCCCCCATTGGGGCTAGGAGCGGGACCCCGGGAATCACGGCTTCGCGGCCTTAATGACCGTCGTTAAGGCCATGCGCCAAGATGATGCGCGGCCGGCTCCAACCCGCGCATGCGCGGGTGACGTCATCACGCCATTGACGGAATCCGCGCATGCGCGGTTCTGCATTCCTCCACCGCCGCCCGACAAGATGTGGCGGCTTGATCTTGTCGGGCGGTGGAGGGGAAATAGTGCGTCCCTTTTGGACGCAGGCCCGACGATCGGTGGGCACCGATCGCGGGCCTGTCCCCTCCCGAGCACAATGGTGGTGCTCCCGCCCCAAACGGGCCTCTGGATGCCGCAAACGGGCATCCAGCGCCCGTTTTTACGACGGCAGCAAGCAGGTGTGTTTGTTGCCGTGTAAAAACGGGCGTAAAGGCCCGGCCCATCGGCCGCGTTTTTTACGGCGAGCGACGATTCGTGACGTGGGTCGGGCGAGGGTGGGGGGAGAATAGCGGGAGGGCGTGAAAAATGTCGGGAGGCCCTCCCGCTATTCTCCTAACCGGCGTGGGGGGCGGAGAATCGCGCCCATGGTACTGGGACAGCCCACTGACTCGGGAGAGGGTGATACTGGGACAGTGTGCTGATGTCACGAGGTGATGGTCTGCCCCACTGGGCTCCTGGCCGCTCTCTAGGTTATGGAGGAACACGCACGGGAGCCATGGTGAGTGGAGCTGCAACTCTGAGAGCGGGGCCAGGATGGACCTGGAACGGGACGGGCTGCTGGGGAAGGGCACCGAAATGGCTGAGAGGGTGAGCAGAGACAGGGGGAGTAGGGCCTTGGACCTCAGGCTTGCACACTGCCGGTTCCACCTGAGGGGACACACATGCACGAGGCGGTCGGCATTCCTAAAACCCGGTCGTGGCCATTGGGCGCTTCTCCCACCATCGGTAACGCTGCGGGCAATCGATCCGCTATCCTCCCAACAGTTGCCCACAACCCACCCGCAGGTCAATACCCACAGTTTGTAAAACCCTGCCCTAGAGCTTTAATTGTATCTCTTGTGCAACATGAATTGGAACAGTACTTAAAGCGTATTGAGCACCATAAAATATTAATTTAAGTTGAAAGGAATTAAGACAATTTCAAAATGGGACAATATCCTTTCATTTTGCCCCTTTAAAAGGTGCATTTTAAAAATATTCGTGGAAATAAAATAATGCATTTAGGGAATTGTGCAGCACAGATCCTGGCCAGAAATCTAAACCAGCGTTAACCTGTTTTGAGTCTAAGAACTAAAAGTTTATATTTCTTTTAAAATTGCAGGAATCTCCTATTTTTCAATTAAATTTGGAGTACCCAATTCTTTTTTTTTCCAACTAAGGTGAAATTTAGCGTGGCCAATCCACCTACACTGCACACCTTTGACCCAGGCAGACACAGGGAGAATGTGCAAATTCCACATGGACAGTGCCGGGACCAAACCCGGGTCCTCAGCGCCGTGAGGCAGCAGTGCTAACCACTGCGCTACCATGCCGCCCTGCAGCAATCTTCTTCACTCAAAATCCAAAGCATCAAAATTAAATATTAGTGTGTTTTGTGATTTTGGTCGCAATGGTTTTGACTGAACTGTGAGCTAAGTGGACTGGGCCACGAGCTTAGCACACTTTCCAACAGGCAGTATGCTCATCTCTTTGCTCAGAAGCCCCAGCTAATATTTGGTCACTACCGCTTTGGCTTCACCAGCCTCTTAATACTAGGTAGCTTCTTAACGTCATTCCAGCTTGGGACTGTCGTGGTCCACTTCGCAGAATATTAGAACGGCTGGTGCGGCGACTCAGGGTTGATGCTGATTTTTTTCACTTCGGTAGCACTGACATCGAATATCATAGCCCTGCCCAAAAGTCTCTCTTTCCAGAGCATTTTTAAAAGGTGCTGAAACTTTAAATTAAAACAACATCTGCAGAATCCAAGTTAATAAAATCAGATGTCTCTGGATAGCAGCAGGATGCCAGCTAACCCAGCCAAGGCTCGGATAAGATTCCCGAAATAGTTTGGGAACTTGTTCTGGATTTCAGCCCATGAACTTTACAAGGGAGACTGAGAAACAACAGAAGATTCAGATTGCAGTATCCTGTTGTTTTAAAATGGTGAGAAAACTAATTAGATGCAATGTTCGGTAGACACCAAATTTTGCCAGCTTGCACTCAAATCATATTATAATCGTGTTGCAAGACTGAACATGATGGTGAAAAAACAGTTCGACCAGAACCTACTTTGAAAATGACTGGGGTCAACCGCATAAGGTAGCTGAACATTTTTAGTTGAAAAGATATCATCTTAAGCACCCTTAAGCACAACTGTAATTCAGTTGGTCAGCAGCATTTGTGGATTAAGGATGAAAGATCATGACCTGAATTTATAACCCGGCCTTCCTCTCTCCACAGATTCTGCCTGACCTGCTGAGCTCTTTCAGTACTTCAAAAAAATTATTTCTGGGGATTTGGACATTGCTGGCTTGGCCAGCACTTATTGTCCATCTCTCATTGCCCTTGAGCATGTGGTGAGCTGCCTTCTTGAGCCGCTGCCAGCCATGAGGGGGAGATACACCCACAGTAGTGTTAGAAATGGAGTTCTAGGATTCTCACCCAGCAACAGCGAAGGAACGGCAATGTATTTCCAAGTCAGAATGGCGTGTGAGATAGAGGGGCATTTGCAGGTGGTGGTGTTTTCACACATATGCTGCTCTTGTCCTTCTAGGTGGTAAAGACCATGGGTTTGGTAGGTCCTGTCAAAGTAGCCGTGGTGATTTGCTGCAGTGCATCTTGTAGATTGTGCACACTGGTAGTGGAAAAATTTAATATTGAAGGCAGTGGATGGGGTGCCATCTGTGCGGATTACTCCTGGATGGTGTCGAGCTTCTTGAGTGTTGTTGGCCTCACTCATCTCGGCAAGTGGAGAGTATTCCATTCCACTCCTGACTTGTGTCTTATAAGTGGTGGACAGGCATTGGGCACTCAAGAGGTGAGTTACCTGCTGCAGATTTCCAAGCCTCGGAGCTGTTCTTGTAGCCATTGTATTTATATGGCTGATCCAGTTGAATTTCTAGTCAATGGTATTCCCCAAAATGTTGATGGTGTTGGATTCAGCAATTGAATGTCAAATGGAAATTATTGTTTTTTCTGTTGTTGGGAATGGTTATTACCTGACAATTGTATGGCATGAATGTTGTTCCAGTCCGACTGCACAGAGTACTTCAGTGTCTGAGGAGTTGCGAATGGTGATAAATGTTTTTATCACCAAAATGTGCAATTTTGTGTTTCAATTTCAGATTTCACCAGTATCTGTGCAATTTTTGCTTTTTGACTGTCATTCAGTTCTGTTGCACTGTTAGTCTCTGCTTGGCCAAGTCCTGGCTTTGGCCACTGTCTGTGTGGAGTCTGCACGTCCTCCCCGTGTGTGCGTGGGTTTCCTCCGGGTGCTCTGGTTTCCTCCCACAGTCCAAAGATGTGCAGGTTAAGTGGATTGACCATGCTAAATTGCCCTTGGGTTAGGTGGGGTTACTGGGTTACAGGGATGGGATGGAGGTGTGGGCTTAAGTGGGGTGCTCTTTCTAAGAGCTGCAGGCTCGATGTGCCGAATGGTCGCCTCCTGCTATGAAGTTTATATATATCAAAAGAGGCTTGGTTGTAATCTGGAACTGCCATAGTTACGCAGGTTTCCTCCTGAACATCCAAATTCAAACATAGACTGGGTGTGAAGCATACACCTACATTAGACTATCAGATGGATATGTAACAATCAAAAATTATGTAATGGAAGATTTAAAATACAGCTTGTTTTTTTTTTGTGGATACTCGAGCAACAGGGACGAATGTTAGTAATCCAGCGACTTTTCATTTGCAAAAGGATGTTTTGTCTCTTTTATTCACATATTAACAGCAGATAATGGTTGGGAATCACCACCCCACGATGCCGGAATCGCAATCGGCGTCCGGCCGAAATCGAGTTTCGCACCAGGCGCCGAACCGACCGCTATGCTCCACCCCCACACTTGAGGCAAGATCGGGGTTCACACCCACATACCAGTGGCAGGATGCAAATGAGCCCTAATGAGCGATTTGTATCCTCTTAGTGGGCCAGGCACCAGAGTCTCCGGGACCTCATGATTCTTCGGTTCTCTGAGCCGGGGATCAAGTGAGCAGGATTCACAACAAGTATTTCCAAACGTGTACCTGATATTGTGGACTTCGCAGTGGGCCAAAGGAGTAATTCCATCAGGGAGTTACCCAAAGTCCATTTGAGGGCCAGACTCCACCTCCCCCTCCCCACAATGCACGACCTGCCCACTCCACCACTATGAGAACCCACTGCGCCCTCGAGACCCCTAAATAGGGAGACCCCCTGAATATTGGGACCCGCCACAGAGACCCCCCCCTAATTAGAGGGACACTCCCAGAAACTCTCTGAATAGGAGGAACCCCTCCCCTCCTCTCCCCACACACACCCCCGCAGAAAAGAGACCCCTGTCTGTAAGCTAGAGAACAACCCAGACCGGGGCAATGAAAAAGATTACTGTTGTAATACTTACCTGGGCACACACCTGCTGGCTCAGACAGAGGAAGCGCCACGCGACCATTCGTAGAAAGATAAAAGCAGTGAACTGTGTTTAAACCTCTCGGATCCTTTAGCTGCAAGCCATTCATTCATTTCTCAGTGGACTGTGATTGAGAATTCCATAAACATAGATGTCAGCTTTGCTTCATTCACCATCCTCCATGAATGAGTATGCAACCACAATGTTTACAAACATCAACCACTCCAAAGAGAGTTAAGTCCATTCCAATTACCCTCTTCACGCTTGGGAGGCACGGTGGCACAGTAGTTAGCACTGCTGCCTCACAGCTCCAGGGACCCGGGCTCAATTCCGACCTCGGGTGACTGACTGTGTGGAGTTTGTACTTTCTCCCCGTAACTGTGTGGGCTTCCTCCGGGTGCTCCGGTTTCCTCCCACAGTCCAAAGATGTGCAGGTTAGGTGGATTGGCCATGATAAACTGCCCTTAGTGTCCAAAAGGTTAGGTGGGGTTACTGGGTTACGGGGATAGAGTGCAGGCTTGGGCTTAAATAGGGTGCTCTTTCCAAAGGCTGGTGCAGACTTGATGGGCCAAATGGTCTCCTTCTGCACTGTAAATTCTATGAATGATTTTGAAGTGCTGAGATGGAAACTGACAATACTTAGCCCTCTTCACTTGAAGGAAGGGCAGCGGAATCCAGAAAATCCAGGGGTGGGGGTCTGATTGGGGGGGCTGTTTTGCAATGCGTGGGAGAGCCGTGGCCCTTGCTATCGGGCCACATGCTCAAAATGGCAGCCCGATAGTCGGATTCCCTCGGAAATTCCTCATATATATTTAGCCATGCATAAATTTGCATGGCAATGGATGTTGAATTGGGTTGTAATTTCATCAGTTCCAAGTCACATCTAGTGGAAAAACATAGGGCTGGATTCTCCGCTGTCGGGATTCTCTGTTGCGCCGGCGACCCGGGCTTTCCCAATGGCATGGGACTGGCCACAATGGGAAACCCCACAGGCCGGCTGGCAAGACGGAGAATCCCAGGGGTGCGCCGCACCAGAAATCTGGCGCGGGATGGAGAATCCCGTCCATGGGCTCCCAAACGGAGAATTCTGGCCATTGTATTTTGACATGCATATGGAGAGTGAGAGGCTTTTACCTGTGCAGTGTAACAGGGAGCTCTGAACTCAAAGTAATGCAGGTTGGATTACAATCAGTTCTCAAAACATTTTTGTATCCTCCAAGCTAATTTATAATGGGTTGTGCTGGCTTGTTTTTCAGCCTATGTTGCAAGAGTTGATCTCAACTAGCCAGCAGTAAGAGTGCTGAGATTAGCTTGAATGGGCCTTAAAGGTGCCATCAAGAGGTATGAGGCGAGATACAGAATCACCAATTATCATATTAATGGCGGAGCAGGGTTGAAGGGCCAAATGACCTAATCTTGCCCCTATTTTTTCTATGTTTCTATGGGTACCTTAGTTTAGACTGGGATAAAGCAGAGGTTCCCGATGGCTGTTCAATGACATGTAAGAAATCTGGGGGGGTTTTTGGAGAAGGGGGTTGGGACAAGACTTTCCTCCTTTCTTCTGAAGGTGCTGACTTCTTGTTGAAATATGGTTCCGTGGGAAACCGACATCTCTTGTATTTCCAAAACAACCTATCTTCACCTTGACACCAGGGGGTCAGCACATTACCCCCAACGCGAGGGGACATCTTAGCTGAGCCGTACAAAAGCAAAAGACTGCAGATTTCGGAAACGTGAAATAAAAACCGAAAACGCTGGATATGTTTGAAGGTCAGGCAGCATCTGTGGAGAGAGAGAAAGGCAGAGTTGATGTTTCAGGTTAATGATGTTTCATCAGAACTGGGAAAAATCAAAAACAATGTCAAAATGTGCCTTAATCAAGTGGAAATGGGGAAGGTGAGGGAAGAACAAAGAGGCAGGCCATTGGTAGGTTACAAGACAGGAGAGATTGTATGAAAAAAGAAGTGGCGGTGCAGGGCTAACGGGTGCAGTCATGGGACAAGTCAGGGCGGCAATGCTGCCTCATAGTGCCAGGGATCCGGGTTCAATTCCAACCTTGGGCCACTGTCTGCAGGGAGTTTGCACATTCTCTCCATGTCTGCATGGGGTTCCTCCGGGTGCTCCGGTGCATTAAAAAAAAATTGACCCTTGGTGTCCAAGGATGTGCAGATTAGGTTGTGTGGTTACTAGGATAGGCATGGGTAGAGCATTAATTCGAAGGGTCAGTATAGTTTGATGGGCAGAATGCCCTGCTTCTAGTGTAGGGATTTCCTGATTCTATGAAAAGAGGTATCTCGAGGAGGTGTGCATGGCAAAATCATGAAGAGCTGACACCCAAAAGCAAATAGAAAAAAAGGTGAAAACCAGAACAAAACCAAAACCTGCAATGTAAAAAAGAAAATAAATGAGGGGTCGTGAGGGTGTGTAGAGATTAAAGTCTGAAATTATTTAACTCAATGTTGATACCTTATTGAGAGGCGAGGTGTTGTTATTTGAGCTTTCGTTGCGCTTCAGTGGAACACTGCAAGAGACCGAGGTCAAAAAGGTCAGCATGAGAGCAAGGTGGAAAATTAAAATGATCGGCAAGTGGAACCTCGGGGGTTACACAAGTGGACTGAATTGACGTCTTCTTCAAAGTGGTCACTCGATCTGTGTTTGGTCACCACAGTGTAAAGCAGGCTGCATTATAATCAGTGAATACAGCCTACTAAATTGAAAGATGTATGCTTACAGCTGAGCTTTGATCCTGTCCGCCACAGACAGAGACATTTACAACAGAGATCGTGGGAGAGCAGGCTGTTTTCTCATCTCGGGAGCATTAACTGATGGCTAAATCACTGACCTGGTGAGATAATTCATCTCGTCGCTGGCTGACAATCAAGCTTGGGACTTTCTTGTTCTGTGTGAGTTACTTACTGAGTACACTGTACTCATTTCGTCATCTGGGAAGCTTTCAAATGATTGTTACTGGAGCTAGAGATATTGGAATCACTTATCAGTTTGTGGATGATTTGGTGCAATTAACCTTAAATGGGCTGGTTTAGCTCACTGAGCTAAATCGCTGGCTTTTAAAGCAGACCAAGCAGGCCAGCAGCACGGTTCGATTCCCGTACCAGCCTCCACGGACAGGCGCCGGAATGTGGCGACTAGGGGCTTTTCACAGTAACTTCATTGAAGCCTACTCGTGACAATAAGCGATTTTCATTTCATTTCATTTCAAATGATGTTACTTCATGCAGACATTGAAATTAATAACACTGTTTATCACTGTCCTGATGGCCTGTTGTATTACAACAAAGAAATGTGACGTGTAAAAAGTCACTTAGTCATCTTGATGTGCTGTATGCTCAGGAATGAAACACATCATCTGACCTTTATCAGACCTTGTGCACTGTTCACATAAACACAACATTTAGCAGGGCTGTGTTCCCAGATTGGAGTCTCGTTACATGGAAGCAGGGTTATATGCTCAGAAAGAAAGGGTTATATCATCACTGTTCCAGTTATGGGGCGAAATTCTCCAACCCCACGCAGGGTTGGAGAATTGCCTGGGGGCGCCTAAAATCCCGCCCCCGCTGTGGCAGAGATTCTCCGCCACCCGGGAAGTGGCGGGGGCAGGAATCTCGCCCCGCCGATCGGAGAGGCCCCTGCAGCGATTCTCCGGCCCACATGGGCCGAAGTCCCGCCGCTGGGAGGCCTCTCCCGCCGCCAAGGTTTAAACCACCTCTCGAATGGCGGGCTCAGCGGCGCGAGCAGGCCCTGGGGGGGGGGGGGGGGCGATCGAACCCCGGGGGGTGCCCCCATGGTGGCCTGGCCCGCGATCGGGGCCCCCCGCTCAGACTCCTGGCCAGTGCCCTGGCTGCACTCTTTCTCCTTCCGCGCCGCCATGGCGGAAGCGGAAGAGAACCCCGCATCGCGCATGCGCCGGCAGTGACGTCAGCGGCCAGCTGCCGCTGATGTCACTGCCGGCGCATGCGCGGACCGGCGAAAGCCTTTCGGCCAGCCCCGCACCGGGGGCGCAGGTTTTTTGCGCCAGTCTTCTGGTGCAAACCGCTCCGGCGCGGGGCTGGCCCCCAAAGGTGGGGAGAATTCCCCACCTTTGGGGAGGCGCGACCCCTGAGTGGTTGGCACCACTCCCCTACTCCGGGACCCTCCGTCACGCCGGGTAGGGGAGAATGCCGCCCATGAGGCTCCCAAGCAATGGAAGGTGCAAGAAATGGGGCGCGGCTGAATTGCCCATCATTTGAAATCATTTGATTATCATTAGATTGAAGTCAGTGAGTAATTGAATTCTACTCATTATCACTGTACATTATTCATAGTATGTTGTTGATTTGGGGGCAATCATGCCATTACTTTTTACATAGAATTTGCAACAGAGAAACAGACCATTTCTTCTCTCTCACTTTTTATGCTCCACACATGCTTTCTTCTCCCTTACATCATTTAGTCTAATTAATATGTCCTTCTATTTCTTTACCCCTCAGGTGCTTACCTGGCTTTCTCTTAAATGTATCTGTGATGTACGACTTCATAGCAGAACCCAGACCATAGAAGTTCAAGCAGACCAACCAAAATTTGAAACCTATTGCGAAAATGGAAAAGAATTAGGAAGGAGATGGGGAGGGAGGGAGGTTACAAAGGATATCCATTACTAAAACAGGCCATTCAGCACACATAGTCTGTACTATTAAGTTGTCGTCCATCGCTTGGAGAAACGGATTGATTAGATGCTTATTCATGCCCAATTTACACTAATTTTACAGTGAAATTGCACCACACGGACACATCAGTATTAGAAATGCAGCTCACAGTTTAATTCCAAAGTACGGAGCACAGCAATGTGAGACTTCAAGAGGGGAAGGGGAGAGCCTCCTACCTCCTGGGGATGGCACCCCATCGATTGTTTTCCCATTGTGGGACAAACCTGATTCAAAACATTTTTGTGTGGTTCCCTGCCACCTACTGAAACGTATTAACAGTGGAATGAATAAGGTGAGTTTTAGACACACCTGCTGCTTTTGCAGGCTGAACATTTAAATGTAGCTGTTGGGGAGAGACACGTGGAGCTCCCCTATTGGGCAAAACAATGTGCAGTGGAAATGGACAACAAGAGAAATCTGACCTCCTATAACAAACCTGTAGCGTGGGAGAATGTCCCAAAGTGCTTCACAGCGGCACAATCAGAAGGTACTGAGCCACAGGAGGAGTAAGGAAAAGTTTAGTCAAGGTGCGACTTAAATAGGATGACAGGGAGGACGAGGACAGAGGGGTTTTATGGAATGGCCGGGCGAAGAGTTCAGGAAAGAGGAGATCAGAATGGCTTTGGGAGGTCATTCCAAAATATGGAGCCTAAACAGCTCAAGACATTGCTACACATATTGGGACAAAGGAGGGAATGATTTAAGGTTTAAGAGAAGCACTGCTGGACTAAAGCTGCCATTTGGCTTCCGGTTCCCTGGAGTTGTGAGGTACCAGTGCTAGCCACCGTGCCGCCCCACTTGTTACTTATTTGCTGTTGGTGATCCAAGAAGGCCAGAAAGATGCACAGTATTTGGGGCGACATTTTAGCTAATTAACTCAAACGTATTGATCAGTTTCTCAATTCTTTAGTGGCAGTTCATAAACCATCTAATATTTTTTGTGGCGTCCTTTGAATTCTAGCCCCCAAGAGTTTTAAGATTAATTTACTATTGGTCACTGGAATATTTTGCGTGTAAGATTAATGGATACTGGCAATACATCAGGTCTACCCTAGGTTGGGTTCAGATTCCAAGAATTATGCAGAGTCCCTCATTTGGGTGCAAATACTAACAAAATGATGTGTTGGCACGTGTTTAAAACTGGAATTTTCATTTAATAGTAACTTGCAGAGCCAAACCAGGTCCTCTCAACACACACGGTTCCACTGTTAATGAAAATAAAGAGAAATGAGATCATTTATAATGGCCTTCCTATATATGGAAGATACGTGGGGTCCACAAACTTGGTATTAACTGGTTCTGGTATTTGTGCATAGTTTGTGCCCATTTGGAGAATTGATCTTCAAATCCATGTGTGAATGTTGGTAATTGCTCAAAAAAAACATTGGTTTCATATTAAGTCACTGAATAGACCCCTGACCTGCTACTGACCTGATCTTACGATTCTTGAGAAAACATTCATTTTGATTCACAACGAACCATAAATGGATATGATTCCACTTAACCTCATCAACCCCTGAATGCTCATCAGGGACAATCTGAAAGTTAACTGGATGACACAGCTTTTAATTTGGACTAATGAACAATATTTTGGCTCAGTATTGCTTAGCAGTGGGGAAAGTCATCTGGAGTTAAAATGTAATTTCTCATGGACAATCCTGTTTTCTGAGAGTTTGTAATGGGTTTTATATCTGCAGTTAAACAAGCTAATCTAAGAATTAGTCATTGGTATTTGCTTTTTGAACAAAATCTGCAGAATTTTGTTCATGGTGCTAATGGCCTTTCAAGGTTTGACATTCTTTTCATTTTTATCAGCTGGTTCATTAAATAACAAGCGTTGAATGTGAATGACAGCCTATCTTCTTTTTATTCCATCTCACAATCGTGCCAAAATAAAAGTTTCTTCAAAAGGTTTTGAAAGTGTTTGTGGACATGAGATAGCACAAGTTTGGCTTGGCTGGCTGGAGCTTAGAAGAGAAAAAAGCCTTTTAATCATGGCAGCAGACAATGCCATGCACTCGATATAAGCTTCCTCAGATGTTCTCCTACAGTTCTATTGCAACTTCTGCAGAAGAGCCAAGGAAACTGTACAGATGCTGTCAACACACTTTTATGCCAGCAGATGAGTGAGGTGAAACCCCACCCTCAAGAAATTGGGGCTGGATCCTCTGCCTCGTGTTGCCCGTAGCGGACTTCCTGGTGAGGCAGAGAATCCCGCATTAGTGAAAAAAATGAGGTCAGTGCTGAGCACCGGCCCTTTATATTGCTCCAGTCCCTGCCAGCGGGAGGATGCTAATGAGTTATACTCAGCGGACTGGGCACCATATCCGCCAGGCTTACGCGATTCTCCGGTCCTCTGGGCTGGAATCACATGAGCGAGAATCACTACAGGCATGGACAAATGTGTACCTGGTGTGATGGATCTCGGGTGGGCAAAGAGGGTAACGTCTTGGGGGGGGGGGGGGCTGACCCCCAAGTCCATCCATGGGCCACACCCCCCCTACCTCCTGCAGAATGCAAGGGTTTTCTGGAGGGGGGTGTGGCTATGTATAGGGTCTTGGGGGCAGTGGGGAAGGCGGGTGGGGGGTTGCTCTGTGGGGGTGGGGCGGTAGGTCAGGTCACCCTGTACTTGGAGAAAGGGGGGGGGAAACCAGATAATCTGGGGTGGGGGGGGCAAAGTTTCGATGCAGGGTTGGAGGTGGCCATTCAAAATGGCGGCCCAATAGCGAGATTCCGTCGGAAAGCCCTCGCAATCCTCACCACGCATAAATTTGCGTGCCGAAGGATTGGGAATTGCTTCCTGATCTGCGCTCCCAGTGGAAACGCAAATCAGTTGCAATTCAGCTCAGGCGAGAGAATATAGGGCGGGGTTTCTCCGGCAGCGCCCACCCAGCATTCGGAAATTCCCGCCCATGGTCAGTGGACCTTTACATGGTCCATGTTCCGCCCATCGCAATCTTAAAGTGGGCGGGCGGAAGAATTCAGCCCATAGACCCTCTAACAGAGAATCTTGCCCTGGTGTTTGTGATTTTAAAATATGCAATGCCAAATTGATGGGAATGACTATTGGCACATCCCACAGATCCATAATATATTTTAAACAGTTCTGAACTACTCCATAATCTCCCAGGAGAATGATAATACTCATTTAACCTTTTACAGGGCACGCTTTGCATATTTCCAATTTCAAAATTCCCCAAAATTGTTTGACCCCGTATCAGTGATGTTACTGACATTGTTATCAATAGCCTTGGAATCTATTAACATCCACGTACATTAATATGATTCTTTATTATCATGGCTCAGTACTGTATGCATAGATAAAGACACTAAAGTTAATCAAGCAAGCTTGGACTGTCAAATCATCACAAAGAGTTACATTGAATTTGTAATACAGAAACGGTTTCGGAACACCGGGATTGGATTTTCTCTTACAGTTGTGAAATGGGAGCTGGGTCTGTTTTTGTGTCAAAACCTCTCTCTGGTGGGAAATTAGTTAAGACCATTGAGGCTGCTGGTTGTCTTGAGGGAGAGGATTTGTGCTGAAGCCTGCCACTGCACCACAGGGAATCAAGATGTCCCAGGGGAGCCTCAGGAGATACATTATTAATAAGTCCACAACGTGTTAATTGGCCTCTTAATAGATGCAAGCTTGAGGCCCGCGCTGGTGCCCCGCCCTCAGAAAATTGGGGAAAGTAGGAAAGCAGAAACAAGTGTAAGATTTCTGGCAGCACAGTGTCAAGGCCATTTTTTTCACTTGGCCCTCTTCATTTCCACCCAGTCGCAGCGATACTTGTGGTGAATGTGATTCACACCGGATTATAATCTGTATATACATGTGTCTATATTGTAAGTGCAATTTCACTACCTGACCACCAGGGGGAGTAGCTCTGGGAATGCTCGAGAATTGTACTGGGCTTCTCCCTTGGTTCCGCCCAGGACTCCTCCCCCTGGAGCTGCTGTATAAAGATCAGTGCCATGTGGTCAGCCGGCCAGTTCACCGAAAGTTCAATGGCTAATAGGCTGGCTCTGTTGTGAGTATATTAAAACCGCTATTCTAATCCTACAAGCACGTGTCCGTAGAATTGTTGGTTCCAACAATACTGTGCCGATGTTTGTGCTTTCCAAGAATCTCCTCCCATTCTACTTCGTATAACAGACGACACAAAAGTTGGCCATGAATTGCATATTATAGAGGATAGCTGTAAACTCCAAAATGTTACAGATGGGCTGTGGAGTAGGCAGGCAAGTGTCAGATGGAGTTCAACTCTGATAAGTGTGAGGTAATGCATTTAGGGAGGTCAAACAGTAAAAGGGAATACACAATAAATGCGAATATACTGAAAAGGATGGATGAAGTGAGAGATCTTGGCGTGCAAACGCACAGGTCCCTAAAGGTAGCTGTACAGGTAGATAAGATTGTCAAGAAGGCAAATGGAATGCTCTCCTTCATTTGTAGAGGCATAAAATTCAAAAGTAAGGATATAATGATGGAACTGTATAAGACACTGGTAAGGCCACAACTGGAGTAGTGTGCGCAGTTCTGGTCACCACATTACAGGAGGCTTGTAATAGCTCGAGAAGTAATGTTGCCAGGGCTGGAGAATTGAAGCTAAGATGAGAGACTGGAGAGGTTGGGGTTGTTTTCTTTTCTCTGTTCCATGATTGAGGTATACGAAATTGTGAAGGGTAGAGATAGAGCAGACAGGAGGAACCTGGGCCGGGATTCTCCTGCAATTGTCGGGACAGCCCGACGCTGGCGCCAAGAGTGGGGCAAACCACTCCGGAGTTGGGCGTTGTGAAATCCTCCGCACGTCCGGGGGCTAGGCCGGCGCCGGCAGGGTTGGCGCTGCGTCAACCGGTGCTGAAGGGCCGGCGCGAGTTGGCGCATGCGCAGAACCGCCGGTGTGTTTCCTGCGCATGCGCAGGGAATTCCTTCTACGCGCCGGTCCTGGCAGAGCCTTACAGAGACCGGCGCGGAGGGAAAGAGTGCCCCCACGGCACAGGCCCGCCCGCAGATCGGTGGGCCCCGAACGCGGGCCAGGCCACCGTGGGGGCTCCCCGTGGCCGGCGTCGGAGGGGGTCAGAGAATCCCAAACCTGTTTCCTTCTTTGACAGAGAGTCCTAGAACCAGGGGCAATAGACTCAACCTAAGTAGCAGAAGGATTAGAGGGGACATGAAAAACCTTTTTCACAGAGTGTGGCGGGTATCTGGAATTTGCTCCCTTAGTCGGTGGCGGAAGCAGAGAAGATGGGATTAGAAACGTCACCTGGGTTGGCGTGGACAAGATGAGCCGAATGGCCCCCTTCTGTGCTCCCTCTCAGTTTATCATTTCATTCCTTTCTCCTTAATTTCCCTATTTAGCTCCTCCGTAAATCCACCTATGCCATTTAGCATAATTGCTCCAGAGCAAGTCCAACTTGTCTCACCATTTTCTCAATAAAGAAGTTTCTCCTGAGTTCTTCATTGGATACTTTTGTGACTGTTTTATATTTATAGTCGCTGGTTTTGGTCACCCTTCAATTATCATCACTGATAACTGCTCAATAAGTTGCTGCGATCAAGAAAGACAGTCACTCATAGAGATAAATTGTGAAGTTGGTGAAGTAGTGTGCATTTTCCTGTTCCTCGCAGGGTAGTGGCAGGGTGGGATTTCCACTCAAAGCTGTGATTTCACTGCAACCCTGACCCATTTTTTCTGGGTTTGGGTTTAGTTGCCGTGCGGAACAGACTTCTGACAGGATCCTTCTCACAAAAAGAGGGAGTCCATTACTGTAAGGCCCCTAGAACTCTGGCAGGATTTCTTAAAGAGGGAAGAAGCAGCGCAATAAAGGAACTGTACCATTTTCTGTAAAGACTGAGGTTGAGGCCTAAAAGTGTGTGAAACCCTTATGGAGGGAGACAAGGTCATTGCAGGGTTTTTCTCCCTCAAAGCATCAACTTTGGGTGACCAGGCTCACCGATTTTGCAGCATTTTCCACAAAATTGTGAATTTGTTTCACTTCATCCTATGAAGCAGGAAAGGATTTTGCAACAAAAAGGTTAAAAGGGAAAGATGGAGGTTGATATGGAGGCTAATGAGTGGAGTAACGAGGATACTTGTTTGAAATGGCATTCAAAACGTATTTAATTAGTGTTAAAACCCTTTAAATTTTACATATTGGTGCAGCAGCATTGGCTAAGTGAGAAACACATACACTTAAAGAGTAATATTCCAGTGTGGAGTTTGGTCAACTGAAAACATTTAAGAAATTGTGGGGGTCCTTTTAAAAGTAATATTTGTCCTTTAAAATCATATGAGCATAAGTGTGTAATACAAATATGGTAACAATAAATCCTCTTCCATCACAGTGCATTGGATGAAGAAACCAAGGTTTCGAGAACTCAAATTACGATGGATGAAGACAATGATATTGCAGAGCGAATGCAGAAACGAGAAGAGCGACGCCAGAAACGTCTTCAAGAGGCCACGGAGCGCCAACAGGAAATTGATATAACAGCGAAAGAGGAAACTCACGATACCGCAAAAGAAATCCGTAGAAATGAGAGGGAGAGGGAGGAGGAGGAGGAAAACAACCAGCGGAACAAGTGGCGGCAAGAGTTGGAGCCAGAACCTGAGCCAGAACCTGAGCCTGAACCAGAACCTGAGCCAGAGCCAGAGCCAGAACTAGAGCCTGAACCAGAACCAGAGCCTGAACCAGAACCAGAACCAGAGCCAGAGCCAGAAGAGGTGGTGATGCCAAAAAAGAAGATTGTAGAAGAAAATATTGAAAAACCATATCAAATTGAAAAGGTACAGTAAAATGAGCATCTCTACAAATAAAATGCCAACCATTACTTTAATCATTTTCCCTCAGCTCACATGTCCTTACTGCATCATTTTATTTAAATTTTAACTTGCGTGCAGGTATAAATTTAGGGTAGGTGTGCCTATTCCTATGTCTGAGTGAGTTGGATCACCTGGTGGAGTGTATGAAGGACAATTGCACAAGGAAGTCCCTACCTCTGCAATACAGGCCATTCAATTTTTCATCTTTTAAGCTAGTGGGTGAACTTCCTTCATCTTTTTTTTCTCGGTGTGCTGCACCCAGACAACGTAGTGTTTCTTCTCTTCCCCCCCCCCCCAAAAACCAGACAACATGGTATCCTCCTCTCCCAATCCCCACTGCACAGGACCAGGAAGGTTTACTTCAATCTGTTTTCAGTTAGTTAACTGCTTGGTGTTTAATTTTGAAGTAGCTATGAACTCAACACTTCGACTCTGAAATAATCTGCAGTCAATTTTATTCCTGTAACTTTGCCTCGACACTTCAGCCTGATCTTTGTTAGTGACTGCGCATATTTCCATTCTCTGCACGCTTCCATATTCAGTGCCATATTCTGGATATTTCTGCTGATTAGATTAATGTTAAAGAACTCAATTCACTTATAACCATTAATGGGCAAGGGTGAGAGGAAATGTTTATCCAGTCTGTCTGGATGAGATTCAAACTGAGTTCCAGGGTAGAAGAGCAATGCTGGTGCTGGAGGAACATTTGTTGTAATTGTAATACATCATTTTATTTAAAGATTGCTTTGGAATGTTGACTGGTTTCTCTCAAAGTTGAAACTGAGGGGTAGAAACATTCACCTGGGGAGGCATTGCAAGACTGGGGACTACAAATTAGCAACCTGCAGGGTTGGATGTAAAGCGGGGCTGGGTGAAAAATGGGCTGCCCATTCACTATCACCCATGACACATCTCTGTCCCTAGGCAGTCTGAACTTGGGGAACCACAAAGTAGATTTCTTATTGAATAAGATTAGCTAAACACAGGAGTCGGATCTATTTTGTTTTGGCACAAATGGCTATAATGCTTTCACCTACTAGACCATTGAGGAGCTAATCTCAGCTAAGTCTGCAGTTGGGTTGTTAGAGCCTCTGGGGCCTGGGATCGAGGAAGATAAGAAGATAGTTGGGGTCCTTGCTATTGATTGTTATTCTATCTTCACCGTGTATGAGAAGGCACTCGGTGAGAAGAGAACTGGACTCTGCTGAGACCCCCAACACAGGTGAACGGTTTGTCAATACTCATTCTTCATGTACTAGGCTAGAGCATGGGATCGGAATCAATGTTAGCAGGAGAGAGAGATTATGAGACAGTAAATTTTACGCATAAGATTACAATTATATTATAAACCTACCCTATCTTTTTTTTTAAACAATGGTTAAAATAAACAGATAAATCATCGACCCAGTGACTACGGTTCCTTGTGGGACGCATGCAACTTCCCCACTGACTTATTTGGCACGTGTTATGCCTACAGTCCCATCCTGCTCCAAATCCCAGAATTGGCTTGATGGCGTCCCCAGCTCTGTCTTGTGTCACGTGTCTGCGTTTGGTGTGAATATATCAGCAATAGTGTTTTGGGAAGAGTGAAGCGAAAGATGTCAGAAGGAGCTAGCTAGCTCACCAACAGAAAACTGTAGGTGGCCTGTCTATAAACTTGTTTTAAAAAAATAATTGGGTACCCAATTCATTTTTTTCCAAGGGCCAATTTAGTGTGGCTAATCCACCTAACCTGAACATTTTTTGGGATTGCGGGGAGCCAAACCCACGCAAACACAGGGAGAATGTGCAAACTCCACACAGACAGTAACCCAGAGCCGGGATCGAACGGGAGACCTCAGCAGTGCTAACCACTGTGCCACCATGCTGCCCCGGCTGTCGATAAGCTTAATAAAAAAAATCTATTGGAATGATTCAAAACATCAATAATGGAAAGGCAGCAATTAAGAACAATGTTTTATTTCACACAAACTTACAAAGTTCCACTTTTAGTCTGAAGCCTACCCTCATGGTTTGGAGCTCCGCCTTAGATTCAGGAGTCAGTAGTTCCCTTTATTATGCAAGTCATTTTCCAAGTTACCAAGAATGACATGGAATTTTACACCATAGAAATAGGCTATTCAGCCCTGCAGGCTTGCGCCAGCATTTCTGTTCTACACAGAGTCTCAGAATTATTACAGCGCAGAAGGAGACTACTTAGCACATCGTGTATGCAGCAACTCTCCAAATGAGCATTATGACTTAGTTCCATTCTACTGCCTTTTCCCCATACCCTTGCACATTGTTTCTATTCAAATAATCATCTTGAATGCCTTGATTGAACCTGCCTCTTCCACCATTCCAGGCAGTGCATTCCAGATCCGAACCAGTTGCTGTGTGAAGAAGTTTTTTCTCACATTGCATTTTCTTCTTTTGCAAATCACTTTAAATCTATGCCCTCTTGTCCTTGATCAATTTATGAGCAGGAACAATTTCTACCCCCAACCTCTAAATGCAGATTTTGAACATCTCTATCAAATTTTCTCTCAGCCTCGTTCTCTCCAAGAACAGTCCCATCCTCACCAATATATCCTAATGACTGAAGTTACTCATCTCTAGAACCATTCTTGCAAAACTCTTCTCGCCGTCTCTGCAAGGTGTTCTCTTCTCCATGAGAGTCCTATGCTCTCATCATAGGACATCCTTCTCCTCCCAGGACTCAATTCAGTGGCCTTATATCCTTCTCTTAGGTAATGAGACTAAAATTGTGCCAGAGTAGGCTCACCAAAGCCCAGTGCAGTTGCAACATTTCCTAACTCTGAATTCATTTATTTATTTACTTTATGTATTTAGTTGAGCTGGATAAAGCCCTGAGCGGTGCATTTTCTTCTAGAAAATTTGCAGAAGCTCCGATTAAGGATGTCTCTATTTTTTTAAATAAAACTTCCGCTTTCTGTAAACCTTAATTTGAACCCGTAAATCTTTTAATGCAATGCTTCCATAGGTTCACTCGGCTCAGTTGCTAGCACTCCCATCGCTCAGTCAGAAGATTGCAGGTTCAAGTCCCACTCCAGGGGCGAAATTCTCCAACCCCACGCAGGGTCGGAGAATCGCCCGGGGGCGCCGATAATCCCGCTCCCGCCATGTTCAAAATTCTCCCTCCCGCCATAAAACGGCGTTCTTCAAATCCCGCCGCCCGCCTCGGAGAACGGCTGGCGCCGGCAGGATGCCATTGTTTATTGAGGCTTAATTATTCTCCAGCCCGGATGGGCCGAAGTCCCGCCGCTGGGAGGCCTCTCCCGCCGCCGAGGTTTAAACCACCTCTGGAACGGCGGGATCAGCGGCGCGAGCAGGTCCTGGGGGGGCGGGGGGCGATCGAACACCGGGGGGTGCCCCCACGTTGGCCTGGCCGGCGATCGGGGCCCCCCGCTCAGACTCCGGGCCAGTGCCCTGGCTGCACTATTTTCCTCCGCGGCCGCCACGGCCTTCGCCATGGCGGAAGCGGAAGAGAACCCCACATCGCACAAGTGCCGGCAGTGACCGCTGACGTCACTGCCGGCGCATGCGCGGACCGGCGAAAGCCTTTCGGCCAGCCCCGCTGCCGGGGGTGCCGGTTTTTTGCGCCGGTCTTCTGGTGGCAACCGCTCCGGCGCGGAGCTGGCCCCCAAAGGTGGGGAGAATTCCCCACCTTTGGGGAGGCCCGACCCCTGGGTGGTTGGCGCCACTCCCCTACTCCGGGACCCTCCGTCACGCCGGGTAGGGGAGAATGCCGCCCCAGGACTTGAAAATCTAATCTAGGCTGATACTCCAGTGCCGTACTGAAGGAGTGCCACTGTGTCATTCGTGCAGCCTTTAGGATGTGATATTAAACCAAGGCCTTCTTGCCCCGACTCCTGAGAAAGATCCAATGGCACCGTGACAAAGACCAGTATCCAGGCCAATGTCCCTTCCACAGCCAAGAACAGTTGAAAGGTTTGTGGGATCTTGGTGTACAATTGGTTGCTGCCTTTACCAACAAAACAGCAATGACTTCAAACATAATTTCTTGGCCATGAATCACTTGTCCTAAGGATGGGATAAGGTTTAATATAAATGCATGTTCCTTCTTTTTATCTAAAAAGATCATTCTGAATATATTGTTTTTAATGAAGGGAATTGAACTTGCTGGCAGGATCACTAGAGAGCGACCGAAAGAATGGGAGATCAATAGAGCATAAAATTGGAGCTCTGCTGGAACAAACAGCAGAAATATTAGACGCCAGTGAAAATGTGCTCATAAATGCAAGAAGAAGTAATCTTAAAATAAATAATTATGGACCTTGGAAACCTTACAAGAAACAAATCAACCGATGGTGACTTGGTGCATTATACACTTAGCTCTTATTTTCCATCCTCCTTCACATATTTTTAATTGAATGTTGTTGAATAACACATTTAGAACACGAGTTTAAAAACACAATTTCACTTTTGATGTTGCTGAAGTCTAGTTTCTCTTTTTCTGAAAAGAAATGAGCAGCAGTTTTATTCTATCAATGTACACGGATGTTTATCAACATCATTATTGTCAGTCTAGATATATTCCAATGATTTCAATCTTCCGCGCAAGAAGTCTTACAACACCAGGTTAAAGTCCAACAGGTTTGGTTCGAATTACTAGCTTTCGGAGCACTGCTCCTTCCTCAGAATTCGAAACAAACCTGATGTTGTAAGACTGCTTACTGTGCTCACCCCAGTCCAACGCCCTTAGAGCAGACTACTTTAGTACAGTAGGAGGGTCACTGACCCGGTGCAACATAATTTTAATCCAATAAGAAAATCACAGAGTACAGAAATTGTGACAAGGAGGTGGAGCCCAGCAAACTCTCCATTCCCCATGCCCATCATCATTGTTTCCACTCCTCTCAGCACAGAGGTGACAAGTAATCCCTGGGGTAGTGGTAAAGGCTGTACTTTTATGGGGAAAAAGAGTCTTATAGTGAGTACATCTTTCTTCTACAATCTCCTTAATTAGGTTCTGTTTCTGAATGCGCCTTCTTGATTCAATCAGCTTTTTGATTTTAGTGTTGCTTAATTATCACAATCCCAATTTATGGCTTCTGTTTAATACCTTCCCCAAGGGGCCACACTTCTGACAGTGTAGCACTTTGACAGGACAACACTGAAGTGTCAGTTTAAATTCTGAACTATCACTTTTGAAGCCCATGACCGTCTCAGTATGAAACAAGAGTTCTAAACATCAGCTAAGCTTTTAGATTCTGCTTTTCGAATTTGTTTGCTGATGTAAGCTATGTTTTGATATATATTATGGAACAAATAAAGAAGATTAGTGAGTATACAAGGGGAAGGTTGAAGGTAAAACTCAATGATTTGTGTACAGTAATGATAAAGATCATAAAAATATACACAGAATATCCGGTTTAACAATAAAATACCAATAATGTTCTGCAGCCTTGCGTTTACTTTAATAAGCCCGATATTCAGAAAGCGTCATCTAAGGATACCGTCATATCACTACTTGAGACCAATATCTGTACAGTGAAGTGCGCAGCTGGCATGCGTGAACTGTATGGTCAGCTCAGAGTTACAATGAGCTCACATCAAACATGTGCAGTGTTGCACTCCCAGCACAGTTAATTTTTAATGTTATGAGAGGAAGGATATGGTGTCAATTATCTAACACTAAAAACAAGGCACTGATGCGAGTCAGATAGCCGACCTGATGTTAAGAGTTAGGATGGCCCCTCAGCCACTTTGCATTTATAGAAAAGCAGGACAATATTGGGTATTGTAACAGTTTTCTAAGCGGGATACAACATGGTACCAATCTAGAAACTGTATAAGGTTGTCACTCATTAATACTGGAGGTTATTTATCTTTAAGGAATACTTTACTTTGAGACTGTGGGTGTCCTGTTAATACATTCTTGATGAAGTAACAGCACCTTGCCCAATAGCTGTCTTTGCGACTTGGAAGTCAGCAAAATAAACCGTGCCCTTGCAATGTTTTGCTAGGGGTCTGGCATTAACGATCTGTGATTGGTTGATATTGTTTCAAGAACACTAAATCTAACAAAAATTAATCAAAGCTAAATCTACACAACAGATTAATGATGTTTCAACCCCTTGTCTTTATTTTTAAAAACAAAAATTGCAGAAAAGCCAAGTATGGAAGGAAGAAATTGTTGAGCGGTCAGAGAAGAAGGTATCAAAAGCAGGCCCGGAGAACGGAGAGGCTCTCCACGAAGAGATTGCACAGAAACACAAAAAAATGGAAAGAGTGTTGAGGTAAGAGCAGAAGTATTATATTCCCTTCATTTACACTTGTCTCTAGGATTTTGAATGATGCATCTGGAATGACATACTAATTGAATCGAGTGACTCACACCTTAGTTCCTGCTCTTTATTGGTTTAACAAACAACAGCATCTGTGCAAAAAATGAAATAAGCAGCCCACTGTAGCATTGCCAGGCTGGTGTGTTTTCATAATTTTCATAACGTTATGGAGTGACACTAGTCAACATATGCAAATATAATATTTTTAAAAATATATATTTTTATTCTCCTTTTTCACATTTTCTCCCAAATAATCCTAAACAATAATCTGTAACAAATGTAATGCCAAACTACATATCAATAACAACGATCCCGGGCAGCACGGTGGCGCAGTGATTAGCCCTGCTGCCTCACGGCGCTGTGGTCCCGGGTTCGATCCCGGCTCTGGGTCACTGTCCGTGTGGAGTTTGCACATTCTCCCCGTGTCTGCGTGGGTCTCACCCCCACAACCTAAAGATGTGCAGGGTAGGTGGATCGCAGGGCAGCATGGTAGCAGTGTGGATAGCATAATTGCTTCACAGCTCCAGGGTCCCAGGTTCGATTCCGGCTTGGGTCACTGTCTGTGACATCCTCCCGTGTCTGTATGGGTTTCCTCCGGGTGCTCCAGTTTCCTCCCACTGTCCAAAGATGTGCAGGTTAGGTGGATTGGCCATGATAAATTGCCCTCAGTATCCAAAATTGCCCTTAGTGTTGGGTGGGGTTACTGGGTTATGGGGATAGGGTGGAGGTGTTGACCTTGGGTAGGGTGCTCTTTCCAAGAGCCGGTGCAGACTCGAAGGGCTGAATGACCTCCTTCTGCACTGTAAATTCTATGATAATGATAATTTGCCACGCTAAATTGCCCCTTAATTGGAAAAATGGAATTGGCTACTCTAAATTTATTTAAAAAAAAATAAAAATAACAATGATCCCATCCTCCCACCAAAGCACCAAACATTCGCCCGCATTTTAACATAAACAAATGACAAAAAGGAATTAGGAATCACCCATAGTCATCAACACATACAGTCCCCCTCCCCCCAACACCCCGCAACCCCACCTCCAATGTTCGATGTAATCCAGTTCTCAAAAGTGCACAATGAATAACGCCCATGAATTGTAGAATCCCTCCATCCTTCCCCTCAGTTCAAATTTGACCTTCTCAAGTGTCAAAAATTCCCAGGTCCCCATGCCAAGCCAGGGCTCAGGGTGGAGAGGTTGATCTCCACCCTAACAGGATCCGATTCAGGCGATCAACAAGGCGAAGGCTACAATATCTACCTCCGCATCCGTTTCCAACCCCGGCTGGTCCGACACCCGGAATATGGCTTCCGAGGACCCGGTCCAGTTTCACGTGCACCACTTTAAAGATTACCTTAAAAACCTCCTTCCAGTCATCCTCCAGCTGTGGACAGGACCAAAACATAAGAACGTGATTCTGCCCCCCCCCCCCCCCCCCCCCCCCCCCAAAAAACGTTCAAACACATCTTCTACCCCCTCAAAGAGCAGGCTCATCCTCGCCCTTGTAAGGTGTGCTCTATACACCACCTTCAGCTGTATCAGCCCCAATCTCGCACACAATGTGGAGGCATTCACCCTCCGGAGCACCTCACACCAGAACCCCTCCTCCATACCCTCTCCCAACTCTTCCTCCCACATTGCCTTCATCCCTTCCAGCGGCGATATGTAAATGCTATTATCTGCTGATTACACACGCCAGCCTTTTAATCCAAATGTTTAGAACATTTTGATATTTTAAAGTCCCTAAATTGGCTCAGTGGTAGCAAATAATGCTGGTGTTCTCTATTTCACTACTGTCTGGCAAAGTTTGCAGAAGTATTTTGAAGAATTCATTGCTGAGATTGATAAATTTAGAACAATTGCTATTTTAGGGACCATTCAAAGATGCTGACATTGTGTAACCCACTGACACTCCAGCTTGCTCTAATGATGTCCTGGAAACAGACTGAATGCACACACAATTATTTATTGAATTGATATTGTAATGATCCTCGTAGAGACTGGTAACTTTTAAAATGCAATTTCACAATTGCACAACAGGATCACATGACCAGATTTTGTGTTTTAACACTTCTACTGCAAAAAACTAAAATCACCATCATCCAAAATATGACTATTAGGAAGCTAATGTGCTAAACTATTGAAAAAATAACCCCACTTCGAATTCCTAACATGACTCAAAACGCCATGCCATGTTTATACATTATACAATATTCCCTGCAGAATGGTACGGCGGCATTCTCTGATCCTGAGGCTAAGTGTTGATGCCATCGTAAATGCCGTTGCGTTTTACAACAGCGTCAGCAGAACCCTAGGAGCAGCGATCCTGCGCCACACGGGGCCGGCACGGCACTGGAGCGACTCGCGCAGCTCCAGCTGCCGATACCGGCTTCGGGTCGGGCGCCACGCGTCTGCGCATGGGTATCCTTCTCCGTGCCGGCCCTGACTCAACACGGCGAAGAGCTACAGGGGTCCGGCGCGGAGGAACATAGACCCCCACCAGGACAAACCGACCCACCGATCGGTAGGCCCTGATCGCGGGCCAGGCCACCGTGGAGGCTCCCTCCCCCCTCCCCCGCCCCCCCCCCCCCCCCCCCCAAACCAGGCCGTGCCCCGCAGGATGAACCCCGAGGTCCCGGCTGGTAGGACCACACGTGAACAGTGCCGGCGGGACTCGGCCTATCTCAGCGGCCACTCGGCCCATCCCGTGCGGAGAATCGCGGGGGGGGGGGGGGGGGGGGGGGCGCGTAGAACGGCCCCTAACCGACGCTGATTTTCCGGTCACCGGAGAATCAGCGGACCAACGTCGCGTGAATCGTTCTCTCTCTCCCCCCCCCCCCCCGGTGATTTTCCGACCCGGCCTGGGGTCGGTAAATCCCACCTGTAGTATTTTCAGGAACCTGTCCAAAATTGCTCCCTGCTTCCATTAGGCTCACTTCTCCCGTTGCACAGCCATAACATCCAGTGTTTGCCAGAGGGCTTCTGAAAATCTCCAAACTGACTTCCGGCAGTCAGGTCTGATCCTGTGACTCCTACTCACAGACACGGCAAGGTGAATCTTCTAGCGTCCTTAAATCTCCACAGGCCCCATCTCTTCAATTCAGAGTATGAGCTCCCACCAGCAACCTGCTTGGTATTAACAAAAAATAGCCTTTAGCTGTAGTTCACAACAGCTGCTGATTTCCTGGGACTCGTACCTCCATATTCAGGGTCCCAAGTCCATTAGTCTGGTAGCAGTAAAGCTAGCTGCCTTTTTCTTTATCTCCAGGTGCTGAGAATTGGTACTTGCTTTGATTCTGGGCTCCTGTACATGGCCACTAGGTCACATGGGCTTATTGCTTGCCAAAACTTGTTGGAGGTTACATGTCCTTCTCCACTCTCCCATTTTTCATTGAATTAAAGGAAACAGTTTAAAACATAACCATCTGATAAAACCTCACATTCATGACATTGTTAACTACGTCATTGAAAATATAGCAATTCTTTTGTAGTGTCAGCTCTCAGCGATTGCACTCGTTACTATTTTTCAAGGTAAATGTACTAGTCATACGCAAGTGTTAGTGAAACAATAATGTGGGTTCTTTATAAGAACATATACAGATAATTTTCACTAGAATATGACTACGCACACATTTTACTCCTGGTCCTGCTACTTGCTGACTGCCTGTAAATCATGGGATTAATACATCTCATCCTATTGTTGTGGTATTGATTGATAGTAGTTCAAGATATTATGATTCCTTAAAGGTATTTGGACATTATATCACAACATCCCCCTTTTTCTAAACTAAAAGTTTACCTTTAAAGAATCAAGCTGTTTATGTGAAAGCAAAACAAACTAACATTATGTCAAAATAATCATTACACTATCATACAAAACAATACATTTACAAATCTCTGAAGTGTATTGCTGCTTTACTTATCTATCCAGACTTAGTTACAATGATTTTTGCTGTCAACTGCTGTACAATTTCAGAATGCTGGCCAGGGGTGCTTTGTTTATGTTGCATTTTAGACTTTGTTCAACTCGCAAGAGGATTATTCGGTTATTTGGGATTTCCGCTGCATTCCACGTACCATCAATTGGGTGTTTTATTCAAACTTTCTGTTTGATGTTCAGTTTAGGTGATCCATTTCCCGCATGCCGGTGATGGGCATCTTTCATCTTCCCTTGCTTTTTGAATAATACATCATAATCTCTTGAGAGTATCAATGAGTAATGACTGTGGAGGTTTGTCCACACTTATTTGCTGGATAGTAATTCCACGTTGGTTCTCCATTATGAAGTTTGCAGGCTCGGAAGAGGTATACATATTTAGGTCAAACAGTGTTGTGTAGCCTCTTGGCTGATGATCTGTGTTACAGTATTAGGTGATCATCTCCCAGTATAAACCGTTTCTGATAGTGATCCTTATTGTCTGCCGTTCCCGTCATTCACTTCATAACACCATGAATGGTGACCAAGGACAGGTTCTTGCATACCAGTAGACCTGCAATCTCTGGACTCGCGGTGTCCACAATGTAACATATCTGGGGTTGGTTTTCGTAGGTTCCCAGGGATTGAATTCCTGAGCCATTGTAGGAGGTGAGTTTGGCATGGGTTCATTAAATCATCACTTCCACTTCTGTGGGTAGATAGTTCTCGGTGTGCATAGTGGGTGAATATTTGCACATGCACGGGTATCCAGTTTTGCATATGGCTTATGCTGACCCTGCATCTGTAGGCTTTTAATCTGGATGGTAGCAAAGGCTTCCGTGTCAATGCATTCTTTGATGTTCAGCATGCCAAATACACACTTCGATGATCGGGTCATCCTCTTCCTCAGCTTGGCTGGACATTATATGGACCTTGTCTTCACTCTGATACGCTGCGCTCCTGGTTGAATGGATTGCTGCAATGTGTCTGGCTTCAGGTTGTGACTTCTCATAATGTCAAATAACTTGCGTTGGCCTTTGCTTTCTGCATTGGCGCCTTCTGCTGGCATCAAATGTATTGTTTACTACAGGCTAGCCTGTATTGGCTTTTGTGCCAATGGTGGACAAATTCCACATAGCCTGGAGGCTGTCTACCCACTAGTCTGGCTTTGCACTTGTAGGAGTTTTCATGGCACAACCTTTGGGTTGGACCAAGAGGTCTTTTTGGAATGCTTCATTGGGGTAGATGATATCATGAGCTTGATTGTTCTGTTGACTATCTCTGCTGATGTTGTGACGAATGTAGGAATTTCAGATATATCTTATTTGGTGCAGTAAGGGTTAAGGGTTAAAAGCCTGGGTAGAGTGTATGTGACTACCGCAGTGGAGTTGCCATTAGTGAAAAAATCTTTTTATAGTCTTCTGGCTACTGGGAGCTGTTCCTGAACAAGGTCTTCCCAGCCTAGTCTACAGTATTTGTTTCCCCAGCAATGGACGCTGTCCTGTCTATGAGTTCTACTTGAAGTGAGACTGCCTGCAGTCTGCTGTTCAATTTCTGTCACTGCTTAAACTATGCAGCAGTTAGACTTTTACTAATTAAACTCTCCCAGATATAACAATCCTATTGGGACCTGATGTCTGCTAGCTG
Source organism: Scyliorhinus canicula (assembly GCF_902713615.1). Classification (NCBI taxonomy): domain Eukaryota; kingdom Metazoa; phylum Chordata; class Chondrichthyes; order Carcharhiniformes; family Scyliorhinidae; genus Scyliorhinus; species Scyliorhinus canicula. The sequence continues at coordinate 116,664,802 of NC_052156.1, read as the reverse complement.
GAGTGAGGCATGATCCCAGAATAAAGGTATAGAGTGTGTCAAATCCCTGTAAAACAGCAGAATCCTTACAATGGTGAATCTTGATGGTTATTTCACTTTCTCGCCAGCTCTTTGCTTCTGTTGCAATTTAAGAGCTAAAGTATTTTGTTGTCAAATCTTCAAAAATCTTGCTGCCATTTTATGTCCTTTTTTGTTGTAAACATACCAAACATACACTTGATGTGGAGATGCCGGCGTTGGACTGGGGTGAGCACAGTAAGAAGTCTTACAACACCAGGTTAAAGTCCAACAGGTTTGATTCAAACACGAGCTTTCGGAGCGCAGCTCCTTCCTCAGGTGAATGGCGAGATTGTGGGCTCAGGTCCTGCTCAAGAGCCCTGCACATCAGTATGGTATTGTGGGAGAACTTCACTATTAGAGGTGCTGGCCAGGATTCTCCGACCCCGGAGAATCCCCGGGGGACGCGAAAGTCGCCCCGCTGCCCCGACGCCGGCTTACCTATTCTCCAGCACCGATGCTCGGGCGCCCGTGGGATCGCCGCCGCACCAGTCGGGGGCCATTGAAAGTGCCCCCCCCCCCCGCCGATTCCTCGGGCCCCAAGTTTGGCTGGACCTGGAATGTGTGTCTGCGGGGCCATCCTGGAGAGGGGTGGGGTGATCCGACTCGGGGGGGGGGGGGGGGGGGGGGGGGGGGGGGGTGTCCACGGTGGCCTCGCCCACGATCGGGGCCTACCGATCAGCGAGTGGGCTGGTTATGTTCTTCTGCGGCGGGCCCCTGTAGGGCTCTGCCATATTGCCCGGGGGCCGGCGGGGAGACAGGAACCCATGCGCATGCACAGAATCACGCCAGCCGTTCTGCACATGCCCGGAATCACGCAGCGCGCATGCGCGAACTCACGCCGGCTGTTCCGCGCCGGCTGGAGCTGCGGGGACCATTCCGGCGCCGACCTAGCCCCCTAAGAAGGGAAGCATTCCTCAATATCGGGGACCGTTGACGCCGGAGTGGTTGGCGCCTCTTTTCACGCCGGCATCAGAACCTGGCTGCGGAACTGGAGAATCCCGGCTGTTGTCTTTCAGATAGTGTGCCAACTGCCTTGCAGACAGATGTAAACAAAATCCAGTAGCACGTTCCGCAGAAGAGCACTGATGACCTCCCTATGTCCTGGCCTTTACTCTGAACCAACATCTTTGAAACTGGCTATCTGTACTTTTATCTCAACTCGGGACCTTGCTATTAGCAAACTGCCACATTTTCTTATTACGAAATGTTAAAAGCACTTCATTATGGATGGGATTCTCCGGCCTCCCAGCCACGTGTTTCTCGGCAGTGGGAGGCGGTGCACGGTTCGTGGGTAGCGGCAGGATTCTCTACTCTCGCTGCTGTCAGTGGACTTTCCAGTTGAAGCCACCCCATGTTGCTGGGAAACCCGCAGGCATGGGTGCGCTGTGGGCAGGACCAGAGAATCCCTCTGTCAGTATTCTCTGGCCTATGTTTTTGGCTGAGTCATGCTAAAGGCAGTACAGTATACACAGAATGATTTGGTTAAACACAGAGGCCACATTCTTCAACGAGCATTGCTGAACTTGAATGGAGCATGGATCAGAGCTTGGAAGACAACATTGTGGTTTCCATTTCTCCTTTGGAACTGGTTTTCCAACAGGAATGCTGAAATTTATATTTAACTATCAACAAAATTCACAATTTCATGTCGATTTGCCAGCCTTGTTGAATATATGAGTCAAGAAATTTAGCAAAGTAAATTATTTTTTCATAAATAAATCACCATTTCTTTTGGGGCAGAAATCTAAATGGCTGGTCCAAGACATGATAATTGAGATTTAGATTTTTTAAACTAAAATTAATTATAAGAGCGTTATGGAGGAAGAAGGACATCCAGAATAAGCCTGCACTCCCTCTGTTCACCACCCACCATGCCATGTACCGCTTAGCAGCGTGAACAGTTTTGGTCCTTTTATTTGAGGAAAGATATACTGGCATTGGAGGCAGTCCAGAGAAGGTTTACTAGGTTGATCCTGGATATGGAGGGATTTTCTTATGAGGAGAGGTTGAGTAGGTTGGGCCTGTACTCATTGGAGTTTAGAAGAATGAGAGGTGACCTTATTGAGATATATAGGATTCTCAGAGGACTTGACAAGATAAATGCTGAGAGGTTGTTTCCCCTTATGGGAAAGACTAGGACCAGAGGGCATAATCTCAGAATAAAGGGTCCCTCATTTAAGACAGAGATGAGGAGGAATTTCTTCAGAGGATAGTGAATCTGTGGAATTCCTTACAGCAGAGGGCTGTAGAGGCTACGTCATTACGCATATTCAAGGCTGAGGTAGACAGTAAGGGAATCAAAAAAGCTATCCGTATAAGGTGGGAAAGTGGGATTGAAGATTTTTCACAGCAGGTCAGTCACAATCTCATTAGGCAGGACAGTGGCGCAGTGGTTAGCACTGCTGCCTCGCAGCGTTGGTGACCCGGGTTCAATCCCGGCACTGGAGCACTGTCCATGTGGAATATGCACATTCTCCCCATGTCTGCGTGGGTCTCACCCACACAATTCAAAAAGATGTGCAGTGTAGGTGAATTGGCTACCCTAAATTGCCCCTTAACTGGAAAAAAAATAAATTGGATACTCTAAATTTTAAAAAGAAGTCACGATCTCATTGAATAGTGCAGCAGACTCGAGGGGCTGAATGGCCTACTTCTGCTCCTGCATCTTATGGTGTTTGAATATATTGAAAATCTTAACTAGACTAACCCTGACTAAACACAAATTGCTTTCTCCTTGACTTAATACAAGTGCACTGAGATGGAAGCAGTATACCTTATGATGTCCTCTGTCTTAAATGTTACTGTTTTGGCAATGTCAAACTGAATTACCAAAAATGGAGGAACTGTGAATGAATGCAAGATGGGCTCCGTGTTTCAGTCATTTTGAAAGCTCCCAGATTGCATCAAGGATGGCGTATATTAATTAAAATGGCTTCATTAAGAAGGGCTACTCAAAAGGGCAGAGTTCAAGACCAAAGTGTAGCCTCATAACATTCTGTTTTTTTCCCTTTGGTGGGGGGAGTGCAGCCGTTCAGAGTCCAAGTCGACCCAAGAGGCAGAGGAAGCGGCTGCCAAACTTGAGGCAGAGCGGAAGTTGGAAGAGCTGAAACGCCGCCAGGACGAGAAAGAGAGCGAAGAGTTTGAAAAGATGAAACAGAAACAGCAAGTGGCTGTAGTGGAGCTGGAGGAGCTGAAGAAGAAGCGAGAAGGGCGCAGGAAGGTACGAGAAGAGGAAGAGCAAAAGCGGCAACAGGATGAGGCGGAAAGAAAAGCAAAGGACGAGGTAAGCATCAAATTCAGGGATGTGCTGACCAGGTGGCATGAGGTATGGTGGGAGGCAGTGATGCCTCGAAGGTGCACATATGCATGGCTGTGCAGCTATCTGGAATGTACCATGCATTGAAATAAATAGGTCGCTCACAGCAGCAAGCTTGTGTGGTGGGGGTGTGGTGATGCAGATTTGACCATCCGACCCTGCTATAAAAGCACCAGGGGAGAGATGAACTGGGACATGTTTGAGTAGAAGTTTAATGTTATCTGTTGGAGGTAACTTGTGTTGGGACCAGTGAAAACTGTGAGAGAATGGGACCAGTGAGCAGATAACAATCTGCTGCAGTGATCTGGAATGTACCACCCAGTGAAGTAAAGAAGCCACTCAAAACTTCATGAAATTTTACCGACTCTTAAAAGGTAAGCTGCCACGTCAAAACAGTAGCTCACAGAGGAGTTTGTAGTTCACCCAGTATAAACAAAAATTAGAGGGAACATTATTGGAAGGGCATTAGACCATTCTAGCTCTACTCTCATGTCGCATTCAAACTCTCTGCTCACAGTGGTTGCTTGCTCCTCACCTCAAACTGTCCACTTTACCCTTCCTCTTTGGCATCCCATTGCACCTCTTCTCACATCCAATGCTGTTGACTCCACTTTAACAAAACGATTTCTCGCTGTTTCAGGAAATTAGGTCAAACGTGAAAGGAGGTGAAAATTCACACAGCTTGAAATTCTGTGATTAACCCATAAACAACATTAAAACTGCATTCCTCTTGCCAAACGGTGAAATGGAAGCCTCATAACGCCTTATTCCTATGCTGTAAATTCTGTTTAATGAAAGGACGAGGCACTAAACACAAGCACTCCCCTTCTGGTTCAGTGAGTGGTTTGAAGTTTGCTGTTTGATTATGGGTCTGCACTGCATTGGCCTTTTGCACACAAGACCATAATATTGCACTTTGAATCGTGCAGTCTGCACCAGGACATATTTCCCTGGTAGCTCAAACTGCATAGAAAAAACTTCAGGGTGATTTCACCTCCAACCCCAAACCCCTGTTCTAATGTGGACAGTAGATCAGAAGAAAGTCTGCATAAATGGAAGAAACTGCATGGGCAGGATTTGTCCCCGCACCCCAGTGGCGCGTTTCGCAGGAGCGGAGGCAGCCTGCCATTGGCCGCCACCAGGATCTTCCGGTCCCACCGCTGTCAAATGGGGTTTCGCATGTATGCACCCCACCTCCCCCTTCTTCTCCCCCCCCCAAACCAATGGAGATCCCACGGTGGGGACTTGCTGTCGGCAGGACTGGAAGATACCTTTGGCCAGTCCTGGTCCGTTTCTTCTGGGGTCTTTATTGACAAAAGATTGGAAATACTTGGAGGAGATTATTGCCATTTATCTTTAAAAGTGTTGGGAAACTTGGATTTGTGCATGAGGATGGGGACCTTCCTAACTGAGCCCGTGAATCGCCAACGTGGATCGTGATTTTGCTCCAACTCTTCCCCCAAGTCCCAGTATTGCAGCTGGCATTTCCACACCCTTGCCACATTTGTACAAAACTCCTGTTGTCTCCCTCCACCTGCTCTACATTTCAGTGTTGTTGCTTTACTGAGTCCTGCTGCTGCTGCCTCTCTTCCTCTTGCAATGCAGTGCTTTTAAATTGTTGCAAAACTTTGCAGAAACTAATTTGCACTCAAATGTCGGTGATCTTTTACACTGATTTGGGGTAAATTGTGCCAAAAAAGCTCAACAGAGCAAAAACCAACTCTTGTGTTTTACATGGTATAATGTCCTCACAAAACAACAAATCATCTAATTTACTATGAGTAATGCCACATTTATTTATGTACATGGTAACACAAATGTATGATACACAAGGTAGCATAAACATTTTAAATAGTCTGTGTTCCTGAGCTAAAGTCTGAAACTGGCAATTGTTTTCCAATCTGCAAAACTCCCTGACCAAACACCAATTAAACTCTGCATGGAGCTGTTCTGAAGAAAGCCCCAGCCTGAAAGATCAACTTGTTTGTTCACTCCACAGATGGGGCAGCACGGTGGCACAGTACCAGGGACCCAGGTTTAATTCCAACCTTGGGTGACTTGTCTCTGTAGAGCGCACGTTCTCCCTGTGTCTGTGTGGGTTTCCCGAGTGCTCCAGTTTCCTCCCACAGTCCAAATATATGTTCAGGTTAGGTGGATTGGCCATGCTAAATTGCCCCTTTGTGCCCAAATGTTGGGGTGGGGAAAGGGTGGGGAGTGGGCCTGTGTGGGAGGATCTTTTGGAAGGTCGGTGTGGATTTGATGGGCTGAATGGCCTCTCTTCAATGTAGCGATTCTATGGTTACTGTCCCTAATGCATTTAGTGCAACTTTATCACACTATAAGTTAAACATCCCAGGTTATTTTTACAGACTTATAGAAGAGTACATTAGAAGCAGTTGAATTGAGATCTATATACCTGATCAGATACCTTCAATGCAGCAACCATCAAACCTTAATGGTTTTGCTGGGAATGAGAAACAGTAAAAGCCAATTAGTACTCACTTTGTATGAAGTGCCTGGAAGTCCTTTGGCTGCAAGTTCAATATTTGATCTTGTTTTTAAGGAGGAGAAGAGGAAGCTAAAGGAAGATATCGAGAGACGAAGAGCAGAGGCAGCGGAGAAACGGCAGAAACCAGAAGACATTGAAACAACCAATGATAAAGAGCCCTTCAAATGTGTGAGCCCCCGTGGCTCCTCTTTAAAAGTATGCACTTGGCGAACAATAGTATGTTCACCCTCCTTACTGGGGCAGGGAACAAAAAGATATATGAATTTAAAAATATTAATTAAAATTTAATTATTGGAGATTGTGTAGAGGAAACACCGTAGAGGTCATGTTCCGAGGCTCTACTATCAGAGAGGAGGGTTTCACTCGTGCCCAATGCACCCGACCCATTGTGTTAACGTCCTGTCTCTGACACTGGAGCCTATTAAGATTCCGTGCCCTGAGCACAGTCTTACAAAGTTGTCCCTCAGGTTTTAAGAAGAAAAATACATTGCCACCTACTGGCCAGCTGAGCTTGAGATGAAGTTTTAGTGTGTTATCTCTTTTACACAAATTACCCCAGGCAATTTTGTCCCTTATGCTTTCTCTAGAGGTTGTTGACTCCTCCTTCATGGTTTCCAGTTCCAAAAGCCATCAGACCACACCCCACTGGTACCTCACTAAATGGTCAGACAGGACCCCCGTTTAGCTTCTCGGCAATGTGTAGCACTCACTCAGTCCTGCACTGAAGTCCCAGCCTACATTTTGTGCTCAAATCTCTCAACTGGGACTTGAACCTACAACCTTCTGAGGCGAGGGTGACACGTGCTTTCTGCACTCGCAATCTGGGCTGAACTGTTTCCATGAACCATTTTGATTTGCATGGTGTCTCCTATTGATTCATAAAAATGACAGAATATTATAAATGGTAATGTAAGCCGGGCTCAGTTTGTCGCATTCTTGCTCCTGAATCAGCTCGCTCATAAAGGCACATAATCTGGGCTGACATCTCTGTGCAGCATTGCTTGAGGTGGGAGGCTGAACCACTGCCTTTCTGGCTTGTAAAAGATCCCTAAGTACTGGGAAAGAGCAGGCTGTTCTTCCAGTATATTGGCCAAATTCCTTCCTCAACTAAAACTGCCAAAAAATAGATTTATTTCAAAATCCGGGATGTAGGTGTCGCTGGCTAAGCCTATCCATCCCTAATTGCCCTTGAGAATGTGGCGGTGAGCTGCCTTCCTGAACCACTGCAGTCCATGTGGTGTAGGTACACCCACAGTGCTGTTAGGGAGGGAGCGCCAGGACGTTGACCCAGCGACAGTGAAGGAATGGTGGTATATTTCCAAGTCAGGATGGTGAGTGACTTGGCGGGGAACTTCCAGGTGGTGGCGTTCCCATGTACCTTGTGTTCCTAGATGGTAGTGGTCGTGGGTTTGGAAGGGTGCTGCCGAACCAGTCATTCATCTCACTTTAGCATTTGTGGGCATTAACACAATAACTGCATTTCACAACAATTCATTGGATATGAAGCACTCTGGGATGTCCTCGTGATATGGAGAGGAATTGTGGAAATGCTAATTCTTCTCTTTTGCAAATCACACAGATTTTAAAATAACCTTGGACATCTCCAGAGTCCAATTCAAATGTAGTTCAAACAAAAGTTAAGGAAAATAAGTTTGATGTTATAATGGGAAGATTTAAATCTTTAGGCAAGGCTCGACATTTTAAGTTATTATCCACCATATTTAACCATGATGTGGAGATGCCGGCGTTGGACTGGGGTGGGCACAGTAAGAAGTCTTACAACACCAGGTTAAAGTCCAACCTGGTGGTGTCTGACGTCTTACTATATTTAACACATAGTGAGCAGCAGTAGCAATAGGACACACTTGTTTTAATTGTCATTAACAAAGTATGATTATCTTAATAGTACAATTTCTAGTTCAATTGTTTGTTTTTCACAATCTTGCCTGTAACCCAAAAACCTATATTCTCATCCATTCAGCTTGTCACAATATCATTATACTTACAAAGTAGGAAATATCACTACAGTTAATAGAATAGGATACTAAAGTAATAAAAAGGACACAGCAATGGTTCACTAGAATTCACCAAAGATTAGGTTTATAGTTTTATAGAAAGACTGAGCATTTGCACTGAAACAAAGAAAGTTGAGGAAGAATCAAAATTCCTTATTTCTGCTTGTCTGCACTCAGGCGTCAGAGACTGAGAATTATTAGCAGAAGAATGAAGCGGCAAATCACATGAAATATCTTTCACACACAAGAGTTATTGGAGCATGGGGCACTTTACTACTAATTACTACAGAGATTAGAAAGCCAACTTTGCAACTGTATTGCAAGGAACCATTCTGATATGGTTTATCGGGTATGAGGGAAAGAAAAATGTGGAAAGATTTGGGGGAACTGCAGTGATTTGGAATAAATGTTTTTGGCCCCAGTTGAAGAGTCAGCAACTGTATGAACACAACAGGCTGATTACCTCTGACTGAGCAATGCTTTCCGGAGTTCGATGACTAAGACACCCCAACGTTTAACATCCTTCATTTACATATCTCGATCTTTCTGGAATCTGTTTCAGATCTGCCGGTATATCTGCATCCTGTTTACCGTATGTGTCTGCCCATTTGATATACAGTAATCCTTTAAGGATCCCATTTTAATTTTGCAGAGTTGCTGTGTCCTGTCTTCTGTTCCTTTTAGAATTTGAATACTGTGCACCGATGATTTGATGTAACAATCTAAAAGACAGACTGCTTCATGAATTGATTGTTTTGCTGAACAGGTTCTTTGTGTTGAGTGCATGCTGGGAGTCTGCCATCATTAACCCTTTCGCAACTATATCAGAATTCATACCCAATGAAAAACACGTTCCGCTATTCAATTGAGAGGAACATTCTAATGTTAGGGCCTACTTTGACATTTACTTTTAAATTCAAATTTTGTGGGGTAAAGCATAACAGCTTCCCGGAGGACCTGACCTTCATAATTGGTCAGAAAATGGGAGATTCACAATTTGAAAGTGGCTGTTAGATGCAGTCATGCACAAAAGCACACGTTATAGTTACGCAGACAGAGAGCGAGATTCAGACACAAATTAATACCAATTTATCGTCTGCTTCCATTAATCTTGTCTCGCCCTTGAATAGTTCTGTCATCTGAAAAATGAAATTAATGCAAATTGCTTATTGTCACAAGTAGGCTTCAAATGAAGTCGCCACATTCCGGCACCTTTTCAGAGAGGCTGGTACGGGAATTGAACCGTGCTGCTGGCCTGCCTTGGTCTGCTTTAAAAGCCAGCGATTTAGCTCTGTGCTAAACCAGCCCCTTTCCCCATTATCCAAATTCTATTGAAAAAGGAACCAATTTTTCTTCTTAATTTGTGTCAGCGGTTTTCTGATAAGTTGACCGAACATCCCCCATCAAATCCTAAAGACAGAAATAGTATCACAGTACTTCATAATGGCTCGACATATTTGATACTGATTCAATCTTGATGGACCATTTTTCATTATATCTGGTTATCATTTCAAGAAATTGAAATATGATTCCATGGAATCCTTACAGTGCAGAAGGAGGCCATTCAGCCCATCGAGTCTGGACTGACCCCTCTCCGAAAGAGCACTCCACCGCAGCCCACTCCCCTAACCTATCCCTGTAACCCCGCACGTTGACCGTGGCCAATCCTCCTAACCTGCACATCTTTGGACTGTAAGGGGCACCCGGAGGAAACCCACGCAGCCATGGGGAGAACGTACAAACTCCACACAAACCGGAATTGAATTCGGGTCCCTGATGTTGTGAAAAGGTTAATGAAGTGGCTGAAGCAAAGTCTTGTCTTTCTAGTCTGTTATAATTTGACTAAAAAAAAAATGTCTAAATTTTTTCATACCATACAGCTTCCAGCTACCCTCACCCAAAGTTACAGTCATTATTTTCACTCGGTCAAGGGGTTGTTTGTGAACAGTGTAAGCTCCAAAGCAGTCTGCACTCAAAAGTCTAGGAATAATAAAGCTACCACAGGGGGTTTATATCTGTCAGCAAATGGAATATTCTGCATCAATAAAAATGCTTTTAAGTCTGCCATGAGCACCAGCAACGTGAACAATAAGATTTCCAGAATGCTTTAATATGGATGCATTCTTCAGTCGAGGAAGAGAACCATTTTGAAGGGTCAAGTGATGTGAACAAAGGCATTCCTTTATGTTTCCACAGTTTTTTGCTCGGGCCCCATTGTGTGGCCTTGTCTTGAATGTAGCAAAGTAGTTAGAATTAGTGAGGACTGTATAATACAAATGCACACATTACAAAATTGTGCATAGCACTTAAGTGCCTTTTGGTGGCACTACTGAGAGCAGAACCGGTTTTAAGCACATAGGCACCATCTGCAGGCATTCAATAAAATAACAGCTTTAACAATATACCTAAATCTGATGTGCAACTTGAATTGTGGCAATAACAGTAAATTCACCAACTGTGATATGCATTGAAAGTGAGTGTAGGTAGGAGACTGGGTTAAAACATTGCGGTAAGATGAGCACTTGAAATGCCACAGCATATAAGGCTACAAGCCAAGTGCTGGAAAATTGGATTGGAGTAAGTAGGTGCTTGATGGCCAGCGTGGACACAGTGGGCCCAACAGTTTCTTCTTCCCATGCTGTTAAAACTTTGACTCTTAAGATCTGTATTTGCAAACTCCAGTTGCCACTGGGAGCTTTGAATTGGTAAATGTGCCCCCAAAAAAACACATTCTAATCTCTTTATGTGCCACTATCAGCATCCTTATTAACACACACACACAACAGTATAAATCTGACCCTATTTCCAGTTCTCTTCAGCTTTGACAAAGAGTCATCCAGACTCAAAACTTTAGCTCCCTTCTCCACAGATGCTGTCAGACCTGCTGAGATTGTCCAGTATTTTCTGTTTTTGCCCTAAAAAGAACTGACTGCCAAAAAAACAGAAATGTTATAAAGAAACAACTTGATGACGATGAGGTTTACTGGACTTTGGGGTGCAGGTTCTAAAAGATGGCTCCTCAGACCATCTAATTGTATTACAATTGGAAATAGCACATGAGTCTGAACAGCTTTCTGCAGCGCCAACCAAGAGAGGTCATGATAGAATTCCTGAAATAAGTCTCAATTCAATGATGATGCTAAACAAAGGCCGGAATTCTTCGGTCGTTGGGATTCCCTTTTCACGCCGGCAGCGCACCCCCGCATGCGGGTTCCTTGCTAATGTGGGGTGGGTTCCATGTGAAATTCCATGGTCAAGCGGCGGGAGTAGAGAAATCTGCCGCCCGTGAACGGTGCACCGCCGCAAAAAAGCTTTGGGGAGCGGAGAATCCCGCCCAAAGCGTAACATTTTAATATTTCTCTGAACCGTTCCTAAGAATTCATATTAAACCAGAGAAAACATAATCCATATATGAACACCATACACAGCAGAATAGCAAGTGTTACTTTGTGTATGGACTTTCAATTGTGATCAGGATTACTCCTTGAAGGAAAGTTTGAAAAAAGATAGAGATTCCCTTGGTGGGATAATACTGATGGTACAGAACTTCACCTAAAATCTTTAGCATTAAACTGTCCTCCAGTAAGTATGTTTTTGACATTTTCCCCTTTCAGCTTGGCATCAGTAGCTAACTCACTCCTCTGAAGCTTATTTCAGGGATGGGATTCTCCAGTTCTCCCAGCCCCAAGTTTCTTGCGGCCGCTGTTCACTGGTGACGGGTTTCACTTTTTTCCCCTTGAAACCAGCTCATGCCGCCGGGAAACCCACGGGCGGTGGTGTGCTGCCGGCAGGAAAAGAGAATCCCAATGGCCGAAGAATTCCAGCCCGGGCCTAATAATTCAAGGCATTTAAAAGGCATTTGATCAGAGTTGGAAATGAACAGGAGATTGCAACATTATCCCCTTCATCAAATACTTTAATCCTGGGAAAACTGGCTTCTGAAGCATTGGTTTTCTCCTGATTGTCCCATCCAGAGAATTGCAACCCAGAGTGGGGCAGCACGGTAGCATGGTGGTTAGCATAAATGCTTCACAGCTTCAGGGTCCCAGGTTCGATTCCCGGCTGGGTCACTGTCTGTGTGGAGTCTGCACGTCCTCCCCGTGTGTGCGTGGGTTTCCTCTGGGTGCTCCGGTTTCCTCCCACAGTCCAAAGATGTGCGGGTTAGGTGGATTGGCCATGCTAAATTGCCCGTAGTGTCCTAAAAAGTAAGGTTAAGGGGGGGTTGTTGGGTTACGGGTATAGGGTGGATACGTGGGTTTGAGTAGGGTGATCATTGCTCAGCACAACATCGAGGGCCGAAGGGCCTGTTCTGTGCTGTACTGTTCTAATAGAGTTTCCATTTCTATTTTTGGTAAATTAAAATGGAAGGAGGTTGCTTGCAGTGTTATTAGGAAACTGTCAGGACATTTTCATTCGGTGCCGGATACAGAAAGATTAGGCATGGAATTCCTTAAAGTTTGTTTTCCCGCAGACTCTGATCAGGTGTGTGAGCTTGTTACCGATTTATGCAGTGACTTTTGTGAGTTAATAATGTCCAATATTCTCCGCTTAGCTTTGTCATCGCCTGAGCTAATACGAATCTCTCTTTCCATATTGGATTTTCAGATTGGAGAAAGGGCAGACTTTTTGAATAGATCAGCAAAGAAGAGGTAAAACCTTCATGCAACACCTTTTCATCATTTGAATGTACTCACTTGTCAATCAAGACTATTAATATTGTAAACTCATTTGTATTCGCAGCACTACAACCAAGACTTCACGCCCAGTATTGGGTGTCTCCAAGATTGACAGTAAATTGGAGCAGTATACCAGTGCAATTGAGGTGAGGCTACAGAGCAACTATCCAAGTGATATTTGCAATTTTTCTCAACCAGTTACAGTAGACTAGTTCTGGGAATCTAAATTCTGCCTGAAAAAATTAAATATCCAGGGGAATTTCTCAATTTTATTTAAGACTATAAAGTTTCAAAGTTTACTTTGAACTCTACAAAGTAGAACGCTTGATTTAGTGTCAGACATTCAATCATTGGTAAGTAATCCGAATTATTTTAATTATTTAATTAATTTAATTATACAAATGCAACTCGATCTAGCAGATCAGTTTCTTTGTTTATCAATCAATATTGGAGCGAATTCTCCACCTCCCAAGACGCGTGTTTCTCAGCAGCATGCCAGCGTTGGCCGCGGGATTCTCCGTTCCCGTTGCTGACCAATGGGATTTCCCATTGTAGGCACCCCGTGCTGCTGGAAAACCCACGGGCGGAGGTGCGCTGCCAGCAGAATGGAGAATCCCAACGGCAGAGAATTCACTCCATTGTCTGAAATGTTGCATTCTTAGAATGTTAATGCATAATCCCTTATCCTGTCATTTTAATATTTGCACCTGCGTAACATCACATGTCTCTGCCCTGCCTGAGACACTGATCCATTCTTTTGTCACCTCTAGGCTCACCTATTCCAATGCTCACCGTGCCGCTTCCACCTTGCCACCCTCCTTTAAACACGAGCTTATCCAAATCCTCAGGCAGGATTCTCCAATAATGGGGTTATGTCTCGAATCACTCTGGACTTTCCTGAAGAAAGTCCTGAGTGATTCTCCCTACCTGCAGGGTCCCGGAGTGCTTCTCGCAGCGCTGGCTGCGGATACGGGGCCCTGAACTTCTGTCAGTAGTCACGGCTGTGCGACACGGCGGACTCAACCCACAGAGCGGCACCGGGAATGTAGGCCCCCCCTCCCGAGATCGCACGTGCCCGCAGGTCTGTGATGCCTGATCGCCCCCCCGGCCGTCCATGAAGCCACCCCCCCAGTGATAGATTCCCCCCACCAGAGTCCACAGCCGCCACCAGCCGTTCGCGACGGCCGATAGGTGGGTAGAACCACGTCGTCAGGAACGCGGCCAGTTTTCCTCGGAGAATCGCAGGGTGGGGCTCTGTCAATGGCCCCCTATCCGCGTTGCGTAGTTCGGGGGCTGGAGAATCGCGGGAGCAGCGTCAGACCGGATTTCGGCGGAAACGTCCGTTCGCCGCCACACCCCCCCCCCCCCCCCCCCCCCCCCCGTGCCGATCGCGATTTTGCCGCGGATGCTCGGCGAATCCAGCCCCCCATCTGTGATTTGCATCATTCCACCATTGGAGACCATGGGCGCTTTTTAACAGAAATTAAACAGAGTCCAATGGAAGGCACGGGTGTTTCCCAGTGCAGGTAGCGCTGAGAACGGCCCGGCTATTAAACGGGCCTCTGTTTTGTTTGTGGGTCTTGTCAAGGAATGGCCTGCCGAGGCCGCACTTAAGCTCACTTCGTGCACTGCTCAAAATGGCGCACCGATCTCTTCACTCCCCACCGCAGCCTCCAGACCCGCTCCCCAACTAACCAATTAGAGAGTCATCGAGCCCACTGCACCCCCCCCTAACAAGGGCAGGGCACCCCCAGGCCCAATCCCCAGCACTGGCAAGATACCGCCTGGACACCTTAGAACTGCCAGCCTGACATCCTAGCAGTGCCCCTGCCAGCCCGGCAATACCACCTCTGTACCCTGACATTGATAGAATGGCACCCTGGCACTGCCAGGGTGCCCAGGAGCAGTGCCATGGCATCTGGGTGGCATCGGGGGTGCCAGGTACCACCCTGCCCAGAACCTGACCACCCAGAGGCTGCCAATCACCTGGGCGACACCCCCCTCCCCCCCAGGTGCCAGTATGCCTGGTCTATGTTTGTGGATAGCAGTGCTAAACGCCGCCCGCCTGTGGTCTACGAGGCAAGACCATCTGATCTTGGGCCTGGGTAGACATATTCAAGTTAAATTAATTACTCACTTGTATATGCAAATCCAGATCCCTACCTCAATGGGCAGGATCCAGATTACGCAAGATCTCATTTTATCTCGCGAAGCGTGACGAGGCCAGTAAATCTTGTGAGAGGTCTCTTGCGAGATTTACTGACCTCGCTGTGTCCCGGGTCAGGCACAACGAGGCTGCTAGATCGCGCCCACCCCTTCAGCTGCCAAGACTGTACATTTTGAAATTCCCTTCACCCTTGAGACACTCCTTAACACCAACCCTTTGACCAAGATTTTGATTATCTATTCCCATGGGTGGGATTTTCTAGACCTTTTCCCCGGGGGGGGGGAATCATCTGGTCCCACCGAAGGTGACCCCCTCCTTGGTGGGTTCCTCGATGGCAGAACGGGGGAGCCACACAAAATAGCACAGACTTGAAGGGGCCGGAAGATCCCGCTGATGGCCGAGCCGTCTCTGCCGTCAGAAAACATGCCTTAGGGGAGGTGGAAAATCTCGACCAATATCTCACTGTATAGCTTGCTGTTAAATTTATAGGAGCCCAAAGGTGCTTCGCTCCATTATAATAAAGTGAAGCACCTTGAAATATTTCACTACATTAAAGGTGCTACAAAAATACCGGTTTTGTTGTTGCTGCAGAAACTCTTACCCAGTGCCCTTACTCTGTTAGAATTTTAATGCATAACGCTGTGCTGACTGCCATGCTATGTTCTTCTAAGACAGCGTCGGTCACTTAGCTAATCTTTTTCTGTCATGATTCTCTGTTTTGGTCCTTTGTCATTATCTCTGTTTTGAGTAAGTGCCCTGTTGGTGCTATTTTAATCCTCTCTTACCTGCCTCACTGACTAATTCTGTCTGTTGTTTCTGTACTTTTATTCACTTTCCAATTCTCTCTGTTCCCTCACACAGTCTCGCAGGTTGTCTCTGCTGGGTGCCTCTGCCAATTCTACAAGTAAAGCAAACGTGATTGTAAACTATTCTGCAACTTCCCTGACACTCGTTGTGTAATCTCTATCTCACTGAGTTTAGGCACAGTGGGCTGAATCTTGAAACGGGTAGAACTGGGTATGTAGGCGACGTTTCTGTTGGGAAACCAGAAAGTTGGGCAGGCAGCAATCCAAAAGGGGGCTGCAGCTGAAGGTTAGATCAGATGTTGCTGTTTAAGGGGAGCATGGAGGGTTTGAATCCTCAAACTCCGTCAGAGAGTGGGAGGAGAGGTGGAATCTACCCTTAGCTGGTCCGGGGTGCGGGGACAGCAGACAAATGGGAGATTATGGTCCAGGTTAAATCGGAGGTGGCCAGCCCACTTTCCTGGAACAAAACCATAAGATGCTGGAAAATCTCAGCAGGTCTGACAGCATCTGTGGAGAGAGTATAGAGCTAACGTTTCAAATCAGGATGGCTATGGACGACTCCTGGGAGCGTGCTTGCTGTCTGTGTCCCCCTCTTGTCCCCGCACTCTCAGAATTGTTAAAACTGCGATACCAAGAAAATCCTAAATCTCAATCTTCCTAAATAGCGTCAAATGACAGGAAATGGTGATCCAAAAGCTCTCCATTGATTTTCTCGTCAAATAATCGCAGTAATTGAATCTTGGATAATGATTTTCAAAATAATTTACTGACTGTACCAATGGCAATGAATACCGAGGCTTTAGTCTTTCGACTATTAACGCAATAAAATCCAGGGGTTTCATTTGTAGTTTAACTGATGAAAATTTCAGAATTAGTGGCTCATCCACATTATCTAAAACCTGAGATTAGGCTACAGTTTATTGCTTAATCTCTGGCATTATCACAAGTGAAGCTTTGTGCACATTTGTGTATTAACCTCCTTTGGACATTATCCCTAAACTGTTACCAAAGACTTTCCGATGAATTGCAGGGGAATCCCTATACACAGTATTGAATACTTCTGTCAATTCTGAAGCTGTCGTCCACGGTGTTATAACCAATGCAATCTACCTTGACGTTACTACTTGTACATTTACTTACTC
Source organism: Scyliorhinus canicula (assembly GCF_902713615.1). NCBI lineage: Eukaryota > Metazoa > Chordata > Chondrichthyes > Carcharhiniformes > Scyliorhinidae > Scyliorhinus > Scyliorhinus canicula. The sequence goes on along the minus strand of NC_052156.1, from coordinate 116,648,111 downwards.
AACTCTTTTAATAGAGGATTCAGATCACTATTGTTTACACTTAGGGTGCCAAAGCTGCGAAAGGAGGCAAATCATCAGCTTCAGATCTCCCACTGACAGCGGAAGGAGTGCGGAACATAAAAAGCATGTGGGAAACTGGTGATGTCTATAGTTCTGCTTCCCCAACTAATAAGGGAACACCGAACAAGGTAAGGTATCACTTTGGGATCTTCCTGCCCAAATCAGATCATACGGAAGTAGAATGTAGGTAGGATAACAGCGTGATATAAACCTTGTCTCATCACTGTGCTCACACTAGCATGAAATTGCTCACAGATTTACTGCACTTTGTTCTTGATATCATGTGAGTCTTGTGTTTCTAACACTTTATCCCATGGATAGCTTTTGATGCTGTCAGTCCTGTACCTGTGGAGAGCATGCTTGTGTTTCTAAGAGTTTCTTCAATTTGTCTGTTCAAGAAATTTGATTGGTTGTTGAATAAAATTTCAGCTGCAGTAATTTGAAGATATGATTCTGCAGTCTTCATCATGTCTTCATTATTGGCAGTATTGCTCACACACTGGTACAGACTGAGCAATGTCATACATCTACATAAAGACTGAAAATATTTTTTTATATTACCAACATCTGTGGGTTAAAGAGATAAAAGTTGTAAACCTGCTTAATGTCACAGCATCATTCTACATTAAACCGGTCTATTCGATAGATTGGGGATTGTATATGTTGTTTCTCTCACAGATTAACGAGAAAGGATTTGCCCAATCCTGTGAAATGGGGAGAGTTCAAAAGCTGTCTCCACCATAGCTTAAAAATTAAGAATTGCATTAGCTCAATGTTGCCTGAAATCCCCAGGGTTTATCCCTAATTTATTGATTGCAATATTTAAAACATTATTTTGGTAGCAGAGCTGGTACTTGCACACTTAGTAAGCACCTTGATAACCGTGCCTTGATGTATTTTTAAACTCCCGTGGAAGTTCTCATCAGAAAAATTTGGCAGGGCAGATAAACTGCAGCAGGTGATGAAGCGAATCGCACAGAAATTTTACTCCAGCAGGGTTCAGCAGGAGTAAACCGAGTTTGGGAGGGAAAGCTAAATTGTTCCCAGATAGCAGAACGTCCAAGTTTGAAGGTTCACTCCTGGTAGTAATAAGGAATGTAAACAGCGAGAGGAACTTGCCCTTTCAAAAAATAAACATCGGAGAAAGTAAAGAGAAAAAACCAAAATGGGTCACAGAATAATACAACCCACAGGAGGTGGAAAATGTCTAATTAATCATCCCCCAGTGCCTTTTCCCCTCAGAGCCCTGCATTATTTTTATTTCTAGTATTCATCCATTCCTTTTTGAAAACTACTATTAAATCTGTCTCCACCACCCATTCAGACAGTGTGGGTGGAATTCTCCAGCCCTTCCCTTCTGTCAGGATCTTCAGGTGCCCAACACTGAACACATCACCAATACAATGTCCCAGTATCAAACCAGTCAATAGAATCCTGAGCGCTGTGAAAGTTCTATTGCCCTGATATGGTTCAAACTGCAGACAGCCTTCTGATCCGAGCTCGCACATGTTACCATTGGTACGTAAGGTCCACCGTGAGCAGGGTACCTGAAACTAATAGCAGTGAACTGATAATTGAAAATCTACTTAGTGGGTGCCACTGCCAGAATCATGTGCGATAGGCTCAGAAAATCCTGGGTGTAAAATATGAGACACTTTCAAGATGCATTGTCAGGAGTGCCTAGCCTCTAGTTCAGAATTACTTTGTGTAATTTAGAAGTATCTATTGTGATAGCAATATTAAGGACTAAACTCCTGCACTCATTATATTCTGGGAGTGCTTCAAAGGAACAGACATATCATACTTTTGAGTATAAAACAATTCCAATTAAAATATTAAAGCATTTTACTCATTTGTTGTAATCTTGGATTTTTTCTGCAGTCTTTCTTACTCAGAACAAGAAATATTTGATAGCAGTGGGCGATGCTCATTTGTGGTAAATTGGTGTATTTGAAAAATAAATTTGTCAGATCAAAGTTATGGCCTTAGCCTGACCTAATTCAGAATGGGCAGAGAATATTTCAGGAAAAGAACTAAGTCATTCTTCCACTGTGAGCTAAATGTTGTGGTGACAAGCTTTGAAATCTCTATTGAAACTTGCATGCGATCACACAAAAGCTTCACACGATTCTGTTTATGGCTGTCCTTGTAGGAGGTAGCGGGTCTGAAAGTTGGCGTTGCCGGTCGCATCAATCAATGGCTCACCAAAACTCCTGAAACAAACAAATCGCCTGCGTCTAAACCCTCAGTAAGTTGCCCCAACTATTCACTGCTTTACAAAAAAAACTTCTCACCTCAGGGCAACCTGGCAGCTAGGATACCAGCCCGTTCCACTTTGAACCAGGATACCCAACTCTTAAATCGTGTCCTCTAAATGAACTGGGCTTGTCCCAGAGGGAGAATTATTCCCCGTCTCAGCCAATCTATCTGGGTAAGGGGAGAAGGCTGAATGGGGGGATGTGGATCCCAGGCCACATCACCTGAGTATGAATCCAGGTAAGTCTTGTCTGCTGGAGATGAACAAACATTGGCAACATGTTTGCAATTGTGCATGGTTACATTATTCAACCTTCATTGCCTGAAGAAGTGGCTACACCATGGTAAAAGCAAAGAGGAGAATATTTGTAACTCACAACATTGGTACCTAATAAGCTGCCTTGGTTTCACTGAAATTGCAAAAATGACACACACATCCTAATTTTTTTGTGCTTGATTTCCTTTTCTGTCTGTCCATTTTAGATTAAGGAATAATAAAATAAAAGTGACTTTCTATAGCATGGAACATAATTTGCTGAAACTCACCACCGATGTACATTTTTCCAAAACACTTAGACGGATTTGGAACAGAACCTCCCAATTCAACGGCATGATATTTATGCAATAACAGTGTCTGTGTTGCGTGGGCATAATTGAACAGGTAGACAAGACATTCCTGTGTTTTCCTCGATGATTGACACCACACTTCAGGAATGAAAATTAACTTGGTCCTTTCTGAAAGTTCCGTTTTCATATTTTCAGCTTTGTTTCGATCAGAAGATCGAAAGATATATGGCCAAATTCCAAAGTACTACATTAATGCAACCAAGCCCGAAGCCCACCTGACCTTTTAGTGCGAACACTAACCTGTGATACGTAACAAAACTTGATGTGGCATGTGTTGTTTATGGTTTTCTCTTAACTTCATTAAAAAAATGGTGTTTGTAAAACCTTGGGCTGGATTCTTCTGCCCCGCCCTACGCAAGATTGACACGTAAAGGTCCATTGACATTAGGCGTGAATTTCTGGTCACCGGTCGGGTGTGGCCGGAGAATCCCGCCCTTTATCTTTAACACGCCTTGTATCATTCTCATTGACGGTGTTACAAACATGGTCCGGGAACGAGCACCAGCAGTTCAGAGAAAGTGAAGAAAATTTTACTTAATTGGGGGAGGAGTTGGAATAATCCAAAACTGAAGTGTAATAGCAATGTTCTTTGCTTTACAACTTTGCCACATCCATGATTTACACATAGTATACATATTTGTTAGTGTTTGTAGAAAAGAAAGTGAATGACTTCAGACTGAGATAAAACATCAACCAAATGACTGGTATAGATAGAGCAGCCCACAAGAATATACTTTTTTTAAAAAAAGTTGCTAGTTAACTAATTGATGAATAGTTGTTCCTAAATCAAAAAGTCTGATGGTTATGCATAAAAAGTATGAAAGAGAACAATTTTTGTAATGAATATCAAAGGCTATTAAGTATTTTATTCTTAAACTCCCCCATCTCAAACACTGAAAGAACCAGCAATGCTTTGATCTGCCTATGTGTTCCTGAAAGATAGAAATCAATACAATTATGGTATAGAATACTGTACTTTAAGTAGTTTACAGTCAAGCCTTGTTAACGCAAGCCTGTGGAGGCTGACATAATAGGTCTTTTTTATCAAATATTTAAGTAGTTAACAACTGAGATCAGGGCCCGTGAATTCTGTGGCGCTTCAACAAGGTCAGTTTCTGGAGCAGCTCAATTACATTCAAATCGACTCCACAGCACCGAGGCTTGTCACTCAACTCTCCAGTGTTTATACCCTACACAAACCTCTTCCCACAAGAATTACATCTTCCCACATAGTCCCATATCACCCTGCTCTTTTCAACCTCATGTTCGCTCCCTTTAAATGTGCCAGTCCCACCTGCTTCAACTACTCCATTTGGCAGTGTGCTCCACTATTCTCACCGCTCTCTGCGTAAAGAACTTCCTTCAAAATGACATATTGAGCTTTAACCAGACTGCTGCAAAAGTGTGAACCTTATTAAAAGACCGCTGTAAACGGACGGATGTATTTAATAACAGGAATGAACTCAGTCAATGAAGGTGCTCATGCAGAGTTTCATAAAATGCTGGGAAATGGGTACTAGGATCAGTGGACTGAATTGCAGCCCACACGATTCTGAGTACACAAATCAGCTACTTAGTGGATGGAAAGTATTGTCGACTATGAATTGGGCACACTGAGCAAAATGGTATTACGATGCAAATCAACCACAATCTAATTGATTGGCAGATCAGGTTTGAGGGGCTAAGTGGCCTGCTCTTTTTTTTCCCAATAGGAAGCTAGGCATGGTAGGATAAAGCACATGTACTCAACTCTCAATCCTCAAGAATTCCCATCCATTGAAAATCTAACTTAAGAACTCAAAACTGCAAGGACTGTGATTCAGTATTGCTGACCTTGACAGCCGTTTCCTTGCATACACTCCTGCCATGCAAAGCTCTGGGGTGGGAGAGCCCAGTCATGATATTTACCTTATGCTGGTTTGAAGCTTTTCATGAACTCCTACCATAATAGGCTGTCTCTATTTAACAGGTGAGACCCTAGGACAATGGCAAGTTCTGACTAAAATGGTTTTGGGGGGGGGGGGGGGGGGAGTGGGCAATAGTTAAATTAGCAACCATGTAGTGGCAAGACTGTGAATATTATCAAGCATTTCTGTGATTAAATTACAACCTTATCCATACCAATGCTTGTTGAAACCATAACATTAGATTCATATTTGAAACCATAACATTAGATTCATACTATGTTCCTTTGTGCATACTGCAGTTCAATGGGACTATGTCAAAGGTATCCAGAAGTGTGCAAAACAAAATATTTTATTTTTCTCCCAATTGAACAGTGATCATTATGTACTGTGTTAGTATTAGACATTTCTCTCTGCTATGCTTTGATGCATACACATGATATATTCATAACTGAGTCTCCATTATTAGTTCTCAGTTGAAAGAATATCAGTTTTAGAATGTAAATAATGTAACAATCAAGGGTTTTCTCAACATGGCAATTTAAAAGCCAAAATTACATGGTTTAACTTCCCACTTCAATTGAAAAATTATCACCAGTCTCAATCATGATGTTATACTGCAAAATTTATCAAATGCAGGTACATGCAGAAGAACAATGATAACATTTAGAGAAGTAAGGAATAGACCACAGGCCAGAGATGGAGGAAAACACAGTTCTGAGTTATAAGGAGAGGAGGCTAAAGATACAGGTGCAAGGCTATGGAGGAATATGAAAACAAGATGCGAATTAAAAAATTGAGGTATTTGGAGACTGGGTGCCAATGAGGTCTGGGAGAAAAAGGGTAATGGGTGAATTAGGTTATGGGCAGCGGTTTTTCATGAGCTCACGGGGGAGGTCACCTAGTAGATCATTGAAATAGTCAAGCCTAGAGTTTATCAAGGCAAAAATGAGGTGAGCTGAGGCAGGAGCAGAATGGGTTGAGATTACAAATGCCTTGGGTGCTGAAGTACACGTGGTCAGGGTTCATCTCGGGGTTAAATGCAACACCAAGGTTGTGAATTGGTGTATTAAGACTCCAGCAATTTCCAGGGAGAGGGATAGATTCCGAGGCTAGGGAAGGAGTTTGTGGCAGGGACTAAAGAAAGTGGGGTTGATCTTGCTGATACTTAATTGGAGGAAATTTCTGCTCATCCAGTACTGGATATCGGGACAAAGAGTTTGACAAAAAAAAAACACACTAGCGAAATCAAGAAAGGTGTAGAACTGAGTTCAGGCATCAAACATATGCAAACTGATGTTGTGATTTTGGATGTTGCATGTGGATGAGAAATAGGAGGGAACCGAGAATAGATCACAGAGATCCTGCTGAGGATGTGGGAAGATAGCCATTGCAGGTTATTCTCCCAGTTGTGACTGAATAGATGAGAATTGAACCAGGCAAGGACAGTCCCACTCAGCTGTTTGATGGTGGAGAAGTGATCACCCATGTCAAAGGTTACAGACAGGTCGAAAAAGAAGGATAATCAACCTTTTCCATCGTTTCACAAGAAATCATTTGACCTGTTTCAGTATTGCGGTGGGAGGGGGAAAATTTCCAAATTTGAGGGATGAGGAAATGGAATTGCAGGAATCATGGGCACCGATTTTGGAGGCAACAATATTTTCAAACACTTTGGAGGGGAAAGGGAGGTTGGAGATAAAGCGGTACTCTACAATGACAATGGGGTGAGGGATGGGTTTTTTATGGAGGGGTTGATGACAACCGAGTGGAAGGGGAGTGGATCAGTAACTGAGAAGAGGAAACTATTAACAACGTCATTTAACATAGGGGCTGGTGGCGGGGTTATTGGATTGTCAGAAGTCTGTGGGGTAATATGATCTCGGGAGCAGGGGCCAGGTCCCATGGATAAGATGAGCGTTTTTGAGGAGAGAGATATATTGCCATATCTTCCACGCATCAGGACAAATGCAACAATGCCAAATTTCAAACGATCACAAAAATTTACATGAGAAAAAGGTGTTGATTTGTTGGCAAGTGACCATATGCAGGGAACCATTCTCTGAAAGCAAAACGAGTATGTTCAACCCTTGCACCATTTTTGAATCACCCAGGCGCTCAAGAAGCCTATAGTTCCCTGTTGCTTTTTCCAAGGCAACGCCTCGGCCAACCAGAGTCGAATAGCCAACCAATCAGCACACTTTTCTCCTGTCGTTCTGATCTTTTGAAATTTGGCATTCTTGCATTTGTCCTGAGGAGTGCAAAACAAAAAGCCTGGGTCACATGCCGCTTATTTCAGCAGTCTTAAGGTTCTGTACTATCAAGCAACTGTTTGGATAAGATGAGCTTTGAGAGGGTGTGACGAGAAATAGGAGAGGAAGACTGGAGACTGGTGCGAGTCTGGGTGAGGACAAGAGGAAATCCTTCGGGGATAGTTTGCTCTGTGTGCTGGGGGAAGGGAGGAAAAGAGCAGAGGCATCAGCCAGCCAAACAGCTTCACAGTAGAGGATAGAGGAAATACTGATGACAGTTGAGGGATTGATCTCGGCTCCCAGAAGTACCTGAGAATGCTTCCAAATGCTTGATGGAAGCTGAAGACTGTGCATTGTCAAGACTGTATAGCTCACCTTTACATCTCTAAAGATTACAGTCAATAGATTCATTAGACTTTTGACCTCAATTTTAACGATGAAAAGAACAATGGGCGCAATTCTCTCTCTCTTCCACCCCCCCCCCACCACGCCGGGTGGGAGAATCGCCGTTTGTTACAGGCGAGCGGCGATTCTCCGGCCTGGATGGGCCGAGCGGCCTGCCCAATACGACGTGTTCACGCCGACGCCAACTACACCTGATCGCTGCTGACGTTAACAGCTAGAGAACGATGCAGGGGCGGCCTGGGGGGGGGGGGGGGGGGGGGATCGAGCACCGGGGGCGCTCAAAAGGGGTCCGGCCCGCGATCGGTGCCCACCAATCGGCGGGCCGGCCTCTCTGAGAGATGCAGTCCTTCCCTCCGCCGCCCCGCAAGATCACTCCGACATTTCTTGCGGGGCGCCCATGGGGAGGATGGCAACCCCGCATGCGCGGGTTGGCGCCGGCCAACCTGCGCATGTGCGGGTGACATCATTTACGCGGTGCTAAGGCCCGGCGCTAGTAAATGACGCGGCGCCGCTCCTAGCCCCCCGGCGGTGGGAGAATAGGGGGCGAGGAGCGGCCTCCGAAGCCGGAGTGAAACACTCCGTTTTTCACTCCTGCGTCCGCACTTAGGGCGAGATTCTATCGTAAAGGCTGCCGTGGGACAGGCCGTGACCCACGGCAGCCTTCATGCCCACTTCCGGGGCCTATTCTCCCCCCCCCGGGCGGGGCTAGGAGCGTGGTCACGGCAGCGCGGCCTTGACAACGGTCATCAAGGCCGCACGTCAAGCGTCACGCCGGCTGACGCGGCCGATGACGTCGGCCGCGCATGCGCAGTTGCCGCCTTTTCCCTCATCCGCCCTGCAAGACGTGGCGGCTTGATCTTGCGGGGCGGCGGAGGGAAAAGAGTGCGTCCGTTACGAACGCATGGCCCGTGATCGGTGGGCACTGATCACGGGCTTATGCCCCCCTTGGTGCCAATCAGGCCCGCAGATGCCCCAAACTGGCATCTGGCGGCCGTTTCATGACGGCAGCGAGCAGGTGTGTTTGCTGCCGTGTTGAAACGGGCGTGAAGGCCCGGCCGCTCGGCCCATCGGCCTCGGAGAATCGCCGCTCGCCGTAAAAAACGGCGAGTGAGGGGAGAGAATAGCGGGAGGGTGTGAAAAATGTCGGGAGGCCCTCCCGCTATTCTCCCACCCGGCGTGGGGGGTGGAGAATCGCGCCCTTAGTCTCCCGTTGGGAGAATCCCGCCCAATGGCTTCAGTGTTTCTGTGCAGGCAGTGACTGGTGCTCTGACATGGCAGTGAGCAGTCTTTGTTCTGGGATTGGCTCATTTCATTGCTTGAAAACTAGTTACCAGACCATAGTGAAGACCTTTACATGCCAATTAGTCTTCTGCAGTGCTCACTCCAAGGGAATAATAAACATGCAGCATGTGCACATAGTTTATGTCCCAAATAACCAGTCTTGCATACAACTGAACTAAATATATAAGTATAATATATAAAAACCGAAAATGCTGGATAGACCCAGCAGGTCTGGCAGCATCTGTGGAAAGAGAAACAGAGTTAATGTTTCAAGTTTGCATGACCCTTCTACAGAATTGCTTTTTTTCTTTCGTGGCAAAGGTAGGATAGCACAATGTGTTAATAGGAAAACAGATGAGTGCTCGATTGAGGAATAAGACAGACATTTCCGAAGCGCTGTAATCGAAGGGGCATCACTGGAACAAATACAAAGGAGATGGAGAAACTGAGAGAATGGGATGAAATCCTCACAGGGAGCTGGGTGTGGTAGCTTTGGGAGTCAATAGATTTATAAAGAATATTGGTGGTCAGTCTGTCGCCAGAAATGGAGACCGATGTCAAGGAAGGAAAGCAAAGTGTCAGAGATAGACCATGTGAAGGTGCGAGAGGGGTGGAAATTGGAAGCAAAATCATTGGGCGCAATTCAGCCACCGCGTTGTGCCTGGTGCGGAGCCAGGCATAATGGTTGAATCCTGCGAGAGCCCCAAATCGGACTCCACGCCAGGCACTTGGTCAATTGCGAGTCACCCACTTTGGTCTGTATCACACCCTCGCTGGTCGTGATCAAGATAATGATGTTTAAATGAGACATTAGGCTCGTTAAAATACCTGGACTCACCTGGGAGTCAACGGCTGCACCAGCAAGACTTCGACCGGGTGCCATTTAGCACTAGTTTCCACAAACATGGATCAGGTAGGGGGTGGGCTCACAGGGCATTAAGATACACCCACGGGTGGTCGGGGACAAGATAGGTTGTACCTAGCAGTGCCACCTAGGCACCCTGACTGTGCCACCCAGGTTGGCACTGCTAGGGGTCAGACCCTGGGGGGAGGGGGATATTGCCCTTTAGAGGGGGTGGTTTCAGGGGCCACGACCTCGAAAAGGAGTGGGGCTGGAGAGATCGGGGCAGCTGGTCAAAATGGTGTCCCGATCTGTGTAGCAGGAAGCCAACTAAAGTGTAGCCTCAGAAACTCTGTGAAGCCCAAAATAACAGCAAAGTGTTGGTGAAAAGCGGGGTGAATCTCGGTGCAGCCAAACAACCCACCAAGCACGCCTAAAAGCAGACTTTATTTTATGTCCGTTGAGTTGCGCCAATAAATCTTTCCAGGCTCAATCGAGAGCATGAAGCAGCACCGATACAGTCATCCATGTAACAGAAAAAGTTCTGGGAGAGGGCCTGAGTAAGACTGGAACAAAGAATGTTCCACATACCCCACAAAAAGGCAGGCATAACTGGGACCCATGAGAGTGCCCGTAGCCACATCTTTTATTTGCAGGAAGTGAGACAAGTTGAAGGAGAAATAGTTAAGTGAGAGAACGAGTTCAGCTGGACGGGGGAGAGTAATGGCGTATGGGGATTGTTCAGGCTGCGGCTCGAGGAAGAAGTGAGACCCTCCTGGTGGGCAATGGTTGTGTTGAGGGATTCAACATCTATAGTGAAGAGGAAGTAGTTAGGGCCAGGAAACTGGAAATTATTGATTTGACATAGGGCATCAGAGGAATAGCGAATGTAGGTGGGAAGGGACTGGACGAGGAGTGAGAATGGAGCCGAGACGGGAAGAAATTGGTTCAGTTGGGTAGGAACAGGCTGATACAATGGGTCCACCTGGTTAGTCCTGTTTGTGAATTTTGGGACGCAGATAGAATTGGCCAGTGCAGGATTGGGGGACTGAGGTTGGAAGCTGATGAGGGAAGACCTCCAGCGGCGATGAAGTCAGTGACAGTCTTGGAAACAACTTTTATAATTCGGCGGTGGGCTCATAGTCCAAGGGGAGGGAGGAGGAAGTGTCTGAGAGCTGGTGCTCAGCCTGTGCAAGATAAAGGTCAGTGTGCCATACAACCATCAATGCCACCCTTGTTGGCAGGTTTGAACAGAGTGCGGCAAGTTCATACGGACTTGAAAAGTTAACTGTTTCTCTCTCCACAGATGCTGCCAGACTTGCTGAGTTTATCCAGCATTTTCTGTTTTATTTCAGATTTCCAACATCTGCAGTATTTTGCTTCTATCTAAGCATGGTAGCACGGTGGTTAACACTGTTGCTTCACAGTGCCAGGGTCCCAGGTTCGATTCCAGGCTTAGGTCACTGTCTGTGCAGAGTCTGCACGTTCTCCCTGTGTCTGCGTGCCTTTCCTCCAGGTGCTCCGGTTTCCTACCATAAGTCCTGAAAGACATGCTGTTAGGTGAATTGGACATTCTGAATTCTCCCTCTTTTACCCGAACAGGCACCGGAATGTGGCAACTAGGGGCTTTTCACAGTAACTTCATTGCGGTGTTAATGTAAGCCTACTTGTGACAATAAAGATTATTGTATAATGGTTTTGGTCAAAGAAGGGGTTAAATTGAAGTTGGTTATAAAGTACCTATGTGAATCTTGTGTGTGTGTGTGCAATATTTTGTTGTGACTGGTGGAGGAGACATTTAGCTCTGAAGAACACATCATCTCAGACTGAAACCAGGGGGTCAGGAGTTTGAATCCTAACTTCAACAGAGATTCAAACTCAACTGTTCTAATTGTCTCTAATTTTCCAGTTCGCAATTGGCAGCGATAAAACTCCACTTTGGAGAGAAAGACGGGGGGGGGGGGGTAAAATCTCATAGAATCAGCCCTGTCTTGATGAAGTCAGTGCATTATTAGCCACTCAAATGGACCTGTATAGGTTGTCTGAATTCCGTTTGTTTATCTCGAATACGCGCTGTAGTGGAACAGAGATGTGAGAGCTGTAACGTGGAACTCTTTTTGTTTTGAAACTGTGCATGTTTAGTTTGTGCTGCTTTTTTCTGTAACACTGGGGGATAATGAAACAACAAACATTGAAATGACTGGATAATGTCAGTATAATGCATGTTCCAGAGGTTGTTATTGAATTCTCCACAAGAGGGAGGCAACACACCTCTAAGGAATTTGAATTGGACTTGCGAGTAGCTTAAAGGTTTATGCTTACTCGTGGCCAATTTCATGGTTATAACCTTGTTTCTGTGCTTCATATGTATCTACCTTACAAATCTCCATTCTTATCTCCAGCAGTGTTACACTTGTATAAAGCACCAACAGTTTGTGTGAAGTTAATAACTATTGACCTCTCCTGTTCTCTTGACTAGTTGGTTCCTCCAATTCCCTTCTTCATGCCTTCATTCATTTCTCTCGGCTTGGCGTAGCTTCTTCTACTTTCTTTCTTCTACTTCCGGGAGGTCAGGGGAATCTTGTGAACAATCAGGTAAACCTGCATTGATGGCTTTATCGTTCATCCAGGGCTACAATATTTTGAGTGCTCCAAAATGTGATTTTATATTTTTTTGCCAAAAACAAGTTCATGCAACACAACATCATTGCTTGTAAGTAACTGAACCTGCAGCTGATGAGGCCTCCTCTCCGTTTTGCTGTGATATTCTCCCGTAGCAATCGTGATGCCAGAAAAAAGGCTAAATGCCCTGCTGCATAACCAGTTGTGTTAATTGGTGTTGGCCAAAATGCAACAGTTGTTGTACTACTGTAGGACAAATCGCCCCTCAGACCTCTTAATTGATGTAGGTAAATTACATTTTACTGAGAACTGTTGAATCTATAGATTGGGGTAAAGTACTTCCAATTAAAATCCAATGTTCAGTAGGATGCAAAACAATTCTATTCTTCAGCACTTCACTTTTACACAAAAAGAAATAAGAAAATCTAGAAGCTAGTGATCTTTTCCAACACCCCAGAATCTCCCGAGCTACAGAATATATCAAGGTGAGTGGCACTTTACTGATCCACTTACAATCCCATTGGATAGCAATGTCTGACTATGTAAAACATTGAAAGTCAGTTGCTTTGTCAGCAGTATTCACCAAGCAGGCCACGTCAGAAAGGTGAGAGTCACCTCAGCCTGGATTTCGAGTGAGCAGCCCAGGGAGGGTAACAACAGAGGCCTAAAAACTGAGGCCCTTCTGTCGGCCCTGGAGAACATTCTGTGCTGCAAGAGAATCCGGGAGAGGGGAGAGGAAAAACAAACGTAAAATGGGAACTTAAAGATAGCCAATCTAAATCACCTTTTGTAGGCCGCCCCCAGCATGTCAGCCAGAGCTAAGTTTAAAGCAAGATCCCTGAGGTGGAAGAAAAATGTTGCCCATCTGCTTTCCCATCCAGTCCTGATCTCTTTTGAAAAAGAGATTTCCTTTTAATCAATAACATCGGAATCCTGCAATTCACATATTGTCCTTTGAGACATTCTTAAGGATAAAGTGATTGGTAAATAGGTTCCAGATGTAACAGCACTTGCCCTTTTGGGACATTTGGCTGTAAGTACCTACTTTGGTGCACTCGTAAATCATGCTGTACACTGATTTAGAAACAAAAACTCGCATTTATCCTATACCTTTCACAGCAATCCGAAAGCCCTTTACAACAAAGTACTTTTGCAATGTCGTCACTGGTGAAATGTAGGAAAGGCGATAGCTAATTTGCAGACACCAAGCTCCCACAAACCGCAATCTGATAATGACCAGGTAATCTGTTTTAGTGACATTGATTAAGAGATAAATATTGGCCAGGACAGTTTGCCTATTTCTCTTCGAAATATTGCCATGGGAATTTTACACCCACCTGAGAGGGCAAATGAGACCTCAGTTTAACATCTCATCTGAAAGACAGCACCTCCAATGGTGCACAGCTCCATGTTTCACTGGCCTGCCTACCCACCTTGATTTTAGTGCAAAGTCCTGGTATAGGACTTGAACCCATAACCTTCGGACTGGGAGACACGGTGTTACCAAATGAACCATGGTTGCCAGACATGTAAATAGTCTGATAGCGTCTGGGGGGAGGAGGAAAGCATTGTAAATGTGGTATTGTGCATTTGTTAAGGAAACTCACAGCAAACACACAGAATCCAATGAAATTAGTTTTCCTTCTGTGCTATGTAATACATAAATGAGAAAAAACGACAATCGTGTCTCATTTAGTCACTATTGCAGACTGCTCCTCACATGTATGTTTGTATATATCTTTCTGAAAGTTCACTACCGTTTCCCGCTAACTTCTATTCCTTGAAGCTGGTTCTGATAAAGAGCATTTCTCTTATCTGCATACGTTTTCAATTGCAAATCCTAAATTGCCGACTGTCCTTTTACCTATTAGTACATTTTAATTTTTTAAAAAACATCGAGATTGATTTTCAACTTGCTGCCTAACATTGTAGATCGTCTGGTTTTCATTTCCACTGATTTAAACATAAAAGGTACCTGATTCACAACAAGGTTTAAGCTGTCTGAACTGATTTACTGTTGTAGCAGTAAATCCAAAACAGCATTGTAGGAAATAAACTGCCTTGATGCTGGAACTTATTCATTCGCCCTCCTCTTAATATATATATGCATAATAAGATCGTGAAGAATTGCAGAAAATGAATTTCGAGGGATATTGACATCTGTGTAAGTTTCCGATTAGATACTATTGTTACTATGATATATTGATGGATTTTAATTTTAATACTACTTTCAAATTATCTGATTTTTGTTCAAAGAGACTGGTCTCAAATTCATAAAGGTGCCAGGTTAATAGAAGCACACTTCACCTTGTTTTCTCTTCGCTTGCTTTACATACACACTAAATACAAAATGGTAGTGTAAGCAGAATGCTCGTCACCATCACCAGATACTGAAAAAGTGCACATTGTGTCGGGTCCTTTATTATTTTAATTAATCTGCAATTTTCTTCTTAAAAACGACTTACAATTCTTTATATTTCTAATTCCAGGATGTGAAACCAGGAGATGTATCAAGCAAGCGGAACCTCTGGGAGAATAAGACTGATTCTTCCAATGGAAAGTCAGCCACCCCATCTAAGGTCATCATTGGATAGGAGACATACATCTATAGTCATACACATTTCTACGTTACGTTCAGATATAAACTGTTATATCCCCGGGGTGACTGTACGAAACAGCAATATCCACCAGGGAGCTATTTAAATGTTATTAGTTGATATCCAAATACTATGCTGAAATTGTTGATGCAGTTCTTGTAACTTATCAAAAAATGCAAAGTTCTGATTGGTAGTTAGTGTCTAAGATGAATAAGTGAAACCTGGTTGTCAAAGAGTAAAGAGCAGGAGAGAAATTGGTATCAAAATGGATTTTCCAAAGTTAAAATTTCCATTCACTAAAACTGGTGTTGCTAATTAATTCTAGAACACCTGATTCATTCAGAGAAGCTGAATTGAAATCACACCCTTGACAGTTCCTTCAATTTGGCTGCTCTATATTGGTGAGTGCAACTAGTTTGAAAGCAGCCAAATCATAAAACACATTCCACTGAACTACTAACGCACTAAGTGCAATGTGTTATAGGTCAAAGCAGTCACAATTCTTTCAAAGGGTCGCGGCCCTCTGCTTTCTACCCAGTTTTCTAACGCTGCATGCTGACTTGGGCCAAGATTGTAGTCCACTCCTAGCCTGCACTGCTCAGATCCAGCTAATGCAAGGTGCAAGCGAGCAGCCTGGAGATGGACTTCTTACTCTTTAGTCTTCCCTTGCTCTGGAGAACTGTAGCTGGGCTCTGCCCAGAACATGGCGGAGATCAGGGAGCCAACAGTATCATATAAATGAGCATCTGCCACTGTCTACATTACATTTTGATGCTCTACCATGCTGTGTAATTACATCATCAACTGTATGCCTACTTACCAACCATCATAATTTTGCAGTTTTGAAGGCTTTGTCAGTGGTCAGCTTTTGCAGGCACAAATTAATGCAATCTGGCTCCGTTCTACTCCCACCCATCCAGTTGCAATGTACACACTGGATGAGCCCACTTCTTCTGTGAGCATACTCGCAATGCAAATGGCCCAATTGTTATCATAGGTTGTACCATTGTGGTAACAGGAGTTCCCAAGTACATCATGCACATAAAGGAATGTCTGCCACAAGTGTTGGGAGTTTGTTGTAGGGGAAGCATTAGCCACTGAACTTGGGTGTCAGTAGAATTGGAGATAAATGGTTGGGTGTGGTTGGTAACGAGATTAGTAAGTGCCGGCAAGGAAAGAGGAGGATGCATATGAATAGGGGATCAGGCAGAACTGATGACAAAGGAGGGAGGGGGGTATGGTTGGCAAGGAAAGGTGAGAGGAAATTACTTGTGAAAGGAAAGGACAAAATCGTTGTCATGGGAAAGGGAAGATGGCATGTCAAAGGGAGAAAAGCAGGAAATGGTTGGCATGGGAAATGGCGGAATGTATGAACAGGAGGGAATCAAGGTAGATTGCCTAGCATAGATTGAGTATAGTGGTTGGAGAAAAAGGAAAATATGATAGAAAATAAAAGGGAGGGAATGGGGGAATGAAGCAAGAGAGGAGAGAGGGAAAGGGTAATGAAGGAAGATGTGAATCCACAGTAACAGGCAAAAGTAAATGAAGGTGGAGGGAAACATCTGGCAATAGAGGGAAGGGGGAAGTAGATGGTAATGAAGTGGAAGTATATGGTAATGAAGTGGCAGAAACTGGGAGCAGACCTTTTGCCAAGGGGGGTATGGATGAGAAGACAGGAGAAGTGTTTGGGGGGGGGGGGGGGGGGGGGATAGGAGGGGTGTTGTAATACAATGGTGATTGCATGAACTAGCAAAGTCAAATCTCACCAGAACAATGTGTGTTAGCACCTGGAGCCTTAGCCGATTCAAGGAAAACTGGCAAATCTTCTGTAATTGCCTAGAATGCCATTATTGTAAGAAATTTACAAAACTCAGGTTAAAAACATTAAGCCCACTTGACGCCATAAAGTCCTCTTCACTAACATCTGAGACTCGGTGCATGTGCAGCAGAAAATGCCAAGTGGACAATCCTACTTGGCTTTCCTTGAGGACCTCACAATAATAAAGTCCAACCATTTGGTTTCCCTCTATGTTATATTGAGGGACTTAATACATTGGATAAAACAAAGGCCCTAACGATATCCTAACCTGCACTTCTGAAGAAAGGTCTGTCCAGCTGGTCTAGAGCAATTCTGGTGATCACATCTACCTGGCAATGTGAAAAATTTCTCTCACATGTTCTGTTCACAAATAGCAGCAACGCAATCCACGCAACTGGGTTGAATGCCCTTGTATTTGTCATAAGGTCAGGAGAGGGGCAGTCGATTGATAATTGCCTAGTACTTAACTCCATTCACACGCCTCTATGAAATAGTCCCTGTCAACTTAGAGAGGAACCTGGATGATTAACTGTGGAGGGTAACATTTGTACATTCTCTACAACTAGAAAATGCTAAGATATGTCCTCTGAACTAAATGGCACCACGAGTGCTGAATTTACCACCATCAGTATCTTGAGTCACCATTGACCAAAAGTCACTAGATCAGCCTGATCAATACTATGACGACCAGAGAAAGGCAAAGCCAATGAATAGCTCATCTCCTGACTCCTTACACCTTGAAAAACTTATGCACAATTTTGCAGTGAGGGCTGCTACCCTGCTTAGCACTGGTTCTTTATGCTGATGAGGAGCATCTACCTCAGTGTCTCTTGAAAGGGTGGGAAGTTGTAGATCAGTTAAGAGTGCCAATAGGAACTAAGCCGGGAGGTTTAGATTCATCATCAGCTGTCCCTTGCTTCGAGGATAACACCTAAGGGTTGCAAGTTTCTGCCATGGGTCTTCGTGAAGAGGCTAATTCTAAACCTGCAAATTTATGAGCACATGGGGCAGGTCATCCCACTTGCTAGTGGTATCTGGAGTACAGGATTTGCTTCCTTTTTTTTCCTTCTCTGCTGCCAATCTGCCTCATCGTCAAGACACCGTGACTCAAAGTGTGATGCGCTTTGACTATCGAGACACAGCGTCAAGTCCATTGAAGTTGGTTTTGCAGGAGTTTTGCCTGAATGCTTGTGGAGACAGCTTCCAGAAGAGCACTAGTGTTTGCTGGATGGTCCTCCGATTGAATCCAGAGGATTGGGGGGGGGGGGGGGGGGGGGAAGATTGTTCTTTTTCCTCTCAAATCCATAGAATGAATGCATGGAATTGTGATGTGAGCAAAAGCCCACCAGCTTTGAAAACCTCAGCTGGAATACCATCAGGCTTTGTTGTTTTTCATTCATTTGATTGCTTGTTGCAGTTCTCCCAGTGATGATGGTTCACTGATGGTTTTTATCTTCCAGAGGACCATGACCCTATCTTTTTGCATGAAACACATTCCAAAGTTGTGTTCTCAAGTTTGGATTCCTTCTTGAAGCTTGCATATTTGTATTTCTTCTTTCTCTCCTCCAGTGCAAGCACAGAAATCCTGGACACGCATTCTAGTTGCCGATACATGTCAGGACCTTTCTTGAGTCGTCAGCCTTTTGAGATTGTGCCAATATTTCTGAGGCTGTTGGCCAACGTTTGGCATGGATGCTTCTAACTTCTTACTATCTGTTCTTGGGTGTGAGTCCTTCGTAGATGTGGTGCAGAGGTTTGATGGGCAAACTGAAGAGAAATAATTGAATTATTTAAATAAAAAGGGTAGTACTGCCTGGGAGGAGGATATGGGCTCAGAACAGTATAATTTAAGCACTAGAAAAATGATGACCGTCTTTCCTTTGTTACACCTAGATTACAGCTGGAAGTAAGTACAAGTCAGGCTCAGCAGGCGATCACTGTGGTTACGCTAATGGTAAGTGACTTTCAGAAACACTTCCAATGGAAAATTAACATTATGGCCAGATACCTCTGGACTTATTCACTGCACTATTTCGGGCTTCACAGACAGTTATTACTAATGAATGCTAGCAGCTGAACACTGGATTTTTAAAATGTCTTCAACATGCGTCAACAGAAAGGCTGCAAAACCATAAAACTAAGTAAGTGACAGTTTAGAACAAACTGTACACTTGCTCTTCTTGGGGAAACTAGGGAAATGTCATTGTGATAAATGGCTAGCCATGTGTCTGTTCAACGTTTATGTCCCTGTTCAATCACTATATTTACAGAAACAGTGATAAATCATGTGTTTATTCCATGCTGAGAATGTTTTAACATGTTAGGTGGCTGGTTTGCATCGTATTATCTAAATTTATATAGGCATAGGAATCTGAACCATGCTTGCTGCATCACACGTTGGGTTATGTGCTGTTAAAATGAGGAGCATGTTAGATTTGACCATTAATCACTCATTAGCAGCGCTGGGATTTTAAAATAGCTTAACAAAGGAAACCAAGGAGAAATACGAGTCAGATCATTTTAGCTCACAACAGCTGGGTATTATTCCTGTTTATTGTACATAGCAAGCAAGATTAACAACTTGTCAGGCACATGATAGCCGGACAGGGTTGATCTGAGTTTGAATGGCAAGGCGTTAAGTAAGGCACATTGTGGAACCTGTTCAAAAGAAACCGTGAAGCTAACAATTTGATACAGATTTGACTTTCATTCTACATGAACTAAGATCACTACAGGCTACGTTTTGCCGACAGATTTTTAAAATAAAATCACAAAGTGCTACAAATACTCAACAGGTGAGGCAGCACCTGTGGAGAGATAAACTGAATCCGTGTTCCAGGGGCGCTGGCGTCTCATCAGAGTGGACGATGTCAGACCTTACAGCAAAATTTTCTTGTCCTTCCTTCCCGCGGGACCTTCCAGTCATGCCGAAGTTGACCCACCGCCATGAATTCCCCAGTGGCAGGACGGGCAAGCCATGCAAATTGCCATTGGGTTTGGAGGAAGCTGAAGATTCTGCCGGCAGCCAATGGCGAGCCACCTCCGGCTGGAAAATCCCAGCCGAGCAGTTTTTAATCAAGGTTCAAGCATGATACTCAAAATTGACTGGCCATCTCATCTCTCCATAACACGCTGGGTGTACTCTGCAGCAAATCTGGCAGTATCCCTGGAGAAAGAAAGAGTTATATTTCCAATCTGTTTCGGGATATGCATTGGTTTTGCATTATACCATATATTTCAAACCTTTCCCATTGTTTATTTTCCCCATTTACTCACCAACAGTTCAGCCCAGACAATTTATTCCTCATTCTTTAGAAATGTTTATTAAATTTAGAAACCTGGTTTGTGCCCTTTTAAATCAAGTATAAAACTCAATCATATTATGGTCAGTATTCCCAAGATAGGGACTGATTAACTCAGTTTCTATGTTGCTAGGGTGTGTGGAGTGTGGTTCAGAATAACCGACAGTCGTGGGCTCAATTCCCATTCCAGCTGAGGTAGACTTGAGTCTACCTCTGAGTCCTGCCCGAAGAGTGGAAGGCAGTGCAAAGAACCATGGACAGAAAACTGCACTTCCGGGTCAGAGGCCGCGCATAGAACAAAGAAAAATTACAGCACAGGCCCTTCGGCCCTCCAAGCCTGCACCGATCCAGATCCTCTATCTAAAACTGTTGCCTATTTTCTGAGGATCTGTATCCCTCTGCTCCCTGCCCATTCATGTATCTGTCTAGATACATCTTAAATGACGCTATCGTGCCCACCTCTACCACCTCCACCGGCAATCCGTTCCAGGCACCCATCACACTCTGCATATAGAACTTTCCACGCATCGTTTAATACAATCGTTTTTATATTGGGCACTTTTTAAATAGAGTCAATTTACTGAAAAATATGTTAAGATGTCCTTTGTTTTCTATAGGTTTAAATTGTTTAAATAGATTCCATTCACTCCAGAGCGCTGTTAAGAAGTCTGTTGGTTTAAATAGATTCCATTCACTCCAGAGCGCTGTTAAGAAGTCTGTTGACTGTACTGTTTTTATTGGGCTGGTGATGAGTTGGGCTGGCGATGAGTTGGCTGGTGATGAGTTGGGCTGGCGATGAGTCGGCGGCGATGATTCGGCGGCGATGAGTTGTCCCATTCCCTCCCCGTGGAGCGCCATGCTCCATGGCGGACTCGGACCGCGGAGCCAGACCCAAGAAAGAGACCCCCCGATCGGCCGCGCGCCCGACCCTCAAACCCCGCACATTAATTCTCCAGCCGCCTATAAGGCCCCTGCCCCCCCCCCCCCCCCCACGGTCTCCAATCGGTCCGCCCCCGACCAGGGCGGCCGCACACTAAGTCCACAGCCCCACTGCCAATAGCAGATTAGTTCCCAGTCGGGGGCGGAGAATTGCTGAGCGGGCCTCTGGCAATGGCCCACTGGCCGATCAGCATACTCCACAGTGGAGCCAGCCGCAATTTCGGCGTTGGGGTGCGGAGAATCCAGCCCATGGTGTCCTGACTAAATGCTTTTCCAATTTCCATATTTACACATGCCGCCCACTGCACCACTATAATCAGGAGGTGGTTCTCAAATCTTTTCTGTTGAAGGATCACATTTCAAATGACTAAAGATCATAAGATGACAAGAAATAGGAGCAAGAGTAGACCTTTCAGCCCATCGAGCCTGCTCCACCATCCCATAAGGTCATGGCTGATCTTACTGTGGCCTAACCCCACTTTCCTGCTTGTCCCTGTGACCCTTGATTTGCTTGTTCAGCAAAAAAATCTGAATAGTCAGCCCTCAATATGTTCAATAACCCAGCCTCTCCTGCTCTCTGGGGAAGAGAATTCCACAGACTCACGACCCTCTGAGAGAAGAAATTCCCCCTCCTCTCCATCTTAATTGGGAAACCCATCATTTTTAAACTGTGTCCCCCAAGTTCTAGGGTGCGATTCTCTGGAAATATTTCTGAGTTCATGTGTAGCGGGTTTTTCAGGGTGTTTCCCGACAGCTTTGCCAGTGAGTTTCCCACCGCTATTCAATGTTACTTAGTAATTTTTTGGAGCCCTGGGAAGCTTCCCACTGGTTTAGCCCACACAGGGCGTGATCCTCTGACCACACTGTGCTGGAAAAGCATCTCGCCGCGGTGCAGCATGACCAGTGAAAGCCAGGAGACCCCGCTCACGGGATCTACCTAGCTCGTTCCGCCTCGCAAGATTCAACGAAATCTTGCGAGACGTTGCAAGGGGAATCCAGCGCACAATGGGCGGGATCACATTTTAGCAAATTGCATATTAGAGTGAGGCAGTAAGCCTATCTCTAATGTGTAGATTCCTAAGGTAGCTGAGGCTTTGGGGTTCAATCCCTTCACCTCCAGGACCTCAGGAGAGCGCTGTTTCGTACTGGTCCCCACAAATAGGGACTAAATGGAATGGCACTCGTGGGGGTCTCCAAGGGAATCGGAGGCCCCTAACTGCATGCCCTTGGGCAGGGTGGTACCCTGGCACTGCTGGTATCACTTGAGCACCCTGGCAGTGCCACCTGGGTGCCAGCCTGGCACTGTCAAGGTGCCCTGGTTGGCATTGCCAAGCTTGCAGTTTTTGCGCGCACACGTGATCAAGCCAGGATTGGCCACCTTAGGTGTCGTGGGGGCCAGGGGACCCTCCCATGTTGCTTTTGGGATGGTGCGAGGGTTGGGGATTCTTTTCAGGGACTCTGAGATCGGGACACCATTTTTAAATGGCGTCCCGATCTCTCGCTACAATGAGGGTTCCGACGAGCAGAGCTCCCCATTGTAAAAAAACGGGGCCATGTGCGGCCTTGGCTGCACGTTACCCGTTCAAGCCCCTTATTCAAAGCAAGCCGCGTTGAATAGCCATATGGTTCTTGGCACTGCAAGTGCTGGGAAACACGCAGCTAAACGCACTCGCTCGGGGACTTTGTTCCCTTTTGGGAAAATCGCGCCCTTGGAATTTTCTTTAGCAAGGGGAGCTGAACTCCAAAGTCGAGCCCCCATTTTGAGAGGGTGCCCCGATCTCTAAGTGAGCTTGTGGGTCCCCCACCGATGGGCAATGTCATAGGCACATACACATAGGCACTATCCCACACCACCAAGTGAGGAGACCCCACTATGTGGTCCCTGGGGTCCCCCTCTTCAAGCCCTTCCAGGCCCCCATACAGCACCCCTCCCAGGACCCCCACCCGTCACACACCCCCCTCCCCCCCCCCCCCCCCCCCCCCCCCCCCAACCTCCTGGCGGACCATACTTTATGCCCTACACACCCCTACCCTTCAAATCCTCCCCCCACCCTCCTTTCATGGACATGGTCCCCCCTCGGGCCCTGACCTGACACTTGGGCACCCTTGCACTGCCACTCTGGCACCCAAGCAGTGCTCCTGTCAGCTTGGCAGTGCCATTCAGGCCAGCTGTGCACTGCCAAGGTGCCCATGTTCCAAGGGAGGGCGAGGGAGCCATCCTGCACTGACCCTGACCGCCGATGGCCAGTGAGACCCCCGGGTGCCGTTACGCCTGGTTCACACTTGTGTGAACCGGTGATGAATGATGCCCGGATGCAGCCTCCCAGGGGAGGGAGACCGGTGGATCGTGGGCAGGTAGGTTTAAGACCTACCTCCGTGAGTGTCATTTAGTCTCTCCGCTTTTGGGCATAAATCTGACCCCAACATATAGCGGGACTTGGGTAAATCCACAAGACGCGGAAGCTGTTGGGAGACCTGAGCAAGGGCTCTCCTGGAATAGTCCTGCCATGTTGTGCTCTCGCTTAAGCACAACGTGGCAAGAGAATCGCACCCCTAGATTTTCCCCATGAGGGGAAGCATCAGCATCGACCCTGTCAAACACTCTCAGAATCCTACATATTTCAATAAGATCACCTCTCATCCTTCTAAACTCCAATGAGTGTTGGCCTAACCTGGTCAGCCCTTTCTCATAAAACAAACCCCTTCATTCCAGGAATCAACACAGTGAACCTTCTCTAAACTGCTTCGAAAGCAAATGTACCTCCTGAATCAAGGAAGCCAAAACTACTCCGTGCAGGAAGTAATTACCCCCCCACCTCCATCTACAGATTATATTATACAATACTAATATCAAAGCACTGTATGCAATAAAATTACGTAATAAAATTTTTAAGAAAACAGTTATTACTTCCAGAAAGCAGGTGGTGGCAGGAAGCAGAACTTGGAGAGAGCAGGGTCATGGGGACAAGAGATTATGGAGAAAACACAAGCGCAGTGGGGAAGGCTGGAGCGTGGAGGGGAGAGCAGGAGCACAACTCTGGTTGCCATACGTTTACTTACACTTGACAACAGCACTCTCATGTCATTTCCGTGAACCTCTTGGAAAATCTCCACAGACACCCAGGGGCCTGAACCCCAGTTTGAGCAATATATCAGAATCTTGCATTCTTTTCTGTTCCTCGATACTATCCAAAATGTTTCCTCTGCCTGAACGCTGTTACTGTTATCCTTTATTTCTGCTGATGGAATTGCTTCTTTTTTTATACTGCTACTACTTTTTCATGTTCTCTGCATTTTATGAACATCAAATGGACTAGAATATTTCACTTCTAATCCTGCCCTTTTACATAATGATGTCAAGAGCATTATATCCTTTAAGGAGATTTTTGCGACGAGGTCCCTTATTTTATTTCTTGTGTTGTGCGCATTGCGTTCTGATGTTAATCTGTCAATATTATCTTACTTTGGATCCATTCTGAAAAACCCATTTAATAAGCCTTAGGTTCAGTTGTGCAGGTGTCCATCCGACTACCATTGAAAATCGCTGATTGTCACAAGTAGGCTTCAAAAACAGTTACTATGAAGAGCCCCTAGTCGCCACATTCTGGCGCCTGTTCGGGGAGGCTGGTACGGGGAGTTTGTTTGTCAGAAGAGCAGTTGTAAATCAGCCCCCCCCCCCCCCCCCCCCCCCCCCCCCCCCCCTCCCCAAGAGAGAAGCAACATTAGTCATGACTGGATTTATGATTCCACAGCAAGGAGGAAAAAAGACACCAAAGTCAACTGCTTTTTATTGGTGAAATAAAAGTGAGATGAGAGCCAGATCTTTAGAATGTGGAGTCACACAGAGACTATTTTAGGAGGTGAGTGCAGAACTCAAGGATGCAATTTGGATATTCGGAGGTCTCGAATGAGAATAGAGATTGGAAGAAATTATTCATTGACTAGTGACTACTGAATAGGCATTCCAATGCAGAGTGGCCAATGTCGTATTTAATTCCTTCAAAAGGTCAGAAAAAGGACAGAAGCGGAAATGAAGAATAAGTGAAGATGAAGAAACTAATGGCAGCTGGCTAGATTGGAAGGATGGTTTTGTAGACAGACATTTTGGGTTTTGTAAACTTTTTTTTAAGCATTTTGCACAATCTTTACTTTTGACATTAAGTTATAGATCAACAAAGTGGCCATTGTTTGTACATTGCTGTCAGCACTATTGACTGGAATGGGGGTTTCTCATTCCAAAGATGTTTTGCGTTTTTATCCCTTGGACCAATTATATATGTAATCCTTGCTAGATTGTGAGGGAAATGGTAAATTGTTTCATTGTTGGGACGTTTCCAGTCCCAATTCTTAAAGGGGGCCAGGGGAAATTACCATAGAATTCATGCTTGTCTGGTGAGACGGACAGACATGCATTAGATTCATGGTGGTCCTGTAGGGGGTTAGCATGTGTCTGTGATTTTTGGTAGGAATGTCTGAGTCATTCAGCTGCAGGTCAGGAAATTGAAAATTCAGCCGGCAGATTTGAGTGACAACCAAGTCGTTAAGCTTACCACTTTCTAATCAGGAAAATAAGGGGCCTGTTGCTTATGTTACCAACCCATATAATCAGTTAAATACTATATCAGAGCCACTAAATCGGAGCCACATGTACATACTTTAATAGTTCATTGTTTTTGATAAGCATGCCTTTCAAATTGTTATTGGAGGGTAAATTGGGGGTTAGCTGGGACTAGAGGATTTATGGGTTATCGTGCTGTCCTACTGCAGTTTTGCCTAATTCCATTAGTAGGGACGAAAAGTAACTCTCCAAAGTTTCCGTAAATTGGCCTCTTTTGTCTGTGTTTCCTTAATGATTGTGTGAATGGGGCAGGGGCTGGACATGGTACTTCAGTTGTGTTCCATTTTTTGGACAGTTGGATTGATGAAATGGCTTCCCCGGCCTCATGTAACATTAATTCTGATGCATGCTTAAAACTAATAACATAAAATTAATTGTGATATTTTTAATCTTCTTTACACATTTCAATGAATAATGTGACATTTTAAAATGATACCCCACTGCAATAGAGGGCATATTTTATTCTAAATTAGTCACATCTCGTATGCAACGTATTTTGTCGCACAAAGAAGTGGTGTACATTATGTTGTTTATTTTACTTCTTGCTTTATTCAACTGCATGGATTTGCTCAATTTCTCTCTCTTTTTATCAGCAGGGATGGTACATTATGAAAACGAACCCTAAAGAGATCTTCACAGAATTCCGGTCCATATATTTCTGAGATGCCTAGATGAGCTTTTTTTAAATATTTATATAATATTTTATTAACGAATTGGTTCACATTATCCCAGTCAAAGCCTTGTGTATTAGCACTGTATTACAAATCCACACATTTGCAATTGATCTTCACAGGTTTACCACCTTTTTACAGATCACTGAGACCCTTATTTTGAAAGAGAAATGTGCTGTGAAATTTGAAGATTTAGAATATTGATAATACGTCATCTACTATAGAATAAAATTAGATATAGCAAAAGGAACATTTTGATCATGAATTCATTGATGATTTAAACAATAAATACCATTAAGATTTTGAATTATGACTTTCTGCTCACTTTAAAATGCTCTGCCTAATATGTTATAATTTTTACATTTTTGTTAAAATGTTTAAATGGATTTAAAATTTGATTTGTAATATTGGTACTGATTAATGATTGTTTCATTTTCGCTTTGAACGGAGAAAATGGAGCAATAGTGGTTTATCACAGATAACGTTCACAACTTCTAGCTTTGTAGTTTGATTAAAGATAGAATGCTTTTAACTAGCTTGAAATGCTAGATCATTTATTCAGTAATAAACCAGTTAGCAGCCAAAATCACAGTGCTTTTGAAATAATCACATTTTCTCACAAAAGTTAGCTCCATCATAACTGGCCTTAGATGTTCAAAGTGAGTACTCAAACAAACAAAAAAATACTGAATCTGCCTCAAAATTATAAAAAAAAACTCAATATATTTTAAGGTGTGAATGAGTGTGTGTATGTGTTGATGTGTGTGTCTGCAAGGAAATAGGACAATAGGATGTGGTATTAGGAGATTTTTAAAAAAGGGTTATGAGTTCTCTAAAACACTGAACTTCCACTATGCATGTCACAGGAGTTGTACCGCATACCTTCTGATGTATCGCACTTTTATTCACATCTTAACCTGCATACATGGCAAATACACAAAGAGTTCGAATTCCTGATTTTTGAAGGAACTTGAAAGTTTGAATACGTGTTAGACTGGAGCAGTTTAATTTTGGGACTGAATAGGAAAATAGGCTTTCATCACTCCTTGTGTACGTTAGTCATCTCTGCGTAAAGTTAAATGAAGGTGAAAAATCGATCCAAAGATATGCTACAACAGCTTCGCTACAAAACGTTAACCATTTTGTATTTCTCTTGGTTTACATATAACATGAAATGCAAATGCACTCAATTATTGTATAGGTCTGGAAATAAAACTATGCAACTTTTATCTTAAATTGCCTGCTTTCTGCCATTTTGTGAACACCACAAATAGTTTTAGGCAACTGCATTTTTTATTAAAAATGTTTAAAACAATGTATTATGAAAGTGGCAATTCACAATAAATAGATTATTTCTATAAACTGACTTTGCTGGAGAACAAGTAAATTTTAAACTGACAAAAAATAATTTTAACATGTTGGATTCTATGCTTGAAAGGGGTTGGAGTAGACAAATAAATATTACTCTGGAATGGGAAACAGAAAGCTGGTCAAATAGGTATTCATCTTCTGTTGCGGTGTGTGGAATACAGGATCTTGTCTTTTGTGATGTTCTGGTTGTACTGGCTTGCTTCCCCTTTTATAGAGGCAGTGAAGCATGACTGGGGATGCTGATATTGGCTAGGAAGGGATTCCAGATCATCCTAGTTCCAAAAACACATCTGTGTGATGAGATTAACATATCTCTTGCAAGTATTTTGTGAACACATTTGTGGAGGTGGCCATGCATCACAGAGCATGGAGGTACTGCCTTCTTGTGAACGGGGAAATGTACAGCCACACCAATCTGTGCATTATGTCAGTAAATCGGGTGATATGATGGGGAAATTCTCTGTCTCTGGTGAGATACCCATTAACTCTCAGTTCTCTGTCGAGGAGGGCCAAGATGATTATGAAAGATGCGAACAAACTGGTGACTGAAACAGTTAGATGTTGGAGCTTTATCTAAATATGTGTGAGAATGTGCTATCTTGGTAGCAGCCCTCCAAGCATCTCTGCTACAGAAAGGTGTGACTGTGTCCGCGTAGGTTCAATAAATGCTTTTTTTGAGTTGCGCTTTCCACGTTGTGCTGGATAGCATTTTCCTACATACGTCTCCATCTGTCCCCTTACATTCTCTGAAAGACCCAAACCCTTTTTAGGCATGGCAGCATGGTGGAGCAATGGTTAGCACTGTTACCTCATGGCGCCGAGGACTGGATTCGATCCTGGCCTGGGTCACTGTCCGTGTGGAGTTTGCACAGTCTCCCTGTGTCTGCGTGGGTCCCACAACCAAAAGATGTGCAGGATAGGTAGATTGTGACAGAGAAATTTCAGCTAGCTGGGGGGAACGAGCTACGGTACCTGCAGCTCAAAAACTTCCTACGAAAGGAGACAAGGACGTACCCACAACCGCCACGACAGACACTACTGGAAGACCTACTGGACGCAAGTATCCTAGAGAAAGGGAACTGTAGTGACATGTATGACCGACTGGTAGATAGGGACGACACCGTACTGGACGCAACAAGGAGGAAATGGGAGGACGACCTGGGGATGGAGATCGGGTGGGGACTCTGGAGCGAAGCACTGCATAGGGTCAACTCCACCTCCACGTGCGCAAGGCTCAGCCTGACGCAACTAAAAGTGGTACATAGAGCCCACTTAACAAGAACCCGTATGAGTAGGTTCTTCCCGGAGGTGGAAGACAGATGTGAACGGTGCCAAAGAGGCCCGGCCAACCACGCCCACATGTTCTGGTCCTGCCCCAGACTCGTGGAGTACTGGACAGCCTTCTTCGAGGTAATGTCCAAAGTGGTGGGAGTGAGGGTGGAGCCATGCCCGATAGTGGCGGTCTTCGGGGTTTCAGAACAGCCAGATCTATTCCTGGGGAGGAGGGCGGATGCCCTTGCCTTTGCCTCCCTGATCGCCCGCCGTAGAATCCTGTTTGGCTGGCGGTCAGCAGCACCGCCCAGAGCTGCGGACTGGCTGTCCGACCTCTCGGAATCTCTCCAAATGGAGAAAATCAAATTTGCCATCCGAGGGTCGGACGACGGCTTCCACAGAACGTGGGAGCCATTCATGCAACTGTTCCGGGACCTATTTGTGGCCAATGTACAAGAGGAAGAATAGTCGGGGGAAGGTAGCGGGAGGGGGGGGGGGGCTACAGGTTCGTTACGGGGGTTCGATGGCTAGCTAAGGCCCAAAACCAAGCTAAATAAACATGTTGAGGGGGGGGGGGGCGCAGTTACTACTACGAAGATGCTTACCTGTAAATATGTATGTTAATTTTTGCGTGTTTGTTTTTGTTTGTTTTTTTTTTTCTCTCTCTCCTAACAATTTGTAATTTGTTCAATATAAAATACGAAAACTGAATAAAAACATTTATAAAAAAAAAGGATAGGTAGATTGGCCATGCTAAATTGTCGCTTGATAGGAAAAAGAATTGGGTACTTTAATTTAGAAAAAAAAAAAAAATCCTTTTTAGACTTTTTAAAGTGATATCTGTGTAACCTTTTGTTTTGCAGGTCAGCTACACAGCACCAATATGTTTCATTTTTGCACAACTGACACTGCACAATGCCTCAGATTAATCATTGGTTACCATGAGCCAAAATGTTATGCTCCCCCTCCCCCTGGTGGGTTTTTAGGTGGACATGGGAGTGTAAAATTGCAGGGATGGGATCCCCTCCTGGTTCCTGCCTGCTCGACCTCACCACCATTGACCAAATTGAGGCCCTGAAGTGGCCAATTATTTCCCAACTGGCCTCGATTTCTAGGCTGGCCAGCAGATTGAAGGTCCATGGGGGAAGGTCAGAAATAATCCAACTTGGATCTGGGTTGAGAAGATATCCTTCTGGCTAAGGGGTAGGCAATTCCCCAAAGGCTCAATGACCGCCAGACCTCGTTCCCTATCCTCCACGTTCCCCCCACAAGATCATCCCTACCCATCCCACCTGGAACCCCTGACACTTCCTTGAGTTCCCAGATTTGGTTACAGGCCTACTGGTATCGTTTTTCATCTGGCCACAGCAGTGCTGTTGCTGCAAGAACTGCCAACCAATCAGATTGGCAGCTGTCCACTTTCGAGTGAAGGGCTGAAGTCCCTCCTACTGCCTATTAATGATCATTTTAATGTAAAATGGTAATCGGAGATCCAGAATCTGCGGGGATGTATTTATCATCATTTAAAAAATTTAGGTCACCAAGGAGGCTTTGTGGTACAGTGAGTAGCATCCCTGCCTCTGAGCCAGAGGCCCCAGGTTCAAGTCCCACTCCAGGACATGCTGGCCAAGGAAGCAGCGTTCATGATGTGGGCAAACAGGTTGCGCATCAAACTTGTAAATCCAAAATAATGACAGGCGGTATGAACAGTAGAGATTCTTGGTCAGAGATATATGACCTCTGTTCTCACTATCTAGCTCCAGGTATGTAGTACATATTGCCACAGCAACTCTGTCTCCTCATGGGTGGGAGTTGACGAGCAAAGAGTCCCTGCCTGTTAAATCTTTTCTGATGCTTGTACCCTGACATTTCTGGTATCATGTTGTAAATTATTTATTTATACAGTGTCAATCAGTGGCATATCTGAGCAGCAATTTCCTTCCAGTAATAGAGTGTGCTATATGCAAGCAGACGCTTACAAACGTACAATTCCAGTCTTCCCCTGAACAGAAACTTATTAGCTTAATAAGACAGATATCATAAAACTGTGAAATGAACCACCATAATACATTGTACTTCTGGGGGAAGTGGTGGTGTAGTGGCATTGACGCTGGGCTAGAAATCAGAGACCCAGGGTGATGCTCTGGGGACCTGGGATCAAATTCTACCACGGCAGATAGTGGAATTTGAATTTAATATATACATGGAATTAAAAGTCTAATGAAACCATTGTTGATTGCCGTCATTTTGGTTCACTAGTCCTTACCCTGTCAATGTAAAGTGATGTGATTCATTCTTAAATGCCCTTTGAAATTGCCAAGCAAGCCACTTAGTGAAATCAAACCGCTAAAAACAGGTCAATAAGGAATGAAAACGGGTGGACAACCCAGAATCGACCAAGGCACTATAAATGACGATGACAGCCCTGGCAGAGTCCTCCACCCCAACATCGAGGGGCCAAAATTGGAAGAGTTATCTCCGGACTAGTCAAGCAACAACCTGATATAGTCATACTTACAGAATCATACCTTACAGATGATGGCCCAGACACCACCATCACCACCCTAGGTAAACGTTAAGACGACAAGAAATAGGAACAGGAGTAGGACATTTGAACGTTGGAACCTGCTCCGCTATTCAATAGGACCATGTGCCAGGATTCTGCGATATCGCGATCAAGTGTTGACGCTGGCGTCAAAACCGACACGAGCTTCAACGGGCCCCCACGGAATGCGTGCGCTCACCGATCGGTAGCCCCCCAATCGCAGGCCTAGCCACCGTGGAGGCCCCCCCTGGAATCAGATTCCCCCCCCCAAACCAGGACGGCCCCCGCAGCCATAACGCCGAGAATCGGCGGCCCGGCGTCAGAGCGGTGTGGTGGGATACTCGTGCCCCCCGGCGATTCTCCAACCGGCGCGGGCTCAGAGAATCCCGGCCATGGTTTTTCCAACATTCCTCAACTCCACTTTCCTGCCCTTTTCCCGTAACCCTTGATACCCTTCCTGATCGAGAATCTATCTATCGCAGCCTTAAATATGCACTCGGACTCTGCCTCCACAGCTCTCTGTGGCAAGGAATTCCAAAGACTCACAACCCTCAGTGAAGAAATTCCTCTTCATCTCAGTCTGAAATTTCCTCCCTTTATTCTGAGACTATGCTCCCTGGTCTCCCATGAGAGGAAACATTCTCTCAGTATTTACCCTGTCAAGCCCCTTAAGAATCCTGTATTTTTCAATGAGATCACCTCTCATTCTAAATTTCAATAAGTAGAGACCCAACCAGTTTAACCTTTGCTCATTTAACAATTCCTCCATACCGGGAATCTCTGAACTGCCTCCAATGAGATAATGGACTGCATTCTCAACCGCCGGTAGCCGAATTCCCAATATGGAGAATCCATATTGGAAAGAAACAGGATTGGCGGAGGTTTCCGATGCTCTGATCCCACGCCAGTGGTGGCATCGAGGTTCAGGTCCTGTAATAGCGCGAGGATGCAAATATGTCAAATTGACCCATTTGCATCCTATTAATGGACTGGGCATTGGATTCTCACTTCCGTGATTTTCTGGCCCTCTAGGCTGGGATTCAAGTGGGCATGGATTGGTGTAGTTATTTCCCAGAATAGCCCTGGTTCGGTGCACCTTATGGTGGGCCAAGGGGTAAACTCTTCAAGGTGGCTGCCGCCAAAGTTCACCAGAACTTAGACCCACAATCCAAATCCTGCCCACCCCACACGCATCAGCTCTTGAGGACATCAAAACAGTAAAGTGCTCTTTCTTGCTCTTTTTCTAGGCAGAAAGTAATTTACTGCTTTTGATATGGCCAAGAGCTGTCAATCATAGCTAGATGTTTATAAACATTGGTTAGTTAAACAGCAAGGTGCTTGAGATCTATCCAAGCATGAATGGACATGAAATTAAACAATCCAGACGGCTGGCTGTGCAAGCTGTAAATTACAGCCAAATATAAGCAATTTCCCATTGATGTGAAAGAAGACCTTGCAGATCAAAGATCTGAGGGGGTTTATTAGAGTTGTGGTTTTTGCTTTCTAAGAATTTACAGCTGCTGGTTTTTTTTGTCTGAGCCAGCAAGTGTAGGGCACAGTTGAGTCTTAAAGCAGTGATTTTTTTCACTGTCTCTGTCTGGTCTGCTCTCTGGTCTCCAAGCAGGACACTCAGTTATGGGGTCTGTAGACCATGGCAAAACGCCTGCAGTCACACACTTCGACTGATGTGTTCTTTAAAGACATTTACGCACGTACTCTGCCATATTGAAACCAAGAAGAAACCACACACACTGGATTCTGATGAAACAATCACAACTTTATTTATCAAATAGCTAAAGCATGCAAAATCATTTAACATTGATGACAATATTTCTGCCTATCTTCCCAATACCTTCCCAGTAATACTTCCCGTGTTGTGCACAAACTTGTAAGGTTCTGGCAAAGTTGGCAGGATGTAGAAGTTTGTGGCTCTCTCTCTCTCTCTCTCTATCATAGTTGACATTCTAGGTAGAGTGTCCTTCAGTCTTGGGTGTAGGTTTCATGGTCGATGGAATGGATGAGAGTGAGAGATTGAAGGTCAACCTCTAGAATATATACCTTCCTGGTATTTTCCAGAATGTTCTGTCATGTCCTCTCATCAAGGTGCAGACCTTAATTGGTTTTGATGTGTCCTGGAACATTGGCTATCAACCTTATTCCAAATGCTTTGTGCATTAAGGGTTTCAGGTTCCTGAGACATCAGTCCCGGTCCTGCCGAGGTGTAACCTGTCCAGTTTGCACTGGTCCCACCTCCCCAGAACTTGTCCCAATGTCCCAGGAACCTGAAACCCTACTCCTTGCGCCATCTTTCCATTCACGTATTCATCCGATATATCCTGCTATTTCTACTCCGACCAGCATGTGGCACTGGTAGTAACCCTGAGATCACCACCTTTAAAATCCTACTTTTCAACTTGCTTCCTAACTCCCTATATCCGGCTTTTAGGGCCTCGTCCCTTTTTTTTAAAACCTATGTCATTGGAACAGATGTGTACCATGACCACTGGCTGTTCACCCTCCCCCCTCCAGAATGCCCTATACCTGCTCTTGAGACATCCTTGACCATGGTGGCAACATACCATCCTGGAGTCTCATCTGTAGCCACAGAAAGGCCTATTTATTCCCCTTACAATTGAATCCCCTGAAACTATTGCATTCCCACACTTTTTACTTCCCCCACCCCTCCGGGGAACAGAGTCAACAAAATTAACTTGCTGCTTTCTTCTGAGGGGCCATTCCCCCCAACAGCATCCAAAGTGGTATATCTGTTTTGCAGGGGAATAGCCATAGGTGATTCCTGCACCACCTGTCTAATCCTCTTGCTCTGTCTAGTCGTCACCCATTTCCTTCCTGTCTGTGGACTCTTAACCTGTGGTGTGACCACCTCTCTTTGTGTGCTATCCATGATACTCTCCATCTTGCACATGCTCCACAGTGTTCCCAGGCACCGCTCCAGTTCCAAAACCAGGACTTACAGGAGCTGCAGCTGGAGACACTTCCTGTACACATGCTGGCCCCGTGAACTGGAAATGTTCCCAACTTCCCACATGCAGGACAAAGAGCACACCAAGGCTTGGAGCTCTCTGCCATGATTTAGCCCTTAAAATTAACTATCAAATTATATCCAGTTCTCTAGGGCCCTTCTTCCCTGATCCTTGCTAATGTAGAATATAGCACTTTCAAACTATAAACCATAATAGACCTTACAGACTATAAGTGATAAAATGTGTAAATGCTTACCCACCCTTACACATTACTTACCAATCAGCCCTCTCCCCTGTAACCTCTACTGCTGCATCAGGGCAAGACCACTCTCTGAAGATTTAAAAGTTAGAAAGCAAAGATAAAAAATGCACCTCTTTCTCATCTGTATCGAATTCCTACTGTGCTGCAAATTCCCAATACCCACACTCCTTCTGGCTGTGTCTTAGTCAGGAAGTGTTCTCTTCCACTGCTCATGTGCAAAGCTCACTGATAACTGGTATGTCCTGTCCCACCAGCAAGACAGCCCCAGCAGAGTTGTATACAGTTGGGAGAGAGTTGACCTGGGAGTCCTTAACATTGACTCCGGACCACATAAAGTCTCATGGCATCAGGTCAAAAATGAGCAAGGAAACCCCTTTCTGATCACCACATACCGCAACCCCCCTTAGCTGATGAACCAGTACTCTTCCACGTTGAATAGATAGTAAACAGTTGAGTTTAGATAGTAAACAATATCATGGTTATGATATTTCAAAATTTCCTGGGTTCTGGAAAGGTCCCGGTGGATTGGAAACATGCTAATGTGACGCTACTATTCAAAAAGGGAGAGAGACAAAAAGTAAGAAACTATCGGCTGGTTAGCTTGACCCTTGTGGTGGGGGAAGTTGATGGAATAAATCATTTAAGGAGGAGATGACTGAATATTTGGAAAGACCAAGCTCAATCCACCATTGTCAGGTTTTATGAAGGGTAAGCCATGCTTGACAAACTTGCTCGAGTTCTTTGAGGACGTAACCAACAAGGTGGATAATGGGGACCTGTGGATATGATATATCTAAACTTCCAGAAGGCGTTTGACAATGTGTTGCATAAAAGACTGATGCAGAAGGTGAGATTGCAGGGGATTGATTGTAGAGTACTAGATTGGATTGAGGATTTGCTGACTGACAGAAAGCAGAGGGTCGATAAATGGGTCCTTCTCTGGCTGACGAACTGTAACTAGCGGGGTACTGCAGGGGTCAGTCCTCAGAGACCTCAACTGTTTACAATCTATATAAATGATCTGCAAGCATAGACATAATGTAACATAGCAGGCAGTGAAGAGGAGATAATTAGTTTACAGACAGATATAGATAGGCTGGTAGAATGGGCCAATATTTGCCAGATGGAGTTTAATGCGGATAAGTGTGAGGTTATCCATTTTGGCCATAAAAATAGAAAAGCAAATTATTATCTAAATGCAAAGCAGATTCAAAATGGATCTGGGTGCCTTTGTTCATGAATCACAGAAAGTCAGTCTGCAGGTACAGCATGTAATAAAAAAGACAAATGGAATTTTAGAATTTTTTGCAAAAGGACTGGAGTATAAATGTAGAGAAATGTTGTTGCAATTGTATAGGGTATTGGTGAGAGCACATCTGCAGTATTGTATCCAGTTTTGGTCTCCTTATTTGAGGTTCGCCAGATTGATTCCAGGGATGAAAGGGTTGATGTTTGAGGAGAAATTGAACCGTTTGAGCTTATACTCGCTGAAGTTTAGAAGAATAAGAGGTGATCTGATTGAGGTATATAAAATACTAAGAGGGAGTGGTCCGGGGAGAGCTGATCTCCATCCGGGCCCATAGGGAAAGGAGGGAGAGGAAGGAGAGGGAGAGACTGGTGGGAGAGATCCTGGATGTGGACAGGAGATACGCGGAGGCAGCGGAGGAGGGGTTGCTGGGGGAACGGCGCAGTTTGCAGGCCAAATTTGACTTGTTGACCACCAGAAAGGCGGAGACACAGTGGAGGAGGTCGCAGGGCACGGTATATGAGTATGGGGAGAAGGCGAGCAGGATGTTGGCGCATCAGCTCCGCAGGCGAGATGCGGCTAGGGAAATTGGTGGAGTGACGGATAGGGGTGGGAATGTAGTGCAGAAGGGGACAGAAGTAAATGGGGTTTTTAGGGACTTCTACGAGGAACTGTACCGGTCAGAACCTCCGATGGGGAGAGGGGGGATGGAGAGCTTCATGAACAGGTTACGGTTCCCAAGGGTTCAAGAGGAGCTGGTAGAGGGGCTGGGGGCGCTGATAGAGTTGGAGGAGCTAGTCAGGGGGATTGGACAAATGCAGTCAGGTAAGGCGCCGGGGCCGGACGGGTTCCCGGTGGAATTTTATAAAAAGTATGCGGATCTGGTGGGCCCCCTGTTGGTGCGAGCTTTCAATGAGGCATGGGAGGGGGGGGGGGGGGGGGGGGGGGCTTTGCTCCCGACGATGTCGCAGGCACTGATCTCTCTGATCCTAAAGCGGGATAAGGACCCCTTGCAGTGTGGATCATACAGGCCTATCTCGCTCCTCAATGTTGACGCTAAGTTGCTGGCGAATATCCTGGCCACCAGGATAGAGGACTGTGTGCCAGGGGTGATACATGAGGATCAGACAGGATTTGTCAAGGGACGGCAGCTCAACACGAATGTGCGGAGACTGCTAAATGTTATTATGATGCCGGCAGTGGAGGGGGAGGCGGAGATAGTGGTGGCGCTGGATGCGGAGAAAGCGTTTGATAGAGTTGAGTGGGGGTACCTGTGGGAGGTGCTGGAGTGGTTCGGATTCGGGGAGGGATTCATCAAATGGGTGAGGCTGCTCTACGCGGCTCCGATGGCGAGTGTAGTTACAAATGGAAGGAGATCGGAGTACTTTAGGCTCTACCGTGGGACCAGGCAGGGGTGCCCCCTGTCCCCCTTGCTCTTTGCACTGGCGATTGAACCTTTGGCTATGGCGTTGAGGGAGTCAGGGAGATGGAGGGGTCTGGTGCGGGGTGGGGAGGAACATCGTGCATCGCTGTATGCGGACGACCTGCTGTTGTATGTGGCGGATCCAGAAGGGGGAATGCCGGGGGTGATGGAGCTGTTAGCGGAATTTGGGGGCTTCTCGGGCTATAAGTTAAATTTAGGCAAGAGTGAGGTATTTGTAGTACACCCGGGTGATCAGGAGGAGGGAATTGGGAGACTCCCATTTAAGAGGGCAGTGAAGAGTTTCAGATACCTGGGGGTGCAGGTGGCCAGGAGTTGGGGGACTGTCCATAAGCTTAATTTTACCAGGCTGGTGGAGCAGATGGAGGAGGAATTTAAAAGGTGGGACATGGTGCCACTATCGTTGGCGGGTAGAGTGCAGTCCGTCAAAATGACGGTTCTCCCGAGGTTCTTGTTCCTTTTTCAGTGTTTGCCCATCTTTATCCCTAGGGCCTTTTTTAGAAGGGTTACGAGCAGCATCATGAGCTTTGTTTGGGCGCATGGGACCCCGAGGGTGAAGAGGGTCTTCTTGGAGCGGGGTAGAGATGGGGGGGGGGGGGGCTGGCGTTACCCATCTCTCGGGGTATTATTGGGCGGCCAATGTGTCGATGGTGCGCAAGTGGGTAATGGAGGGGGAGGGGGCAGCATGGAAACGGATGGAGAGGGCGTCCTGTGGAGATACAAGCCTGGGGGCCCTGGTAACGGCGCCGTGGCCGCTCCCTCCTACGAGGTATACCACGAGTCCGGTGGTGGCGGCTACCCTCAAGATTTGGGGGCAGTGGAGGCGACATAGGGGAGAAGTGGGGGGCTCGATGGAGGCTCCATTAAGGGGGAACCATAGGTTCGTCCCCGGGAACATTGATGGGGGATTTCAGGGTTGGTACAGAGCGGGCATCAGACAGCTGAGGGACCTGTTTATTGATGGGAGGTTTGCGAGCCTGGGGGAGTTGGAGAAGAAATTTGGGCTCCCCCCGGGGAACATGTTCAGGTATCTGCAGTTAAAGGCATTTGCTAGGCGGCAGGTGGAGGGATTCCCTTCGCTTCCCGCGAGGGGGGTGAGTGACAGGGTGCTTTCGGGGGTCTGGGTCGGAGAGGGGAAGATATCTGATATCTACAAGGTTATGCAGGAGGCGGAGGAGGCGTCAGTAGAGGAGCTGAAAGCTAAGTGGGAGGGGGAACTGGGGGAACAGATCGAAGACGGGACATGGGCTGATGCCCTGGAGAGGGTTAATTCTTCCTCCTCGTGTGCGCGGCTTAGCCTCATCCAATTCAAGGTGCTGCACCGGGCCCACATGACTGGGACAAGGATGAGTCTTTGGGGGTGAAGACAGGTGTGTCAGGTGCTCGGGGAGTCCAGCGAACTATGCCCATATGTTCTGGGCATGCCCGGCGCTGGAGGAGTTCTGGAAGGGGGTGGCGAGGACAGTGTCGAGGGTGGTAGGATCCAGGGTCAAGCCAGGCTGGGGACTCGCGATTTTTGGGGTTGGGGTGGAGCCGGGAGTGCAGGAGGCGAAAGAGGCCGGTGTGCTGGCCTTTGCATCCCTAGTAGCCCGGCGAAGGATCTTGCTACAATGGAAGGATGCGAGGCCCCCAAGCGTGGAGACCTGGATCAATGACATGGTGGGTTTCATTAAGCTAGAGAAGGTCAAATTCGCCCTGAGAGGGTCGGTACAAGGGTTCTTTAGGCGGTGGCAACCTTTTCTCGACTTTCTGGCTCAACGATAGGGTATGGGGACAGTAGCAGCAGCAACCCGGGGGGGAAGGGGGAGGGAAAAGGTGGTTGGGGGGAGGGAAAAGGTGGTGGGGGGGGGGGGGGGTAAAGGTGGTTGGGGGGGGGGTTGCGGACGATGACTATGTTTGTTTATTTAATTTTAATTTATTTTGAAGTTCTTTTGTTGTTCATTGGGGTTGGGGGGGGGGGGGGGGATGTGATACATGCGTCGATACGGCCTGGGGGTGGTACGGTTATTATGGGTTATTTTGTTGCATTTCATTGTTTGTCGTTATGTTTTATATTTTCTGTAAAAAATTCCAATAAAAATTATATTTGAAAAAAAAATACTAAGAGGGATTGCTAAAGTAAATGTAGACCAAATGTTCCCCCTTGTGGGTAATCTAGAACAAGAGGTCACAGATCTAGGTAGAAAATTGGCAGATTTAGAACTGAGATGAGGAGGAACTGCTTCTCACAGAGAGTGGTGAACTCACTGCCCCATAGTGCGGTGTAGTCCGAATCATTAAATGGTTATCATTATTTGAATCATTAAAGAC
The DNA here is from genome assembly GCF_902713615.1 of Scyliorhinus canicula. NCBI lineage: Eukaryota > Metazoa > Chordata > Chondrichthyes > Carcharhiniformes > Scyliorhinidae > Scyliorhinus > Scyliorhinus canicula. The sequence continues at coordinate 116,608,486 of NC_052156.1, read as the reverse complement.
GAAGATAGATATTTTTCTGATATTAAAAATGGGTTAAAGGGATATGGGGAACAGGCAGGGGAGGTGGATTTGAGACCAAGAAGAGATCAGCCATGATCTGATTGAATGGCGGAGCTTGCTTAAAGGGCTAAATTGCCCATTCCTGCTCCTAGTTCCTATGTATACCACTTGGAGGAAGCACTGAGGGTGGCAAGGGCATTGAATGTACTCTGGGGGATTTCAATGTCCAACACCAAGGGTGGCTCAGTAGCACCACTACAGTTCAAGCTGGGTGAGTCCTTAAGGAAATAGCTGCTACACTGGGCCTGCGGCAGATGGTGAGGGAACCAACAAGACGGAAAATCATACTGGACCTCATCCTCACCGACCTGCCTGTCCAGATGCATCTGTTGATACAGTATTGGCAAGAGTGCAGAGTTCTGGTGGAGAGGAAGTCCCATCTTCACATTGAGGATACCCTGCATTATGTTATATAACACTGCTGCATGTTGTTTGGCACTACCACTGTGCTAAATGGACAGACTGTACAATGATGAGCCACTGTGGGCCATCAGCAGCAGCAGAATTCTACTCAACCATAATCTGTAACCTCGTGGCCTAGCATATCCCCATTCTACCATTACCACTAAGCCAGCGGATCAACCCTGGTTCAATGAAGAATGCAGGAGGGCATGCCAGAATCAGAACCAGGCATATTAAAAATAAAGTATCAATCTGGTGAAGCTACAACATAGGACTACTTTCATGCCAAGCAGCAAGTGATAGAGCAAAGCAATTCCACAACCAACGGATAAGGTCTAAGATAAAAGCAAATGATGTAGAGGTGCCGGCGTTGGACTGGGGTGGGTACAGTAAGAAGTTTGGAAACACCAGGTTAAAGTCCAACATGTTTTTTTCAAATCACTAGCTTTAGGAGTAAATGACTACGGTCTGAAACAAAAAACAGAAAATACTGGACAATCTCAGCAGGTCTGACAGCATCTGTGGAGAGAGAAGGGAGATAATGTTTCGAGTCTGGATGACTCTTTGCCAAAGCCAGGGAGAACTGAAAATGGGGTCAGATTTATACTGTTGTTGGGGGGGGGGGGGAGGTTTGGAGCAGTGGGGCTGGATAGAGGACCAGCAATAGGTGGAGATATTGACAAAGATGTTGTGGACAAAAAGACATAGGGAATGCAAATGGTGGTGATCAAGTCTAAGAAGGGCACTGATAGTGGCATTTTAAGAGGTCAGAACATGCTAATGGTAGAACAAAGGTAAGCAGTAGTCAAAGGACAAATCGGAACAGGGAACAGATGGGTCAAGTAGGTTGGGGTGCGGGAGACAATGGCGAGGGAAAAACAGATCGATGGAATAATTGAAAACAGGGCCTTCTGTTCCTAATGGTCCAATGTCCTTATTTCAAAACAACATGCAATACTCTATCAAAAAATTGCATCTATATTTTATTAAGATTCAGAATAAGTCACAAAGAGAACGTACTATCAAGATGCCGCAGGTTAGAGACAACATTAGTACTATCCTTGTTTATCATGAAGCCTTTGTGTACTCACACAATAACAGTTTAATATTTAAATTATTTTCTTAATGTGCATCTTCCTTTATTCTTTCATGGGATTTGGCCAGAATTTGTCTCCCATCCCCAATTGTCCTAGAAATTAGTGACTTATTAGGCCATTTCAAAGGACAGTTAAAAGCCAATCACATTACTTAACACTGGAGTTACGCATAGGGCGGCAAATTCCCTTCCCTAAAGGATATTAGTGAACCAGATGGGTTTTTACAACAACTAATGATAGTTTCTTGATCACCATTATAAATTCAAATGTATTCATTAAACTTTAATTCCACTGGCTGCTATGTTGCGATTTGAACCCATGCCCTCAGGATATTAGTCTGGGCCTTTAGATTACTAAATCAGTGACAGGACCACTACGGCACCAACTTCCCCTTGTTGCAACAAAAATAGGGGGCCGGTTTAGCTCAGTTGGCTGGACAGCTGCTTCGCGATGCAGAACGAGGCCAACAGCGTGGGTTCAATTCCCGTACCAGCTGAGGTTATTCATGAAGACCCTGCCTTCTCAAACTTTCCATTCGTCTGAGGTGTGATGATTCTCAGGTTAAATCACCACCAGTCAGCTCTCCCCCTCACAGGGGAAAGCAGCCTGTAGTCATCTGGGGTGGGTCCTACTAAAGTAAGAAAACCAATACCATTTTTAGTTGGAAACATACTTAAACTGTTCATATATAGAATCGCTGAATTTAGTCACAGCAGAGTAAGGTGTGTCCATGTCAGCATTATGCAGGGGCAAATCAGTTAGCCCCACTCCCCAGCCCTTTTCAGTAGCCCTTTATTCTTTTTTCTCTTCAGATTCTGGTTTAATTCTCTTTTGAAAGCCATGATTGATCCTCAGGAAGCGCATCCCAGAGCCAAACACTCACCGTGCACTCTTTGTCAAAGAACGGGCAAAATTTTGTGGGCTTTGACAAAGTGTCATCCAGCCTCAAAACGAAAGCTCCCTTCTCTCTCTACAGATGCTGTCAGACCTGCTGAGATTGTCCAGTATTTTCAGCTATTGTGTACATTGCACACTGTCTGGATACTAGGAATCAATTTTGGTGCCTTTCAATGCCAGCTCAGTTGTATGATTACCATGAATCATTACATGTCGCTGAGAAAAATATTTACATTACAATTTAGAAATCAATGCGTTCTGAGTCTTGTGGGCTAATTCAACTTCGGGGTTAGTGCAGAACAGGCGGTAACGAATCAGCTCATCTTGCACTCTGTACCTTCTTCACATTTCAATCACATTGACATCAACCAGCAAAGTGTAAAGCAGACTGCCGATATACTATTGTACGTTTTGCACTAATGAGCAAGCGGACATTTACTCATCTATTTGGCATTCTGGAGACCACATACTGAATTTGAAAGATTTACTGCACCTGTCAATGATATGCATATAGGCAAACTAGTGAAGGGTTAATTATTACATCTCAGTTTAATTCAAGCACTAGAGGGCGCCACCAGTTCTCAGTGTATATATATCAGACCTCAGGGAATGCTGTGTAGTTGGCAAAGGAGAAAGCAAGAGAACAGCTCAAGGAATATATTAGATTAGAGAGAGTTAACACAAGGATATTACTTGATTATTGATTATAGACAGATTCAATATTACTTTATTATTAACTATAGCTCAGTAGCGTGTGCGAACTTCATTTAATTAATGGTTATCCAATGAATTAGATTTGTTTCAATCTAATGATTGCTGGTTTCTTTGTCATCAACTCAACGGACCATTCTGGATCAAAAAAGAACAGCGACATATTACCACCAAGGGTAATATAACAATGATGGCCCAGATTGATGTTAGTATCGACAGTGCAGCTATCAGATTCTGCTTTCATTGCTGCTCTGAAAAAGACAGCAACTTCTGAGATTTTACGTGCTCAGTTAAACACAGAAATCCATAAGTTTCTGTCAGTTATTCTATTTCTCCTCATTAAGAGTGCTGTTGATGTCTCCTCACACTTCTATTAAATCAAAGTCACTTAACTGATATAACCATTGCCATTTTACACGATTAGGGTGTGATTCTCCAGCCTCGTTACGCTCTCGCTCAAGCGAGATGTCCGGAGATAGGGGACAAGTGTTTGGAGATCAGCCCACATTGCGGAAAAAAGTGACAGAGGCTTCATACTGGTTGTGCTCCAGAGTGTTTAATGTGTTATACAATTCCCCACTATCCTGATGGTGCTGCCCCCCCTCCCCCCCCCCCCCCCCCCCACTCGCTTTTCACTCCCAACCTACACCTGACTCCCCCGGTGCCCCCCTCAGTGATGCTCGATACGCTTGGCCTTCCTAGCTCTTCCGCTATGACTAGGTGCACATCAGAGGAGGAGGCAGCCAGCTGTTTACCTAGTCCCGTGGCCTTTGGAGGGTGTCCTCTGGGGCTGGAGGGCCCCGGTGCACTTGTTAGTGGCACATGCATAGCCGTGCCCTCCTGTTCTGTGTGCGGACTATGAGATGAGGCCTCATCAGAGGGGTGGAGCTCAGACGAGCTGGTGGCCACCGTCGCCACTCCATTGAATGGCACCCAGCAACCCCTTCTACCGGTTGGTGTCCATAGGGCTCTGGGTTTCACCTTGGGATGGACGGGCAGCTGGTTCGAGCCCCGGCTGCCCCTGCATCATCTGGCTCTGCCAGTCCTGGCGGCTCCCCAATGTCTGCACCATCATGACGATGCCCTCGGTGATGCTCCTCAGTGATTGTGCCATTGAGTGTCGCTGACATCTCCCTCTGAATGTCCTGACTGCATTCTAATGTCGCCATCAGCTCCGGGTAACCCTGTACCAGAGTCTCAGCATCAAGCTGGGATCCAGCTGGGTCCTGGAATCCAGCAGACCTCCGACTGCTGTCTCACCTGCGGGTTCCTGCCTCCGCCTGATGTACATCAGCAGCTGTGTGGAGCTCACCAGATTGTGCCCCAGAAGCTTGACCACTAACTTTCCCACCACGGTGCATGTAACTGCATTGGTGTAAGGTGGGGATTACAGCTGCGACGTCTTTATCGTGTCTTCCTCAGACCTCTCCTCCAAGGTGCTGTCCTGGGAGGCTGGAGAGGGGGCCACCGGGATGGGCCGGCGCCATCGGCTTGTGGACCTGCTGTAGAATGGACATGTGGTCGGTGGAAGGGAGGGTCAGTCAGTAAGGCAATAATAACTCACGTTTGACAGGTCCTCTGCATGGGGCCCGGTGGTTCCTCACCTCTGCAGCTTCTGCCAACCTTGCAGAGGTGATCACTCTGTCCTCGGCCACCCCAGTCACAATTTAGCCATTTAAAATGGCCACCTGCAAGGGACCAAGGGAATTACATTCAATTTGGGACACAGACAGGAACACAGCCTCTGTGTTGTGCAAAGAAACCAGACCTGTTTAGAAACCTCCAGTTCATTGAAGATCGATCACCATTTTCCCCAAGACAATAGCATTCGCATTAAGGACCATCAACGATAGCAGACTAACCGGTGCCACACGCCCCCCCCCCTCTTATTTGGAAAGGCCTACGTGCCTGGAACAATGATAGGACACCCCCCCCCCCCCCCCCCCCCCCCCCAGCCATCGAGGCATCCATCCCTAATTGGCTAAGAATGATGAAGGTGATCGACACCCTATCGATCCACTGGACCTGTAGTCATCTGGGATGGCCACTTACAATAAGGAACATGGACGGTCGCAAAGCATAATGGGAAAAATAGACAATGCAAGGTTCAGGCTGGCTCAGAGCCTGAATGTATATTTGTGAGCGAAGAATCCAGATGGTATCGAAACCCCAATCGATTAGCATTTTGATGGCCCATCTCAGTCAGACAAAAGACTGATACCTGAGCAACCGATACAATCCCAGACATTTCGGCGCCACTCCCTGTACTCAGGAAGCGTAAATAACAGGGTCAATGACCGCTTAAGACAATCCCAGCCATCAAGGCACCCGCTCAAATCGAATATTGGCTCAAATCGAACACAGTGATCAAGAATTACCCAATTAGTGGGGTCCAAACTGAAGGGCCGCCCAAAAGAGCACAAAAACCCCCAAGGATAACGAGAGAGACCACCATGTGTTCGGCCTCTCTTGGACCTGACGCTCGGCAACGTCTACTTCCAATTGCAGCACCACCAGAAGCAAGTTCAAGTTCAATGCCCGCTACCAGACGGACGAGCCCAGCTGAGCAGCAGATACTTCTACAGAACCGATAGAGCCAGATTCGAACAATGGCCACTGTTCCTCTGACCTAAGCCGGGTGCCTGAAGTTAAGTACAGGTTGTCATAGTTGATAGGTGTAGTTTAACTAGTAGTGTCTATTTTGCATGATTAATTGTGTGTGTAAATAAAGTACCCTAGATCTTGAACTAACTAACTGGTGTTTGGCTCTTTGATCAATATCCGGATGAACCTTGTGGTGGTATAATTTGAAACCTGGGGACTCTGAGCAATATAATATCGATATCCAAAGAAAGAAGGGCAACCTTACTGATGGCCATTTTTATAGCAGGTAAAAAAGGCAACAGACCTGGAGTAAGGACCGCCCAAAAGGGCGCGAAAGAGACAAAGCATAAAAAGCCCTCTGCACTAGGGATCAGCTTCTTTTGGGACTGGCCTGTGCGCGACCAACTGTAGGAGAACAACCAAGTTCAAGGACCTGCGACCATTCCTGAAGACGAGCTCAGCTGAGATGAACCCAACAACTTCCAACCAACCACGTGGTGAGGGGCGTAGGGGTGGGTAACGCACGCAACTGTATTGATCCAACGACAATCATGATGCAGATCATCAGGTTCGTCTTCATCTTGTCTGTATTTTCCTCTGTCTTCTGGTATATTCGTACCTTCCTGGTGGTACAAGCATAATATCTGTTATTATCTTGTTGTTTAATATCTTGTTTGTCTGTCTGTTTCTCCTTAACATCAATTTCCCATTTAGAATCGTCACCATATGTGACTCCCTCACTTTTCTTTTTAAACAACCACAATAAGATAGTGACTCTCGTATTAAATGCTGCTGAATGCAGGTCTTTGGAAGTTGCCTCCAAAATCAACCACCCTTCCTCTGGTAATTGGAATAAATAATTAGTAAAAAGATTCACCACAGCTGTGACCTTCGCAGATGGAACATATCTTATCGTGCTCAACACCTGTGCATTGTCTGCCACACTTCATTAATAGGCTCCCAGGGGAATCTCAACCATTTTACATGCAGCTCTTTCAATAGTCTCGGCTTGTAATATTGCTGTCCTCTCTCTGGGTTTGGCAAAGTCTTCAGTCAATTGCGGTTCTGAGCTCAGCTGAATGCCAATAGTAAACCCATTAAGTATTTGGCAAAAGCAAGCTGGCTCCATTTAATTGGGTGTGCCCAGCTTTTAACAGCCTTAATTGTTACTTTCTCAACCGATTCAGAAACATATTCCAACATGTCACTGTTAACAATTACTATTCTATGTTCACAATAAACTGTTTCATGGTAAATTGCAAGACTTTCGGGGGGGGGGGGGGCTGACTCACTGGCAAATTCATCCTGAATGTCAATTTTTCATAGGTCTTCTGGTTAATGAGAGAGGAGAGGGGTCCATGATGGATTCTGCAAAATATGTTCTTCCATTATTTGATAATACAGTTGATGCTTACTTGCCAAATGATCTTTAAATTTAGCTTTGAGATAAACACCTTTTCAGCACTGTTTTAAGTCCTCTAGCAGAATCCTGATAACACTGTTTATGGGTAGCCTGTGATCTCATGTGTCGGCTCTGATGTCTATAGTAGGTCTGCTGTAACAAAAGCAACAGGTGCAGAACATTTGTTGATGAAATAGATTGTGGGAATGAGTCAAGATAAAAGTAATGCCATACTGATAACATATTTACAACATAATGTGTGCAGATATTGCATTTACAATACTATTTACCCATCTTGCAAAACGTGCTTACCGTGTAAGTCACCTGTCATGAGAGAGTACCTTTAAGAAATGGGTGTTTATAAATGGGTGTGTATGTAAATATCTGTAGTGAGAGTACCTTTAAGAAATGAGTGTTTATTACAGCACTGATGCCAGAGAGTGGGTGGAGCTGGGCTGCCTGTCAGCTTTTTACTTTTGTTTTTGAGCAGGCTGCAGGGTGTGTTTTAGTTTCGTTTTCAGTGTGGGAGCTGAAGCCAGACCAAGCAGGGGTACTGCTGTTCTCTCTGCCATCAAAAGACTATCTCTTGATCATTTGGTGAATTCAGAATTATAAATGTTTTCAGTAGTGACTTTAACCTGATGTGCTTTTGTTAAAGGTTTTGTTTTTAAGTCGTATGGATGTTAAAAGGAAAGCTTAAAGGATTACTGAGTGATGTAGTCTTTGGGGGTTGTATTTGAATTAATGGTTGCTAAGATATTCACTGTATGTTTTAAAAAGGTTAACTTGAGTTCATAGAATAAACATTGTTTTGCTTTAAAAAACACTTTTCCATTTCTGCTGTACCACACCTGTAGAATGGGCAGTGTGCTCCGCATACCACAATCTATTAAAAGCTGTGGGTCAGGTGAACTCCATGCGACAATTTTGGGGCTCTCTAAACCCTGGCCCATAACAAATTGGGGGCTCGAGGGGGATAAAGTCTATCTATTGGATTGGCTTAGTGAACTTAAAGACAGTGAGGGGTGAGCAAATTATGGTTGCTTTTCAGGTGTGGTATTTCAGTTTAAGTAGGGAGCGTGTTATGGACAATGGCTCCTTCAGAGGCTCTGAAGTTTTTGGGGGTGGAGACGGTCACACGCAGTACCTTACGAACAGAGACTAAAAGCAGACTGTTAGATTTGGAAAAAACATTGCAGTTAACATTACCTGACAAAATGTGAAACAATGAGGTAATTATGGCAGTGGCTAAGCATTTAAAGTTGCCTGAGATACAATTTGACTAATTGGAAATAGCAAAAATTCAGTTACGAATTAAACAAATGGAACACGAGAAAGAATTAAAGCAGCTTGAATACGAAAGAGAGAGAGGAATTAGAAAGAGAAAGAGAGAGAGAGGAAAAAGAGAGAGAAGAAAGGAAAACAGAAAGAATAGCCCTAGTCGAACAAAAAGAAAGAAAAAGGGAGATACAGATCAGGGAAAAAGATAAAGAGAGAGAGTTTGAACTTCAGAAAGTGGACATGAAACATGAGTCAGTTAAAATTGGCAGACGTAAAGGGAAACATACAATTGGTGAATCGTGATGAGGACAGTGAGAAAGAGCGTCAAAGTCGAAGGCTTGGTGGGAATCTATTTAAATATGTCCAAACATTGCCAAGGTTAGACGAGAAGGAGGTAGAAGCCTTTTTCATTTCATTTGAGAAGGTGGCTAAACAAATGAAATGGCCATAGGGCATGTGGGTATTACTGATTCAAACAAAGCTGGTAGGTAGGGCTAGTGAAGTGTTTGCATCACTACCGGAGGAGGTATCTGGGATGTATGAGGAGGTGAAAAAATCCATCTTAGGTGCATATGAACTAGTGCCTGAAGCCTACAGACAAAAGTTTAAAAATTTAAGGAAAGAACCTGGTCAAACATATATGGAGTTTGAAAGGATCAAACAGAGTAATTTTGATAGGTAGATAAGAGCTTTGAAGGTATGAAAGTATGAAGCTCTCAGAGAAATTATACTTTTGGAGGAGTTTAAAAATTCAATTCCTGGCCGCTGACTCCCTTTCTCTCGGTGTGTGTGTGTGAAGATGGCGCCGATCGAGGCCAACAAGTCGCGGAGACGGGCCACACACTTGCCGGCGCACAGCAAGTGTGGGAGTGGTGGAGAGGGTGAGCGGCGGCTGGCGGCCAGAGAGGAGGAGGATGAAGAGGAGAATAACCTGTGGTCGTCCATCCTGAGTGAGGTGTCCACCCGCTCCCGCTCCAAGCTGCCGTCCGGTAAAGCTGTGCTGGTGACCGGAGAAGATGGATCTGGTAAAACCACTTTAATAGCAAAATTACAAGGTGTAGAGAACTACAAGAAAGGTAGAGGAATGGAGTTTTTGTACCTCGATGTCAATGATGAAGACATTGATGATCACACTCGATGTAATGTTTGGATCTTGGATGGTGACACTTACCATAAAGGTCTCCTGAAATTTGCAGTTATGTCTGATAACATAAAAGATACTTTACTTATGCTGGTGGTGGACATGCCCCGGCCTTGGATGGTAATGGATTCATTACAGAAGTGGGCCAATGTTGTTCAAGAACACATTGACAAACTAAAAATACCACCAGAAGAAATGAAAGAAATGGAACAGAGTTTTGTGAAAGAGTTTCAAGAATATGAAGAGCCAGATAAGGAAATACCAGTTTCACCACAACGAAGAAATGTATCACAAGAAACAGATGAAGAAAGTGTGGTCTTGCCTCTCGGTTCAAATACACTTACACATAATCTTGGGATTCCAGTCCTGATAGTTTGCACCAAGTGTGATGCAATTAGCCTACTGGAAAAGGAACATGACTACAGAGATGAACACTTTGACTTCATTCAATCACACATCCGTAGGTTCTGCCTACAGTATGGTGCAGCACTTATTTATACTTCAATAAAGGAAAATAAAAATATTGATTTAATGTATAAATACCTTGTCCATAAATTATATGGGTTTCCTTTCCATTCGCCAGTACTAGTTGTGGGAAAAGATGCAGTATTTATTCCTGCAGGATGGGACAATGAAAAAAAAAATAGGAATTTTGCATGAAAATTTCCAGTCTTTAAAAGCTGATGACAGATTTGAAGATGGCATTATGAAGCCTCTAGTAAGAAAGTTTGTACATGAAAAGGAAATTTTATCAGAAGATGATCAAGTCTTCCTTATGAAGCAACAGTCTTTTCTAGCAAAACATCCACCTCTCTCAACAGGAAGACCAGTGGATTCCTCAACAAGAGTTGCTGGAGGTTCGCCAAGAACACCAAGCCGATCTGGAAGTGCCAATGTTGTTAATGTAATTCCTATTCAAGCAGGAAATAAAAAGATTGATCCCAATATAAAAGGCGCTGCAAGTGAAGGTGTTTTGGCAAACTTCTTCAACAGTCTTCTCAGCAAAAAGACTGGCTCTCCTGGAGGAGCTGCTAGTAACTTACAAGGCTCTGCAAAGAAAGGTCATAAACCAGTCTTAACAGATGTACACGCACAACTGGACAGAATTGCACGTAAACCAGAAGCTGTGTCTCCAACCCATACATCCATAGCAGAGGACAAAGCATCCCGAAGAAAAGCTACCAACGTGATGCTTAATACAATACCCTGCTGTTGGCTTTGCCTCTCCCTTTTCCTTCAGGATGTGTACTGAGGATCAAAGGCTGTTTTTGAAGTATACTGGACTACTACGTTTTGAGTCTTTAATGAGTTGTTCAATGTATGTAAGGAAACTGTATTGAGAGGAAAATACAATGCTGCAAAAGTGATTCTGGTAATGTGTTTTCTGAGAGGAAAATTAATGAGATGAGCTTAATTATTGGGACTTGCATCTTTGTTCAAATAATGCTAATTTGCAGCCATTGTTGATGTGTTATCTGTAAAAAAAAAAATTCAATTCCTGATTTAGTGAGAATTTATGTGGAAGAGCAGAGGGTTAAAAATGTGAGATTAGCAGCAGAAATGGCAGATTATGAATTAGTTCATAAATCAAAGCTTAGTTTCCGACATCAGTTTCAGCCTGTGAGGGATAGAAACTATGGACATGAGAAATACTCAAGTGGTAAAGGTAAAGGTGATCTGATGGGAGATAATAAAGAGAGTGTACCTCAGATTAAAAAAGAAATCCAGGAGAGTGGAAGAGACATGAAAAGTTTCAAATGTTTTCACTGTAATAAACTAAGCCATGTAAAGTCACAGTGTTGGTGGTTGAAGAAAAGCACTGAGAAGGCTGATGTGGTAAAAGAGGATAAGACAGTGGGGTTTGTTAAAAGGGTAAAGGAAAGCCCAAGTGAAGCAAAGGAGGTGCAAAAGATTGTACAACCTGATCAAGAGGTGATTGATAAGAAGGTGCCAGATCTCTTTAAAGAATTTACTTGTGTGGGTAAAGTTTACTCATGTGTATCAGGAGGAGCAGGTAAAGAAGTCACAATTTTAAGAGATACGGGAGCTAGTCAATCTTTAATGGTAAGAGATGAGGAGTTGTGTAGTTTGGGAAGAATGTTGCCAGAAAAGGTGGTAATATGTGGAATTCAGGGTGAGAGGAGTAGTGTTCAATTAGATAAGGTAAGGTTGGAATGTCCAGTGAAGAGTGGTGAAGTGGTAGTAGGAGTAATAGAGAAACTATCTTGTCCAGAAATACAGTTTACCTTGAGTAAATGATACAGCTGGATCGCAGGTGGGAGTGATGCCTACTGTAATTGATAAGCCAGTGGAAAATCAGTGTTGAAGGACGAATATCCTGGGATTTTCCGGATTGTGTAGTAACAAGAGGAGAAATCAAAGAGTGAAGATGACGTTGAAGTGCAATTATCAGAAATGATTTTTGATTAGATGGTTGAAAAAGAACAAGAACAGGTGGAGGACGAGGCGTGAATTTTATTTCAGGAAAATTGGCAGAATTACAACAAAAAGATATAGAAATAAAACGGATGTATCAGAAAGCAGACACGGAAGAGGAATCTGAATGTTATTACCATAAATGGGATGTCTTGATGAGAAAATGGAGACCTTTACATATGCAGGCGGACGAAAAGTGGGCAGAAGTTCATCAAGTAGTATTGCCAGTAGGGTATAGAAAGGAGGTGTTGCAAGTTGCACATGAGGTACCAGTGGGAGGTCATTTGGGAATAAGGAAAACTCAAGCTGAAATACAAAAACCTTTTTATTGGCCTGGACTACATAAAGATGTAGTTAAATTTTGTCAATGATGTCACAAATGTCAAGTGATAGGGAAACCTCAAGCAGTGATAAAACCAGCACCCTTAATACCCATTCCAGCATTTGAGGAACCTTTTACAAGGGTCCTAATTGATTGCATAGGACCACTTCCTAAAACAAAAAGTGGGAATCAATAACTTTTGACGATAATGGATGTGTCTACTAGGTTTCCAGAGGCCATTCCAGTATGTAATATTACAACTAAAAAGATTGTGGAGGAGTTACTTAAATTCTTTACTTGATATGGACTACCCACAGAAATACAATCGGATCAAGGATCGAATTTTACCTCAAGATTATTCAAAGAAGTTATGGATAGCTTAGGAATAAAACAATTTAAATCAACTGCGTACCATCCAGAATCGCAGGGAGCGTTAGAAAGGTGGCATCAGACATTAAAGACAATGTTGAGGGCTTACCATCACGATTATCCAGAGGATTGGGATAAAGAAATTCCATTCGTACTGTTTGCAATTAGGGATGCACCTAATGAGTCAACCGAATTTAATCCTTTTGAACTAATTTTTTGGTCATGAGGCAAGAAGAGCTCTTGAATTGATTAAAGAAAAATTTTAGGGAATGATTAAATAGAGCAGATGAATTGACTAGACAATATTTAAAAGTTGCACAAAATGTGACGAAACGGGTCATGTACAAGAAATCCAAAGTTCGTAGTTTTGCCAGTGGAGATAAAGTTTTAGCATTGTTACCAGTGGTAGGTGAACCTTTAAAAGCAAGGTTTTATGGACCTTATCAGATTGAAAGGAAATTAAGTGAGGTGAATTATGTGGTAAAAACGCCAGATAGAAGGAAAACTCACCGAGTGTGTTATGTGAATATGCTTAAAAGGTACTTTGAAAGGGAAGGAGAGAAAAAGGAGGAGGTTTTAATGATTCTAACTCAGAGTGACAAACCAAATCTGGATGACTGTGATTTTGACATACCTCAAATTAAATTGGAAAATGAGGATGTTCTTAAAAATTGGAATAAATTGTTAAGTTACCTTCGAGGAAAAATGAACTGACCTGAAAGAGTTACTGATATCACATGGGCAAGTTTGTAGAGATAAATTGGGAAGTATTAAAATGGATATACGTGATGTAGATGTGGGAATTCTTGTTCCAATCAAACAACATCCATACAGACTTAACCCTTTAAAATTGGCACAGGTTAACAAAGAGTTTGAGAGTATGCTTAAAAATGGCATAATTGAAGTGGGTTGCAGCCAATGGAGCTCACCCATAGTGATGGTACCAAAACCAAACGTTACCCAACAGTTGTGTGTGGACTATAGAAAGGTTAATGCGGTTACAAGAACGGACTCTTATCCTATCCCACGCTTGGAGGATTGCATTGAGAAAGTGGGACAAACAGCTTTCATTGCCAAACTGGATTTACTTAATGGTTACTGGCAGGTACCTTTATCCGAAAGGGCAAAGGAGATTTCAGCTTTTGTGACTCCAGATGGTATATACCAATTCAAAGTTCTGCCATTTGGCATGAAAAACGCACCAGCCACATTTCAACAGTTAACTAACAAAGTCATTTCAGGATTACCCAATTGTGTGGTATACATCGACGATCTGGTAATTTTCAGCCAGACATGGACAGAACATTTGAAACATCTGATGGAGTTATTCGATCGACTTCAGGAGACGGGTTTGGTGATAAACCTAGACAAAAGTGAATTTGGAAAAGCCCAAGTCGCTTTCCTTGGCCATAGAATCGGACAGGGTTGAATAGTCACACGGGATGTGAAACCAACAGTTATTGAGGAGCTTTCAATACCCTCAAGACAAAGGGAAATAATGCGATTTCTTGGCATGAGTGGATTTGATCGAACATTTGTGAAACATTTTTGTAGCGTGGTTGCTCCACTGATGGACTTGCTGAAGAAACGTCAAAACTTTCAGAGGACAGCGGACTTTCAATAGGCATTTGATGGCCTGAAAGCTGTGATAACCAATGCTCCTGTGTTGGAGAATTACAAGGGACTCTGCAATCAGATTGAACTAAAGTATCTGACTTTAAAGAGAAATGCCGAGGCGTAGAGAAATGGACAGATCATGTAGAGACATTTTTGTTCAAAGCGACTGTCAATCGAGAAGGATTTCAGTTGGAGGAAGAAGAACAAAAATGGACTATATTATAGTACCTGTTTGCGTGCGTTGTTTTTTTTTAAACAAAAAAGTATATTTACTGTGTGCATTTCTTAAAGGATAGTGAAAAGGTGAAAAATTAAACCATCTTGAAGTTGATGGTTTATTTTTTGTTCTTGGGGGGAGGTGTCATGTGAGAGTACCTTTAAGAAATGGGTGTTTATAAATGGGTGTGTATGTAAATATTTGTAGTGAGAGTACCTTTAAGAAATGGGTGTTTATTACTGCAGTGATGTCAGAGGGTGGGTGGAGCTGGGCTGTCTGTCAGCTTTCTACATTCATTTTTGAGCAGGCTGCAGGGTGTATTTTAGTTTCGTTTTCTGTGTTGGAGCTGAAGCCAGACCAAGCAGGTGTACATCTGTTCTCTCTGCCATCAAAAAACTATCTCTTGATCATTTGGTGAATTCAGAATTATAAATCTTTTCAGTAGTGACTTTAACCTGATGTGCTTCTATTAAAGGTTTTGTTTTTAAGTTGTATGGCTGTTAAAAGGAAAGCTTAAAGGATTACTTAGTGTTGTAGTGTTTGGAGGTTGTATTTGAACTAATGGTTGCTAAGATGTTCATTGTATGTTTTGAAAAGGTTAACTTGAGTTCATAGAATAAACATTGTTTGGCTTTAAAAAATACTTTTCCATTTCTGAATTCTGACCAGGGGATCCCATTTACAGGGGCATCATTCTCGCCGTTGATCACCTAACCAAAGAAAATCATATTTTCCGAATCATTTCAAAAAATTCAATTGGACCTCCTTCTCCGCTTTCTCTACTCCATGAAAATAATGCCAGGCTCTCCTCATCACTGTAGTTTCTCACGCCTGACATAATCCTAATGAATATAAAAACTGTACTTAAAGTTCCTAAGTAAAATATAAAATATTAACTTTGTGTGATGCCTTTATCTAAATGAGCAAACACTTCCAAAGAACTGTGGCCTTGCGACTAGTTGGCACCACTCCTTTTAGCCCCTTTTCACCAGATTGGTGAATTTAGTTTGAAATCTTTGCAGCATTGATACATTTTTCTGCCCCTCATGTCACATGATTCTTATCACCATTATTCTGATTGCACATGTTAATTATTGTAGCTCCAGAGGAGCATGCCAATATTAAAAATCAAGTGTGAGGTCAAAAACAGAACTCAGCAATTATGTGGACTGATTTTGTCTGTGGTACTTGCTGTTACAAGGTGCTTAAGCATCTGAAAATAGATTGGTGTCAACTAATTTTGAGGCCACAGTGTTCGATCAGGAAGGTAAAGGCATTTAAAAAGTTAACATTTTGTATTTTACAAATGGGAACTTAAAGCACAGCTTTTGTATTCATCAGGCTTGTTTCAGATATGGGGAGCTGCCGTTGTGAGATACTGTCCTAAGTTTCTTTCACACTGTAATGGAGAAAGTCCAGAGGATTTTCTAAAAATGAATAAGAAAAGACCATTTGCTTTGGTTAGGTGATCATTGGACAGGAGTAGGCCATTCAGCCCCTCGAGTCTGCTCCACCAATCAATGCGATCATGTCTGATCTGTGACCTAACTCCATATACCTGCCTTTGGCCCATATCCCTTAAAATCTTTGCCAAACAAAGATCTTTCTATCTCAGATTTAAAATTAACAACTGATTGAACTTTAACCCTCTGAGTGAAGAAGTGCTTCCTAAAATCTGTCCTGAACAGTCTAGCTCTAAGTTGTGGACTACGCCCCCTAGTTTTTAAATCTCCAACCAATGGAAATAGTTTATCTTTATCGACCCTGACTTTCCCTGTGATCGATGGTCGGTGATCATCAATTCAAATAGGGAGTGAGAAGGTTAAAGAAAATCCCAGATTGTTGAAGAGAGGGTGTTTCTCAATGAGTGGTTGGATCAGGGACCAATTAGAAGCAGAAGACGATGTGGGGCTGTTGATGTAGAGCAGTAGGATTAGTTTTGATTCCTCTGGTAAAAAGCAAACAAAATGCAATGAATGGCCTCCTACTGTGATATAAACATGTATGGTTGAGTGTATAAATAACAGTACAGCTGGTGCTAACTTCCAGTGGAATTTAAATCAGACCTGGAATGTAACACAAAGTGCAAGTTGCCTCCCAGCTAACTTTAACTCTATGGCTGTGCACAGTCCCTCGCCCCCCATCATAAAACTAACACCTGCTCATGCAGCCTTCCTACGCAAAGTATTCAACACGATAGATCCCAAATAGATCTCCAAACATCCAGCTTCTCCTCATAAATCAATGAATGGGAGAAGGGGTCAGCCTCACTCACCCCTTTCCACAAGGATATGTCCTCTCAGCCAATGGGATACCCGCGGCGCGGTCACGGGCCGCCCGGGCGCGCGCTAAATGTGGCCACGCGGAGGGATCGCGCACTTTGCCAGGTGTTCGGGCGAGAGCGGCAGAGTTAGCAGCAGCTGCCCCGGCTCAGGTAAGACAGCCAAATCTGCATTGCATGCCTGACTACTATCAGGCGCTGCGTGTCCTTATTGAAATGTGCTGAAACGGTAAAAATATGAAGTCAGCGTGTAAGGAAAAAGAATGCAGGAAATTTTCTGCTCCAACTTTTTACCTGAAGGGAAATGTCTGTACAGTTTATGATTCATATCATGCCCCCACTCAGGCACTAGTTTTAATAGATGCACTTGTGCATACAGCCAGTCATTGGCTCCCAATGAGACGGCAACCTGCAACCATATAATCGCAGGTTCAAGCCTAAATTTCAGCTTGAGATTTAATGACTTTCAGGGGTTGTCCAAGTCATTTTTCTTTTTCGGAGGACTTTTAAAAAAAAAATGCATGTTTCAGTTTTCTTTTCTCCCAAAAGCAACTGGGTGTTCAAGCACCTGTTGTGGGATCATGTTGATGATACATGTTTGGAAATTGACTACCATGAGCATGAAATTGGTCAAAATGCATCATGGTGTGATGACTGACGTTTGATATGATGGAAGTCCCAAGTTGGCTTCAAGACCTCAACTAATTTTAATAAAAACCCAGATGTTTATGGCCTTTTTGTCCTTTATGTCAACAGAGTAAGGGAGACTGGGAGACTAGAGAAGAGATTTGTGAGGTATTGACAATAGTGATAATATCATTGGGCCTGGTGGGGAGTGTTGGAGTTGGGGGCTTATTAGGTGCTGTGCTGTGAAATCGGCTACTATGCCTGCCCAAATTTTTTTTAAAAAGAGGTGGCAAATATTGTAAACAGATGTTGATATGGCTCCGGAATGGTAAGACCCCAACTACCAAACTTCTTGGACTGCTTATGGAGGAGAGACCGTTCAAGTGCACTGAGATGGTTTGCCTAGATTTCCAAAAGGCACACAACAAAGTTCCACCTGCACAGCTGTTCACACTACAGTAAAATACTTAATTTTAGAAGTGCAACAGTGCAGGTTTCCTGAAGGTTCTGTGTATTTTGAACAAGATTTTTCTAGGGTTCTGGAAGCCAGTGTGATTGACAAGCTTTTGTGGGGAGCAAGCCTGTAGCAGAAGGACACAGCTGAGCAACATGAGAGAGATTCTGGGGGGTTCTAGTGAGGGTGAAGGGGAAGATATTGTGGTGGAGGGGAACAGCTGGTAGTACTGGCATTGAGTAGGGTGTAGTACAAGCCTGTACCAGACCCCAACAGTTGCTATGAAACTGGACATAATTTATTTAATTTGTACTTTATTTAATTTGTAAGATGCGTCACTCCAGGAGTGATCCTGTGCACAAATAGGGATATGCTGTATTAAATAAACAATAACACAGGATTTAAAAAAACTTACAATAACCTGTTGAATGCTGCTTAACAATGAAATGAAACACAAAACACATATCTCCACTCAAGCAAAGCCCATCTTGGGTCAAAATCCACTTTTAAATGTTAGCAGACCCAGTAGTCCTTGCTGTACTATTGAATAAAGTTCCTTTTTATTACTGTATGGAGAGAGGAAGAAATCGCTTCAGGAAACAGCTGCAGCTTCTTGTCTGTTGTCAGACTGTTGTTTATCCTGCCAGCCTTTTTAGAAACTGCTCCTATCCTATTCACAGGCAATCTTTAGCTGAACTCCAAAACCTGACATAACACCAATTTCATCAACCTCTGGTTCCTCCCATTGACTACACCACCTTACTAAAGGTAAACACAATGGGTGCGATTCTACCACTGTGATGTGGCCAGTGTTGATCTGGGCATGCCAGGTGCACCATGGGGGAGGCCCAAACTGGACTTGGGTCTAGGTGCAAAACCTCGCTCAAGCACCCGATGTGATCATACTATGGGAATGATCCAGAGAATCCTATTTAAATTGACTATTAGGCTCACTTAAATATGCACGGCCTACTTGAGGCCACATTCATGGCTGCACCAGTGAGGCCGAACACGGGCACCGATTAGGACTGGTCTCCACAAATGGAGACAAGGCGTGATGGCTACTCTGACATCTTGGATACCATTGGAACCTCACAGGTAGTCGGGAACCAGGAAGGGCAATTCCCTGGCTCCTTGGTACCCTGGCAGTGTAGAGATGCCTGATTGACACTGCCAGCGGTTGGGGCCCGAGGTGGTCCATGAGGGGAAGTATGAAGGGTGGGGTTTATAAATAGGTTTCATAAAGGTAGGGTGGGATCCTTAAAGGGGGAGGTCTTGAAAGAGAGGGTGGGTTGCCCTGAAGGGTGGGACCTCAGCAACCCCATGGTGGGTGTCCTCACTTGGGGCAGGTGGTAATGCCCATGAATGTGGAGGTGGCACTGCCCGTAGGTAGGAGGTGTAGGGGGCCCACAAGTTCATTTAGAGACCAGACACCCTTTCAAAACACCACCCTGATCTCTGAGGAGTAGGTCTCAACAGTGAGTTCACACACACACCCCCCCCCCCCCCAACCGCTGAAAATGTTTCAATGTGGGCTAGACCGTGGAGAAACTCCCCACGGCCCAAAAAAACCAACAAAAATGTTGGTAAAGCCAGATCAGGCTCTCGCCCAAAACGTCAGCAGGAAACACATCGCCAAACTGTCCCACAATGACACTTAGTCCTTTTTTGAGTGAACTGCACACACCCAATGCATCTCCCTTGTGTCTGGGCTTAGCTACACCCGGAGACTGCCATGTGGAAGAATACAGGAATTGCCTTAAAAGGCAGCCTGCTGCTGCTTTAGTGCTGTAAGGCCTCCTATTGGCCCACCAGTTTTGAGATCCCACCATCCCTAAGTTGACAACATGCCAGCCCTCTGGCCAATGGCCAGTTCAGGGGGAAATCCCAACTGGGTCACCATTTTCCTCAACGTGTAGACATTGGACCCTGACCTTGGGTTCCTGAAACTGCTGGGCAAATCCTGGTCACGGACATTGATTTATTCTCTCCTCTGATACTGTTGAGTGTTTTCAGCATTTTGTTTGTAGCTGCAATAAATCCCAAATACAATATTTTGCTTTGTTGAGGAAATGGCATGTAGTGAATCAAATTTAAAGACTTTGCAGACTTATTATACTTGAGATTTAATGGTTTGAAATTGAACTTGGCCAGGAATGCAAAACAGTTGGCATAAAAGCAATTTATCAATTTGACTGTGATTGCAACTTCTTGAAAGGTCTGATCCTTTTATTTAAAAAATCTTTTGCTCTACCACATTTCTTCCAATTGTTATTTGGAAGTAAGCTTCCAAATTGTATTTTTCTTGTAGCCTAAAAGTCAGAAGCATGTTGATTGATATGGTGGTATCTACTAAATAAGCAATGTTGAGTACCATTTGCAACTTCTTAGATGCTGAAGTATTGTGTCCACTTGCGATAAGATCTGTGCAACATTTAATGGAAAATAGCATTCATGGTAGACAACAACCATCTTGGACAAGACTGAATCTAACCATCTAACCTCTACATTCAATGGCATTGTTTTGCTGAATCCCTACTATCAATGGGTGTTACTGAACTGGACCAGTCATATACTGTCTGGCTCAAGAGTAGGTCAGAGCCTAGGAATTCTAAGGTGAGTAACCTATCCCCTGACTCTGTCTATGCATACAAGTCAGGAGCGTGTTGAAATACTGTCACTTCCCTGGATGAGAGCAGCTCCAACAAAGCATTCTAAAAGCTTGACACCAACCAGGACAAAACAGTCCACTTGATTTGCATCTTCTGCACTAACTTGAGCATTAATTTCCTCCTCCACCAGCCTGCACTGCTCCCACAGTGTGCCATGTACCAGATGCCCCAGATGCATTGGAGCAACTCACCAAGGCTCCTTTGGCAGCACCTTCCAAACCTGTAACATTTATCATCTTTTTAAAAAATATTTATTACAGCATTTATAATATTAGTACTTTTAAACAAAGATCCAACAAACACAAAAAACCCACAATAACGTAGCCATACATCTACCATCTCTAAAGACTAGGGCAGCAGATGCATGGGCACTCCTCTACCTGAGAATTCCTCTCCCAAGCTCCACAGAAGCCTGATTTGGAACTAGATCGTCGTTCCTTCACTGTAATTGGGTCAAACCCCTGGAACTCATTTCCTAACAGCTATGTGGGTGTACCTGCACTAGATGGGACTGCAGCACACTAGAAGGTGGTTCACCAGCACCTTCAGGGCAATTGGGAATGGTCAATAAATGCTGGCCTAGCCAGCAACATTCACATCCCATGAAATAATTTTTTAAAATATCTTTGCCGTTTTTGTGGGGAGAGCAGAGTCCTGAAATAAATTGCCCTTTTGGGCACACAATGGAGCTTGTCAGTAAAACATGGGCTTCGGCTGCAGCAGATTTTCTTTTGAAAGGTTTAGCTGTCATAAATTTAAACCTGTCCCATTTTATTCTTGCTAGGTACGTCACTATTGTGCAGTGATGGCAGACATTGAAGATGTCTTAGAAGAGGTGGAGTAAGTATAACACAACTGTTAGAAAATAGATACAAGTGTATTGGGTTTACTTTGTTCATTTGAATATAATTTGCAATTTTTCTCTTGCTAACAGGGAGGAAGTAGAAGGTAAGACATTCATGATAGTACAAAAGATTTTTAAAATTTACTTTGATATTTCAAAGATTGTCAACTTGTTTTTTTTACAACTTTTTCTTTTCTACAGAGGAAGAACCAGCCATAGAAGGTACGAGATATATATTTTCCAACATTTCTTTTTTTTGTTAACAATATTTTGTGATAAAACAAAATGTCTCTACTTGGAGATGGTGTTCATTTAAACTCAAGTTATGCAGCATGTTGATTGTGTGGGTGTAAAAGTATTTGGATTAAGCCAGGCAAAATAGATTGAAATTTTTTGGACAGCCACTGATGCAAGAGCAATTTGTGGTATCCAGTGAACTACCAGTTCCTGGAGTAATCAATGGAAAAAATTACTACTTCCACTTTATCAAACCTTTGTTAAGAGAAGGCAAACTGGAATATGTATTGGGAAATTGCTAACATGTAACCCAGGAGTTTCCATTCATTTAAACAGATCAACCGTGATCTTAATGAATGGCAGAAAAGGCTCGATGCTCATAAGAGTTGCTGATACACTAGCATGTGCATCCAGGGAAAAGGCATGCACTTGGAGCACAATAAGATTGGAGCCCTGTCTCCAATTTACATTCAGAAATTGGTGATGGTGTACCCAACCTGAGCTCCTGTCCGCTGAGGGTCCTTGCTGATTGAGCAAACTAATTAAACTTTATGTATCCTTTTGTTTTCTATGGTAACCATTCTTGGGCATGAGAGCCTATTTACCAGTTGGCAAGATTGGTCTCACTGGCGCTGAGAATTCAGGCAGGCCTCCCTTTTATTGGACATTCACTCAATTAGCAGACAGCATGGTTTCTAGGCAACGTTTTGGGCCTGCCTGGGATATGCAAAGATTTCACAAAACTACGTTAACACAAACTAATTGGTATCCTCTTCCTGTTGTAGACTGAATTAGTCCTGTTTTGTTGAACTTGACTATATTTACTTAGTACGTTTGTGTATGTGTATGCGTGTACCGTGAGCAGCCCAAGAAGCATTGGAATTCCATATCAATTGTGATATTGCTTTGTACCATTCCTTGATTCATTTCCTCCTTCAGCCCATCCAGCAAATGGCAAGAAACACCCTTCAGTGCTTTTATTTAAAAGGATTCTGGTTAAATTTTTGTAGACCATGAGTAGACTTTTCTTTTTGGACTTGTGTTGGCTGGCTACAGTAGTAGCACTGACTTTTTTCTGAATCAATCTTCATGGTTTAGGAGGTTTTCTATACTTACTTTCAGCACAGTTTTATGTTATGCTGGGTCCAGTTGGGACTGGAGGATGAGGAGGAACAGCTTCAAGAAATACCTGCAAAGACCAGGCCATTCTCCTAAAACAGGGTGAAGGAGAAAGCAGCATAAGGGGCCACACACCATACTGGTTTTCGGGCACCATATGTCCTATCTGGGCCTCACTAAGGGATAGTGCATCAGTTTCACAACTAATGTTGTCATTGAGACATAAGCACTAATTGAGGCAGCAAGTAAAAAGGGCTGGGAATTTTCCAAGGATAACCACCTTTTCACATTGGCTGTGCTGAATATACCAATATGTTGACAGCAAGGAATTCGCTCCCTGAATGTGCACAACATGTCCTGCATTATGCATATTTGTGCCTGCTTTCCTGGCAGTAGTTTGCTTTTATCCTTCACCAGTCCTTGATCACCCACTCTTCTTCCAGTACAGTGGGTGTTAGGACTGCTTGGCGACAAGGGGTAATCTCTGAGTGTGGCGACTCGGGGATTTTCACAGTAGCTACATTGCAGTGTTAATGTAAGCCTACTTGTAACAATAGTAAAGATTGTTATTTAACCCTCTGGCCCATGCCCCCCTGTCAGGAACCGAAGCACTGAGCTAAGTCAGTGATTACAGGAGCTCTAAACAAACCATCAGCCTTCTGAAGCAGAAGTACAATGATTGTTTTTTGTATTGGTTCCTGGGATGTGGGCTATGCCAGCATTTATTTGCCCGTCCCCAATTGCCCTCGAGGGTGATGATGGTGAGCTAACTTGAAACTGCTGCAGTCCACGTGGTGCAGGTACGCCCAAGTGCCTGTGCCGGTCTGAATGTGATCTTCAGTACTATCCCAATAGACTCTCTGGGTCTCCCTTTGTGCTTCATACTCCCATTATTCCTCACTGTGAAGGGACTAACCCGTAGATATAGTAGAAAGAAGAAGTGGAGTTGGCAGTAGCAGGATCAGGAAGCTGAGTGCCAATGAAGAAGCAGGATTATCACCACCCACCAGCTGCCACATTTTTGTTACCACTATGCAATCCCTAAAGCAGGATCTTCACACCCACATGAATGCCGCCTAAGGGTATGCTTTCTTAGTTATGTAGAATATTTAAGGCCAAGAATAATGTAAAGAAAAAGGATAGCAGCATTTGATTTATCAGACTTCTATGTAATAGTGAATATTAAGAACCACCTTTTATGCAAAACCGGAGAAGTCTCTGCACACGGGATTTATCGGCAATATTGGTGCGAATTGCACTGAATTGTGCGAGGTTATAGATTTTTCTTTTGGTACAATCCAATTTTTATGGCTGAACTTAAAAAAAAAAGACTACTACTGGGAACCAATGCATTGGACAGTGTTTTAGAATGTAATTTTATTAAAGTTTGCACTTAAAAAAAATTTGTTATATTGAAGAGTGGTGACAGCAGTTTATTAATACAGGTGTAAATATGTTTTATTGCAAGAATTTTTAATCATTATCCCGCAACTTGAGATTAACAAGATTTTTTTTAAATTAAAGGGTTTTAAAATTGTACAGAATAATTTTTCCAGTTACATTGGATGCATTTAGTTGTTTCTTGCCAAAAACAATTATCAATGTCTATTATGCCCCCCCCCCCCCCCTTAATTTTAAGAGCCTCCACAAAGTTGCACAAACTGACATTAATTAGCAAAATCTCAGTTTGATTTGGCGTGGGAGTGGCAATATGGTATGGATGGGACTAGTTTCTAATTTGTGATGTTTTCAAAGGACTGCAAAAAGCTGCAGACACTCAGTTTGTGCATAAAATTCCTCAATCTTTAATGGTAGTTGGCCAATTTCAAGCTAACGGTGCTGAAAAGATCAGCATGGCCTAATGGAAGCCCAGTGCTGCAGCCTCTGTCCTGTTGCTCTGATGAAGTGGTTCGTATGGTTACAGATTGGGAGGTAATAACACAGATAAATGACCACTGAGGGGGCATGAGGCACCCTCAGCGGGTGACCTCCAAGGAGATGAGATGACATTCTGTTGCCGCTTGCCATTATTTGGGAATGTCTAAAGCCAACAATGGTACAGAGGGCCTGGGGGAGGAGCGTGTGTCTGTTATACGGAGTTGCTGCATGTACCTGATTCATTTGATGCCATTGCTGATCTCCGCACTGCCCACAGTTCTACATGAAAACCATAACAATGATATGATGCTCCTGAAGGCATTTTACAGATTCATGTTTTAAAAGATGGAGGAAATATATGAACACCAAGCTAATACAGCGGCAGTTTCCATTCCTGTTGGTAGTTTTCCTCCATTGGTTGTTGCCCCACCGCATTGTTCGTTTAGCTGACTGCTATGGTTAACTGAAGACTTCTGCAAGTTGGAGCTGGGATTCTATGTTCTTGGGACATTGCAAGCTGTTTTGGTGATTGATACCTCCAGTGCACTTTTAATTTCCCTGAACTCTCCTTTCAGTAATCTGCTTTCTGGGTTGGCCTATCGCTCTGCCCTTCTGTGCAGTTGTTCCCTCCCTGATCTTCCTTTACTGAGAGATTCATTTGAGAGTACCAGTGCTTCCAGTTCAGTGGAGAAGAGCATGATGCGAGTTAGGAGACTTGCCTTAACAGCAATGCTCAGATCTTTACACTTGCTTCTGTCATTACAACTGGCTTCCATTGTCAACATTCATCCGCTTGGTGTCAGGCAGCTAGTCTGGAGAATTTTTATCCTTTGCTGTGGAGGAGTGCTTCCCTCTTGACCAGAAACCTTTGAAGCAGTCTTGTGGTTTGGGGCTTCAATGCTTTCTCTGTGCCATTGTGAGCATCATTAGCAAGGCCAACATTTATTGCTCATCACTCATTACCTTGAGAAGATGGTGGTACGCTACCTCCTTGACCTGAGAAGTGTAGGTACACCTTCAATACTGTTGAAGAGGGAGTAGGACTTTGACCCAGCAATGGTGAAGGACCAGCAAGTTCAAAGTCAGGATGGTGTGTGGTTTGGAAGGACCTTGGATGTGGTGGTGCTCCATGCATCAGACGTCAGGAAGGTGCTGGTGATCCAGCCTTGGTGAGTTACTGCAGTGTACCTTGCCATTGTCACTGAGCTTGTAACAGAAGGAGGCAGTGAATGTTTATGGTGGTAGATTGGGGTATGGATTTTCCTGGATGGTGATGAGCTTCTTGTGGTGTTGGACCTATACTCGCCCTCATGCAGATGTGAATGTTCGATCACAATCCTGATTTCTGCCTTTTAAATGGTGGACAGGCTTTTAGGGGAGGCAGAAAGTTGCACCAGTGTTTAAAGAGTTTACACCAAAGAGTTTAAGAATTACAAACTGCCTTTAAATGGCATTGTTTTTCCCCACCCCCACAATTATACAGTTTGACAGTGAACAACACAAGCATCAACAGCTCACCAAGTTTAATCAAATCGTGCACAAGCACAAAAGGTTTTGCCTCTTCTAGGTGATTGGGCAAATGCTGAATTTTTCAAAACCAAAACCTCATAACAGGCCAGGTACTAATTTTGAGATTTATCTGACCTTCCAAGCACCTGGGTTGCCTAGCTGATTCATTGATGGCATTGCATGAATTTCTGCACAAAATCAAAATGTCAATGGTTGCTGTTCAACTTTCTATTTAAAACTTTTCTCATAGATGAAGAAGAAGTAAAGGAAGATGTCAAATTGGAAGAAGGTAATATAAGGTCAACTTTCTAATGGGCACTTCGTGTGCAGGGCCTTATCCACCAGGAAATCATGGATGTGATCTGTACTATTTTTCAATGTTAACATTGGGCTCAGGTTGGTGGATTTTAAAAATTGGTCCTCACCAACACCGCTTGGTTTAGTTGGTGGCAACCTTTACTCAAACCTTGTGCAGAAATTAAATGAAAATCGCTTATTGTCACAAGTTGGCTTCAAATGAAGTTACTGTGAAAAGCCCCTAGTGCACAATCTGGCTGAACATCCCGTTGCGTCACTGAGTATTGTATTTTCAGAGGTGCTCTCTGACAGATACAGCATTAAATCAGGGTCTTTGTCAGCCTTTTCCTGTAGTATGTTTAAGACCCCATGGCTGTATGCAATGGATAATAATTTGTTCTCCTAGTGTCCCGGCCAGCATTCCTGAGTTCCATCAAACGTGATCTTGGTTTGCCAAAAAGATAACTATTAAGAAAACAGTCCTTGTGTTTTCAATGTAATAATCCATGTTTTGTTGTAATCATTTGCATCATGGAAATATTGTGCCCTAAAGTTTATCGTGACAGTGGGTCTTTTTAATTCTTTCTTTGGATGTGGGTGTTGCCAGCAAGGCCAGCTTTTTGTTGCCCATCCTAATTGTTGCAACTTGAGTGGCTTGCTCAGAGGGCATAGTGGGCCTGGAGCCGCATTTAGAACAAACTAGGTAAGAACAACAGATTACCTCCGCTGTCTTTTACTGTCTAACGTGATGGTAATTAACTTTCCTAAATTCTTCCAGACTTCGCTACTAAGGAAGCTTATTTTTATATTAAGTTATTTGCAAGTTGGTTTGTTTGATTAAACAATAGAAAATAATGGATATTTTGAAAGATTCATCAGTAGTGTATTAATGTACATGAATCATGCTGATTTTGTTGAAATCACCAAACTATGATCCATCAAAATTCTAGGACAAACCACTAAGATGAGGTATTGCATATCAGGTATACCCTATTAGATGTCCCTTGTTTGAGCCATTCAATGATTTTTATATATACTGTGCATAATGATTATCAGAGGATTTCCCAAGGGGTATCAACACTCATTGTATACCAGTGAATACCAACACATCGACTTGTTATTATCAGAAGAAAGCCAGCAATAGTGTGGAACATGTGCTCAGACCAGACATTGACTTGTTATTGTACTTTCCATATCTGACTGATACACTGCACTACACACTGAACAACCATCTCATGAAGGTACAAATATTTGTCCATAAGCTGCTATTATCTTTTTACTGAATGCAGTTAATGAGGTTGTAGTAATCTTGAAGGGGTGTGGGTGGGGGGGGGGGGGGGGGGGGGGTGAACACATGACCTTGTGCTGTTCAATGTTATTTATGCATCTGCAAGAAACACACAATTTTGGGGTGGGCAGGAATTCACTATCTCCATCATTACGTCCAAGGTCAAAGGTCCAGTGACCTATTTATAGGTCATCTGGACAGCCATTCGCTCGCTGCAGGCCAACTATTCTGGATTCTGCATCCACAAAAATGTCCGAAGATAGGCAACATGTGGCCCCACAGTTCAGTGATGCCTCCACCAGGTTGTCCAGGAAGGGTGGGAGGTGAAAACATGCTGGAATCTGAAATAAAAACAGGAAATACCGAGCAATCTCAGCAGGTCTGACCGCGTCTGTGGAGAGAGAAAAGGGAGCTAACGTTTCAAGTCTGGATGACTTTGTCAAAGGTGGGAGGTGCTGTTTGCAGGGGATGGCAGCAGAAAGGCCTCCTGTCTGACCATGGCAGCCTGGACATGGTGGAATGTTAGCACTATAGTGGGGTCCAGCACAAATGTCTAGCAGTGCAGGAAGAAGAGATGCCCAGCAGGAAGAGGATGGATGAATGTTCTTTCACTCTGCCATGGTAAGTGCACCATTTGCTCACTGCAAACTGATACTCGAGGGCAGTGTGCAAGTGCACAAGGATTTGTTATGATCCATGACCAGGTTTCCAAGTTGGTAGTGAGATCCGGTTGGGGACAATAACATTGTTTAAAGTAGGCAAAGAAAATGAATAATGTCATGGGTTTTCAACAAACAAACAAACTTGGCTCTACAATATCAGAAAGATGGAACAATTCACAATAACCATCTTGATTTAAATTGGGCGTAATTATCATTTGAGGCTGCCAATAACTGAAATGAGGTACAGCTAAATTTAACTAATTTTATTACCATGGATGCCTTTGCCAAAGAGTTATGGCTCTGTTGACTGATGCTTGCCAAACTGTCAAATCGTTCATTGCTAATTTGTACTTCACTGTTTAAATGAATTGCATTGGGAATTGCTGTTGCTGTGGCATTAACCTCTTGGCCAAGGCATTATTCTAAATGAGAATTGGTTCGCAATTGACTTACCTCGCTAACTAAAGGTTAAATAAATCTTAATTACTGAGCGTTAGTGTATATGAGGTACATGTGAATTGTGGTCAAACACACCACACTTCACAATAAATGCCATATGTGACAAAAACAGGTTCCATGGATTTCTCATCAAGCCACCCAAACTTTCTGAACAAAGTTAACCAATCTCGCTGAAGCTTTACCTTTCATGCAAGGATTTCCAATCTTCACTCTCTCTCAAATCTTCCTTTTGAATTTTAAAGTGGCTCCAACTATGACAGTTTCTACAATGGCCCTCCTCACAGGATTTCAATCTCCTATCCTGAGATTCTGTTCCCCTGGATCAAACACCAATTCAAAGCACAGTTTCTGCTCTTTGATGTGCCAAGCAGTGAACGAATGCTCCAAAGGGGTGTCTTTATACCAACTGTCCAGTGCTTTGAGACACCAACACTCAAGTGCCTACTCTGATCTTCAAGGCTGTTCTTGAGCCCTCTTCAATGACAAAACACAGGCAGCATCAACATGAACTGGCTCCAGGTTTTCAATCTTGGGGTCTCCTAAGATTTTGATTTGTGAACATGCACAACTTCAGTTCTTGGGCAAAATTTTGGACCATCTCCCTGTTCACCTCCCTTGACACCTGTTTGGACACATGCTGGGTATGGCACTCCGATCTGACCTGGGCTTTTGTGTGCAAGGCCTGTCCTGGGTCCAAAAAACATAAAAGTTGCTGAATTTTCATGCATGCAGCCTGCTTCTGGCCTGCACAGGTAGTCAAGATGCATCGGGGTTTGGAGTTCCCAACCTTCGTGACCAAAGCAATTTTGGGCTTCTTAACTGACATCTCAAGTTTGGGTTGCAGCAGATCATATATATTCACTGGTTGGCAGCCACTTCGTGCTCTCCATCTCCTTGCAAGAAAAGAGGTGGGAGGAAAATGGCCATTGTTGGTTGGGGAGGAGCAGGACTGTGCCTGTGCTTCAGGCCAGGTAGGGCTTCCCCAAGGAAGTCAGTAAGGATGCCTCTGATCAGCAGTGTCAGCTGTGCTCACTTGAACGGAGATGTAGTGCTTAGTTGATCTTTTCTCTATTTCAGATACCAGTAAGACATTGAACAGGGGACTGCAACCCAGACTAGCGTAGCCCCAGCCTCAAACTCTTTGAGGAAGATGCTTCAAAATCCTCAGGGGATGCGCTGTCACAGCGTTCACCTATACCTTCCACCAGTACAGATAGTCACCTTGGTGGGTCCATGTTGTAGACTAGGTTTGAGGTCACAATATGGCAAGCACATAGTGACAGCGGAGGTCTCTGACACTGCTGGAGACCAGGTCCCTGCTGAATCTCACTGATGGAGACCAGGTCCCTACTGAATCCCACACAGATGAGGAGCTTCTGGACCCAGCCCTTAGACTTGTTGGCAAGAGAGGCAGGGAAACACGAGGCCGAGTTGGCGGAGACCGTGTGCAGACTCGACCAAAGGCTGGAAATCCTGTTCATGTTATGTCTGCTATCGTGCTCCGGTATGTGGCACTTGGCTGCTTCTGGAAAGGGTTAAAGTCACTACTGTTATTAGTTTTAAATCACCAGGATCGATTTACACCTGGGAGACCCAGGTCCAGCTGAATACACAGTTTCTGCTAGATGTGTATTTGGACCTGTATGCCATTTCTCTATCCATGGCGCAGTGAAAGGTGGACATCTCTGCTTCCCTCCAGGTGCCCCTTCTCGAGGAATCGGGGAGGTGCCTTTGGGCACCCACAGGGGGTAGGAGTGCCAGGCAATCAACCCCAGGTCTCTCCATGGGTTCTATGCTGCTCCATCTCCCCTCTGCCAGTGACCATCTCATCCGCAGTTGGTGTCATGTGAGAGTACCTTTAAAAGATGGGTGTTTATAAATGGGTGTTCGTAAGTATCTGTAGTGAAAGTACCTTTAAGAAATGAGTGTTTATTACTGCAGTGATGTTGGAGTGGGTGGAGCTGGGCTGTCTGTCAGCTTTTTACTTTTGTTTTGGGCTGTTTGCTGCTAGGTGTGTTTTAGTTTTGTTTTCAGAGCTGGATAGTTGCAGTCACAGCCAGAAGGTGTATTAGAGTCTCTCTCTGTAATCTAAAGACTGTAAATTGATCCTGGTGATTTAAAACTAATAACAGTAGTGACTTTAACCCAGTGTTCTTCAAACTTATTTTCCGGAGACCCATTTTTACCAACCGGCCGACCTTCACGACCCACGCCAGCCGACTTGCGCGACCCACCATTTTCTCTTACCTTGTTTGCTGCTGACAAAAATGGAGGAAATGGTTTTGGGTCCCTTTGGCCCTCGTATACGCTCCTCCAATGGAACCTGTTGGATGAAGGTGACGCCTTCTGGTGTCGGAAAGTATGGAGCCTCCATCTGTCCAAAGTTCTGATTTTTTTTTTTTCTGGAAAATTTTATCAAATAATTGATATTGTGTTTTAAACTTGTGTTTAAAAAAAAAAAAATAAAATGAATAAAATAAATGAAAAAAAATAACAATTAACTGAATAGACTAAATGAATAAAAACCACTACAGAGCTTATAAAATAAAAAGCTGCAACCGTTTATTAAAATAAAAATAGCGGCCGCACTGCGCATGCGTGCGTGTTTGTGCAATGCGGGCAAATTTTTTTCTTTTAACATGTTCGCGGCCGCTTGCAGCCGGCATTATGAAAAGCTGGCTGCTGCGGGGGGATTTGTGCGATCGGGTGCGCCGCGGACAACAGCTCTGCGACCCACCCGTGGGTCACGCCCCCGACATTGAAGAACACTGCTTTAACCTGATGTGCTTCTAAAGGTTAACTTCTTATGGAAGTTAAAGGAAAGCCTAAAGGATTAGTTAGTGTTGTATTCTTTGGGGGTTGTATTTGAATTGATGGTTGCTAAGATGTTCACTATGTTTTAAAAAAGGTTAACTTGAGTTCATAGAATAAACATTGTTTTGCTTTTTAAAAAAAACTTCACCATTTCTGCTCTACCGCACCTGTGAGTGGGCCATGTGCTCCCTATACCACAATCTATTAAAAGTTGTGGGTCAGGTGAACGCCATGGTACAATTTTGGGGTTCTCTAAACCCTGTCCCATAACACTGGTCACGTCAAGGAGGGGGCACTTTAGGAGATCCTTAGCAGGTCAGGGATCGTGGGACCACAGACCACCAGAGGATGCCTGCCAAAGTCTTCACAGTCAACACGGCATAGCAGTTGGCAGGCTGCCTCCACCTGTACTGTAGATGTTGCACCGGCACCTAGACATATAAATAGGAACATTTAAATTCTAAGACGTAATGAAAGCACACCGGTAACGTGGATGTGTACACTCATATGTGTAGATTTGACACTTGTAAATATATGTTCCCTTTCACTGTTTGGCAGTCTCCTGGATTCCATGTTGTTGCTGGTTGCTTCAGTAGTTGCAGACA
This sequence comes from Scyliorhinus canicula, assembly GCF_902713615.1. Taxonomy (NCBI): domain Eukaryota; kingdom Metazoa; phylum Chordata; class Chondrichthyes; order Carcharhiniformes; family Scyliorhinidae; genus Scyliorhinus; species Scyliorhinus canicula. The sequence goes on along the minus strand of NC_052156.1, from coordinate 116,576,184 downwards.
TTCGTCTGAAACCGGGCCCCCCTCTCTGATTGATTGGATTCTGATAACTTCCCTTATATTTAGCTGTCCCATATTATCAACATAGTGATTAATCATGCACATGTGAGATTATTGAGTAGGGCAGCACAGTAGCATAGTGATCAGCACAGTTGCTTCACTGCTTCAGGGTCTCGGGTATGATTCGCAGCTTGGGTCACTGTCTGTTCGGAGTCTGCACATTCTCCCCGTGTGTGCGTGGGTTTCTTCCGGGTGCTCCGGTTTCCTCCCACAGTCCAAAGATGTGCAGGTAGGTGGATTGACCATGCTAAATTGCCCGTAGTGTCCAAAAAAAGGTTAAGTGGGGTTACTGGGTTACGGTGATAGGGTGGGTTTGGGTAGGGTTCACTTTTCAAGAGCCGGTGCAGACTCGATGGGCCGAATGGTCTCCTTCAGCACTATAAATTCTAAGCTGGATGCAAGTTGTCTAGCCACTAGTCATGCAAACTATTACTTGCAGCTCACCATTTCGTGACCTCTGAAAATGTGTTCATTGAGATCATCTGCTGCTGTGAAATGTGGGTAGTTGAATATGCAGTGTCAAGTAACATTGTAGATGCTGCTGTTTCAAGGCTGAGACAAGCTCTGCACTGGACTTGCCCAATCATCTTTGTTGGGGGTGGGAGGGCACATTTTCACTATTTTCTCGCCCAAGGAGTGAATTTCAGAAAGATGAGGTGTAACATTACATTACACATGAATTCAAAAAGTTGAGGAGGTATGGAGGAAAACAATTTGAGTGTGGGGGGAGGGGAAGCGATGCCAAATTTTACAACGTTACAATGGGTAATTAATAAAGATGACTGTCGTGTTGTTCACCCTGGGGTAACACGGACTGCACGCGATGCAGTTAACTCCTGTATACACCAAACGTGGGCGTTGGTTCAATATAAGATTTATTGAACAACAGTAATGAAACACACAGCTGCCTGTGAGTTGACTCTCCTACTCTGAGTAAACTGTAGAAGGTGTTGAATGATCTGTACACCCTGACTGTCACTATAGTTGTCACCAGTGGAAAGAGGCAGAGTGCTGATGCTTCGTGTGTTTTCTAGTTGGAAGCCCCCCCCCCCCCCCCCCCCCCCCCCCCCCCCCCCTCTGGTGTCCTGTCTTGTGATTGGTCATGTTCTGTTTTGTATATTGATTGCCTCACCTGGGTGTCTGTCACTGCCTACTTTAACCTCATGATGTGCATGGGTGCACATTATGACATGCCCCCCTTTTAAAAAAATAAAAAAATAAAAAAAATTGTCGGCTGCTTAGAGCATAAACAACATATTTACAAGAGTAACTATATACAGAAATCGGTGAGTGGATGGATATTTACATGTAAGGTGTCTAGCATGCAGGAAGATAACAGCATACATACAAAGGAACTATTATAAGTCCAGTCATTGAGGCTGTCGTCTAATTCTTGTGGACCGCCTGAGAGATGGAGGTGGAGATGATGGTGTCTTGACCGATTGGCATGCAGCCAGTTTGGTGGCCTCGTGGAGTGAGGTGTCTGGACAGGGCAGAACGACATCTGGGAAAGTGAGATTTGGTGGTCGGCAGGCAAGTTTGCGTAGTGCCCTTCTGTTGCACCTTACAATAGATCCATCAGCCATGCGAACTGCGAACAATCTGGGAGCAGCCTGTCGAACAGCAACAGCTGGAGCTGACCAGCCCCCAGCAGGCAACTTGATGCGAACAGCGTCCTTCGGAGAGAGCACCGGCAGATCCGTAACGTAAGTATCATATGTCAGCTTTTGCCGGATTCTGATTTGCTGCATCTATGCAGCACTGGAAGGTGATCCAGGTCAGGTACATGAATGGCCGGAACAGTCGTCTGCAGGTTACGATTCATAAGGAGCTGTGCCGAAGACAGACTATCGGACAGAGGGGTTGCCCTGTACGCCAGAAGAGCAAGATTAAAGTCCGAAGCTGAGTCCACAGTCTTGCAGAACATCTGCTTCACGATGTGGACCCCTTTTGCGACCAGCTGGTAGGAGGTCTCATTGCTAACCATTTACAATATTATTCACAGGCATACTGCCAACACAACAAAATCCGTCTCTGGACTATCAGGGAGACAAAGGCCAAGGTGTTGGCCTCTCCACACCTGTACTCACAGATCCTCCGACACTCAATATCTCCACCTCCGGACGCTGAGCTACCTCTATCCCCAAAATCTTAAACATCACATCGAAAATCCCTTTCAAAACCCCCCTGACCTCGGACATGCCAAAAACCCCTGGAAAGAACGGACTCATCCTGGAAACTGTCATGTGGGATCTATGTACCAAAGAACAATACAGCACGGGAACATGTCCTCCAAGCCTGCACCGGTCACATGCCCTATCTAGACCAACCTCCTGTTTCCTGTACCCGTCTATTCATGTGCCTATTCTGATAAGTCTTAAAGTTCGCTAACATATCTGCCTCAACCAGTTCACTTGGCAGTGCATTCCAGGCCACCACCACCTCCCCAAAGGTGCGTAATTCTCCACACCTTCAGGGGCTAGGCCCGTGCCAGAGTGGCTCCGGCTCCGCCGACTGGCGCCAATGGCCTTTGGAGCTACGCCGGCCGGCATCGGAGTTGGCCGAAAGGACTTTGCCTGTTGCCGTGAGTCCGCGCATGCGCCGGAGCGTCAGCGGCCGCTGACGTCGCCACCGGCGCATGCGCGGTGGAGGGGGTCTCTTCCACCTCCGCCATGGTGGAGGCCGTGGCGGCGGCGGAAGAAAGAGTGCCCACACTGTGGGGGCCTGCTCGTGCTGCCAATCCCGGCCAGCACAGTTGGTTTAAACCACGTTGGCGGGAGAGGCCTGACAGCGGCGGGACTTCGGCCCATCGCGGGCCAAAGAATCGCAGTGGGTGGCACGCCGATCGGCGGGGCGTGATTCCCGCTCCCGCCGATTCCCGGGTGGTGGAGAATTCCGGCCACGCCGGGGGCGGGATTTACGCCGGCCCAGAGTGATTTTCCGACCCTGCGGGGGGTCGGAGAATTCCGCCCACTGTGTCCAATTCTGGTCACTGCACTACCAGAAGGATGTGGAGGCTTTGGAGAGAGTACAGAAAAGGTTTACCAGGATGTTGCCTGGTATGGAGGCTGAGCTATGTGGAGAGGTTGAATAAACTGGGATTGTTCTCCCTAAAGAGAAGGAGGCTAAGTGACGACCTGATAGAAGTTTATAAAATTATTAGGGGTATAGATAGGGTGAACAGTTGGAGGCTTTTTCCCAGGGCAGAAATGACAATTACAAGGGGGCAGAGGTTCAAGGTGAGGGAGGAAAGGTTCAGTGGAGATGTGCAGGGGAAGTTTTATTTACACAAGAGGGAAAAAAACCTTGCCTTAATGCTTTTTAACTCACCAGCACTTCCTCCCTCATAATAACGACCTGCTCTAAAGTGTTTACACATCCCTCTGAGATACCACCAATCAACATATCCTTCCTTTGTGAATACCGATGCAAAATACTCATCAAGGACCTCCCCACCTTCCTCTGGTTCAATACATAATTTCCCTCCTTTGTCCTTGAGTGGGCCAACTCTTACTCTTTCTACCCTCTTGTTTCTAATATGCCTTGGGATTCTCCTTAATCCTGTCTGCTAAGGACATTTCGTGACCCCTTTTTGCCCTCCTAACTCCCTGCTTGAGCTCTTTTCTACTTCCTTGTATGCATCAAGTGCTTTATTTGTTTTTAGTTGCCTGTACCTCACATATGCATCTTTTTTCTTTTTGACAACATTCTCAGTTTCCCTGGTCATCAATAGTTCCTGAATCCTGCCTTTCCTGCCCTTCCTTTTTACCGGCACATGCCTGTCCTGCACTCCCATCAACAGCTCCTTAAAAGAGTCCCACAGCCTCTCTCAAACAACAGCCTCCAAATTCTGCCCAATCCGGTTGTAGTTGGCCTTCCCCCAAATTGAGCACCTTAACCCTAGGACAACACTTGTCCTTTTTCCATCTTCAATTGAATAAGACTTAGCCTAGCACACGATGAGGATGCATTCACCCTCCACTTCTGACTCCCATTTTTTACCTCCGCCATCCAGCTAATGCTCTCAAACCCCGCACGGATGAATATGCATTCAGCAGCAGGATGGAACCCTTACCTGCACTATGTATAGGGGAAGCCAGCCATTTTCAGTTTGGTTGATGATTGCTGTGTTTGTAGAAGAGTTTGTATTGCCATTAATTAAATACTTAAAACATGTAAAATACACTCTTCTAACATGGCAACATGGCTTGTCCACAAAGTTAAAGACGGTGAAGTATCTTAGCAGATATCAGAGTGCAGATAAAATTTGAAGTCTCATTGGAGCCACAGAATATCATCAGTGTGGAAGAAACACCACAAGGAGGAGACGAGATCTTAATTGTTTGATCTAAGCATTGTTAGCCAACCGCTTCATTTGAAGTGCCAGTACAGGGATTAGAATTGATAACTTTTTTATTGCAAAAATGGCAAATTATCAAAATGAATTTTAAAATATTAGAATTGACAAGATAATGAGAAAATAATCAGGCAGAGTCAACATGGTTTTGTGAAAGGAAAATCCTGTTTGGCAAATTTAGTTATTTGAAGATGTAACAAGTAATATGAATAAAGGGAATAAATTGATGATGGGTTTTTGGATTTAGAAAAGGTAGATGGCTGTTGACTGTGGGGTGACTGTAGATGCCCTTGAAAGTTGGACTTGTGCAGTTCTAGCCTTGGAATGCCCAGCTTCAGACTCTAGCACCATGAATGGCAGCAGTGTAGGTTGTTTGGCTGCTGAGTAACAATTGCACTTTTGGAGTGAGTGATGGAAGGATGAATGTAGTCATCCTGAGGCAGGACAGTAGGTTTGTACTGCACAGTGTGATTGTCATTCTCCTGGGACAACGGCTCCCAAATCCTAGAAATTTGTTGGAGGATGTATTACTGACCGTTGTGACAATTTGCAAGCTGCTTTGAACACTGGTATCCATAACCATGATGACTGCAGTCTGCGCAATCACAGCAACAAGCTGAGCTTCAGTCTGAGCTACCACTGCAGCATTCAGGCATTGCGTAAGGAATAAGTGCAGGAGAGAACCATACGATTCCTCAGACCTGCTCCGCCACTGTGTGCAATCATGGCCAATCACCTGCCTCAACACTGCTTATTCCCCAAAACCTTGATTTTCCCCAAAGACATCAAAAATCTATTAATCTCAGCCTTCATTCTGCCAAATGCGGGAGCATGCATACACCTCCATGGTAGGGAATTCCAAGGATCCACAAGGCTCTGAGTGAAGAAATTGATCTTCATCTCGGTCTTAAATGATTCATCCCTTATCCTGAGACTGGGTTTTCAGATATTTCTCTACAATTTTTAATTTAAATGTGAGGGTGGCAAAAGGGGCCTCCTGCATCCTATGGGAAATTTACAGAAGATTCTAAAGATGCTGTCAACAACTGGATTTTGGATGTCACAAACTGCTCTGATTACCTTGCACATTTTTGGCCAAGTTAACCTCGGCTGTTTGCTTATTAATAGGCCATTATACCTAGGGGTTATTAATAGGCTATTATACCTAGGTTGAAATCTATCTACTATTATAATTCTGCAGAGCCGATTTCCAACCCCCTGCCCGCAACACGCATTTTGGCGGAGTTTGCAAGAGGCTTTGTCTGCCAACCATGCATATTTGAAGTTGCAGCACATTCATTCCTTTCTTTTAGTTTTGCATAGATGGGATTTTGAGGACCGTGCCCTCAGATTTCCTGACTTGCAAGTTCAAAACTCAGGGCTCTGATTGCATCTCCAAACAGTAATTTTAATCTGCAAACTGAGGTTACTTTACATCCAAAGCTTGATGAGCAAATTGCAAGAGCATTTCTGTTTACTCAGTTTTTTTTTTTCTTAGCACAGCAGAAAATACCATTCGACCCTCATGAACAATAGATTCAGTCAGGTCCAATCCTGTATGGAATTTGCTCGGAGCAGGAGCCTAGACGAGGATTAGATGAAAATGTTGGGCAATTTTAGCAAGCAAAATTCCATTTGGGAGTGTGTTTGCATTGAAGTAGCCCTACAAATTCACATTTCCATTTTCACTACTGTCCTGGAGGGAAGGAAATCTGCCACCCTTATCTGGCCTGGCCTACATGTGACTCTAGATCCACAGCAATGTGGTTAATCCATAAAATGTCCTCTGGAAATGGAGTAAGCCGCTCAGTTCAAGGGAAACTGGGGATGGACAATAAATGCTGGCATAGCCCGCAATACCCATTTGTTGTAGCCTTTGTTTAACCCCATTCTTTTTTCTTTTAATTCTTCAATTTTCATCCACTTTGAAGAAGCTCCCCAAGGTAGGTTATTATTATTTATTTTCTGAATTCCAGTTAATTAACCTTTCTGCGTGGCCCAAATAATGAACCAGGACAATCCAATCTTTTTTAAACCACACAGGAACTTTGTCCCTCAGCAACAAAACCAGCGTGTATGGATTAACTACAGCTGTATAGTTAATTGGAAAATTGCAGGATGTACATTGTCCTCTCACACTGCCAGTAAGATGTGGTTAACGGGTTAGGAGGATCGGGGTTATAGTGCGGAAGTGCTAACACCAAACCATTCTCCCTTTTGGAGCCCTCCTGGTTTGAAGCAAATTATAATAATGTTTAGAATTATTACTAAAATTGATTTACATGCAACATTTAGTGCTTGGATCTGCCAAGCCTGTTAATTTGGAACAATATTACCATTTGTGTTTTTCGGTGTTAAACTGTCATTTTTCCAACCAAAAAAAAAATTCCTAGAGTCACAAGTCATCGGACATTTGAATGGCTCGCCGCATCCACCATGGGGGGGACCCGTTGTAGTGGAGACGTAAAATCCTAGCGCATCTGTCCTGGATGCAATGGGGGTAATTTTCAAGTTATTGTCGGGTGGTAGCAAATCTAGTGGACGTTTTGTACCCCACCCGATCACCTTTTCCATTGACTTAATGGGAAGCAGTGTAAAATTGGCAACTAATTTTCAATTGCCCAATTATTTGTTGCCGATTTCATAAATTGTTTTTTATTTTCTCTCCTCTGGCTCGCTCTCTTTTAGCAGGGGAAGCGGAAGAAGGTATGTTAAATTTAATGATTCATTTTTTTTTTTGTTTCATCATTTGCATGGACTCTGAGCACCTTTTTAATGACCGGTAGGTGACAAGTAGTTGTAGACAATTGAAAGACTTCTGTAAATGAAAATCAAACCAAAATTGATTTTTTGCTTTCACTTAGCTGCAGAGTATGGAAGGAATGATCTAGGAATTGGGCATTAAACCTCATCTGGTCAAACAAACTGTTTGCTTCAGAGTGACACACTTGTTTGGGCACCACAGAGAACCTGAGTGAAAATCCAGCTAATACTGATGGGGACATTCCTCCTCTGTCTGCTGAGTGCGTAGGCCGCATATAAAATAGCTTTGACCAATTCCGAGTGAAATACGTCGACAATACAAAACTGTAGAAATTATAGAATGTAATTGGGATACTTTTGCAGTTGTGTGTTGTTGCACAGAAAAGAAGGATGCTTAATACATATCTGAATTATACTTAGCATGGGCCTTCAGGTAGCTGATGACTGTGGGGATGGGGGAGATTGGAGGTTTATGATAGAGTGATCGCAATTTTGACCTGGTGCCCTGGTGGATGGGACAGTGGGGGGGTAAATCAGGCATGATGAAGGGGGTTTGGGGGGGGCACTGGTCAGAGACCTAATGATGGGACTGGAAGCCTTGTGGGAAGGTTACTGGGAAACTCCTCTGAATGATGCCCAGGTTTGGAAGCTAGTTGTAAAGGCAGTCGCCACCTCGGTGAATTTGCCTGATTTTGTAATGCGTGGGGGACCCTGTCAACTAAAGTCAAAGTCCCAAATCAGAATGACAGTGTTGCTTGCATTTTCGTTATCCTATTGAAACCACACTCTCGAGTCAGGTTGGTCACCCATCCACCTTCTGATCTCAGTTGATGCTGGGAATGGGCGAATTAGAAGTATGCTTGGGTCTACCTTTCAGTCTTTAACCTTCCACCTAACCTAAACCTGTCTTTTAAAGTTGCAATTGAGGACAAAGTTTGGAAATTTACAACTTGCTGCATAAATTTAGAATTAGCCAAAAGTAGGGGCTAGGTTCTTCAGTTCCCCAGCCGCGTGTTTCTTGGTGATGTGCTGTTTGCTGGGATTCTCTACTCCTGCTGCTTGTCAATGGGACTTCCCATTGAAGCCACCCCACACCACCGGAAAACCTGCGGGCAGGATGCGCTGCCGCTGGAACCGAGAATTCCAGCCTAGATTTTCTTTATGATCGTCCATCATCGTGCATTTTCTAATGTTGTTTGTTTTTCTTTGTTACAGAGGAGGCAAAGCCTAAACCAAAGTAAGTCATAAATGTGGTTATTTATAGAAGATAAACTAAACAGTATTAGAATGTCCTGTGAAATCTGTCAAAAAGGAAGCTGGGTCCAGGCAGAGAATTCTAAATGCCCAGCCACCCCTTTGTTATATGAATATCCTGATTCAAAATACAATTCGGAGGATCTCAAAACCAGCAACCCCTGAACCAAGTCCATACCAGATTTCAGATCCTGCTGGTTTTCATGAAAAGGTCCTGAGGCATTTCATAGTTCCTGTAGTGTAATTAGATAACGATTGACAGTGATCATGTCTAACCATTAGCCACACTGAAGCTGGATTTGCTTTGGTGAGGCCGCAACAAAAATTGTGTTCATTTTGGGCCACTGGAGCACGCGAGAAACACTCTGGATGGAAGTTGTACAGAGAGGAGCAACTCTACTCCACCTTTTGAGGTCGGGTGGGGTCAAGTTGTTCTGACCACTTGAGCATGGAAACAACTGATGTACAAAGCTCGGAAGGCACTACGTCGATGCAGCAACTCCTTAAATAAGGCAGTACGTTTATTATTCACTCATTTAGTAGCAATCAAAATCCTTCTTTGACCCACTTTTTTTTTAAAAAAAAGTCTGATTTTTGGGTATCTGGATTTTGAGGTAGTGTACCTGCATTTCCTCATTATTAACATAACTCTGTATAATACACCAAATGCCATCAAATTAGCAGAATGTTTCTAGGTTTTTCTCAGCGTAGGCTATCTAAAGATCATCAGCACATGTTATGAAAGTGGCACATTGTTGTTGATGGTAACTGAAACCCAGTGGATGGTGTAGAAATCTCTGGTGTGACCTTACTGTGTACGGTGTCGATTTGGTGCCTTTTTGTTGGCCCAGGAATCCTATCTGCAAGTCTCAACTTGCATTGCTCCGATGCATTCTTGACCTAATGGGCAGGCTTTGGTTAGACATAAGGTTGTATTATTTGAGTAATTGCCAACCCCAACGTGCACTTGCAACTCCCTCTGTCACAGAGCATCTCCAGGTCAATCGCTGAACACTGGTTAGCCTTGGGTGCTCATGGTGTGGGATTATGCCATTGTAATACCAACAATTGTGCACAACTGCGCTTGGCATTCCCTCATTTGAGATGGGGATCTCCTGGAAGAAGCGGTGTGCTAATGGTTTTGCACATTTCGCTATCTGTCAATGACATGCCAGGCAGTTGATGCTGAAGATAAAGTGAGATCTTCAAACCTCCTGGGAGAACCATTTTGGAAGGAAGTGGTCCATGGGGACAATGGCGTCCTGTATGGATCTTATCATGAGTACCCGAGTCTGCTCCTTGGAATGTCTTCCTTTGTCACCCTCCTCAGTGGTCTCTATCTGAGGGGAGAGGGTCCTCCTCCTCTTCCCCCACATAATTCTCTGATAAGTAGCGTACGTTGCTGCCTCTGGTCCTTGGATATGAATGCCCCTTCACTGTGTCATTTAATGCAGCAGGGCAACATGATCCTCAACATCTTCATAAGCGGGCTTTTAAAAATGTATTCTTTAATGGGATTTGGGTGTCGCCAGCAGGGACAGCAGATGTGGCCCATCCTTTACTGCCCTCTGTAAGAATTGCCAGACGATTTCATAAGGCAGTTAGAGTCAAACACATTGGATCTGCACATGACTGTGATAATGATCAACAATCCCTTCTAGACTTTTCTGCAACCCATTGGCACAGTTGACAACAGCATCCTCCTCCAATGCCTCTCCTCCATTGTCCAGCTGAGTGTTCTCACCTGGTTCCACTGTTATCCATTCAGTAGTGGCCAGAGAATCATGTGCAATGCCTTCTCCTCCTAAACGCATATGGTTATTGCTGAAGTCCTCCAAGGATCTGTTCTTGATCCCCTCCTATTTCCCATCAATGTGTTGACACTCAATTAAGTCTTTCAAAAACTCCTCCATGTATCCTGATAACATTCATTTTAATCTCATGATTGAATCCTGCACTACTTCTGTGTTTTCAGACTACTTATCCAACATCCAATACCCTTTAGTCAAAAATTCCTCCAGTCAAACTTTGAGAAGTTCAAACACATTGGACGTGATTCTCCCAAAAGAGAACAATGTCCCCTAGCAAGCACGTTTAGCCACCTGTTTCCTGATGCTTGAAACCTAGAAACACATGGCTATCAATGAGATTCACGTTGTATAAAAGGCCTGAACGGGGAATGCGCGGTGACGCCGCACACAGCCCCATTTTGTACAGAAGCTCCCTCGACGGAACTCCCCAGTGTAACGAGAGATTGGGACGCCATTTGAGGCCTCAAAATGATCCCCAACACTCCCCTACAGGTCTCGAGGCGAAGGGGATGAATCAAGTCTTGGGTGCCTCCGGAAGCTACAAATTAGAGTGAGGATTACTGCCTTGCTCTAATATGCATATTTGCCAAAAAGTAATCCAGCCCGCAATTGGCAGCATTTACATCGCAACGCCTCACAAGATCACCTTTGATCTCGCGAGGTGTGGTGAGCCATATAGATCCCTGGAGTGAGGTCATCTGGCTTTCATTGGCCGCGCTGCGCTGCAGCAAGCTGCTTTTCTGTAGCAGCATGGCCATTGGATTGCACCCATTATCTTTAGTCCCAGTCTCAAGGTACATTCCCTCATAGCTAATTCTATCCCTCTGCCTGACCACTGTTTCAGGCTGATCCAGACTGTTCACAGCTCAGCATCCTGTTTGACCCTGAGTTGAGATTCTGAACTCCTATCCTCTCCATCACCAAGATATGACATTCAGTGGCATTACCATCCCTGAATGCCCCACTATCAACATCCTGGGGATTTTAATTGACCATAAACTGAACTGGACTAGCCTTATAAATACTGTGGCAAGGAGGACAGAGGCTGGTAATTCTGAGATGGCTAACTCTCCTCCTGAGTCATTAAAGCCTGACCACCATCAACAAGGCACAAGTCCAGAGTGGTCTGGAATGCTCTTCACTTGCTTGGATGAGTGCAGTTCCAAAAACACTCAAGAAGCTCAACACGATCCAAGACAAAACAACCCACTTGATTGCCAGTCCATCCACAACCTTAAACGTTCACTCGCTCCACCACAGACCTGCAGTGTATACCATTTACAAGATGCATTGTAGCAACTCGCCAAGGTTCCTAGAAGGACAAGTGCAGCAGATAAATGGTTACACCACAACCTGAAAGCTCCCCGCCAACACTCAACCATCCTGACTTGGAAATGTATTGTTGCACTTTCACTGTTGGTGCCAAAATCCTGGCGGTCCCTCGAGTGTCCTTGCACCACATGGGTTGTAGCATTTCAAGAAGTTGGCTGACCACCACTTTCTCGAGGGTAATTAGGGCTGGACAATAAATGCTGGCCTCGCCAGCGACTGCCAGATCCCATTAAAGAATAGAGAGTGCCTACTCCCCCATCCATCTTCACCTTTTGCCTCAGTCCATCTTTTGTTGAAACTCCACCAAGTCCCACCCCGATCTCATTGGTTGACATTGGTTTCCAATTCTCAAAGGCTGTAATTTTAAAATTCTTATCCCCACATCCAAATCTTCCATGACTTCACCCCTTCGTATCTTTAATGTTCAACTTTCCAAGAAGTCTTAAATACTCCGGGTGCGATCTAGTCCGTCCTGGGCGTGATTAGCGAGATTGTTTGTTCTTTGCACAGATAGTGGCGGTGATGACCCTGTTATCTAATGGCACCCTGTTGCTATTAAAGAGCCCGGTGTGGAAACCCCCCCCCCCCCCCCCAGGCCGCACTTTGCATCATTACCTGCATTCCAACAAGCATCCAAGGCTGAATGGCACCAGGTTGGGGTCTCCTCGGGGATGCCGGGTGGCCGTTCAATCCAGCATCAGCAGAGTTAAGTGGGTTTCTAAACTAATGTAACTCTGCGAGACTGGGTCCCACTCATTATTGCTGGGATCCAGATCGCGAGATCTCGTAGGCGTAAGCATCGTTGGGAATCCAGGGAGAGGCCTCTCCTGGGATCTACCGGCTGCGTCCTGCCCCATTCTGACAGTATGTGGCTGGTAAATTGTGCACTCCATCTCTTTTTTTTTTTAAATTTTGTTTTCCATTTGTCTTTATTTGGTTCAATGTCCATTTTTGTTATGACACTAATAGTTTTGCAATGTTAAAAATGCTATAGAAGTGCCTGTTGCAGTGATTGTGCATTGCAGTATTAGTGACGGACTCGCCTTCATATTACATCTTTTATGGCGCCCTACATATTATCAGTGCAGAAATTCAGAATCAATATTTAATTCTGTGCCTCTCTCTCTCTCTCAGGCTATTTATACCCAGTCTTGCTCCCAAAATTCCTGATGGTGAAAAAGTTGACTTTGATGCAAGTATATTTCCTCCTTGATTCATGTGGGTACATATTCAGATTGATGTTGCCTGTGTGGTTCTTCCTCTTACAAGAGCATAAATCAGAAAACTTTGGCATTGATGTCTGTCTGGATGAATTCCAGTGCTCCCAATTTTCCAGTGATTAGTCTGGGTGAGAATTAGGTGTGCTAACCTCTGCGCTCAATTCCTCAGTTTGTAATCCGGTCAAGTGAGACTCCGATTTAGCCGGAAGAACTTCAAGATAATTTACTCTAACAATGTCGTATTATGCTTTAATCTTCAAATCTGATATCACTAAGATTTTTGAATACAGTTGGTGGGATTTACCAACCATTCCGCCGCGTGTTTTTTGGCAGGAGTACGGGCTGCCAGTGGGATCTAGCAGTCCCGGCGATGTCGACGTGATTTCACATTGAAAGCACCCTTGCCGCCGGGAAACACGTGCACTAGTGTGGGACCGGAATTTACCGCCGGTGTGAAAAACCGGTGAATCCCGCCCTATAACTGGACATTCAAAGATACTTTTTAAAAATAGTATAATTAAACATTTACAAATAACTTGGTAGATCGCTGGCTTTCTTTTTGAGTGTCTAAATATTATTATTTTTTAAAATAGTATAATTAAACATTTACAAATAACTTGGTAGATTACTGGCTTTCTTTTTGAGTGTCTAAATATTATTATTTTAAAAACCCACATTAATGACTTTTCAAATGCAATCTTGCCATTATGTCTGCAGCTATGGCAACTAATTGTATCTGGCAAAGTCTCTTAAACACCAGAATGGATAAATTAACAACTGGCCACTTTTTTGGTGTTTTGTTTGAGTGGAAGAAATGCTGAACACTTGAATTTGTGAGCTATCTAAAAATCTCTTATCCAGCAATCTTGCGCTGGTATGTTTCTTCTAGGACTGGGGCTCAAACTGTTGACGACTAACTCCATAAGCATGAGTGCTACCAACAGAACCAAATTGCCAGCACAAATAAAGTTCTGTAGGTGCTGTTACACCTGCTCTTGAACCATTATTCTTCACTTCCTTGTTCCATCTCAATCTCCTTTAGCCTTGCCTTCATCCCTTTTGTCATTAATGTCCCCTGTCTTGCATCCTATCACAGAGCGTGCCTTTTGCTCTTTTCCCACTCCCCCATTATCCCTACCTCTGTCTTTATTTAAAACCGGGGCATACCTAACAATTTGAAGTTCTGACAAGTGATCATCAACCTGAATCATTGGACAGAATCTTATCAGCTGCATGGAAGCGGCTTTGAAGATCAAGGAATTTATTGAAGTAACGCATCAGGTCGGCTACCCAACAAGATTCACACTCGCACTCTCTCTCCTCCAAGCAATCTCGCCAGAGGCAGGGTCAGACATTTACCATCCAGCTGATGACTACCTGCTGCTGCCAATTGGTGGTATTGAAGCGGCATCTTGTGGGCATATAGGCAATGCTGCAAATATCCTCCTATCTGTGGCTGAGGCCTGGCAGGTAGCTGGAGATGGCCCTTGGATGAGAAAGAGAGAGGGATCTTGTTATGTGTCTCTTCCCCATCTGTGTGCAGATGTAGCCACATTTATTTTTATACATTTTGTTGTGTTCAGAGGGCATCTCCAATTTGATGTGCCCGCACTGTCTCCCTCCTACAGCAGCAGTGCCTTTCCTGGTGGGTATGTTGAGCACTCTCAACCTTAGGTTCTACCATTGGTCCTCTTTGCTGTTGAACCTACCCTCTGTCCTTTTAATTGGACAGGGCCCCTGGCAATGGCCTGTTAAGTGGCCACCTCCAGTATGATCATAGATACAAGTGGCAGTCCTTAAATACCATCTGGAAATGGACTCAACTGCTGATGGGAAAACTAAGATGGTAAGATTTGACCCACGAACTCTGTTTCTCTCCACTGTTCCCACTAGATCAGCTAAATGTTTCCCGCATTTTCATTTTCTGTTTCAGATTTCTAGCATCTGTAGTATTTTCTTTCTGTAGTAACATTATTCTTCTCTTCCAGAGGCATAAAAGAAACCAAATTAAATTAGCACCCCATTTTTGCATCAAATTTGACCAAACCTATAATTAAATCTCATTAATTTCAAAGCAGAACCTATTTTGTACCTTGATTCGCGACACGGTAATGCAATTTAAAGATAGCCTAAAATACCAAGTTTCCTTGGAACAAAAGAACTATCGCCAGCAACAAGGCATCATATTAATTGATTTCACATTTTCCCTTCTATCCAAATAGTTGTACAAGAACAAATTCTAATGGCGACAGCTGCTTTAGGTAGAAAACCAGATTACGTCATGTTGTACCATATCTGTTCTTGCTGGAAAAGGAATCTGAAAGAGAATTTTACAAAATCATACTCTGGACTCATTAGGAACACATAGCAGGAGTTTTGGCCATAATTTTCCATCCATTGCGATTGTGCCTCAGTTACCAATAGGCCCTCTTGTTGGGCATGACTCCAGTACATCTTTTTGTGGAATTATCCCTATAATGCACAACCAAGACACCGGGTGTGATCCACCAGCCATATCCTGCCTGATCAGGGGCGCAGTGCAGCCGGGAGAGACCTCCCCCAGGCTTCCGGACGGCAATGCAGTTCGCGAGATGTACCCATAATTTGAGGCGTCGTGATGTGGGTGGAACCTAGGCTCGCTAAGTGGATTGGAGAACCCACTTAACCGTGCCGACACCAGACCAACCCCCTCCTTGTCTCCCCAGGTGGGCACTGATTTGTACTAGTCCGCGCAAATGTGGCACGGCACCTGGTGGGTCTCCCAGGCCATAGGTGATCAGGCACAAGGCAGAGTGGCTCCCTGGCTCTCCCAGGGCACCTTGGCAGTGCCTGGGTATCAGGATGGCACTGCCAAAAGTCAGGCCTGAGGGGTAGGGGCATGCCCATGAAAGGCCGGATGAGGGGGGGTATGATCTTTATTGTCACAAGTAGGTTTACATTAACACTGCAATGAAGTTACTGTGAGAAGCCCTTAGTCGCCACATTCTGGCACCTGTTCGGGTACACGGAGGGAAAATTCAGAAGGTCCAAATTACCTATCGGGTCGTCTTTCAAGACCTGTGAGAGGAAACTGGAGCACCCAGTGGAAACCCATGCAGATACTGGAAGAACGCACAGACAGTGACCCAAGCCGGGAATCGAACCTGGGAACCTGGTGCTGAGAAGCCACAGTTCTAACCACTGTGCTGCCCCTCTGAAGGGTGGGGGTGGTGAAGGGGTCTCCAGAGAATTTGGAGGGGGGCTTGTGGGGGACCCTCAAGCTCACTCTGAGGAGCCGGTCTGTCCGGTTATCTCAGCTCCCCAGTGATGAATAAAATTCCAAGAGTGCAATCTACCAGCCATGCTCTACTCAAAAAGCAGCACGCCATAGTGCAACGTGGCCAGTAACTGCTGGGAGACCCTGATCCCAGGGTCTACCTGGCTTTCCATGACTCGTGAGATCTAGCGTGATCCCGCTAGTTGTCACAACGTGAAGCCCACCTATTGTGGGCGGGATCACTTTTTAGCAAATCTGCATATTACAGTGAGATAGCTAGTCTCACTCAAAGATGCATTCCTGAGATCTATCCAAGGTGTTGGGATCTATCCACTTCGCCTTGAATACCTTGGGCGTGTTCTGTTCAATACTGGTCTCCACTAATGTGGACCAGATGGAATGGCACTCGTGTGGATCTTCCAGGGGATTGGAGGCCCCCAAGTGCATGCCCTTTGGACAGGCTGGTATCCTGGCACTGCTGATACCAGCTGGCCCCCTGGCAGTGCCACCTGTCAAGCTGCCATTTTTGATTGTGTGCCGGTGATCGGGACACCATTTTTAAACTCTGTCCTGATCTTTCCCTGCACTGATGGAGTTTTGCTGAGCAGAGACCCTCTGTGCGGGAAACTGGAATGCTGAGATCCCGCATCTAATCCGAGTCAAGTTAGATAGCGTTGTGTTTCTTGGTGCTGCAAGCACCAGGAAACACGCAGCTGAACATGCTTGCTAGAGGACAAAGTTCCCATTTGGTTAGTTTGTGCCCCAATTTTGGGCTAGCCCGGAGCGAAATTCACCAGTGCCAGCAACAGTGACTAAGTGAGGTTAGATAGCTGTGTCGAACTCTCCATTGAGTCAGGGAGCAACCTCCAGCCTGACCCACCTGAAATTACACCTTTCCGTTAGACCACGCCCAGAGTCTATAAAGGTACAAATGACTTGCACTGCTGATGTAATAAATCCATACTCTTCGCCATCAGTAGTGTTATGTCTCTTTTGGTTTTGCCTCTAGGACATTCAGAGAAAGCGTATGGAAAAGGATCTATTGGAATTGCAAACTCTCATTGAAGCTCATTTTGTGAGGAGAAAAAAGGAGGAAGAAGATCTCGTTGATTTAATAGCGAGAATTGTACGGTTTGTTTCAAGCGCTAGAACCTATAATAAAGCTAATGCTTAATAATGCTACTTTTTGAAATTATTGTTCAGTAGTGTATATAAATATTTAAGTGTTGAGCTTGCATGATATCTGTTTCCTAGAAATTTCAGAACAGCCATCTCATAAAATGATGTGCCTCGGTGTTTACAGATCTAAAACAGTGCTGCTATATAGTTTTTGTATATGTTTGCAAAGAACAACAGTCCTTGATGTGGTGTTCTTTGTGATTCTTGTATCAGGATGGATGTCATACAAAAGGATACATTAACCCTTTATATACTAGACATTTTACATAATGTCACACTCGAGCATGCTGAATTAGTCCGAGTGACATTTCAAGTTGTCATTTTAATGTGCACTGTTTTAAGCCCTGGTTTTGTCTAAAAGACCTGAAGCTTAATTTACAGAGTCTTCCAAGTGTCAGTGGAGATCAGAGAATTGAGTGTAAAGGGGCTACCGCCAGACCCTGGACACTCTGTCCAATTCTCTGACCGGTGCACCCATCAAGTAAGACTCTTTTTTTTTCTTGCAAGGTTTAAACAGTGTATTTTATATTCAACTTTTTAGGTTGTAAGAAAACCTACAGCATGCTAAGGCAGATGGCAGCAGCGTTTAGTTTTTGATCATTCTCACGAATGTCTTGGCAGCCTCAATACTAACAACATGAATCATTATCTGAAGATCCAAAACTACATCACAGTTTGGTGCTGTGGGCCCACTCCCATTAAAAGAGCTGGGTTGAAATGTCCTCTTTATTTCTTCTCTGCAAAAAAAGTGCCTGAAATAGAGTAAAACAGGAATGTTTTAGCAAGCAGTTTCAACTCTCCTATTGCAGGTGCCAGATGTGAAAAAAACAGCTTTACAAACTTTGTCAACCACCCTCACATAAATCAATTCTTGCCAAACAAACCTGACAGATGTGTTAAACATTCTGGTATATTTTATAAGCAGTAATTTAATCAATAACTAACTGTGTGCTTTGTTTCCGAAACATATGTTCGTTAGCTACTGTGCACAATGATGAGCACATGCAGGGTCTCTCAGAGTTAAAATAGCAACTATCACCAATGTTAAACATTACAACCAGTTTTAAAACAAAACAATTATCTACAACTGACTCTTGAAACTAGAAGGTTAGACGTGGAGACAGGGGATTCTTGTCTGCTGCCTGGAGAATGATATAAGCCCCTCGTTGCCTCTTTTTGGGAAGACCTGCTGGATCTTTCGTTTTTAGTTTTTCCAATTAAGGGACAATTTAGCGTGGCCAATCCACCTACCCTGCACATCATTTGGGTTGTGGGGCAGGGCTGAGATCCACTCAGACACGGAGAATGTGCAAACTCCACAGGGACGGTGACCTGGGGCCAGGTTCACACCCGGGTCCTCGGCACCATGAGGCAGCAATGCTAACCACTGTGCCACCTAACCTGCTGGACCTTGTTTCACTCAGGAACTTGACAGGGCAGCAACAGGATTTGTCTCATGTTCAGGGGCTGCTGGGGGAAGTCTTGCCTACAGAACTGCTGACCAGTCGGACCAAGGGCCTGAAAGCAGCCCCGCACGGGTTTGCTTGCCATTCTTCGCAGCCCGCCGCCAGGGATAGTGGGATGAAGCCCTTGAGTAAGCATACATTTTTCACTTGAGGGCCTCAGTTGGTGGTGGGGTGGAAAAGTCGCACACAGGCACTCCCTCCCTGGACTTAATCAGGATGGAGGTGGGAAGATGTGGAGTCCCTACACCCACCCTCCCAGCTGATGAAATACTCCCCATATGGTGTTCTTTGTGATGCTCTTTTCAGGATGGATGTCCTGGTGTTCACAAACACCACAGAAGCCAAGTTCGTTCATGAGGCTAACATTTATTTACACTACTTAAATTAAGCTCGGCCACTTGCTCCTATAGTAAACAATAATTATAGTAATCTACACTCTACGAACACTAGTCTTTAGACTCCTAACTCTAACTCTACACTATCCTCTCTAGCTCTCTCTTATGCACTCTACTCCAGCCTTCACACTCTCCCAGAAGTCTCTGTCAGTGCTTTATATAGTCCTGCATCTAGTGGTTAATTGTAACATGACATTTACTCTTTGTATACTGGGCAGCATGGTGGTGCAGTGAGTAGTACTGCTGCCTTACGGCGCCGGGGTCCCAGGTTTGATCCAGGCTCTGGGTCACTGTCTATGGAGTTTGCACATTCTCCCCGTGTTTGCGTGGGTTTCACCCCCACAACCTAAAAGAAAATGTGCATGGTAGGTGGATTGGCCACGCTATAATTGGGTATGCTAAATTTATATTTAAAAAAAACCTTTGTATACTGAACATTTCTATAATGTCGCACCCCATATCACCAAACTCTGCACAAGGGGATACATGCGATTCCACTGAGCATGTGGATTTTCAAAGATGGTGGCAATAAATTCCCAGGAATGACCAAATTTCGGGGCAGTCTGGGACCCTGTTGCAGAAGCTCATGAGTCGGACTACATTAGAAAGTCATGTGCCGATACCAATGTCAGCGGTGTGCTCTTAAAGCTACTTGACCGCTCCTGTGGAAATATTTTCCATATCTCATTGGCAGCCCTTCTATAGAAGGAAAGACGTGCATTCATGTAGCACCCAGTCACACCCTTTCAGAATCATCTCTGCTATTTCCAGTTAATTAAATCCGGTGACTGTTTTGATGACCAGTAAATACTTTTGCTATGTTACAACTTAGGAAGCATCCTTGTACCCAATCCTTTTTTTTATCATTGTTGCTATCTTCCCAGGAAAAGCGTAGGGCGGAGAGGTCTGAGCAACAGAGAATTCGAGCTGAAAAGGAGAAGGAACGACTGAATCGAGTGGCTGTAAGTACTTTTTATTTGTTCATGGAACTTGGGCGTCGCTGTTTGTGCCTGCAATTATTGCCCATCCCTAATTGCCCTTGAGGGACAGTTAAGAATCAACCATATTGCTGTGGGTCTGGGGTCACATGTAGGCCAGACCTGGTAAGGATGACAGATTTAAGGACATTAGTAGAAACAGATGGGGTTTTTACAACAATTGACAATGGTTTCATGGTCAACTTTAGATTTTTATTGAATTCGAATTTCACCATCTGCAGTGGCAGGATTTGAACTTGGGACCCGAGAGTACTCTGGATCACTAGTCCAGTGGCAATGCCACTACACCACCACCTCACCCTAACTATGTGGAAGTTACGTGGATCAGTGCACAGAGACCAGATGCCTTGGGTTCAATTATTGATGCGTTGTCTCACCTTAAAAACAGTCAGATTGTGAAAATTGGCATAGGCTCTTGATGTTCACTCATCACCATTTGGTGCAAGCTGTGAAAAAAGCCCCATTAGTCAATGTTTGGGAAGAGCAATATTATACTAATATGTTGGCTGCCTTACACACATGACTCCCTGATCGTCCTCTGGCATGGCCACTTGAGGGAGGTATCATAGAATCTACAGAAG
Organism: Scyliorhinus canicula; assembly: GCF_902713615.1. Classification (NCBI taxonomy): domain Eukaryota; kingdom Metazoa; phylum Chordata; class Chondrichthyes; order Carcharhiniformes; family Scyliorhinidae; genus Scyliorhinus; species Scyliorhinus canicula. The sequence continues at coordinate 116,555,515 of NC_052156.1, read as the reverse complement.
GAGGCCTATATGGAAGAGCTATCAATTTGCTCCTACTCTTCCCTTGAGCCTTGCAATTTTTTGTCGCAAGGGTGGAGATGTACCCTAGGATAAACAGTGGCTTGGAGGGATAGGACTAGTGTGGGGGAGCCATACCAAGTTTGATAATGCAAACTATATACCTTGAAGTACCTATGATAATACAAATCAATTTAAATTGAAGGGATTGCTATGTTCTACAATTACATACATCACTAAATATTTGGAAATCACATATGAGTGGAGTGTACTCGGGGGTTTTGTTTACATTTTATATATAAGATTTACCTCCAAACAATGCAGTTTAAGTCCACATGTTTATTTACTTTGAAATATCTCAGCAATCACAGGATTTCTATACAAATATTCACAGCCCTGGCTTTTCTGGTTTTTCTGAGAGTTTCTGTTCACTTTTTTGCTCTCATAGGCTACCATCAATCAAGTACAGTGAATGGATCAGCCAACAGACTTAATATAATCAGAAAACAAACAGTTAAATAATTGAACACAACTTTTGAGCAAAAATTACTTTAACTTCTAGATGCCTGAAGCTAAGGGGCAATAGGTGGAAAGCTTTTTTTAAATTTATGCTCACAATGCAAATAAATTTGATTTGATTTCTGAACCTTGCTCTTCTACCCCCTGCCTGCATTCTTCAAGGTTTCAGGCTTTTGTCTAGCAGATCATAGCAGTTTAATATCTTTATGGCAACAATTATATTTTCATCATTTTAAAGCAAAAAATACATCACTGAAATTATTCTTAAAATCGAATTAATACTTTATATTTTTTAACTTTTCACAATAAATCTTCCCTTCTTTTCACCTTTATGTTGTGGGAATATTGTACTTGCACACACCTGGTGTGTACCAGGGCAAAATTTTCTCCCTGAAGTTTGGGCGGAATTGTGATACCAATAAGAAATCGCACTGGAAATGGATACAAATGAACTGCCTAATATTTAACCATTTAATGAAAATGGCAGGTGAACAAAATAAGCGAGAAAGTAGCACCTCGCCAAGATTGCAAGGAAGAATTTTCCAACCAATACATGAATGAGAAGCAAATTGCAGCCCAAATAATTATAACAAATAACGTAAAACATCCGAATTCCAATGACGCTAACCGTATTCTATCGCTTCCAAATTCATGCTGAAAAATCACTATTTTGCAAAAAGAAACCAGGAAGTGGCAAAATCGTGATTTAGTTCGGGCATTTATAAATGCTGTACAATTGATGATTTCGTGAGATATTGTAAATAGATAGGGACAGAAAATGTTTTAATTGTCAACAATACTTATCCAGAACCTGGTCTATTATGACCAAATCTTCCTTCTCTACCCTACAAATACGAACATTCTGAAAGATTTTTCATGCTTTCTGTACGTAAAGATGCTTCCTGACTTCTGTCTTAAACTTTCTTAAACTTTCACCAGTTGTAACACATATGGTCCTTATTGTCATGTCCTGGCTTACTATATGTACATACCAAGGTTTCTACATATTACAACATTTAAAACCACAATGTCCGATGTTACACTGTAAACGAACCCTGAATGGTTGGGTACTAATTAATTTATTGAGACTCTTGAGGCTGTACAATGTGTATTCAATGGATTCAGATTGTGAGCTCAATGTAAAAATTGGAAACCACATCAAAGGAACTCCCAAGGATGGGTTTGGTCCATGAAGAGCAGCTGAGGAGAACTGGTCATCTTGTGCAGTGCTAATTCTGATTTGAGAAAGGTGATAGGACGATGAATGAAATTGGAAGTACATTAACACTGAAAACCAACAAAGGAAGAGCATTGCAAAAGTTATTACTCAGTAAATTTTCATCTTTAATGTTTCCAGACAATAGAACCTATGGTAGCCTGGTGGTTATAGTATTCTATTGCTAAGCCAGATGTCATAAGTTCAAACAACACAATCAAACTATTTTCAGACTAAAACCTTATATGCTGGTAGCACAGATCAGGAATTGTCTGAATGCAGAGCTGTAGAAAGGTCTGCAATGAAACCACCAAATTCTAACCCCAAATTTTTTTTAACATTTTGAAATTGACTCTTCCATAGGAGGAAAAGATAAGAAAAGAAGAGGATGATCTTCGGAAAAAAGTAGAAGAGGATTTCAAGAAGAGAAAGGTTCTGTCTAACATGTCACAGCACTATGGAGGCTACCTACAGAAGGTACTTCAGTGTCTTAACACTCATCACAGAATTGTTATAGGGCAGAAGGAGGTCACCAGGTTTGTCTGGTACTCCAAACTAGCAACTCACTCAATGGTACACTCCTGCACTCTTCCCTATAACCCTGCACATCCCTCCTCTTTAGATATTTATCTGATTCCTTTTCAAATGCTTTGATTGAATCTGCCTCCACCACACTCGGGCAGTGGATTCCTGACCTTAACGACTCACTGCGTGTAAATGTTTTCCCTCTTGTTGCTTTTGCTTCTTTTACAAATTGCTTTAAGTCTGTGTTTCTTGTTCTTGATCCTTCCAGAGTGGGAACAGTTTCTCCCAATCTCTTCTCTCCAGACCCCTCATGATTTTGAATACTTCTTATCAAATCTCCCTTCAGCCTTCTTTTCTCCAAGGAAAACAGTCCGTTCCTTATCATGAGAACAATTCTTGTGCATGTTTTCTGCACTCCCTCCATGCCTTCAAAGGTGACCCTCAAGAACTGAATGCAATTCTCCCATTGAGGCCAAACTAGCATCCTACACCAGTTTAACACAACCTCCTTGATCTCGGCTGGAAATCTACAGTCATCGGGATTCTCTCTTCCCGTTGACAACGCACTCCCCTCCACAGGGTTCCCGCGGCAGGGGGTGGCTTCAATGGGAAAGTGCATTGACAAGCGGTGAGAAGAGAGAATCCCGCTGTCAGTGAACGGTGCGCCGATGAGAAACAAGTGGCTGGGGGATCAGGGAATCCAGCCCTTTGTATTTTAGGCCACTATTAGTAAAGCTTCTGCATTCTTTATTAACCGCTCTCTCAAACCTGTCCAGCCACTTTCAGTGATTTATGCACATGTACACCAAGGTCCCTCTGCTCCTGCACCCCCTTTAGAGCTGTTCCCTTTATATTACATTGTTTCTTCACATTCTTTCTGCCAAAATGAATCGTTTCCCATTTCTCCACATTGAGCTCCATCTGCCTCCCATCCAAGCATTCCACCAACTTGTTTCCTTTTTAAGTCCTACACTATCCTCCTCACAGTTCACAATACTTCCACGTTTTCTATCATCTAAAAATTTTGAAATTGTGCCTTATCTAGGTCTAGGAATTTGTATCTGGAAAAACAAAGGACTGACCCATGGGGTATTCCACTATAAAACCTTTCTCCAAGCCAAAAATACACCCATGACCCCATTTCTTGTCACTCAGCCAATTCCATATCCAAGCTGCTATAGTCCCTTCTGTGAACTACAGCTTTATCCACAGGTCTGTTGTGTGGCACAGATGCCTTTTGGAAGTCAATGTACACCACATCAACTGCATTGCCCTCATCGGCCCTCTCTGTTACCTATTCAAAAAGCTCCAAATTAGTTAAACACAGTTTTTTCCCTTTGGAAAGCAATGCTGGAATTCTTTTAATTGATTTGCATTTCTCAATGTGACTATAAATATTGTCCCAAATTATTGTTTTTGGAAATTTACCCACTACTGACTGACGTTAAATTGACTGGCCTGTGGTTTCTGGACTTGCCTATACCATTTTTGTTGTTGTTGCCATTCTTCACTCTGGCATCAACTCAAAGTCTAAGGAAGACTAAAAAGTAATGGCCAGTTCCTCCTCAATTTCCACCCTCTGTTCTCTCAGTTTCGTTGGATGCCTCTCATTCAGTCCTGGCTCCTTATCCAAGGAATTACAGCCTGTCCAACACCACCTCCTTACCAATTTCAAATACTTCCTAGTCTCTGAATTGCCTAATAATTTATGGTCTGGGTAGCATTGGCTTCCTTGGTACAAAATATTCATTTAACATCTTGAAGATGTCCTCTGCCTCCATGCATAAATGGCTTTCTTTTCCTTTCTATTCACCCCTACTCTTCTTACCAGCCTTTTACTATTTATATGCCTATAGCAGACTTTGAGATTGCATTTTATGTCAGCTGCCTGTCTCTTTTTCATGTTCTGTCTTTGCTTATTTGCCTTTTCACCTTCCCACTGAACCTTCTGTATTCAGCCTGGTTCTCAATTGTATTTTCTACCCAACATCTCATTGATTTACATATTCTAAGGATTCATATATGCTTGGATGTAGTTATGCTAAAGTGAATCATTGTTTTCTATAATTTGGTAGATAATTAAAGATTTTATTTATGCAGTCTGAAATGAGTATGATGTGATGGCAAAATACTTGCAGCTAAATTGTTGTTTTGATAGACTGAAAACCGTAGAGGTGGCAAGAAGCAAACTGAGAGAGAAAAGAAAAAGAAGATTCTTGCAGACAGACGCAAACCTCTTAATACAGAGCACCTTAGTGACGATAAACTCAAGTAAGAGCTTGCAAGTAAAATCTACAGTAGCTGCAAAAGTAGTTGCCATGGTGATAAATTGTACAAGTGCTGCCAGGACCCGCTAACCTTTTATCAGTTTGTTAACTGTGACAAATGTGGGTTGACCTTGTTAATGTGTTCCTCGCCCCTCTATGTTTAGACTGCCAGCTGTATACACATTATATACTTGGATCAGCTATCTAAAATCAAGGAACAAGAATAACCTGTTTATGGTCCCCCTTCCAAACTAAAAGCTATTGTAACACAACCTTTTTGAGGAATTGCGTTTCTTACAACAGTTCTGAGCAAAGATGAGGAGCAATTTGTTGAATTCGGGCATTGATACACGTACACTTGTATGTCTATGTGGGAATATATGACTAACGTGCCTATCCCATTATCTGTCACATTTAGGGAGAGGGCACAGGAACTAGCGGATTGGCTGTTGCAACTCGAGGGAGAGAAGTTTGATCTGTCTGATAAACTGAAGAGGCAGAAATATGAAGTATGTAGAGTTCTAACATGTTTTGTTCTGATATCTATTCACAGAATTTTACAGCACAGTCAGAGGCGATTCATCCCACTGTGTCAATGCTGTTTCTCAGAAAAAGCTATTATTATGCTCATTTAAAATATTCCACATGACACATCTCTTGCCCAATTATTTGAGTCATTGAAGGAACAAAGAGGCTCAATTTCTGGTTGTTGTGAAAATGCTGCTCTACTATACCTAGGTTTGAATCATTCAGCCCACCGATCTCCCTAATATCCCTACCACTATCCACAAATATAAATTGTCTTGTTGCCCATAAACAGTGCATACATTGACTAAAAATCAATGATTACAAGAGCAGTAATGTACTATCCTAGTAAGCTGTGAGGAAATAATTGCAGTTGTGGGTTTTTTAAGATGTAGGCCGCGATCGAATGGCCACCTTGCACCTGAAAAGGAGCACATCATTGGGCAACATGGCCGATAGAAGCCTGGAGACCCTGCTCCGGGATCTACCCGGCTCACAATGCCTCGCGCGATCTAACGCAAACTCGTGAGATGTGTGATGAGAATCCTGCCCATTGTGGGTGGGATCACCTTTTGGCAAATCTACGTATTAGTGCACGACAGGTAGTCTCACTCTAATATGTAGTTAGCCGAGGTGTTGGGATCTATCTCCTTCACCTCGGAGAACTTGGGTGAACGCCGTTCAGTACTGCAGCCACAAAATGGGACCAGGCGGAATGGAACCTGTGGGGGGGGGGGAATCTCCCAGGGGATTGGGCTGGTGCCACATGGGTGCCAGCCTAACACTGCCAGGTAAATGCTACCATTTTTGTTTTGGCAGGTCAGTGTACAGCTGGGGTGTTGCAGGGGGTGCAGAGGGGGGGCCGGGGATTACCTCGTCGTGGTTTGATTGGGACGCCATTTGTAAATGGCATCCCGATTTCTCTTTCTCTCGCTCTCGCCTTCTCCCTCGCTCTCGCCTTCTCCCTCGCCCTCTCTCTACACTGAGGAGTTCCGGCAAGCGGAGCTCCTCCGTGCAGAAAACGAGGCTACATGTTCCCCGCTGAGGCCCCTGATCCAACCGGGGGCATCTTAAATAGTAGGGTGTTTCTCGGTGTTGCGAGCGCCTGAAAACACGCAGCTAGACGTGCTCACTATGGGACGTTTTTCCCCATTTAGTGAAATTGTGCCCATAGTCCTCCAGAAATTCTGCAAGCAGTTTTCTGGTCAGTGGACTGGGTTTGTGTAGCTTGGCAGGAAATTCTGTTCACTCCATAGTTGTACCTTTGAACCCATTCAAATTCCAGGGTCAGGCATTTGTATTCTATTGTCAGGCACAACTGGGGACCGTATCTCATTTGATGGGACAAAAGGAAATTTGCTGCAGTCTTGTCAGTTGTGAAGTTTCCTCCTGGTGCTAATTAATTATTGGAAAAGTACAATCTCCCACACTCAGAATCCCATGGCAATGCTAGAGTCTAGTGGCACACTTGACCCATTATGGCAAAGGCAAAAATGGCTGCATTATGTACTTCCCTCATTGTGTGGCATCATAATATGTCTGCCAGGAAACCAAAGAAAACATTTTGGCAGTAAGAAAAAGAGTTGAAGTTAAATGCTTTTGGGTTCTAGCCAATCCAACCAGATTATGGAGTTTTTACACCGATTTGGAATTCAGCTTGATTGACTTTTAAAATATATCTATTCACAGCTTAGGTGGTATTGTGTTCACTTCACAGTTCCTTAGTCGCTGATTCAAGTCTAGTAGAGTAACTGAATGAAGCTTAAATTGTCCAACCACTCTCAAGATGATTCTATTGTATGAACATAACAGACAAGGAAATAAAAGCTGATCCATTTGAGCCTGTTTTACACTGGCATAGACCACCTTACATGCTCCATTAACCAACCAAACCAACCCCTGGTAATCGTACAGTCTCTCCACTTCTGCAACTGCTAAGTATGTAATGAGAATTATATTTTGGCGAAGGAAACCTTGACTATGTTGCTGTTAGCCCTCCAGTTGCTGTTAGCCCTCCAGTGGCAGATTTGCTATCGATTATGTTCTGTGTGATGCATTTCTTGTTTACTTGTTAGACAAATGTAAAATCTAGTTTTATTCAGTATTTAAGTCTGAGCATTATTGAAGCATTAGAATCATACAACACGGAAAGAGACCATTCAACCAATCATGTCTGTGCCAATCCTTTGAAAGAGTTATCCAATTAGTTCTAGTCCTTTGCTCTTATAGCCCTGCAAACTATTCTGTTTCAAGTAGATGTATCGCTGTGCTTGTGTATATAATTCCCTTTTGTAAGCTACTACAGAATTAATCTGCTTCATCTACCCTTTCTGGCAGTGCATTTCAATTCGTAACGACCTGCTGTGTAGATGCGATTCCTCTGGTCTCCCCTCTTGTTTTTCTTGCCAGTTACCTTGAATCCAATTCCTCTGCCACGGAAACATTAAAAAAGAAAAAAAAAATCATCACCAAGACCCAGCATATTTTGAACACCTTGATTAAATCTCCCCTTGATTTTCTCTGCCTGAAGAAAAGTTCCAGCTTTTCTAATTTCTCTCCACCGAACTGGAATCCTTCATATTCCTGATGTGATTGTTATAATTCGAGGGCAGTTGGATAGCCTCATCAGCAATGCTCCATTCCAATAAAAGGAATACTCATTGGTAAATCACCTCTGCACCCTTGTCCTGGACTTGGCATCCTTCCTGATGCCCAGGGTCCCGTACAGAATTCTAGCTGAGGTGATTTTATAAAGGTTCAGCAGGAAGTCTTTGCTTTTGCATTCTTGTGCCTCTATTCTAAGCCCAGGTTGCTGGAACAACCTCCTTTCCCCCCCCCCCCCCCCCCCCCCTGCCACCATCAACGATTTGTGTACACACTAGGAATTTTCCAGCCAAAAGAGCTACTTTGAATAAGAGCTGTGGTGGAAATTATAGATTCCAAAATGAATAAACCCTGGGTGAGAAATTCTGGGGCAGATGTTTATTTTATATATTTACTAAACATCTGGTCACAGTCTCAAGCTATTATCAACTCCAAGCTAATCATTACAGCATCAGCTGAATAGAACTGAGCAAGAGTAATTTTTTTTCCCCCATTCTTGTCAACTGGATTGAAAAAAAATTATAGTTTGTGCGTCTTTCCCCATAATCAGTGTGTTTTGTCACGGCATAGGCAGAGCAGCAGTGTGAACATGGATAATGTGGAGAGACCATGGCTGGCTCGTATGGGCATATGAATTAGGAGGAAGAGTAGGCCATTTGGTCCCTTGGCTCATTTGATTGTGGCCTCAACTCGACTTTCCTAACTACCCCTTAGGTCCGGTCTATCCACCTCGACCTGAAAAATATTCGGCAACCCAGTCTCCACTGTTCACTGGGGAAGAGAATTCCACAGGCTGACGATCCTCTGAGAGGAAAATATACTCCTCATCTGTGTCTTAAATGGGAGACCACTTATTTTTAAACCGCGCCCCTTCAAACTCAATTCGCATAAGAAAACTGGAAGAAATAAACAAAGATAGTTGACTATATTTATGGATCATGTTCTGAGAATAGCATAAATGGCTGCCGGTTATAGTAATGATCTGACCAACATTTATTCCTCAATTCGTGAGGTCTTTACGGGTTGACCACATTTCCTTCCTCTGGGGCACTTCAAAAAGTATTCATTGGTTGTGAAGCACTTTGGGATATCCTGAGGCTAGGAAAGGTGTTACATAAATGCAAGCTTTTCAAATATTGATTAGGATGCTGATGAGTTCATTTGGGCATATTAGTTTTTTTCTCTCTTCCATTCTGGTAATGATCTGTGCATGTTAATCTCGAGGATTAACAATTGGGGAGAAAAAAAATAACCAGAAGAGAAAGCCCTGCGCGGCGTTCATCTTGGGAGTGTATCAGGCTTTAAAGAAGATTCTGTCGTTAAGTTAGAAGCGGACACTGCTACACTAAGGCATACAGATTGTTGTTTTTTGATGCAGTTTAGCTGTTCACTTTAATAGGTCTCAAACTCACTAGTTCTTTACAGACAGGACAATAATCTTGCTACAAATATTATTGTTTCCAGATCAGCCTGCTGCAGATTAGAGTCCACGAGCAGATGGGAAAATTGTAAGTAAAAAAAACGTTAACAAGACATTTTCTTCTGTCATAGGTACCACAGTCCAGTACCTTTCTGTTTTGTATACAGGGAATTAATACGAGTCATTCCTATTAATAAAAAGACCCAATAAACAGCAACAAATTGAAAATTTTAGAAATCCTGCCAAGGACATAAAAGTCAGGACATAGTCTTATTTTATTCATCAACTGGAGGTGCTTATTTGTACATAAATTTGCTAAATCTGACTTCCGTATGTGTTGTTTGCAGACAGCACAGTGGCAGAGATCTGCCCCGTTTTGGTAGAGATCTGCCCCTTTTGTCTTATGCTCTTGGCGTAGCATAAGCTGTTTGCTTGATGTTCACTCTGACAAAGGAAGGTTCAGACGTGGAGATAACTTCAACACGTTGATTAAACTATTTACAATTCTCCTACTCTGATTTGTCACTACTGTTAATCCTTTTATAGCTACTCAGACTGACAAACCAGTCTGCTACAATCCACGTGGTAGGTGTGATGTTGAATCAACCCTGTGTCTGTACTCAGAGTGTCTCCACTGGGAAGAGAAAGATCATGTGTATTGTGTCCTTTTATATATGGGTTGGTGTAATGCCCCCCTGTGGTAGTGTGTGTATCGTGAATGCCCATTGGTCGTGTCCTATCTTACTGACCTATTGGTTGAGTGTCTGTGTGTCATGTCTCTGGTGCTCCCTCTAGTGTATAGCTAGTCTACGTGTACTTGCATTAACCCCTTGTGTATCTACACATCCCATCCCTTTTTTCGTGTTACATATTTTCCATACATTGTTAAAGAAAATTGAACAAAAAACAGGTAGATAAGCGATGCTCTGTACAAGTCAGGATAACTGTGATCACTAAACAATAAGTGCAAATCATATGTGTGAGTCCAAAACCCATCAATTATCATGGTCGAATGTCTTTCTTGTTGGGTTGGTGAGTTGGTGATTTTGATGGTGGCATGTCCTTGTGAACGCCATCAGTGTCCCTGTGCATAAGGAACCAAGAAGTGGTCAAGTCACTTCGTCGTCTGATTTGGAGTCTTTTTTTTCTTCCAATACTTGTGATAGCGATGTTGGATGGCATCAGTCCTGAAAGCCAGGTTGCCTGTTGGTAGTGCAGCACACGTGAATTGGGAAGATGCATCGTCCTGCCATGGTATGTCATTGTACTGAGCTGAGCAGTAACAGTGTCCCTCATGGGCAGAGTTGTGCCATGTCGTACCAGTTGTAGTTCCAATGGTGTAGTCTTTGTCATGCTTGCTGTCGACGATGTTGTCTTTGGTACACATCGTGTCGTTGTCTTTGATATGGTTTTCATAGGTTGTGATGTTGTGTTGGATGGTTCTGTTGTTGTGTTCGCTGCGCTCAAGGACCACACTCTGTGGGGATAATACGAGTCCTTCACACAGTTACTCGTGTCAGCGTGCTTTGTGGCATCTTCTGTTTTCTTGAGCGTGCCGTCACTGAGTTTGTAGCGCTCCCCGTCTGGAGTCAAGTCCAGCTTACTTGAATCAGCTTTGGCGTTTGGTTGCTCCCCATCTGGAGTCTGGTCTGTTTCACCTGAGTCAGTTTTGGTTTGTCGATGCTTCCCGTCTGGAGTCCTAGCAGGTTCACTGGAGTCAGCTGAGATTTCTTGATGCTCCATGTCGAGTCAAAACATTCAGGGATGCATTTGCTTGTGGAGAGGCTCGAGCGAAATGAGGTTTGAAGTAACGTGGTGTCACGAGTGGTCTCACTGTGATCGTCGAGTGCCTCTATACACACTAGCTGAGGTCTGTCACATTGCACATCTTGTATGGGAAGTGGGATGCCGTCTTCACTTGTCTCACATAGTGGATAGAGCCTCAGTAGCTTCTTGGTGTTCTCGGGCTGGGTAGACTGTCATAGTCGTCTTGCTGTTCACTGGAGCATGGTAGACTTTCATAGTCTTTCTGTTGTTCACTTGAGCGTGGCAGACTTGCATCGTCTGCTGCTGGTTGCTCAGAGGAGGTTGCTAGACCCTCATGGTCTTATTCATGCAAGGACTGCGGTGTGGAGTCTTGCGTTGCTTCTATCGTGGAGTCTGTCCACGAGCTCGCTGTGGAGGCTTGTCACGCGAGTCAATTTCTGTGTGGAGATGTGCAGTTGTCTCGCTGTGGAGTCTTTCATCGCTTTCTGTGTGGAGACTGCGACCCTTTGGTTCGTGGACCACTCTGTGTGGCAGCAGGCCGCTCTCTGTGGGCTTGTACCACTCTCTGTCTCTTGGTGTCAGGCCACAGCATAATCCTGCACTCACGAGTCGGGATGTCAAATATGCTGGGCTGAAGATCCTCAAATCCGAAGAACACATCCGCGTCTCTGTTGGATTCTTCACTGTAGAACACATCTCGTTGTAGTTTGTATTTGGTACTGGGGTCGCCATCTCTAATGAAAAGCCTTCGTCTGAGTCGTAGTCTTCTGGGACCATATCATCACTTTTTGTGTCGGAGCTGGCATTGGGCTCGTGATGTCCAAAGAAGAAATAAAGGTCGGAGTCGTAGTATTCAAGGACTGTATCATCTCTTTGGGCGGTGCTAACTGCTTGTTGCAGGGTTCTGCGGAGATTACTTTCAGCTACTGTTCGAATTTCAGGCATTGTGCTGTCGTTCCAGGTGAAAGAATCAGGTTTTACAGCTTTAAAATTTTTTTTCGTGTTTTGGGACACTTCCCCTTTAAGTGGGTGTGATCCGGGGCCTCTGATGTCACGAAGCATGTGACATCGGTCGTAGGAAGCGATTGCGCATACGCATATCGCTGTTCCTTTACTGGGGGCCTTTTTCGCAATTGCACATGCGCGGCTTCTTGCGCAAACGGACCTTTCCATTCCATGCGCTTCTCTCGCAACTGCGCATGTGCAGTACCTTTTTCAAGATGGCCGCCAATCAAAATTGTCGTTCTCTGCTCCGGGAATTCAGCCTCTTGGTAAATACTGGCGCCTCTTTTACTGTTTTATGTTGGTTTGTTTGTGTTTTCCTCGCAGTATTTACCGAATTTGTCCAGGACTGCCTGGAAGTCGTTCCTGTTTTGCCCTTTGGAGAACTTGAATGTTTTAAAGATTTCTTCTGCTCTGGCACCGGCGATGGTGAGCAGAAGCTCTGTCTTTTCAGCATAGGCCACGTCTTGTAGGCTGGCTGCTACCTGAAAGATCTCAAACCTTTGCCTGAATGCAGCCCAGTTTTTGCGGGATTGCTGTGGCACTTGAGCCGCTGTGGAACCAGAATCTCCATCATCTTGCCTGGGTGTTGTTGCTGGTTGTCACTGCTTGCTGAGTTGTAACTATATGGATTGAAACAGTCACTCAACTGGTACCATGTCTTGTTATGCTCTTGGCGTAGCATAAGCTGCTTGCTTGATGTTCACTCTCACAAAGGAATGTTCAGACGTGGAGATAACTTCAACACGTTGATTAAACTATTTACAATTCTCCTACTCTGATTTGCCACTACTGTTAATCCTTTTATAGCTACTCAGACTGACGAACCAGTCTGCTACAATCCACGTGGTAGGTGTGATGTTGAATCAACCCTGTGTCTGTACTCAGAGTGTCTCCACTGGGAAGAGAAAGATCATGTGTATTGTGTCCTTTTATATATGGGTTGGTGTAATGCCCCCCTGTGGTAGTGTGTGTATCGTGAATGTCCATTGGTCGTGTCCTATCTTACTGACCTATTGGTTGAGTGTCTGTGTGTCGTGTCTCTGGTTCTCCCTCTAATGTCTAGCTAGTCTGTGTACTTGCATTAACCCCTTGTGTATCTACAGTGATGCATATCACCACACCCCTGTGGTGGCATCTGCTGCGGGAGATTTGGTGGCCCAGCAAAGTCCGTTGATTTTCGACAGAACTGGGTCATAGAAACATAGAATCCCTACAGTACAGAAGGAGGCCATTCGGCCCATAGAGTCTGCAGCGACACTCTGAAAGAGTAGCCCGCCTAGGTCCACTCCGACCATCCCACCCTATCCCCATAACCCTCCAACCTAAATTGCACATCTTTGGACATCAAGGGGCAAATTAGTATAGCCAATCCAACGAACCTGCACATATATGGACTGTGGGAGGAAACCCAAACAGACACAGAGAGGGTGTGCAAACTATACACAAGGCCGGAATCGAACCAGAGTCCCTGCCGCTGTGAGGCAGCAGTGCTAATCACTTGTGCCACTGTGCCATCCTTTTGGTGAGACTGGATGATCCCTGTGGCAGAAGGGGCTGGAAAATCCCACCCAGTATGTTTCAAATCACCTAATTTTATAATTTGAGAGTTTAGATTCTTTTAAATAACAGTGCAGATCAAATCATTTATCTTCAGACACACGTTGAAACAAAAAAGCATTTCCAATGGTTATGCAATTCTGATGTATTAAAAGAGTTGTACACCAGTGTTCAGACTTTATCATCAAAAATGAACTCCATTAATCCCACAAATTAGCCAGGTCAAAACTATAATCTGTTATTTGAAGCAAATTAATTTCTAGGGGGCGGTGCGATTTTCCTGCCCATTTGGCGAAGGCGCAAATCCCATTATGGCTGGAAAATCTCTGCCCTAGTTGCTAATATTGGAATTGATTTACCACCCTGCCCACCCCCTCCAATTCCCAGCCATGCTAATATCCCTCACCTTTAGCTTGCTTTGAGAATAGCTGAAACTCGGGAGGGAGGGACATTGTAAATAGAATTGTGAAGATTTCCGTTGGTTGGAATTTTGGAAGAATTGCAGATGAATGTGTTTGTCACCTTGCCTGAAATATCAGCGGGAAGAAATTACCTTGCATGCATTTGTATGATCTATATTTATAGAAATATAAAGTTTTGAGGGGGCCTGAAGGTTCAATGCTATGAGGCTATTTCCACTGGTTAGGCTCCCTAGAACTAGGTCATGGGCTTCATTTTTTTTCATTGGCCATTTCTGAGGTGAGGACATATTTCTTCACTCAGAACTTTGTGAATTGCTAGAATCCTCTATCGCAGAGAGCAGTGGGGTGATGCTACCTGCATATGTCTAAGACTCGAGTTGGATTGATTTTGTGAATCGCAATATGGTGATCGGGTAGAAAAGTGGAGTTAAGATGGAAGATTAATCATCATCATGTTGAATGTTGGAGCCGGTGCAAAGGGCCATACGGCCTCCTTTTTCTATTTTTTAAAATTTTCTTATTGTCTTCCTGTTACTATGTTGCAACCAGAACAAACAAACACCCTCTTAAAGTTGCTCTCAATTATATCACCAACATTTAAATGATGACTATGTATGTATAATAACTTCAGTGTCAGCTGTAACTGATGCCTCTGCATCAGAAACTTATGGATTCAAGACTCTCTCCAGACATCAATTCAAAAATTATAAAGATTGACAACAGCGTGCAGTACTTAAGAAGTGCTTCACTGTGGGAGGTACCATCCATCAGACAAGATGTTAAAACTGTTGGTCCTCTGGAATTGATGTACCAGATCCCATGCCACTATTTTGATGAAGAGCAGGGAAATTATCCCTGATGACCTGCCCAATATCTACTCCTCAACGTCGCAGTGTATCTGGTCATGATCGTACAAGTAACAATGTGATATTGCCAAGTGCATATTGGCTGTTCCATTTCTTGCATTACGACAGAAGCTACCAAGTTATTTTTTGAGCTATAGGGTATTGTTGGATATTGGAGTGGTGTGAAAGATTGTAAAGGCAAGTCTTCTCCTTACCATTAGATCGCTTGATAATATTTTCCTTTTTTAAATCTAATTCATTTTAAATCCTTTGCCCTGTATGTACCTTTTACTGCACAAATGAACACCAAATGTATTTAATAATGAGCTAAAAATTAATTTGTTCCATATTTTGGGTCACAATTCTGATCTGCTCACAATTTCCTTGAAGGGAGTAGCATGGAAGTTTAGTGCTCCCACTTCATTACCATGACTGTAGTGTGGGGCTGAATATCTTCCTGGCTGTAATCTGCCTCATCACCTTTACAGCTGCCTCCTTGCTCAACAGGATGCCTAAGAGCCAGTCTGCTCATCTTAAAGGCTTTCTGGCCCTTTATAAGCACATTTAAAACCTGGAAAATGGAACACAAGGACAGAGAAATAGGGTTTCAGGGTGACAGACATAGCACTGAAGCAATGGGGGGGGGGGGGGGGGGGGGGGAAGAGAAATTTCATGGTTCCACAAGAGGTCAAGTGACCGTCAATGACCACCCTCCGAAGGGAGTGGGTGGAGGTGGCTGTGGAGCTCAATTCCAAGAGTCTGGATCTGAGGATCTTGCAGTAATCCCACAAGAAGCCCAATGACAACATTTGGGTGCTCAAGGTCAGTGAATGAATCTTCAGATGACATGAGCTGCACACCACATGGATAACCTCATGCTGCTCAATGCACCACAGCTCCACTCACCCAGCTCTATTCAATGGTACACGTGATTAACACCCAATTACTCTACTTCCCCATCTCACACACTTACCAAGCCTGCAAACCTCACGCCCATCTCTCATTGGCTTCAAGTACCTTCAGCTGTGGTATATTCATCACCCAAACACAATACAACACAATCACTGTTCTCTTCGCCTGGTTCAAGTTTTAAAAAGAAAAAAAGTTTACTACTTTTACGCTGATGTCATGTCGGGTAGGGTGGGGAGGGAAGTAAATTTCTAATGTGGGGGACAATATGGCGGGGTAGCCATATTGGAGCATAAAAATTGACAAGTCATGTTGCAGCTGTGTAGCACCTTAGTTAGGCCACACTTGGGAGTATAGTGTTCAATTCTGGTTGCCACACTACCAGAAGGATATGGAAGCTTTAGAGAGGGTGCAAAAGAAAATTACCAGGATGTTGCCTGGTATGGAGGGCATTAGCTATGAGGAGAGGTTGAATAAACTTGGTTTGTTCTCACTGGAACAAAGGAGGTTGAGGGGCGACCTGATAGAGGTCTATAAAATTATGAGGGGCATAGACAGTGGATAGTCAGAGACTTTTTCAGGGTAGAGGGGTCAATTACTTAGGGGGCATAGGTTTAAGGTGCGAGGGGCAAGGTTGAGAGATTTACGAGGTAAGTTTTTTTTACACAGGGTAGTGGGTGCGTGGAACTTGCTGCTAGAGGAGGTGGTGGAAGCAGGGACGATAGTGACGTTTAAGGGGCATCTTGATAAAGACGTGAATAGGAGGGGAATAAAGGGATACAGACCTCAGAAGTGTAGAAGAGTTTAGTTTAGACGGGCAGCATGGTAGGCGCAGGCTTGGAGGGCCGAAGGCCCTGTTTCTGTGCTGGACTGTTCTTTGTTCTTTGTAACCTGTTAATGAGATGGTACCGTATTATTAGTTCCCTGAACTTCCTGGGTGGGAACCTCATTATGTCACTGATGGAGGGTGGGGGGGGGGGGGAGAATATGAAAATGTGACCTTGCCGGCGAGATCCTTGTTTCTAGCTCGTCTTGCAGCTCGCAAGATTTGCACTCATGGCAAACGTGGGTGGAAATCCCCCACCCACCGGAGGACACTGAACAGACTTATGGACACTGCTGGTGAACTTTAAAGAAAAGAATAAAATGTGTATTAAACAAGAAACTATGACCTATAATACACCATTCCTTCACCCCGATTATACCTTTACAGATATATACACATGTGTAATGATGACACCAGTTATAAAATCTATCTTGTAGTCTAATGCAGTGTTTTTAAACTTTTTTTGCCCGGCACCCTTTTTACCAACTGGCCATTCTATGCGACCCATGCATTGGTCGGCCTGTGCAGCCCACACACTGATGGCCGACCTTTTTAATGTGACAGGTGAACCTGCTTGGTCCTCAAAATCTCATTTGCTTTGTTGCTCAATGTTACATTTCTGATAATGACTTCAGCTGATGATTTAAGATCTCACTGCATCCATTGAAAATAAAAAAGAGGCCTGTCCTCGAAGTCGACATGTTTGTCTTCAAATGTCATGGACGTTTCGAGGGCTTTAAACTTTCATTTGCCAGTGCTTCCCTGCATATAACACACAAATTTTGAATCCTGATTTGCAGTGGCACAATGAATAACCCATACCTCAAGTAATCATCTTTATGCTGCTTTCTTCCTTTTTCAGCTTCTTCATGTGTTGCTCACCAGAGGCCCAGGAGTTCAGCAAAATGGTGGAATACATGATGTCAGTGTATAGGGCGCGTAACCTCTGCCACAACTCGGTGGGAGGACTCCCATTTTTTGCTGACATAAAAACTGGTACTGGACAGCGTGCTGATGTCCGGAGGAGGCAGTCGACCCCATTGGGTTCCAGCCCTGCGCACTGCTTGATCTGGCACCCAGACACTGGTTGGCCAGCAATCTCAAAAGTCCGTCATGGCCAGCATTTTTAAAAGCCGGTCACAGCTGTTGGATGTTCCGTCTGCGATCAGGAACGCCGCGACCGAGCAGCGCAACTCTCCGAAAACCCATGAGTCACGGCCCTGAGTTTGAAAATCTCTGTTCTAATGTTCACAGAAAGTTCATAGCCCATGTCAACAAATAGGCAAAATGTGGTCGGACACCCCAGACTCCAAAACCAAGTGGCAGATGTCACGCAAAACAACTCTTATGGGTTTCTCCATTTCCCCCAGATACTTGTCACACTGAGAGAGCCAACCGGTATCACTGTCACTCTGTCTTTTGACATGGAAGTTTTTAATCTCTCACTCTCGGGAACATGTTGGTGTTGTCTTCCAAACAGCACTTTCTCTCTGATGTCTTCACCAAGGATCCACCTCCAGTGTTTCAACCTCTCCTTCTGATGTTCCAATAACCCTGGATTTCCATGTATGTTGAAGCTCTGCCTTCCACCCAATCTATCAGGTGCCCAGCCATGCCAACAGAACATTACTGCTTCACAGCCCCATAGTGATAAGTCACATGGTTCTCCTTGGATCTCCTGACTTTTCATGAGTCTATAGTGCTTTACATCTGCTTCCTGCACCCTTGGATGCGAGCTACTGGCAGCGTTGCACCCAAACGTTGGTGGAATGTGGCCGCTAGATAGTGGGAGATCCCTCTTTTGGGATCTAGCCTGCTTGCCGATCCCTTGCGAGACATGACACGATCTCGTGAGTCATTGTGATCTGAATCCCACCAATTGTGGGCGGGATAACTATCTGGCAAATCCACATCTTGGAGCGAGACAGCTAGTCTCACTTTAAAATACTGCTCACCTGATCTATCGAGGCCCTGGGTTCTAACCCATAAGATATAGGAGCAGAAATAGGCCACTTGGCCCATCAAGTCTGCTCCGCCATTCAATCATGGCTGATATTTTTCTCATCCCCATTTTCGTGCCTTCTCCCTATAACCGCTCCGAGACCTCAGGTGAGCACTGTTCAGTGCTGGTCCCCACAAATGGGGACCAGATGGAACGGTACATGGTGGGGGTCGCCCAGGGGATCGGAGGCCCCAGGCAGTTGCCCTCCTGGCAGGGTGGCACCTTTGGGCACTGGCTATGCCAAGGTGCTCAGGTGGCACTACCAGCTGGTAGGGGCCAGGTGCTAGACTGGTATTTTTCCCACACTGGGGATCAGGACTGGGGGTGTCCTGCCCATGTGGGGTGCGGGAGGGCCCGAGGGCCCTCTTGGAGGAATGTTTATTGGTCACGTTGGGGTGGCCCAGCGATCGGGACGCCATTTTAAAAATGGCATCCTGATCTCTTCCTGTGCTGAGGAGTTCTGGTGAGCAGTGTGGCTTCGGCGGGGCGTTCCCCGCTGAGGGCCCGGATTGCAACCACGTCCCGATAGCATGGTAAGTGTCCAGAAATACCCAGCTAAACACGTTCGTCATGGGACTTTGTTGCAATTTAGTTAGATCGGGCCTTTTACCTTGGAACCCTTTTTTCTTCTACTCCTCACTCTGATCTTCACTGAACAGGATCTGTCCGCAATCTCTGCCCTTGTTCTTTGTCGTAAGTGGCATGTTGGGACATTTTCCTGTTCTTCCCTGGTTTTGGAAGTTTCTGTTCTTTAGTATGGGATGTGTTTTCTACCCTCTTGCATGTTCCTCTCTGTTGCAGCACTTTCTGTGGAATGCTGCTTCCAAATGAACTGAAAACAGCATTTCTCTTGTTGCTAGGCAACAGTATAGTTTTCCTACTTAAATGCCATAAAGCCACATTAAATATGCAGGCATGTAAACAAATTTAGACTTGCATTTCAACGTTTTTAAAGTGAAACTAAGACCTAAAGTTCTTAATTGATATTTGTGCAGTTTGGTGTTAAGCTTATTCCTCAAGCACCCAAATAAGAATATAACTTACTTGAAACTATCGCTTATTTCCTAACACTTGACACATGTCGAAAATGTAACTTTCAAGGTAAGTTGCCTTGTGATTGTCATTTTTTCATCACCACTGGGCACAAATCCATGTAATTGTGAATACAACAGTGTAAAATATATAAACAAATAGCTCAACAATGCTGATGGGTAGAACTCCTACAGAGTTCGGACTAGTGTGATATTTTGTAAATGCTGTGCTTTCAAAAAGTACCTCAGTTAATTCTGATAATCCTATTAATCTGATGTGACAACTGTAGATCAGTGTTCTCCAAAGAGAAAACAATTCCACCTGCAGTGCTGCTATTTTCATGCTTCTTGAAATCATCCTCTGACTCTAACAATATAGTGTCTAAAATAGTGGAGGTTTTCCCCGCCTAAAATTTCCCATATTCTGGAACAGTCCCAAAGTTTGGAAAGTTAGAAAATGTAACACTGCGAATGAAGAGAGGAGTGGGAAAGGTAACCAGGAACCAACATTTATTGTCTATTCCTATTGCCCTTGAGAATGTGGTGGTGAACCACTGCAGTCCACATGGTGTAGGTACACCCACAGTGCTGTTAGGAAGGGAGTTTAGGATTTTGACCCAACAATAAAGAATCCTTTTGGTTTTTTTTATTATTTGCATTTTTTGCTCCATGTTCCCAGAGAAATATATGTTTAAAGCTAAATAATATTATTTGTTGAAAATCAAAAATCTTGATCTGTATGAACCTGCATATTCATTGGCATGTAACATTTTCAAAATGGAAGCAATAGCAAAGCACAAATTCTGCTGGCTTCCAGTTAACCATGAGTTCTTGAAGAGCTTAACATGTCAGTACATGTTTGAATTTTCCAACCTTTTTTTAAAAATAAAAACTAAATCAAAACCACTAGGCATGTAGAACCCTATTGTTGTATTCTCAAGAAACTAATAAAGATCCCATTATTATAGTATACGAGTGTACCCATTAATTGGAAAAGTTATTGCTGGAGTGTGCCCAGTTAGACTTGTTTGCGCATGTTTAGATTTTTACATTTTTTGTGATGCTGTAAGGTGGCAGCTGATAAAACCTCAGCAAGGGGGAACAGGCCATCCTTACTGAACAACAGGGCAAATAGTGATTGCCTTAAACCAATGAGATTGAAGGATTGAGAAATATACAGAGGAAGGACTGAGAAGAAAGGCAAATTAAAGTTGGTGAATTCAAAGTCAAATCGAGAAAGGAAAGAGAAATAAAAGGAGGAAAAGAATGATTGATTTATAAGAGAAGGAAAATAGAGACAAAGGAAAAGTAAGAATTTTTTAAAATGCCATTTAAAAAATATTCAACAATTCACAGCCTGAATAAACAGAGTAAGAAGTCTTACAACACCAGGTTAAAGTCCAACAGGTTTGTTTCAAACACGAGCTTTCGGAGCGCAGCTCCTTCTTCAGATCCTTCTTCATGACGAACGTGTTTAGCTGGGTATTTCCGGACACTTGCCATGCTATCGGGACGTGGTTGCAATCCGGGCCCTCAGCGGGGAACGCCCCGCCGAAGCCACACTGCTCACCTGAAGAAGGAGCTGCGCTCCGAAAGCTCGTGTTTGAAACAAACCTGTTGGACTTTAACCTGGTGTTGTAAGACTTCTTACTGTGCTCACCCCAGTCCAACGCCGGCATCTCCACATCATGAATAAACAGATGCATGGGGCCAGTTTAGCTCAGTTGACTCACCTGAGGTGTGGTGATCCTCGGGTTAAATCACCACCAGTCCACTCTCCCCTTCAAAGGGGAAAGCAGCTTACTGGTCATCTGGGGCTATGGCGACTTTACTTACTTTAGTGTGCACCAAGCACACTACAACAGGTCCTCTGTTAATCTTTTTCATGCTTAAACATGACCCTGTGGTTTCCATGTAGGCAGAGGTATTTCTGCAGGTTGTTCAAGTTCAGAGTTGCCTTAACATTATCACGGATAAGCATCCAGAGATGAATATCATTTGAAATATCAGAGTTGTGTACCTATAAGACTACCTCTGGTTTGGATGTTATGAGAAGAGCCCTCCTTGTCCACTCACACTGCAGCATGAAGACAGGCAAAGGAGAGTGGCATTGCGGCCACAAGGTAACATCAATTTCTGCCTTCTATGATCAGAAAAAAGCTCAGATTCCTCCAGTAAACTCAACATAGTCCTTCCACCAATTTCATCTCTACATCAGTCAAAAGTACCTAAATTGGTTGGCCTTTTCAACCAGCCCCAGAGCAGGATCCAGTTTTCTTCTTTGCACTTGTTTCTGGAGTGCATAAGGGAGGCATTCCTTGCACATTCGTTGACCAATTGTGTTGATCTAATCAACCCATTGATTACATGATCATGCACATTCATCCTGATATGGGGCATGTGGGAAGCGACCCATCAGCACTTCCCACACTACAAATTTGCAAGTAGCCCTGTATAAAACCACTAGAAGAATGGATTTTATGCTCAACATTACTCATTTTCCCTGTTCCATCTCTCTTGTATATGTTTTAAATACTTATCCAATTAAACATTCCATTAAAAAACTTTTTGTTTGGCAGTCAGCAATTAATGCAGGAAACGTTTCGGGCAAGCCATTACACTTCAATTACAATTATAGCTCCACTTAATGGTGTTTAAGAGAATTTTTTGTCTCTGCATTAAATGGCAGTCTGATGTTCCTTCTTCCTCCTTCCTTGTGGGTGTCTCTTATTGTCGTGGCAGTGTTTTTATATTGTGCTGTTGAGAAGATAGGTTGAAGAATTTTCAAAAGTGAAGCAGGAATAATTGAAATGAAACCTTGCTTGATGCCATCATTTGCTGGAGGCATTCTTGTCTCGGAGTCAGAAAGTTAGGGGTAGAAGCCAGAAATGTGAGCATATAATCTAGTTGGCACTCACAACTATGCACAAAGTACAGCCTAAGACTTTAAACTGAGAACTCGTCTGCCCTTTTAGTGCGATGGAAAAGACACAATTTGAACAAGAACACTCCATGTACCCAGTCATTTCTGTGGGCGAATTGGCTGCCAAGTTTACAATTTCACATTGCGAAAGCGAATGCCGTTCAAAAAGTATTTCATTGGTTGTTGGGATGTCCTAATGTCATTGAAGGTTAACACTTGATGCAAGTTTATTTCTTTTAACTTTATGGCATCTTTACTGATCATATAATTCAGGGAGTGGGATTTTTTCAGAAATCGGCAGTGGTTGGATGGAGGGGAGCGGTGAAGCCGTCCTGACAGCAATGGCAGCTTTCTCCGCCATATAGTCCAGGACTTTGAGGGGAAAAAAAGTTATTCAATGATCAGATCCCATGACATACTGCTGGCGGTGCAGCCTCTAATTAGTCTGCCCCTCCACCAGCTTAGAAAGCTGAGGATCGGGGTGCCATTTTTAAAGGCTGCCCCAGCGCGGAGAAAGCAAAGCCACAGTTTATCCTGGCACCCCTTTTCCCGGGCATGATCCTCTTCACTCCCTGAGCTCTGCACTCACTTGTGTTCCCTGGGAAGTCTGTTCACCAGGTACACAGTTTGGAAAACCAGTCGTGATTCGCACCGTTCCACCATCACGTCGCCATACATGGATTTTATGACACCGGGGGAATGATTCTGAGATAGGGGCCTGATAATATGGTAATGTATCCAAATTATGTTCCCGACATTGAATGGGGCCCATCACTGATGGGATGGAGGGGCAATCCCGTCATGCATTTACACTGATTAACACACAGCTTTGTAGTTCTCTCAATATATTCTTCTCCCGTTGCCTGACACTAACGGGAGCAGAAAATCCTGCCCAATTAGGAAAGGGGAAGCTGGAGCATTGACTATTCATTGGTGGTCAGGACATGAGCAGGTGACTCAGTCATTGACATTTACATTGTGCAGCTATCTACCACCCAACAACTGCTGGATCATATCTTTCAGCTTCTATTTTCCACTGTTTTATAATTTAAATTCTTAATTTCAGCTCCAATAATGTTTGTATCCTATAAAAGGTTTACAGCCTATAAAACATTCCAATGTGACAAAAGTCCTCATGAGGACTTGCTGTGTTCCAACAGCTATCTTTATTTACTATATACCAAGTGGAAAAACTCTTGTTGCCAATAGCAATATCTAATAAACAGTGGCCTCAAAGGACTGGTATTGTTTATGGTCCCACAAGCAACACACAATATGACAAGTTCTTACCTGTTAGATGGTTTTGATTAGAGAAAGTATTGTTTTTAAAAAAAAAAAAGTAGTATAAGCATGACATCTTCATGTACCCTTAATCTCCGATCACCTTTTAAGGTTACAAGTTGTTGGATTTTTTGTCTTGGCCAACCTCCACCCCCAGCGCTGTTGCTTGACAGCCCCAGGGTCCCAATTTCGATTCCCGGTTTGGGCCATTGTGTGCGGAGTCACCTGCACTTTCCCCCCATGTCTGCATGCGTTTCCTCTGGGTGCTCCGATTTCCTCCCACAAGTTCCGAAATAGGTGCTGTTAGGTAATTTGGAAATTCTGAAGTCTCTGTGTACCCAAACAGGTGCTGGAATGTGGTGACTAGGGAATTTTCACAGTAACTTCATTGCAGTGTTAATGTAAGCCTACTTGTGATATTGATTAAAGATTATTTGATTGTATCAAGTTGAACTATTCAGCTGCAAGGTTGTGTTTTTGCTGCCCTTCTAATGTAGCCGTATGGTCTTTAGACTGTTTCCATCAAATTACTTCAGGCCTGTTAAATTCTTGCTCAGCAGGAAACTGTAAACAGGGCTATTAATCTTCAATCGCACAATTTAATTTGCATCATATTTAATACAATACAAATGGATAAAATGGCTTACTATTTTCATGTTCGTGAGAATTACCGATTGGGAACTAGGTAATAGATAATGTTTGACACAATACTTTAAATTATATAATAATGAACAATATTTTTGTTTGCAAACGTACAGCAGTGCAAAAGGAGCTCGTGGCAAGGGTAAGGTGAGTGGTCGTTGGAAGTAATGATGGACTGGGCGCATCAACAAAGGAAGCAAAATCTTCTGATATCTCCCACCTCTGGACTGAAATCTGCGGGGGGGGAAAAAATGTTAAATATTAAAATAATCACAAAATACTTTAAGTTCACTTTTTGATATGGAGAATTAAATAAATAATAGTCTGACTCCATTCATTACGTATCTCTGTCTCCATTCATTACGTATCTCTGTCTCTGTGGTGTCTAAAATATTGGCTGGAATTCTCTATTTAATAGTCAGGATTCACTTTTCCCGCTGGCAGTATGACCACTGCCAGCAGGTTTCCCCGTGGCCTGGGGCAGTTACAATGGAAAATCCCATTGACAAGTTGCGGGAAGGTAAAATCCTGCCACCAGCGACTAGCACGTGACCCAGAAACACGCAGCTGAGGAAGCAGAGAATCTTGCCCATTTTGTCCCCAGAAATATGAATGGAGTGACCCAGAAACACGCAGCTGAGGTTCTGGAGAATCTTGCCCATTTTATCCCCAGAAATATGAATGGATTCAGATTAGTTTACCTTACTGTATCTAAAATATGTATTTCAAAGTCACCATGTTTGAAAATAATGGGTGGAATTCTCCCTCCCGCCAGCCCGCCAATGGGGTTTCCCACATCGTCGGTAAATCCCTGGGCTGCCGGCACAGCGGAGAATCCCAACAACGGAGAATCCAACCCAATTGATATCAGTGGGGGGGGGGGGGGGGAATTGTAAATGTGCACATTAAAACATTTACAAAATTTGAGTGGTCTAATATCTTTACTGGCGCAGAATCTATTCAATGTGAAACTTGTTTTAAAAGTATTCTACCACATAAACAAAAGGCTGTGAGGCAAGATCAACATGTTCCCTGCAACCAGTGCTCACTATTTAAACTCTCAACCATTGCTCACTATTTGAACTCTCAACCAGTGCTCACTATTTGAACTCTCAACCAGTGCTCACTATTTGAACTGTGTGACAGAATTAACCAGAGGTTTTTTTTTAAATCGCTCCTCTCCACGGTAATGGGATAGTGGCTTGTTTATAATCAAGACCGTCAAGTTGCCAGCCTGTTCCTGTACTACCAGCATTTTAACTCTGGCTTTGTCTTTGTGGCTCAGATGCCTGTCTGAGACATTTGTCTAAAAGGGGTGCTGTGAGAGACTAATAAGCACATTGTGCACAATGGATGCTCCACTGAGTCAAATTCATAAGTCAACGGAAAGATTGGTAAAACTTGAAATTATTTTTGTGGCGCTCTGCTGTTCCACAACAATAATATGGGCCAATAAAGCCCCAGGCTCCAGCCACCGCCCCCTTCCATTGACCTACTTTAGTGCTGACCAGGTCAACCTACTGGTCATTCAGCGTTTGGTGGAGATTTGCAGCAGACACCTGTTTGAGGCATGCAGCTCCCCACCGGCATGGTATCATAGGCTGAGTGCTTTAAATACCTTGGATCTCCCACCAATAGTAAGGAAGCGAGCAAGATCTGTCAATGGGCAAATGCCTCCCTCAAGCTTTTGCACTTTTGTTTTACTTCCAAATAGTTTCACATTTAAAACTTGAATTTGATCATTTGAAGATTATTATGTGTTATTTGTTCCATGGTTCTGCAGCAGGGGTGACAGTGTCTATGATCTAACATGACAAGAACTGACCAAATACACACGTTATGAATTGAGATGCCTACTTAAACACTCAGTACATAATGGGATGAATTTTGCAAATTGAAACTTTGCATACTTGCAGTGCATATCATCGATTCAGACAGACAGGCCAGTTCACTATATATAGCCTTCTGCTCATATTTGCCACAATTGCACAATGGGAATTTGGACAAGGGCTTAACACACCCAGGATAGGGTTGGGGCCTCGGGATGGAGAAAGAGGAGAGATCAAAGGCCTCGCAGTAAGGTTCTGGAGAGTTGTGAAAGTTGTAGGACCAGGTGTCTAAATGCAGGATATTGACACCTATCTCCTGGATCTAAACAATCCTCGCCATCCTTTAGCTGAGGTAATTGGTTTTCCAGCGTTAAATGTAAAATGGTGCATAAGAATTTTTAAAAAATATTAATTCAAGGGATATGGGCCTCATTTGCAAGACCAGTGTTTATTGCCCATCCCTAATTGCCCTTGAGAAGATGGTGGCATGACAATTTGAAGACAACTACATTGTACTGGGCCTGGAGTCACATGTAGGCTCAACCTGGTAAGAATAGCATATTTCCTTCCCTAAAGGACATTGGTGAACCAGATGAGTGTTCACAACAATGGTTTCATGGTAATCATTAGACTTTTAATTTCAGTTTTTAAAAAAATTGAATTCAAATTCTATCCACCTGCCATGATGGGATTCAAAACCAGTTTCTGCCAGGGTCACTCAGCTCCTGACCTCATTATAGCCTTGGCTCAAACATAGACAAAAGAGCTGAACTCCAGAGATGAGATGAGAGTGGCTGCCCTTGATATCAAGACAATATTTGACTGAGAATGGCATCAAGGAGCCCTGACTAAAGTGGAGTCAATGGGATTCAAGGGGAAAACTCAATACTAGTTGGAGTCATATCTATCATAAAGGAAGATGGTTGTGGCTGTTGGAGGTAAGGCATCCAGGTGCTGGGACATCACTGTAGGAGTTCCTCAGGGTAAGGTCCTGGGTCCAATTATCTTCAGCTGCTTCACCTATGACCTTCCAAATAAGGTCAGAGGTGGGGATGTTCACTGATGACTGCACAAAGTTCACCATTCACAATTCCTCAGATACTGAAGCACTCATCATGCAAATGCAGCAAGACCTGGACAATATCCAGACTTGGGCTGACAAGTGGCAAGTCACATTTGTGCCACATAAGTAGAAGGCAATGACCATTTCCAATAAGAGATTCAAACCATTGGCCCTTGACATTCAATGGTATTTTCATCATTGAACCACTCACTATCAACACCCTGGGAGTTACCATTGACCACAAACTGAACTGGACTCGCTATATAAATACTGTGGCTACAAGAGCAGGTCAGAGGCTAGGAATCCTGCGACGGGTATCTTCCCTTCTGACTGCTCAAAATCTGTCCACCACCTACAAGGCACAAATCAGGAGGTGTGATGGAGTACTCCCCACTTCCCTAGATGAGTGCAGCTCCAACAACACTCAAGAAGCACAACATCATCCCAGATAAAGCAGCTCGTTTTATTGGAACCCCTTCCATAAACATTCATTCCCTCCACCTTCAATGAACAGTGTGTACCATCTGCAACGTGCACTGCAGGAACTCACCAAGGCTCCTCAGGCAGTAACTTCCAAACCCACAACCACTATCATCTAGAAGGACAAGAGCAGCAGATACCTGGGAACAGTACAACTTGGAAGTTCCTCTCCAAGTCACTCACCATCCTGATTTGGAAATATATTGCCATTGCTTCACTGCCACTGGGACAAATTCCTGTACTCCCTCCCTAACAGCACCGCGATGTACCTGCACCTCAGGGACTGCAGCAGTTCAAGAATCCAGCTCACCACAACGTTCTCAAAGGCAACTGGGGATGGGCAATAAATGCAGGCCTAACCAGCAATGCCCACATCCCGTAAATGAATTTTTTAAAAACTCACTGTTACCTTTGCAGTAAACATTGCACCCATCAGATGAGATGATTGACCAGCTAATTGGCATTGGTATTGGCTGAGACAGAAATGTTGACAAGCAGTGAAAGCTTCCATTGTGTTCTACGTGCAATGCCATTTTATATATTTACCTGAACAGGTAAACATGGACTTTGCTCAATATATCATCCAAAGGACAACCTTACCAACAAGTATTTCCAAATGTTGTCAGCTAGACTGTGCGTTTCTGTCTTAAAGCACAGTCTGACCTGCAACTTGGAGGTGAGAGTGTTTCAAACTGATACAATCTGACACACCTTTTCAAATTATTTCACTGGAGCTAAACAGCTCTGCTCCACTACCACACCTGAACTGTTGCAATGATAAAAACATCAACTCAACATTTGATTCACTTGTGTTACTTTTATTTTCTATTGCCACAGCCTTGGCTTAGTATTGATTGACTCCTCCTATAGTTCTCGCATTAGTCACAATCACAATAAATAATGGCCCAGAGCTTCCACTCAGCCATAATTCCAGGCACATTGTCGCTTCCCACAAGTTTTCTGCTCCCAGATTATATTGTACATTTTCAGCCAGGACTTCCAGTCCTTACTTCAGTGGAAATGAGCCAGCACAGCCTCTCCAGGGCAGGTCTGGGTCACTCGAGGGCTTCCTCTCATTTACTACAGTAGCTGCCATATTCAGCTAAGTTTTGAAAGGTCTCAAGTCTTTTGATGAGTGAGTGGGTTAGTGAGTGGATGTGTGTGTGGGTAATGCTTGGCAGTCAGTATAGTGCTTGGGTGGGTGGGGAATGTGGGCTCAGGTGGATTTGGCAGGGTAGTCAGTTGGAGGCCTGGTTAGCTTGGATCACTGGGGTGGCTGGGTCGGGTCCAAATGGTGACTGGGGGAGTCTGGTGTGGTGATCAGTAAAGATGACTCATCACTCAGTTACACTAGAGGTTAAGTTGTTGAATATTTCCAGTGTAAGTATTCAGGAAAGTGTCAGACCTTTGTGTGGTATCCTGAGCAGCCTTGGAAAGCTAAAGCTCCTGGGCATTTACAGTGCATGCATATGTACTAGGACCTCCGCAGCGCTCCGATGTGCAACCACAGACTGAAATCCAGATTTTCTATTGTTGGACATTGGACGATTCAGGCTAGTAATGTGAGATCCAATTATACAAGCCTTATAATTAAATGCAACATTAAATATGTTTTACCTTTTCTTGAATATAGAATACAGAATTATCTCCATTTACTTTACAAATTCAAATTTTGAAAGATTTGGGAAATTTGAGATGAGTCAATTAAACCAACAAAAAAAGAACAAATTAATACATTTTCCACCTGATTTATGTACAAATTCTCTCTGGATTATTTTGGCTTGAGTTAAATATAGAATGTGAGTTTGACATCCTGGCCTTCCATTCAGTTAGATGAATAACTGAAATCATACAACAATTGTTTTGAAGATGAAAAGTTGATATCCAAAAATAGTTTAATAGATCTATTTTGTCCTCCCTAGGGACTTTATCAAGACAAGGAAAAATATGCAGGTTCTGTCTGTTTGCATTGATGTCTGTTTAATCTGTTATAATTAATAAATAATACTTCATAAAGAAATTGCAACAAATTGCAGAAAATATTGGAAACATATGCACTTCTGATAACTCACCAAGTGAAAGATGTGCATGTTGGGTGGGTCGGTCATGCCAAATTGAGCCTTAGAGTCGAAAGCTGTGCAGGTTAGGTGGGTTGGCCATGAACAATGCGCAGGGTTACCGGGAGAGGTCAGGGGAGTGCGCCTAGGCTAGGGTGCTCTTTTGGAGGGTCGGTGCAGACATGATGGGTTGAATGGCCTGTTTCTGTACTGTAGGGATTCTGTGAACAAAAATGGAGACATACCTGCGCTTAGCAACATACAGTTTAAGATTGTGCCACATGCTTTTTTTTAACATGGCATTTTAGTTATAATTGAGCACAATAACCTAATAAAGAAAGTCTTCAAGAAAGAGAATTGAAAGCTATCTTTTTCCAGTTATAGTTACTCAGCACATTGATTTAGAGTAATATTAAATGAGGCAGGTGAGGATGAGACTGCAGTTCGTGGGGTTGATTATCTGATACAGCACTCGCATGCAGAACAAGGTGCATACAAGTTCTATATCAGGGATTTGGGCACTGTAGTCATCTCAGATGGCCACCTGCAAAGGACCATGGGAATTATGGCCAACCCAGGACTCAGGCAGACTCAGAGCTTGTGTGTGTATTTGCAACCCAGATAGCTAGACGCGATTGAAACCCCCGCTCGTTTGCATTCTAATGGCCCTTTCCCCAGAACAAAAGACCTGTACTCAGGTAACCAATACAGATACAGACTAATTGGCGCCACTCCCTTCAGTCAGGGAGCCCAAGCAGCCAAGGTTAATGACCGCTAAGGACATGCCCAGCCATCAAGGCACCCGCCCCTTTATTGACCAAAATCGAAGGCAGTGATCAAAGCCTGTCAAATTATTGGGTTCAAGTTAAGGACCGCCCCAAGAGCGTAAAATCCCAGAGGGTTAAGAAGAGACACAGCCATGTGCTCGGGCTCTCTTGGATCCGGCCTATGCCAACCCAAGTGCAGGATAACGACCAGACAGACAAGTTCAAGACCAACGATCGCTACCAGACGGATGAGCCCAGCAGAAACATAGCCACTTCTTCCACCCAGCCACGCAAGATCCGGACAAAGGCTTTGTCCATCTGCATAGAGCCAGTTGCCCTGAAGTTAAGTATAGGTTATTGTAGTTGTTAGGTGTAGTTTAACTTGTAGTGTTTTGTGTTGCATGTTGAAGTAATCCTTGTGTGTAAATAAACCACCTTTGAACTTGAACTGACTAGTTGTGTGGTCCTTTGATCGATATCCAGTAAAGCCTTGTGATACCTGGAGACTCTAAAGAGCATCATTATTAATTGGCAACATTATTGCTGACTCTGGTGGCGATTGGCAACAGCACAATATTCAAAAGACCAAAATAGGACAAGCCATGGAAAAAGACTTAAGAAATCAGAAGCACAATGGGACTTAGGATTCCTAGTTTAAGATTCTCTTAAGGTTAACGTGCAGGTTCAGTTGGCAGTTAGGAAGGCAAATACATTCACATTCATGTCAAGAGGATTAGGATACAAGAGCAGGTTTTGTATTTCTGAGGCTGTATAAGGCTCTGGTCAGACCCCATTTGGAGTATTATGAGCAGTTTTGGCCCCATACCTCAGGAAGGATGTGCTGGCCTTGGAAAGAGTCCAAAGGAGGTTCACAAGAATGATCCCTGGAGTGAAGAGCTTGTCGTATGAGGAATAGTTGAGGACTCTGGGTCTGCACTTATTGGAATTTAGAAGGATGAGGGGGGGAATCTTATTGAAACTTACAGGATACTGAAAGTCCTGGATAGAGTGGACATGGAGAGGATATTTCCACGAGTAGAAAAAACCAGAACCAGAGGGCACCACCTTAGACTGAAGGGAGGACCCTTTAAAATGTTGTCAGCCAGAGGGCTGTGGTGGCCAAATGACTGAGCGTCTTTAAGACAGAGATAGATAGGTTCTTGATTTGCAGGACATTGCCACTTAAAGTGGGCGGAGTCACAGTTGCCGCACGTTGTAGCATCAGTACGCTAATAGCGCCACCGCGCATGCGCAGTGCGATCATCAGCTTCGCCGTCCACTCATTCAGTGCGCGCATGCGCAGGAGGCCGTGAAAAGCACGCAAAATGACCACCCTCATCCAGGCTGAGGCCCTGGAGTTGCTTGATTGCTTGGACCCATTCTGCCTGGTGGGGACCTTGCCGCCCCGTTTCAGCCACTTGGATGTGTGAGTATCGATTAGTGGCGTGTTCATGCAGCACGCAGGTCTCGATGGCAATCGCAAGGGTGAGCTGCTTAACCTTGAGGAGCTGCTGGCGTAGGGGGTCTGACTGAACATCGAAAATGATCTGGTCCCGTATCATGGAGTCGGAGGTGGACCCGTAATTACAGGACTGCGCAAGGATGCGGAGGTGGGTGAGAAAAGATTGGAAAGGTTCATCCTTACCCTGCAAACGCTGTTGGAAGTCATAGCGCTCGAAACTTTCATTCACCTCGATGTCGCAGTGACTGTCAAATTTGAGGAGGACCATCTTGAATTTTGATTTGTCTTCACCTTCAGCAAAAGTGAGAGAGTTGAAGATGTGTATGGCGTGGTCCCTGGCCGTGGAGAGGAAGAGAGCGATCTTCCTGGCGTCGGAAGCAGCTTCCAGGTCTGTGGCTTCAAGGTAAAGCTGGAAGCGTCGTTTGAATATCTTCTAGTTGGCCCCGAGGTTACCGGTGATGCAGAGCAGCGGTGGAGGGCGGACGCTATCCATTTTGCAGGATGGCTGTATGCTGGTCAAAGGCAGATCACTTAAGGGTAGAGCTAATAAGTTCTAACATCACGTACTGGTACCATGATGTGTTGGGTACTCTGGATCTGTGGAGACTGTGTTTACCTCAGCAGTAACACATACAGGCTACCAACACTTGAAATAGTACAACACTATTTTATTAAGCTAGGAACTGTTGAACATACTTTTACTGTGGGTCGACACTATGTTAGATTAAACTGAAGACCTATGCCTATCCTGACCAGTCTATACTATCAGCACATAGTAAAGATCTGTGCTACAAGCTGTGAGCTCTGTCCTTCTTAGAGGCTGCATCCCGAATGAGTGGGAAAACTAGTGCCCTCTGTCTTTATAGTGAGTGTGCTCTAACTGGTGATTGGCTGCTGTGTTGTGTGTGTTGATTGGTCTTGCAGTGTGTCAGTCAGTGTGTGTCTGCACCATGATATACTGATGTGTATATTATGACAATCTGGGGTTATGGGGAGAAGGCAGGAGAATGGGGATGTGGAAACTATCAGCCATGATTAAATGGCGGAGCAGACTCAATGGGCCGAGTGGTCTAATTCTGCTCATATGTCTTATGGTCTTATGTTCGCCATACTCAAGTTCCAAATATGTCCGCATGATAGAACATAGAACATAGAACAGTACAGCACAGAACAATCCCTTCGGCCCTCGATGTTATGCCGAGCAATGATCACCCTACTCAAACCCACGTATCCACCCTATACCCGTAACCCAACAACCCCCCCCTTAACCTTACTTTTTTTTAGGACACTACGGGCAATTTAGCATGGCCAATCCACCTAACCCGCACATCTTTGGACTGTGGGAGGAAACCGGAGCACCCGGAGGAAACCCACGCACACACGGGGAGGACGTGCAGACTCCGCACAGACAGTGACCCAGCCGGGAATCGAACCTGGGACCCTGGAGCTGTGAAGCATTTCCCGTAACAGCCTCCCCGAACAGGCGCCGGAATGTGGCGACTAGGGGCTTTTCACAGTAACTTCATTTGAAGCCTACTCGTGACAATAAGCAATTTTCATTTCATTATGCTAACCACCATGCTACCGTGCTGCCCACTAAGATGCACTGGGAGAGTTTCTTTTTGTATCTGCCGTTAATTAAAAATATCATTCAAAGCAATAGAATGACACAGAAACAAAGCAGAAACATCGTGCTTTTAAAATTTTAACTTTAACAATAAAGCAAAAAAGGCAAAATCAATAACACTAAAACAAATAAAGGGAGGATAAAAAATCATTATTAAAATGGTAAAACAAATAAATAAATTCAGAAAATCAAAGGAAGAGATTGGATGGAATCATTAATTGAAATCCAGCCCGGATTGATTCACCTTGACTTCACATTTGGGTGCAAGGATCCATGGGCGATTCTCCATCCATAGCAAAACCTCACAAGAATAAGGAATTTTAATCCAAGATGCAATATCAATGACTACTTAAGAGTAATTTTTCAAGCATCTGCTCTTCTTGCAGTTTCAAATATCAGAAATTCAGGTTCTGAAGAAGTACACTTGATTTTTAGGCTACAAAAATTTTCAAAGGATGGAAAATCATTCAGGCAATGATTGAGGTGTGCTGTTCTCTTGCCCCGGAGATCACAATTTTCAATCCCATTACTGCAACAAGAGTACACGTCAGTAAAATGACATCTCATAAGGAAAAAAAATAGAATTGCATCTGATGCGAGCAGGGTATACTGAGATTGTGGTTGTGGTTTAGACAGTAGAGGCCAGATTTTTCAAAACGGAGTTGAGAATCTGATATCAGATGAATGCGAGGTCCCAACTCTGTGCTTTAAGACCATAAGACTTAGGAGCAGAGGTAGGCCATTCGGCCCATCGATTCTGCTCCGTCATTCAATGAGATCATGACTGATCTGATATGAAAATCGTCAACTACACTTTCCTGCAATATCCCCATAATCTTTGATTAACAATCTGTCTATCTCAGCCTTGAATATACTGAAAGACCCAGCTTTACAGCCCTCTGTGGTAAAGAATTCCACAGATTCATTACCCTCTGAGACAAGAAATTCCTCCCCCTCTCTGCTTTAATGGGAGACCCATTGCTCTCAGATTCTGCCCTCTGACTCTCCCACAAGGGAAACCAACCTCTCAGCAGCTACCCTGTCAAGTTCCCTGAGAATGCTATTTGTCTTGATAAGGCTAACTTTCATTCTTCTAAACTCCAATGAGTACAAGTCCAACCTACTCAACTTGTCCTCGTAAGAGAATCCCTCCATAACCAGGATCAACCTAGTGAACCTTCTCTGGACTGGTTCAAATGCGAGTATATCTTTGCTTAAAGGGGTCAAAACTGTTCAGTTTCCTAGGTGTGATCCAACTGGTGCCTGGTATAGTTTTAGCAAGACTTCCCTATTTTTATATCCTATTCCTTTTGAAATAAAGGCCAACATTCCATTTGCTTGAATGGAATCGCTCTTTTGGCACTATTTTCAAATGTAAATGGCCAAGCTCCAAATTAGAAGTGCTGAACGCCTGCAGGAGGTGGGAGCTGCTTGTCTGGCTCACGGCAAAGGCAGGTAGTGGCCACATTGGGAGCTGCTTGCTGAGGGAACCAGGCAGCACCTGACAGGACCAGGAGGATAAGGTGGTGCAAAATGGCCATGGACAGCGAGTCCAGGTACAACACAAGCTGGCGCCATAGGAACATAGCAACAGGCGTAGGTCATTCAGCTCCTCGAGCCTGTACCACCATTCAACGAGATCATGGCTGATCTGTGACCTAACCTCAGACACCTGCCTTTGGCCCGTATCCTTTAATATTTTTACTCAACAAAAATAGATCTATCTCAGATTTAAAATTAACAACTGATCTAGCTTCAACTGCTGATTGTAGGAGAGAGTTCCAAACTCTACCACCCTTTGAGTGAAGAAGTCCTTCCGAACATCTCTCTTGAATGGTCTAGCCCTAATTTTTGGACCATGCCCCTTAGTTTTAGAATCTCCAATCGGTAGAATTTAGAGCATCCAATTTTTTTTTTCTAATTAAGGGGCAAGTTTAGCATGGCTGATCCACCTACGCTGCACATCTTTTTGGGTTGTGGGAGTGAGACCCACGCAGACACGGGAAGAATGTGCAAACTCCACACGGACAGTGACCCGGGCCCGGGATTGAACCTAGGGCCTCGGCGCCGTGAGGCAGCAGTGCTAACCACTGCGCCAGCGTGCCGCCCTTGAGCCGATTTTCTGTTGCCAACCCTTCGAATGTCGTCAACTGTACCCGAGGCAGTGGGATCGAGTGCCACCCTCCTGGAATGCAATGTTCAAATCGCTCTGCACCCTGTGCCACTTGCACTGCCAAGTGGAAATCCAGCTCTATGTTTTAGGAGGACAAATTGTGAAGTCCTGGTGCATAAATTTAGCTGGTAATCCCTTGGATGGAGAAGATGGAA
Source organism: Scyliorhinus canicula (assembly GCF_902713615.1). Taxonomy (NCBI): domain Eukaryota; kingdom Metazoa; phylum Chordata; class Chondrichthyes; order Carcharhiniformes; family Scyliorhinidae; genus Scyliorhinus; species Scyliorhinus canicula. The sequence continues at coordinate 116,519,619 of NC_052156.1, read as the reverse complement.
CAAGTGATTTCACTGAGGAGTTTAAATTGTCAAACAAATTCAGTAGGGCAGGCACAAATAAAATATCTCCTCTGATGGAGGAATCAGGAACAAGGGGACAACATTGTAAAGGTTAAAGTGGGGCCACTCTGGAGGAAAATCAAGAAGAACCTTTTCACTGAGGGTCATAGATATATGGAATGCACCCTTCCAAATGGCTGGGCTGCATCAGTTGCAGCATTCAAGACTGAGAGCCTTGATAGGTCTTTGTTAGGTAAAAATATCTAGGAATTTGGATCAAATCCGATTAAATGAAGTGGAGGAGAAATCAGTCATGATCTAACCAAACAGTTGAGTGAGCACAAAGGACTGAACAGCCTACTCCTGTATTCATAAAATCCAAAGAATCCATATAATCCCTACAGTGCAGACAGAGACCCTTTTGCCTACTAAGTCTGCACCAACCCTCCAAAAGAGCATTCTACCTAGGCCCGTTCAACCACCCTATCCCGTAACCCCAAGCATTGATTATGGCCAATCCATCCAACCTGCATATCTTTGGACACTAAGGGGCAATTTAGCATACCCAATCTATCTAACCTTCAGATCTTTATAGATTGTGGGAGGAAATTGGAGCACCCAGAGGAAACCAGGTTTACAGGTGGAGAACATGCAAACTCCACAGTCACCCAAGGCTGGAATCAAACCCGGGTCCCTGGTATTGTGAGGCAGCAATGCTAACCACTATGCCATTGTATTTCCATAGGATAAGGGCGTATCTGGCAAGGCCATCATTTGTTACTCTCTCCCCAACTGCTCTTGAACTGAATGGCATCTAGGCCTTTTCAGAGGACGTAAGAGTCAACAACATTGCTGTGCATCAGGAGTTACATGTAGGCCAGACCAGGTAAAGACAGCAGATTTCCTTCCCTAGAGGATATTAGTGAAATATATGGGTTTTTTACACCAATCAATGGCAGTTTCATGGTCACCATTCCCAAAATTAGCTTTATTTGAACCCATATCCCCAGAGCATTAGCGTAGGCCACTGGATAACCTGTCCAGTGACATTGCCACTGTGTCACCCTCAGCTATATGCAGGTACCTAGCTAAGCAGAGTGAAGGAAGCTTCATATTCGGCTTAGTATATTATTGCTGGTCCTGAGCACCAAGAAAAGTATATTGTGTTATTGTCCCAAATCTTGATGGGTATGATAAAGGCAAATAATAAGAAATTTGGGCAAGGTTTTCAGGCCATTCACGGCGGTAGGATCTTACAGTCCTGTCCCCCTGCCCCCCCCCCCCCCCCCCACTCCCCGCTATGGGTTTCGAGGGGCGCATTCAATGGGAAACTCTTTTGAGAATGGCGGGGGCAGAAGATCCCACCACCAGCCAATGGTGGGCGGGCTGTCATCCGCCGCCGCAAAACAGGCCACGGGTTGCTTGGTAATTCCTGACCCTTGATGTTTTGAAAAAAGAAGTTACAGAATGGAAGAACTTTAGACCAATAGGCTCCACAGTGATTTCAAAAGCAAGACAACCTCTGCATTAGATGAACCAAATTGTGAGCCAGATGGACAGACTAAGATATTAAGTTTGGTCAAATTGCGCTCATTTGCTGCTGTGGCGACTTGGGAAGCGAGGTGGGAAAAATCATGAGCTCGATGAGAAAATAAATTATGAGTTGGATCAGCGTAACCATGAGCTAGCGAAGCTGCAACAAGAGCCCGATGGCCTGAGTCATGCAAAAGGGTGGAGGAATACTGGAGATGGGCTGAATTCTGCAACAGATCAATTCAGCTGTCATTTCTCTTTGTGATCCTTACCTTTATTTTCGTATCGTGGCCTATATTTCGATTTAGAGAAGGAGAAAGCCTTAGATATACTTTATTGGAGAACAGCATATTATTCCTCTCTTCCTTTACACCGTATGGAGTTAAACTGGTAAAAGGAACATTGCCACCTCTAGTAGGCTAGAAAATGAGTGATTGAATCCAATAGATTTCTGATTTCTGTGTTCTGGTTTGTTTTGCTTCCCTTGTCATTTTTGCTGCAATGTGAAAGAATGAAACTTGTATTTGCATCACACCCTTCACTCGCACTGGACCTTTCAAAGAGCTTTACAGTCAATTAAGTCTTTTTGAACTGTCGTTATAATGTAGGGGACACGGCAGCCAACATGCTCAGAGCAAGCTCCCACAAATAGAAATGTGATTTTGACCAGGTATTCACAACAGGATTCTCTGGCTGCGTCCGCCCGGCGACTGGAAATTCCTGCCCGAGGTCAATGGGCCTTTACATGATCCGCAACCCGCCCGTGGCAATCATGCAACAGGCGGGGCAGAAGAATCCGGCCCTCAGAGAGATCCTGGCTGGGGGACAAATGTTAGCCAGGACACCCGGGATAACCACCTTGCTCTTTTTCGAAATAGTGACACAGGCTCTTTTACATCCACAGGAGAAGGCAGACAGGGCTTTGGTTAAAGGTCTCATCTGAAAGACACAACTTCCAGCACTGCAGGACTCGCTCAGCCAGTCTCAATTTCTGTGTTCACATCCTGGAATGAAACTTGAACCCTGACCAGCTGAGTCACTGAATGAAAAATAATCCACAGGAAACCAGCTGTTTCCTGAACCTTCTGGGTCTCCATGTATTTCATGTGTTGAAAGTAAAGATACCAGTAACTCTTAATTAGGGCAATCAAAAGATGCCCTTTCAGAAGCTGACTCAGAACTCTCGAGTACGTGTTGAACTATACAGAGCGGGTTCTAAATCACACATTTCTAAAACCGTGACATGATCCACCTTTTTCGACAGAAGTTAGTGTGTCACTCCGAAAAAATCGCAAGTGCTGGGAGGTTTGGCAATATGATAATCAGAACAGCTGGCAAATAAGGGTAAAGTCTCCAGAAGGAGCGATGGTTGTCAACCAAATGCAGCCAGCTAAAAGTGATTCTGCTCCTTATGCTGGATGTAAAATGATAATAAATGAATGGACACTAGACTTAGCCCATCACAAATCGAAACAAATACATATGAATCATATTATTAAGGTTTCTGCAGTTTCATTATCAACCAATGATCCTTAAGGTCTCCATGGTGAAGCTACATAACAACAATGCTGACACTTTGCGTCATTGGTTGTAAAGCACTTTGAGACATCCTGGGGCATGAAAAGCACATAAATGCTTCCTTTCTTTGTCATTATGACAACAGGAAGCTAATTCTGCAAACTCCACCAGTTATTTCCCATATCAGTCTTCAGGTAATAAACAACAAAATCATCAAAGCAAAACGGAAAATTACCAAAGCAAAACTCCATTCGCGTAACAGTTTTGCTTTTGCAAAATAGGTACGTTTATTTTCCCCCCCCCACCCTCCCACTACCTCCACTGGTCAATAAATTAATGGCTAGAGGGCATAAATGTAAAATGGAGCGAGAAGCTAGAGTAGATTATTTTCACACGGAGGGTTTTTACATTGAAGGTGCCCAGCCTGATACAACAGCGGATGCAGAACTCACAATGTTTTAAAAAGCAAATGGATAGCATTTAAATGAGAAGAACATACCTAAAAGGCATTAAGGTGGACAAGTCCCCAGGTCCGGATGGAATCTATCCCACGGTACTGAGGGAAGCGAGGGACGAAATAGCTGGGGCCTGAACAGATATCTTTGCAGCATCCTTGAGCACGGGTGAGGTCCCGGAGGACTGGAGAATTGCTAATGTTGTCCCTTTGTTTAAGAAGGGTAGCAGGGATAATCCAGGGAATTGTAGACCTGTCAGCTTGACGTCAGTGGTAGGCAAACTGTTGGAGAAGAAACTGAGGGATAGGTTCTATTCACATTTGGAAGAAAATAGACTTATCAGTCATAGGCAGCATGGTTTTGTGCAGGGAAGCTCATGTCTTACAAACCTATTGAATTCTTTGAGGAAGTGACCAGGATGTTGCCGGGTATGGAGGGTGCTAGCTATGAAGAAAGGTTGAGTAGATTAGGATAGTTTTCGTTGGAAAGACGGAGATTGAGGGGGGACCTGATTGAGGTCTACAAAGTATGAGAGGTATGGACAGGGTGGATAGCAACAAGCTTTTCCAAGAGTGGGAGTGTTAATTACAAGGGGTCACGATTTCAAGGTGAGAGGGGGAAAGTGTAAGGGAGATGTGCGTGGAAATTATTTTTATGCAGAGGGTGGTGGGTGCCTGGAACGCTTTGCCAGCAGCGATAGCATCATTTAAGATGCATCGAGACAGATATATGAACGGGAGGGGAACAGAGGGAAGTAGATCCTTGGAAAATAGGCAACAGGTTTAGATAAAGGATCTGGATCGGCGCAGGCTGGGAGGGCCGAAGGTACTGTTCCTGTGCTGTAACTTTCTTTGTTCTTTGTTCTATGCAAGATAAATGAGAAAAACATATGGAAAATGGACTGAGTGACTAATACTTCCAAAGAATCGCCAGAGATGCAATGGGTCAAATTACCTTCTTCCTTGTGTTAAAATTATTTAATTTTTAAACATAAATGACCAGTTGGAAGGGCTGTCGTTTCGAACACTTCAGTCATAAAGATGAATAAGCGATTTAAAAATCTGGTTAACTTACACACCTAAGCAAGAGTTTGCATTTAACAGCAAAAGCAACAATAAAATTGCTTTTACTGAGTGATCTTGATGTTAATCATGTGGATATATTAATTTGAATATAGAACAACTGCATCTGCCTGAAGTAAATCAATCTCAGTACCAGAAACTTTCTTATTGCTGACATTCTCTGATCAGGCAAACTACAATAGCTCAACAGGCACCATAGTGTGGCGACCCGGGGATTTTCACAGTAACTTCATTGCAGTGTTAATATAAGCCTACTTGTAGGGTGGCATGGTGGCACAGTGGTTAGCACTGCTGCCTCACAGTTCCAGTATCCCGGGTTCAATTCTGGCCTCGGATGACTGTGTGGAGTTTATACGTTCGCACTGTGTATGAGTGAATTTCCTCCGGGTGCTCCAGTTTCCTCCCACAGCCCAAAGATGTGCAGGTTAGGTGGATTGGCCGTGCTGAATTTCCCCTCAATGTCCAATAAGGTTAGGTAGGGTTACTGGGTTAAGGGGATAGGGTGAAGGCGTGGGCTCCTTCCAAGGAACGTTGCAGACTTAATGGGACAGATGGCCTCCTTCTGCACTGTAAATTCCATAGTTCTAACTGGGGGAACAATCTACCAGTGTTTCTTGAACAGAAGCAAGACCAAGGAGGGGTAAATTATTTACAAAAGTATTTCCCTTCCACATTTTAAAAACGTGCCTGTCAGACAAATGGAAATCAAAACAGTGCCTGCTGTTTAAATATTTTCACTGGATTTGGGGGAGAGATGAAATGAATGCTTCCTGTCCTCAGCTTTACTGATCTGTATGTATTAAAAACACAATTTATTAATGCTGGAAAAGTCAAATATTGTTCGGACTTTCAGACGGGTAACAGCTGGGGCACGGATGAACTGTGATATTTTATAACCAGTGCAAATCAGGCCACTTGTAAAATTTTAGCAGGTCCACATCAAGTTGATTGAATGATTGCTACAATATTTGCTTTATTACGCCTTCTATTTCTCTAAATATTTAATCCAGAAGCTATTTTCCAAAACTAGTAACTGAAATGGTATTTCCTTAGATTTCATAGTTTTGAATACTAGGCAGATTTAGCACTCCCAGTATGAAGCCACATTCAAAGGGAGCAAAGGTCTGAGACAGGTCTACAAACGTGCTGATTCTCCATCAGATGCTTGTACTGCTTGTACCATTCCCTGTTAGAAATATGGGGTCAGGGGCAGCACGGTGGTGCAGTGGTTAGCATTGCTGCCTCACGGCGCCGAGGTCCCAGGTCTGATCCTGGCTCCGGGTGACTGTCCATGTGGAGTTTGCACATCATAGAATTTACAGTGCAGAAGGAGACCATTCGGCCCATTGAGTCTGCACCGGCTCCTGGAAAGAGCACCCTACCCAAGGTCAACACCTCCACCCTATTCCCATAACCCTGTACCCCCACCCAATACTAAGGGCAATTTTGGACACTAAGGGCAATTTATCATGGCCAATCCACCTAACCTGCACATCTTTGGACTGTGGGAGGAAACCGGAGCACCCGGAGGAAGCCCACGCACACACGGGGAGGATGTGCAGACTCCGCACAGACAGTGACCCAAGCCGGAATTGAACCTGGGACCCAGGAGCTGTGAAGCAATTGTGCTATCCACAATGCTACCAGCAAAACCCACATTCTCCCCATGTGGGTTTCGCCTCCACAACCCAAAGATGTGCAGAGTAGGTGGAATGGCCACGCGAATTTTCCCCTTCATTGGAAAATATTGGGTACTCTAAATTTCTAAAAAAAAAGGAGTATAGGGTCAGTAACTTACACAAAAGAAAGGCCCCTTTTTCTCTAAAATAAACACTTTAACATTTGACTGTTCAGAATGAGGGGACAGCGAATCAGTGAATTAATTTGTGGCTCTTATAAGCTCTGCCCTGCTTCGATTGCTCTGGATCAATGGGTGCAGCTGAACATGAGCAGGAAGCACTAGAAAATGCTCAACAAAGCAAGCAGCTTCTATTGAGGGAGAAGTAGAGTTAACATTTTAGGTTGATGACCTTTCATCAGAATTAGTAGAAAGTTGTCCTTTTTGCGCAAACACATAATGAGGCAGATTCTCTGGTGCTGAATGAGTGTGGGGAATGGTGGTGGGACACAATTTGCATATCCAAGGTTCACACAGACAGCTGCACACGTGAAAGTACAGCTGCCTTCAACAGATCCAATTTTTTGTTGGTGAGATGTCCAAAACATGAACTGTGAGATTTACACTTTTCAAGAGATGATTTAAACTCACCACATTACTTTGGAGGTGGGAAGACTATCCTTTTAGCAGAGCAAGGTACCCTTTTAGTTGGGCCCAGGGGCACATTTGGAAGAGGCCAAGTGCCCTTTAGACATGAATGTGCATAAAAAGTGGATAAACAGATTGTAACTGTCTAGCTTTAAAACTATTTAACTCTCCTGGCTTTTAAATTGAAAAAAAATCAGTTTAAAAAGTCAATACTTGCTATTTCACTCTGTCTGCTGACATAAACATGAGGGTTATAATTATATAATTTGTGCTGTATGACTGATTTCTCAACTTATAAGAATCACAGTAGTGTGCTTGTTGGTTCACAATTGGATTGACAACTCTGTGCTTACCTGGTCTTTGGTCTGGGGCTATGAATACATTTCTTTGTTTTTATAAGGGATTAAGTATTTGAATGAAATGTTTGCTTTCATAAGGGAATGAGTAGATGAAGGGATTTAAATGTAGTGAAGAGGTTTTTATGAATGAGTGTTTTTTTTTAATTAATGAAGTCTTCACATGTTTCCTGGAGTCTGCCCATGGTAGATACTGGGTGAGTTGGCAGGAGGGTGTAAGAGAAAATAGTCGTGGTGGGGGGCATGGGTTGACATGGAGTGAGGTGAAGTTGGAATAGTGGCTATAAAGGGCCATAGGGGTGGGTAGAGGGGCACAGATTGATACGGAGATCTGAGGATCATGAGAAATGGATGGAGGCATGAGATGACAAGAGGTGGCATGGGGAGTGTATGTGTAGGGTAATGGGGCACAATGGGTGTTCCAGCAGTCTGTTCCTTTTTTTATTGATTTCATTACAAGTCCAAGATCACTGAGGGTTGTCTTTCATCGATCCCACTTCCACTCCCTCTGCCTCCACCCTCCCACCCAAAACTAAAATCTGAACATCGGGAATATTTCTCGGGAGCTGGGCTTGCGGCGTCAGGAATTTCTCCGAGCTCCTGACATGAGAGTGAAAATTCAGGTCCTTGTCCTCGCTTGAGTCTGATATGCGGGCAGAATGATCTGCTAGCCTCGATTAGACTTTCTTCCCACTGAGTGGCCGAAGTGAAGGGTGGAATATCCAGCCATCCTCACCTCTTAAAGGATATTTTTCTTGCTGCATCAAAAATCTGAGGCAGAACATAGTTGAAAAAATGGTGCACTTCCTTTCACAAGGAAGGAAAAGATAAGATATCCTGCTTGACATCCTCCTTCCAAGTCAGAATGGGTCAATGTGCTGTCCAGCATTAATACATAAAACAGAGTCTTGTAACCTTTTTGTATAGTGAGTATATAACTATGATTTTTGATCCTGTGCTCTATTGATCTTCTAAGGTTCCCAGGGAAGGTGGAGGGCAGTGGTTGGATCCATGGGGTGATGGCTAACAAAGATGTGTAACAGTAGAGTTAGGTGATGGTAGGAGAGGTGTGAAGCAATGAGGAAAAAAACCCAAGTGCAAAAAAAAAGACTTGCATTTAGATAGTACCGAGAAGTCCCAAAGTGCTTCACAGCCAACAGCATACATTTGATGTAGGAGAATCAATTTTCCTACATTTTACATGTAAAATTTACAATTTACATGCTGCAAATTTCCACAGTCAGCTGTGATTAGATAATCCGATTTGGTAATGTTGACTGAGGGTGGGAATTGGTCTGGACAGCAGGATATCTCCCCTGCTCTTCTTCCAAGTAGAGCCATAGAAGCTCTTCATTTACTTGAAAGAGGAGACAGGGCCTTGATTTAACATTTCAATCCAAGAGATAACACCTCAAGCAGTGCAGCACTCCGTCTGCACTGGAGTGTCAGCCTAGCTTCCTGGTGCTCATATTTCTGGAGTGGGGTTTGCGTCAACAATGCCACTCACCGAGTCAAAGCTGACTTTCAAAGACCTGAATGCGCCACCTGAGACAGGAGCACAGGTTGTGAAAGGAGTTCAGGTGAGACACACCATGAAGCTATCAATAGAATTCAAGATGTATTTGATTAACTCTTCACAGTCTATGTAGACTGGTGCCCAAAGTATTTCCACAGCTCGTACTTTTGACAATAGGAGTCTACTTGCACTGCTCAGACTCTACCCTCATAATCCACCTGCTAAATACAACTTGACCTTAAATTTTAGATTAAGAAGTCTTAAAACACCAGGTTAAAGTCCAACAGGTTTGTTTTGAATCACTAGCTTTCGGAGCACTGCTCCTTCCTCATTCACCTGAGGGAGGAGCCGTGCTCCAAAAGCTAGTGATTCGAAACAAACCTGTTGGACTTTAACCTGGTGTCGTAAGACGTCTTACTGTGCTCACCCCAGTCCAATGCAGCATCTCCACATCATTAAATTTTAGACAACACTCTAACCAATCACAAATTTAAGTGCTATTGGATTTGCTGACCAATATTTTGAAAGTGCTAAAGAAAAATACACAACTTATTTTACAGCATTCAATAGATTGTGTGCTTAAGATACTGAAGTGGGACTTGAACCCCAACCTCTCTCTTAATTGTGAGAGTACTACCCACTGAGCCATGATGACATCTTAAAAGAATTGTATCGTCCACTTTAGCTTTCTTTTGTCATAGTGGAGGCCATATTGTTGAATTCAGAACAAGTCAGAGAAATGCTGATCTTCTGAATGTTGAGCGGTGATTGTAAAACATTGCAGTAACTTTCTGTGGCACAAGATGAATGACTGAGAAGGCGACAGCACAAATCTCATCCTGCCGCACCTGCCCATATGCCAAGAACAAAGGGCCTGTGAAGGGGGCCAGTGTTTGTGGTGGGTCCTGCACACGGATGAGGCCAGCCACAACTCATTCTGCACGCACCAGCCCCTGATTTTCTCACATTCTTTCCAATGAATCAGGTGCTGGTGAGCGCAGAGGTCGAAAGTTCCCAGTAATTGATAGCACTGTGGGACAACGACAATCTTTCCACTTTGGGAATGTATCTAATGTAAACGGACAGTGGGATAAAAGAGTGCCTGATAAATTTTAGTAACAAATGTACCATTGCACCTGAATTGTTAAGCAAAATATTTCATGCTGTTAACAACGCACAGACAAAACTCACAAATATATATAAATCATGGCAGCTCTAAGAGACTTCTTCGAGTATTCAATTTCATTCCAGTTTACAGGACAAGATGGAAACACCCTCAGGGAGGATAATTTAAATTTTTATCTTCCATTAGGTAGTTCCAGTGACCTTTCACAAGACCCTTTTAATGTTACTGTAGGTACTTATTTGTGGTGGGTCTCTGACAGGTGAAAGAGATGTTTTAAAATGGCCTTTTAGGCTGTATAGTAAATAACAAGGAAAAGTAGAGTTTCCACGTAGACCACCAACCATGGGTACACCGGTGTGTCATATAGTCATCCTATTTGTCACTGCCAAGCTGGGAGAGACTCCGGACCTCCATGGTAGGTGAAACCCTGCAGAGAATTTCTTTCAAGACAGATGAATATCAGCATGGAAAAGTGGTAACCTGCAGTTCAATGGCATTTAGTTTCCAAGGGTGGACTGAGGAATTAGTCAGGTGCAGGATTAAGAAGTGACTGCGAACAGTCTCCTGTTTCAAATTTGCCCATGCGACATGATGAATTATCAGGAGTTATCTCCCAGAAATGTCATAGATGTTTTACCTCTCCACCGGAGAAAGGATTTTACACATGGTGCCCTGCTGCATAAATGGAAACAGTCAGCCCTCACCAATGTAAATCTGCATGTGAACAGCTATCGACTGTGTAAAGATATCCTATATTATGGCATGCTTATCGTCAAACATTGACATGAGAAACCCTTTCTTTTAAGATGTCATCACGGCTCAGTGGGTAGTACTCTCACAATTAAGACAGAGGTTGGGGTTCAAGTCCCACTTCAGTATCTTAAGCACATAATCCATGCTGACATTACCAGCAGTGTACTGAGAGAATGCTGCACAGTCAGAAGTGCCAACTTTCAGATGCAATGTTAAATCAAGGCCCTTTCTTGGCATTCAAGTCATAGGACTTAATCAAATAGCCGCTCCCTGTGGTGTGCTGGCCAACATCCATCACTGGAACAGATGGATCTGGGCATTATCACATTGCTGTTTGTGTGATTTCGCTCTGTGCAAATTAGCTGTCACGTCACAGAATTTACATTGCAGAAGGAGGCCATTCGGCCCATCAAGTCCGCACCAGCCCTTAGGTAGCACCCTACCTAAACCCAGATCTCCACTCTATCCCCACAGTTCTACCCTATCCCCGTAACCCCACCTTACCTTACCTTTTTTGGACACTAAGTGCAATTTAGCGTAGCCAATCCACCTACTCCTGCACATTTTTGGACTCTGGGAGGAAACCGGAGCACCCGGAGGAAACCCATGGACACACGGGGAGAACTTGCAGACTCCGCACAGACAGTGACCCAAGCCGGAATCGAACCTGGGACCCTGGAGCTGTGAAGGCATTGCGCTAACCACTATGCTACAGTGCTGCCCTAAACATCCACTACATTGAACAGTGACCACACCTCCAAACCATGTAATCAGCTGTGAAATACTTTGGGATGTTCCGAAAGGTGTTCCAGAAATGCAACTATTCCTCGAGCTGGACTCTCCGTTGGCGGGATCCTCTGTTTCGCCGGGAGCACACTCATGCTTGCGGATTTCCCGACGGCATGGGAGTGCCCACAAACGGGGCCCCATTGACCGGCTGCTGGGTCGAAGGATACCGCTGCCAGAGGGGGTGCGCTGCACCAGGAAACAGGTGCGGCGGGACAGAGAATCCCTCCCCTTATCTTTCCATGGGAAGTTGTAGAAAAGTCTCCCTCATTCCACAGATGCAGTGAGTATGTTTAACAGGTTTACCTGTGTCATTAACGGACAGGAGATGAAGATATTTCTAAATAAACCAGGACAATTAATCAGGTTATATAGAACATAGATGATAGAACATACAGTGCAGAAGGAGGCCATTCGGCCTATTGAGTCTGCACCGACCCACTTAAGCCCTCACTTCCACCCTATCCCCATAACCCAATAACCCCTCCCAACCCTTTTGGTCACTGAGGGCAATTTATCATGGCCAAACCACCTAACCTGCACATCTTTGGACCGTGGGAGGAAACCGGAGCACCCGGAGGAAACCCACACAGACACGGGGAGAACGTGCAGGCTCCGCACAGACAGTGACCCAGCAGGGAATCGAACCTGGGACCCTCGCGCTGTGAAGCCACAGTGTTAATGTGGTGAATGTATTCACCTAAGTATGAACTGTCTGTATAGTGCTGTGACCTATGACCTGGAAGTGATGATACGGTCTACTTCCAGGTACTGTACTGGAACCCCGGTGGGGTCCGCCTCTGGCTCCGCCTCACCGGGGCAATATATAGACTGGCCACCTGTGGGTGGCACTCATTTGTACAGCCGACTCTGGCAGGCGAGTTCATGGATAAAAACGCCTAATGTTCACTCGCTCTCACGGTCTCACAGTGAATTGACGGTGTAATAGCTAATTACTGGTGCTACCGTGCTGCCCTGGGGGGAGAGCTTATGGTTTTGGGCATCATCGCTGTTATTTGATGCTGTTTCTCAATTTGATTTTAGTTTTATAGATGTTACTGGTGTGACACTTTCAATTATTGAGTGGAATTCATTTCCAGGATGGAGGTAGCCCCACCCACCCATCTATTGGAGAACCAGCATGAAACCCTCCTTTCCTTTCTCCAGTCTCCGATGCAATTACAAGCTGGACAAACACTTAAATTGGACAGCATTAGATGTCCCACTGGACTAAGTCCCCGAGAGGGTGGAAATTCTATCCCCATGAGCTGCCACCCAATCAGTGACTAGCAGCTCACCCATTGCCGGCAGCGCCACTGGGAACTGATTGGCTGATGCCGAAAATGCTTTGAGGCCTTCACTAGGGTTTAAAATTTTTTTAAAAATTCATTTACGGGATGTGGCCGTTGCTGGCTAGGCCAGCATTTATTGCCCATCCCTAGTTGCCCTTCAGAAGATGGTGGTGTGTTGCCTTCTGGAACCGCTGCAGTCCTTAAGGCGTAGGTACACCCACTGTGCTGTTAGGGAGGGAGTGGGTGCGCCTACATCTCAAGGACTGCAGTGGTTCAAGAAGGCAACTCACCACCACCTTCTGAAGGGCAACTCGGGATGGGAAATAAATGCTGGCCTAACCAGCGGCACCACATCCCGTAAATGAATTTTTGAAAACAGCATGAGCGTACAAAAGAAGCTTCTGGCTGAAACGAATGTTAGCCTACTCAGGGTGATCGAGATGGCCCAAGCAGCTGACTGTGCTGAGAGGGGTGCGTCAGCACTTCAAAGAATGCAAGAGGGAAAGGTGAACCAGTTGTGAGGCGGTATGTCTGCAATGTGTGCAGCCAGGTCAACGGGCACATAGGAGGTTTAGCCATGATTCCAGGAACAAGAGTCAGTGGCCAGGGAAAACATTGGGCCATCAGTCCAGGAGTCAGGGTGACTGTTACCAATGCAGGGGAGATGACCTTCAGGAGCCGTGCTGCTACAGAGAGAGCTTATTTGTTTTCGGTGCAATTGGAAGGGTGATATCCAGGCATGCTGCTGTGCCCATCGGAATGCACCAATTTTTTAAAAAGCAGCAAACCATAGTTCCAGTGAACAAAGTGGAAAAGAATTCAGACGAAGAACCTAAAACATACAGGTCACAGTAAATGGAAGTACACTAAAGGTGAAGATCGACATGGGACACTTGCCAAGGGTGTAGGTGAACAAACTTTTAAACATCTTTGAGGAGAGACCTTTTAGGAACAATTGTGACTCAAGTGTCATATCTGCACAAGGTGCTCAGTTACCTATGATCATTGTCCAGGGACATCGACCAAGCCTGATGGGGTGAGATTGGTTGTGCCAAATCAAGTTGAACTAGTTGGAAAGTTTTTAAATCTCAGACAGCGCCTTTCAGGAAGTCTTAAACAGAGACCAAGATGTGTTCCAGAATGAATTAAGGGACTAATGACCAAGATTTACGTCAACCCAAACTCAACACCAAAGTTTTTCAGAGCAAAACTAGTTCCTTACTCCTTGCACCAGAAAGTGGAAACCAAACTTAAAGCTTGGAAAAACTGGGAATAGTCAGAACCATGCAGTTTTCAGAATGGGCAACTCCCATCGTCTCTGTATTAAAGCTGGACTGCACTGTTAGAACATGCGGGGACTACAATTAACCAGGCAGCCCAAGTAGATAAATACCCAATTCCATGAATTGAGGGCCATTATGTGAAGCTGGGGGGGGGGGGGGGGGGGGCTCACATACACCAGACATGACCTCAGTCATGCTTACTTGCAGCAAGAACTGAATGAAGGTTACCGAAATTCTCTGACGATTAATGCGCATGAAGGCCTAATTCAATAGACCAGATAACCCTTTGGCATCTCCTCAGCCCGTGCACTATTCCAGTGCACATGGAAAATCTCTTCCAGGGCACCCCAAGAGTTGTGGTCTACCTGGCTCCTAATAACAGGAGCATCACAAGAGGAGCACCTGGCAAGCTTAGTAGTGGTGTTGAGAAGATTCAGATATGAGGGAGTCTGACTGAAACGTGAGAAGTGCACTCTTCTAGCTCATGAAATCACGTACCTAGGGTTCAAAGTGGACTCAAAAGATCTACACCCACTTGAAGACAAAATAAGAGCCATAAGAGACCAAACACATATGAATGTAGCAGAATTAAAGTCTTTCTTAGGGATGGTATTGTCATTGTATTCCCAACCTAGCATTGATATTGGCAACATTACACCTACCCACAACACCAGCGTTGGCACTGAAAGGAACCACAGGAACAAGCTACTGGTTTTACAGTCATCAAGCCACTGGTTCATTGAGACCCAAAAAAACCCATCATTCTGACCTGTGTTGCATCGCCATATTAGATAGGGGAAGTTCTATCCTTTACAATGGAGATTGGTTCAAAGAGGCCAATTGCCTTCACGTTGAGAACTTTCTGACGCTGAACCAAAATGCGCGCACATTGATAAGTCGGACTTTACGTAATCTGCAGTGTCTAAAAATTTCACTAGTATGTTTGCAGGCGACATTTCACAATAATAATGGACCAGCTGCCACTACTGGGGCCCCTTCATGTGGATAAGCTGATACCACCATTCGCCTTTTCCAGAGTACAACGGTGGACCCTGATTCTGGCGGCCGATGACTACATCTTTCAGCATAGGCCATGCGCACAGATTTTGAATGTTGATGCTTTGAGTCAGCTCCCACTTCCAAAGAACATGACACCCCGACCTATACCTCAAGAAATTGTCTGAACACTGACCTTTCTGAACACCTTGCTGGTTTGGTCCAGCCACATAAAGAATTGGACACAACCGGACCCAGTCCTGTCCAAAGTGAAACACATGCTCTTAACCGGGTGCCACCATGGTCTGACCAATTAAGACCATACTTTACTCATCAGGATGAACTCAATTCTCAGGTTGGAGCCATACTCTGGGGATCCCGTGGGGTGGTACTACCTCCAGCCTGAGAGCCGTTATTGCAAGAATTGTATAATGCCCATACAGACCAGACAAAAATGAAAATGTTCGCTCGCATGTAGCTCTATCTGGTGGCCTGGCATAGACAACGACATTGAACAAGGGCGAACGTTGCCAGACACAGCAGGCACTGCCCTCTATAGCCAAACTCCTCCCTTGGGAGTGACCTGGATGCCCATGGATGAGGGTCTATCAGGCCACTACATCTTAGGTTGGCCAACTTTCTTTTGTCTTAAAGTACAACCACCCCATGCCACTAGGGACATCCCACTGGCAGAATTAAGGACCCGGTTGGACTTGGTTTTCCCAAGTTTGGTAGGGAGGGTGGAGGTATAGAACATAGAACATAGAACATAGAACAGTACAGCACAGAACAGGCCCTTCGGCCCTCAATGTTGTGCCGAGCCATGATCACCCCACTCAAACTCATGTATCCACCCTATACCCGTAACC
The DNA here is from genome assembly GCF_902713615.1 of Scyliorhinus canicula. NCBI lineage: Eukaryota > Metazoa > Chordata > Chondrichthyes > Carcharhiniformes > Scyliorhinidae > Scyliorhinus > Scyliorhinus canicula. The sequence continues at coordinate 116,503,788 of NC_052156.1, read as the reverse complement.
CAACAACCCCCCCCCCCCTTAACCTTACTTTTATTAGGACACTACGGGCAATTTAGCATGGCCAATCCACCTAACCCGCACATCTTTGGACTGTGGGAGGAAACCAGAGCACCCGGAGGAAACCCACGCACACAGGGGGAGGACGTGCAGACTCCACACAGACAGTGACCCAGCCGGGAATCGAACCTGGGACCCTGGAGCTGTGAAGCATTTATGCTAACCACCATGCTACCGTGCTGCCCTCATGGCAGGCCTTCCAGAGGAAACAACACACTTCGCGAAAAAGGGACAAATCTTTCCAAGTGGGCGACCGGGTCCTTGTCAGAAACTTTGCCTCAGGCCCACTATGGTTACCAGGCCGGATTGTGGCCAAGTCAGGCCCAGTTTCATACATGGTGGACTTGTCTGGCAGGGCCGCACGGAAACACGTTGACCACGTGAGGAGCCGAGGGATCTCGGCCCAATCTTGTTTGGAGCTGGCAAGCTAGCACCAATGTGGTGGAGCAGGAACAAAGGGGATCCAGGGGACTCGGGGAGGCCCCATCTATGATCCAGGAACAAGCTACAGAAGGGAATAACCCAGCGGGTTTGATTGACTCTCAGGAACAGTCTGCTAAGGTTGACAATGTTATTACCTCCGAGTTTAGGGGAGCGCTATGATGGACCATTACAACATCCACAGCCAGCTGAAGCATCACCAGTCCAAATATATCAGCACCAGCCACGCCGATGCCACCAAGTAGGAGTGGCTGCTGAACCAACATCAGGTCTCATACACCACCTACATGGGCCACTTTAACCTGCTCAATTGTTTTGCCATGGCCGAGAATGGGTTCAAAGTCCGAGTCCGCTTCAACCTCATGGAGAAAATGCTGCAGCCATGCAAACCCCCACCCGACAGGCCTGAGGAGGCCTGAGAGGACGCAGGGAACGGAGGGCAGGAGAGTCCGGGATAACGAGGGAAGGGTGGGGGTATGAAGGGTAGATGGGTGAAGGATGAGGATATATTGGTCAAGGATGGGGGTACATGGGTGAACGGTAGGGGTATATGGATGAAGGGCAGGGCCTATGTAGGGTTCTTTTTCAGACGGTCGATGCAGGCTCGATGGGCCGAATGGCCTCCTTCTGCACTGTAGGGCTTCTATGATTCTATGAGCATAGGAGCCATTTGGGGGATTAAGACGCTCCACGAGACTCAGTAAATCGGATCGGTTAAAGCTGTGACAGACTGTTTTTGGACTCTTTTCCCTTTACGTCCTCAGTCGTATCTTGTATATAGTTACTTGTATATAACTTATTTATTCATATGTTATACAGTGATTTAAGTGGGGAGGGATTTGTCGCGTGGCCCCTTTAATGGGTGCGCCCTCGCAGTCCATGTGACTGGCTAGGGGCCTATCGTTCAGCAGCGCGCAAATTCCAACCAATGAAGAAAAAGTATGTGGCCTGGGGAGCAGGGTTCTGGTCAGAGTGAACCCGGGAGCCAGAGTATTAACACCTGTATAGAGTCTGTGTCTGTATATAAGTTAGTTGCCAATAAACACTTAGGGCGAGATTCTCCCAAAACGGGAGAAATCGTAAAGCTGGCGTAAAACCCGGGCGGGTTTTACGGCAGCGCGCCCCTTCCCGACGGGGGACCGATTCTGGTCCCCGGTCGGGGCTAGCAGCCCGACGCCATAGGCTCCGGCAAGACGGGCTTAACGAAAATCGTTAAGCCCGCTTGCCGGAGTTAGCGCCGGCTGACGCGTCATATGACATCAGCCGCGCATGCGCAGTTTGGAAGACTCCAACCCGCGCATGCGCGGGTGACGTCATCGTGTTTTTGCGCGAAACCCGCGCATGCGCGGGCCGGGTTGCCCCTCAGCCGCCCCGCGAATGGATACTGCGGGGCGGCGGAAGGACAAGTAGTGCGCGGGCATTGGGCCTGCTGCCCGCGATCGGTGCCCACCGATCGCGGGCCCATGGCACCCTTGGCACGGCCGTGGTACTGCCGTGCCAATCGGTGCCATGGTTATAAAAAGCGAGTTTGTGACGCCGTTTTTACGAACGGCAAGACCAGGTGTGTTTGCCGTTCGTGAAAACGGCGGAAAGGGCTGGGACTTCGGCCCATCTAACAGCTGAGAATCGCTGCCGGCCGTAAAAAAACGGCGGCAGCGATTCGGGTCGGGACTTCGGCGGGGGGGTGGGAGAATAGCGGGAGGGCGGCAAAAATGTCGGGAAGGCCCTCCCGCTATTCTCCCACCCGTCGTGGGGGGCGGAGAATTTCGCCCTTAATTCTTCCTTACGACTGCCTACCGGGTATTGCCTTGAAACACACAATCATCTTACAGATAATGAAAGTGCGATTGTCCTTGAGAAGTCCGATGTGAATAGAAGATAACAGTCCTCAGTTTTTAAGAAAGTAAACTCCCCATTACTGGAAAGTGTACTGTCATTTATATTTCACTCTAATAAAGGCCTGGTTAGAAAACCTCTTTTGTGGGACCGGTGATAGATTCCGAGTGATAGAACCACTGTCGTAGAAAGTGAATAATCAGAGTGAGATAACTAAATTCTTGGATGGTATGACGTTTTGAACTTCTGTTAAATGTAAAATATTGTTAAAGCTAGCTAAAGGAGCATTGTGTTTGAAAGTCTTCTTCGCGCATTGGCAAATTGACAATCTGATTCATTCCATGACTAATTTTCTTTTCTATCAAAGTCAACAGGAAAACTAAAACTGAGAACAATCTCAGACCGACTGCTGATTCACTATGACGCATATTTTGTGACTGCCTTATAACATTTCTCTCACACTTATTTCTATCTTAATATACAGCACTCCCACAGCACTTAAGTGTCAGCTCAGGTTATGTGCTGGAGGGCGGAATATTTTTTCAAAGTGTCAGGCTCAGACTGAAAACCGGCCTGTAGCTCTTCAGCTGCACAGACCAGGGACCGGATTCTCCGCATCCCAATGCCGAAATTGCGGACGGCGCCTGGGCGGTAAATCCATTGACGCAGAAATCGGGACCGGCGTCGGTTCGCCGATTCTCCGGGCACCGTAAAGCAGTGTCACCGGTGAGTAGGCCGCGCCGCCTGGAGCCATTGCCAGAGGCCCGCTCCAACATTCTCCGGCCCTGACCGGCCGAAGCCCCGACGGGGTGAATCTAACCTGGCCCAGCCATTCAGGATACTCGTCCGCGGCTGCCCTGGTGGGGGGGGGGGGGGGGGGGGGGGGGGGGGGGGGCGGATTGGAGACCAGGGGGGCCTTATAGGTGGCCGGAGAATGTTCGTGTGGGGGTTGAGGGTCGGGCGCGCAGCCAATCCGAGGGTTTCCTTTGTGGGAGGCCGCCGCTATGCGCATGCGCGGCCTCTGACCTGGAGGTGCAGGGGCCCGTATCTGCAGCAGAAACTGCGAGATTTACTCCGGGTCCCTGCTAGCCCCCTGCAGGGCTGGGAATTCGTGTCCCTTCAATCTAGGATTTTCAGGAGTAAAACGCCACCGTTTTGACGCCGGTGTGGGGACATAGTCCCAATAATGGAGAATCCAGCCCCAGGTTTGTCTCCAGATCCTGAGCCTCTTTGATGAAAAAAAATGAGTGGGGGCGTTTTTGCTGTCAGTTAGGTGGGGCGGGGCCTAATAGAACCAGCGTGCCCGGCTCTATACAGATTAGGGCACCATCTTTAAAGGGAGCCCGATCAGAACTTAACATCAACTCCCCCGAGCGAGCCCCCCCCCCCCCAACCCAACAATAATCGGGCTCTCTCTACCTTTTTGTAATCATGCAAAATCATTGGCCGCTCCCTCCCAGCACCCCTCCCCGTCTACAATCATTAGACTCTCTTTGCCCCCACCATGGAAGCATCGCAGGCATTCCCCCCTCACTACCCTCTGTATTGCAAGTTCTCCCCTCAATGGCATCAGCGCTTGCCTCACCACCACACCTAATGGGAACTCACGCCCCATGTGGTACCCCAGAGGTCCCGCCCATGGCATTGGCCCCTGGCACAGGTTGGCACGGTGCCAACCTGGCAGCACCATCTACATTGGGTACAGTTTCAGGGCACTGCCCGTATATGTTCCTCTCCCCCTGGGGGGCTGTACTTACCTTTGTGCTCCCGGGGGGGAATCTCCTCGACTGATTCAGATATTTAAATATTTGTTGTAAATCCCACTGACGTGACGTCACGTCAGCAAGGTTTTAATTTTCAGTGAGGGGATCATGTGGTTGGGGGGGGGGGGGCTAATAATATTCAGATTTATTTAAATTCATTAAAATGAGGTTCTCACCCTTTGCAGGCTTGAGCCTCATGACTTCACCGCCGAGGGGGTGTGAAAACCGGGAAATGCGATTTCCTCTGGATGTCCGCCTGTATCGTTGTTCTCTCTAATGGCGAAAGTGGCCTGAAAGTCACCCCACTAGAGTCAGAGTGGGGCTTGAACGTACAAACGTTTGACTCACAGTAAAGTGTGCTATCAACTGAGCCAAGCTGATAGATGATTATTGGGGTGATTTTCTGAAGGTATTCTCCTGTTCACTCTGTACAGCTTTGATAGAGCAGCCACTGAAACAGCCTCGGGAAACCTTGTGAAACAGCCTAGCTGATTTTTCATGGGTTTATACGGCTCTTTAACTGAAGACATAGTGGACCAGACAGAGAAGTCCCAGGAATACTCCCATTCTCTGGCCTGGATTTTCAAATCACTGCAACTTCGAGTCCCAGTGGGGTAGTAGGGATGCCAACTCCCTCCTGGATTGGCCAGGAGTCTCCAGGAATTGAAGATCAATCTCCAGGGCACTGCTATGCAGAACCCTGGAGAAAGATCACCAGGATGTTACAAAAGATTGTGGAACATGCCTTTGTTTGCCCTCCTGGCTGTCTGATGAACTGCTGCCACAGTTCCCACCACCAGGAGTTGCTCAGTGTCACTAGTTAAGCCCCAAGTTCACCGCTTGTTCAAGTAGGGCAGTTACATTTTAAAAATAGTGTTGTGCCAGTCAGGCTGTTGAGACCATAAAACTATAAGAACAGAGTACATAGGAGCAGAATTAGGCCATTCGGCCCAACAAACCTGCTCTGTCATTCAATCATGGCTGATATGTTTCTCACCCCATTCTCCTGTCTTCTCCCAGTAACCCCTTGTCCCTTCATTAATCAAGAAAGTATCTATCTCTGTATTAAAGATTTGGCCTCCATAGCCTTCTGCGGCAAAGAGTTACACAGATTCACCACCCTCTGGCTGAAGAAATTCCTCCTCCTCTCAGTTTTAAAGGATCGTCCCTTTAGTCTGAGGCTGTGCCCTCGGGTCCTAGTTTTTCCTAATGGAGGAAACATCCTCTCCACGTTCACTCTATCCAGGCCTCTCAGTATCCTGTAAGTTTCAATAACCACCCCCCCAATCCTTCTAAACTCCAATGAGTGCAGACCCAGAGTCCTCACCCAGAGACACGGGTTTCGAGTTCCTGCCCCCCCCCCCCCCCCCCCCCCCCCCCCACCACTGCATGAAAGTCCCTCTGTTTTTAATCTAGCAAAGTGAGATATGCCAATACTGTATGTGCGAAGAGCTTTGATTTTCAAACGCATTGGTTGGAATTCTCCGAGTGTTGGGATTCTCTTTTCCCGTTGGGTAAACCAGCATCATGGGGTGGATTCAATGGGATACCCCATTGACAGCGGTGGGACTGAAAGATCCAGCGGGGCATGGAAAATCCCTCCCCCCCCTCCATTGACTCTGTTTCTCTCTGCACAGATGCTGCCTGGCCTGCTGAGGGTTTGCTGCATTCGCCATAGGCTAATACTGCCAGTGGGACAGTGTCAGTGCTCCCTATGGCAACAGCAATCCTGAAGGAAGCTGCGTTTAGGTCATTTTAACACTAAGTGCATAAGATGTCAAGCACTGCTACGTAAAAGCACAGCGGTGAAAGCCCAGACTGATTTCTTTTGTGTTTTCATAATACTTTGATGGACAAACGTTTCTTTCTCCAGGCAATTATAAATTTCAAACGTTGTTTCTGAAACACAGCAGCCAGTAAAAGCAAAACCCTTACCTGAAAGCATTTTGAGATCTATTGGGTTGCTTTGAGTGCTAACATTTAGAACGTCTTGTTCCTTTGATATATTGACCTCAAAAAAAGGAAGGCAGAATGTTCCAGGCTACCAAAACACAACAATAGAGAAAATTGATATGATTTGTTCTGAGCTTGAAACGTATGAATTATTTGCTTTGCATTATAGAGAAGACTTATGGTAATTTACCACAAAATTAAGGGAAGTGTGATGGGCTGGATTCTCCGGTCCCCCAGCCGCGTGTTCGCTGGCGGCGGGATTCTCTCTTCCCGCCGCTTGTCAATTGGATTTCCCATTGAAGCACCCCATTAACCTGGGAAACCGGTGGCCTCGGTTCATTGTTGACGGGACCGGAAGATCCCACTGGCGAGAACAGACAGAAAATCCCCCCGACCTTTCAGGTCAACGACCTTCATCAAAATCGAAAGGTCATTTATCTGAAATCTTTTTTACTGTTTTTCTCTCCAAAGGTGCTCCTTGGCCTGACAAATGTTTCCGACAGTCTCTGTTTTCTGAATACATGGCGTTTTACTGTTGTTTTGGTGTAAATATTGTATCTTGCCTCAACCAGACTGTGGTGATTGTTAATTTCAGGGCAAAGGGCGAAGTAAAGGTCACATGGCCTGGGTGTAGAAACACTCTATGGTGAGAAAGATTCCAAGGCAGAGACATTTTTGGGAGCTAGCTACAGCATTGTGACTGCTACACAATTCTTGTTAATAAAAACCTTTTGTATTTTGCTAATGAAATCTGTGAAAGAACATATTTACATCTACTGATGAGAATAAATTATCCTGATACTGCCTCTGGCCCAACACCTGTGAGTATGCTATTTTAATTGAAGTCTAAAAAAAAAAGTACTCACCCAAATGCCTCTCATTGGACAAATAGACCCATTTGATCCCTCCACAGAGGACTGGACACAGTACTTTCAGCATCTTGGGTTTTATTTCCAAGCAAACGAAATAGGAGAAATGCAATGAAATTCTCCTAAGTGTTTGTGGAACTCACTTATTTGCATAACCTTATTTGCAGTCTTACAGTCCCAAGCATGCCCGACTTCAAACCATTTAGTGTGCTCATGGATTTAGTGAAGGCTGAATTGCAACCTCAACCATGAGTCATACTCCAGAGAGCCCCAGATGAACTGGTCGTGACTTACGTTGCTAAACTCAAGCAATTATCAGAGAATTGTGCTTTTGGAGCCACACTAAATGACATGTTACAAGATAGGTTAGTCTGTGGGGTAAGCAATGACACTATTCGATGCATATTTCTTGCAGAGGTTGACATAAATTTTAACTGAGCAATGGAGATATCACTGGCATGGAAAGCACCGAAAAAGGTGCACAAGAACTGTAAAGCGCACAAAATGTGGCATTCACCAGTTAGGGCAGGGGCCTGCTGTCAGCCATGGCGCCTAAGCTGCCAAAGCAGCCGCGAAGTGGGAAACAATTTCAGCCACCAACAAATTCAAAAGGTGCAGAATAGGCAATCAGTCGGCAAATGGAAATGTTACCATATGGAGGTAACCACATTCCTGAATCATGTTGGTTTAAGGAGGCTGAGTTTTTTTCTTGTCATAAAAGAGGACATTTGCTAAAGCAGTGTAGAGTTAAGTCAAGATCGTCGGGTAATCAATCAACTAATATGCTACAAGTTTAAAATGTAGAAGAGCCTAGCACCCCTGATTCTGGTATTCATAAAAGCGTAGAATCCCTACAGTGCAGAAGGAGGCCGTCTGGCCCATCAAGTCTGCACCGACCCTCTGAAAGAGCACTCTGCATAGGTAGACTCCCCTGCCCACCCCACCCTATCCCCTTAAACCTGTAACCTAACCTGCACATCCATGGACACGCAGGGGTAATTTAGCATGGTCAGTCAACTTAACCTGCACAGATTTGGACTGTGGGAGGAATCCGGAGGGCACGGAGGAAACCCATGCAGACACAGGGAGAACATGCAAACTCCACACAGACAGTCACCCAAGGCTCGAATCAAATGCATGGCGCTGTAAGGGAAGCAGTACTCGCCACTGTGCCGCCCACCTCTCTGTTTAACCTAAAAAGGCAAGATGGATGTTATTACTGTAATGCTCTGGTTAAATGGGAAGCCTCTAAAGAAGGAAGTGATACAGGAGCATTACTAGCCACTGTGATGAGTGAGCGTGCACTTCAGTACCTAAGTGATGGAATCCAACCATTGAACTTGAAGAGCATTTCTGCTGAGTTGAAGACTCATACGGGAGAAGCAATAGAAATAAAAAGTACCATAATGGTACCTGTAAGCTATAGAAAACAGTCTACGCAGCTCCACGGGATACTAGTGACGGGTGAAGGAACAAACATTCTCGGCCGTGATTGGCTTAAAGAAGTTAAATTGAGTTGGGCCACGATTTTTCAAGTGCAGAAAGGGGGATTGCCTGAACTGATTAGAAATGTGGGCCTATGAGGGCAGCACAGTAGCATAGTGGTTTGCACAGTTTGTTGTTGAAAACTCACCACTATTCTTAGAATTCCCCCTATACCAAAAAGGGCCGGAATTCTAAATGGTGAACAGGGATTCTCACTCCCTGACTCCGATGCAGGCTTCGGTGAGTGCTATTCAGGTCAAACTATATTTTCAAGTTATCCCCCGGTATAACCCATACCTGCACCGAAGATTTTATCTACTTACCACTTAGTAGCATCAATCCTGGGTCCCGTATTGCTAAGTAAGTAAAGTAGACTTGGGAATAACCACTATTGCAGGTTAAGTTAAGTTATTTTATTATTATATTTTTTCTTTTAAAAGCTGCAATCATTTTCTTTACAGAAAGGTAAAAAGATCTTGCTTCTGGATCCTTCTAGTTGGTTGAAGGGACCTTCAAGCCCACCTTGACAATCAATCTTCTTTAAAGTCTGGTCTTCCTTAGATGTATTAGCTGTCTTATCCCTGCTGCTTGTCTTATCTTTCCCATGACCGAGCTGACTAAGCAGACTCTGCTTCTCTTATTCCTTCTCTCCTTCTCTCTGAGTTCTGGTTCTGCTTCTGTTCTGGTCTCTGGGTTTATATTCTCTTTCTAACAGTTAAGTTTTTATGACCTTATTGTAAATTAACGTATTTCACATTGATTGTAAAAAGTATCTTTGATCTAAACATTCTAATACATTTTGGGCATGGCCTCAGCCCTCAGAGCTGATTACATTGTCCTTTGTGATGTTCAAAGTTCCTTTGTGATATTCAAAAATGCTTTGGTTTCAAGAGGTGTTACTTTGAATTCCTGTCATTTCTATAGTTTTATTTTCCAATTGTGTCCCCAGCTCATAATTTTGACTTTGATTTTGGCTCTAAATTATGTTTCTCGTAGACAGGTTGTCTCCAATTTTCTTTAATTTACCTGATATCGGCAGAACTTCACACTTAGAATTGTCAGCAAATTCAACTGAACCTCATCCTTTCCTTTCCAGCTGCTTACTAAGATAATTAATTTCAATGAAGGTGTGAAACATTGCTTTTAGCGTAATGCTAAAAATCCACTTGGTTATAACTTGAAAGACCTGCCTGTTTTAAACATTCGTCACTTAATTCAACTGAAACCTTCATCCATGCTTTTCCAGATGCTTACTAAGATAGTTACTTTCAATGAAGGTGTGAGCCATTGTCTTTAGCTTCATACAAAAATCCTGTGTGTTTGCTAAGCCTGCTTGAGAGAAAGAATCTGTATTTTATAATCCTGCTCTTTGCAGCTGCTATTAACCCTTCATGGGATCTTTCCCTGTATCCTCTCTTGTTTCTCTCAGACCAGATATTTCCAGACGTCCATGTTTCAAATGACACATCTTTCGATATTTTCAATAACAAGTTGCTTCAGAGCTCCAGGGTCCCAGGTTCGAGTCCCTGCTTGGGTCACTGTCTGTGCGGAGTCTGCATGTTCTCCCCGTGTCTGCGTGGGTTTCCTCCGGGTCTGCGTGGATTTCCTCCCACAGTTCAAAGATGTGCAGATTAGGTGGATTGGCCATGCCAAATTGTCCACCGTGTCTTCCATAGGGTGTAATCCTTGTGCATCTACACAGTGCCTCAGGTAAGTCATCTCAGTGGCTGGAAAGGTTTCTTGACCTAGGAAGAACTAGGCATTATCCAGCCAGTTCATTTCTTGGAATGGGCAGCATCAAGAGTCCCTCTATTGAAACTGGACAAGGCCATCCGCATTTGCGGAAATTATAAGGTAACAGGTAATCAGGCCGCAAAACTCGATAAATATCCAATCCTGAGAATTGAAGACCTATATGCAAAGCTGGGATGAGGCCAATCTCACCCAAAGTTGGATATGAGTCGCACATGCAGCAACTTGAATTAGATTATGCTTTCCAGGGATATGTCACGATAAGCACTAGCAAAGGCCTTTTCCAATATACGTATCTATCTTTGGGCATGCCCTTGCAATGCAATATCCCAAAGGACAATAGAGAGTCTGCTGCAGGGCTACCATAGGTTGTAATATACATAGAACATAGAACAGTACAGCACAGAACAGGCCCTTCGGCCTTCGATGTTGTGCCGAGCCATGATCACCCTACTCAAACCCACGTATCCACCCTACACCCGTAACCCAACAACCCCCCTTAACCTTACTTTTTTTTAGGACACTACGGGCAATTTAGCATGGCCAATCCACCTAACCCGCACATCTTTGGACTGTGGGAGGAAACCGGAGCACCCGGAGGAAACCCACGCACACACGGGGAGGACGTGCAGACTCCGCACAGACAGTGACCCAGCCGGGAATCGAACCTGGGACCCTGGGGCTGTGAAGCATTTATGCTAACCACCATGCTACCGTGTTGCCCCTAAATGACGTCGTTATAATCAAATTATCCGAGGCTGAGCATCTAGTAAACTTAGAGGAGGTGTTAAAGAGCTTTCAGGGGGTTGGGGTTTGCCTCAAGAAACGTTTCCAGCCACTGAGACGACTTACCTGGGGCACTGTGTAGATGCACAAGGATTACACCCTATGGAAGACACGGTCGAGGTGATAAAGGAGGCACCTGCCCCCACAACTGAATTCAAATCGTTTTGATGGATGGTAAACCACTATGGATTTTTTTTAACTAACGTATTGACGGTATTGGTCCTCTTGCATTTTCTAAAGAAACACCATTGTTGATCTTGGAAGATTCTCCAGGAAGAAGCTTTCAAGAGAGTAAAGCAATTGCTGTATTCCTCAGACCTGTTAGTATATTTGGAGCCATCTAAAGAGCTGATATTGACCTGTGATGCCTCTCCATATGGTGTTGGTGCAGTGTTATCTTATGAGATGGATGACAGCTCTGAAAGGCTGTTGGGGTATGTGTCCACAATCCTCTCAGGGACTGAAAAAGGCTACTCACAAATCAAGAAGGAAGGTCTATCATTAGTCTTTGGTATCAGGAAATTCCACCTGCTCTTCCATGGTTGACACTTTACCATTGTTCATGACCACAAACTGCACTTGGGTCACTTTAAAGAGGACACTGTTATCCCGCCAATCACCGCGGAAACAATGGGTGTTCATTCTGTCCACCTATGAAGCACCAACCTGGAACGCAGGTAGTGAATATGGATGCTTTTAGCCACCTATCCTTGCAAGAAAGTATCACATGTACTCCAATACCACAAGGAATCATCATGGCATTAAATTTTTAGACACCTTCCCAAACTTGGTGAGCAGATCAGGAACAGGACAAATCGAGATCCACAAGTGAGAGACCTTGTGCTGGATTCTCTGTCACCGGGATCTGCCATTTTTCCAGCAGCGCACTCGCGCCTGCGGATTTCCCAACGGCGTGGGGGGTGTCTACAATGGGGAACCCCACTGGCTGGCTGCAGGTACGGAGGATTCTGCTGCCACTGGGGGAGCGATGGAGAATCCCACCCCAAATACTTTACAGGATGGGTAAATGAGCCAATTTCCAAGGAAATTAAACCATTCGTTATCTGCAAGAATGAATAGAGTTGTCAGGATGGAATCATAATTTGCGGCAGAAGGGTAGTCATTCCTGTACCAGGCAGAGAGCTGCTCCTAACTGAATTACATAGTAATCATCCTGGTACCTCTAAGATGAAGATGCTGCCAGGAGTTATGTCTTGTGGTCTGGTACTGATGCAGATATCAAGAAGCTGGTCAAGCACTGTCAACAGTGCCAAGTGCAGCAAAGGTTGCTTACTGCAGCCCCACTGCACCCATGGGAATGACCTGGTCTGCTATGGGTTCAAATCCATATCGATTATATTGGTCCATTGCTGGGCACAATGATTTTGTTCATGATTGATGCTCCTTCTAAATGGATAGATATTTTTGAGGTGAAGTTACCGACATTGCATACTGCCATCAAAACATTACACCAATACTTTTCAACTCACAGAATACCTAAAGTCATGGCGCTGGATTCTCTGTTTTGGAGACTAAGTCCCCACGCCGTTGTGAAAACTGTGGTCTTTTCCTCCAGGAAAACTGGCGTCAAAAGGCCACAGATTCCCCGTTGGCTGCGGGCTAGTAGGGAGCCATTGTGGAGCTCGCAGCTCTAGCTGCCAAGACAATCCCCAGCACTTCTGGGTCAGAGGCCGTGCATGCAGATGGCAGCCTACAGCGGCCGCGTCGTGCTCCAGGGCGGACTCAACTGCAGACCTGGACCGCCAAAGTAGTGCCCCGGACCACCCGCACACTGGAGAATCTCATGATTCCTCTTTGGTCTTTAGCTATTGTACCACTCCAGAACAGAAGCTCCACCAACAGAACATCTGTTGAAATGTTGTCTGAGAACGACACTGAGCCTTGTGTTTACAAATTTGCCAGGGAAGGTAGAAGCCAGCAAAAATAATCAGAAAACAAGCCATAATTAACATAGTACAGCTCGACCATTCATGGTATACATTAAAACTTTCTGTAGTGGATCAAGTTGGATTCCCAGAATTATTGTCTCTAAGACTGGACTCCTTTCATACCGAGTGGATGTGGAGGGATGGATCATTTGCAAATACATAGACCACTTGAGGAGTTGTGAGACACTCCAGCAGTCTGAGTTGCCATTAAGAAATGTTTTTGAACCTGCAAGCACTGAAGTATCTGTTTGACCTATCAACATAACTGATGTCTCTGTGGAAGCAAATAGCGATGAGTCACCTGTGCCAGAAGAGGTAACCGCTATCGCAGTTCCTGTTAAAGTCAATCCTGTGGAAGCATCTCAGACAACAGAATTACAGCACTCTACAAGGTATAGAAAACCCTCTCAAAGACTTGCGGCGCGATTCTCCCAGAGAGGGAGAAATCGTAAGGCTGGCGTCAAAACAGGGCGGGTTTGACGCCAGCCTCCCCCTCCCCGACCGGGAACCGATTCTGGTCCCCGGTCGGGGCTAGTATGCCGCGGCCGTGAACTCCGGCATCGCGGGCTTAACGAATTTCGTTAAGCCCGCTTGCCAGAGTTTGCGCCGGCTGACGCATCACATGACGGCAGCCGCGCATGCGCGGATTGGAAGACTCCAACCCGCGCATGCGCGGATGACGTCATCGCGCATTTGCGTGAAATCCGCGCATGCGCGGGCCGGGATGCCCCTCAGCCGCCCAGCGAAGTGATACAGCGGGGCGGCGGAAGGACAAAGAGTGCGCGGGAATCGGACCCGCTGCCTGCGATCGGTGGGCACCGATCGCGGGCCCATGGCACCCTTGGCATGGCCGTGGTACTGCCGTGCCAATCGGTGCCATGGTTGCCAAGATCAGGATTTTACGGCCGTTTTTACGAACGGCCAGACCAGGTGTGTTTGCCGTTCGTAAAAACGGCCGTAAAGGGCTTGGAATTCGGCCCATCGGCCAGCTGAGAATCGCTGCTGGCCGTAAAAAAACGGCGGCAGCGATTCGTGTCGGGAGTTGGGCGTGTGGGGGGGGGGGAGAATAGCGGGAGAGCGTCGGACTAGCGCGGCCGTAAAAATTTACGACCCCCGCTATTCTCCGCACCGTCGTGAGTGCGGAGAATTGCGCCCATTATTTATAATAGTCCAACTAATGTAAATAATCTTTAGTTAATATTTGGGGCTGAGTAAATTAGTTGCAGAAGATTGTATAAAGGGGTTAAAGGGGGAGCAATGTGGTGTGGCCCTTTAAGGGCAGCACAGCAGAGTAAGAGTCACATGGCCTGTGCAACCTTTCAGATCCAAGCACTGCAATTCAACGATGGTGAAAAATTAACTGACCAACAGGAGGAGGAGGCTCCATGAACACTTCCCTGCTCACTGACAGCAGAACCCAGGGCTTCAGTGCAAAAGACAGGATTGATTAATTTGTAACATTCTTCACCAAAAATTCAGAGTAGATAACCTATCTCGGCCTCCTACTGATGTCATCACCATCACAGCAACCAGTCTTCAGCCATTTTGATTCACTCCATGTGGCATCAAGAAACAATTGAACGCCCTGGGTACAACAAAGACTGTGGGTCCTGACAATGTCCAAGTTGTAGTGGGAAGACATGTGTTCTAGAGCAACCCAGGCCACCAGCCAAGATGTTCCCGTACAGCTGCAACCCTGGCATCTACCTGTCAATGTGGACATTTGCCCAGATACATCCTGCAAACCAAATCCAATTCAGACAATTACCACTCAATCAGTCTAATCACAATCATCAGCAAAGCGAGAAAACGCGTAAAGTCTGAGAGATTTAGAATTACAAGTTATTGTATTGAAGAATACATGCCAGCTGCTGGAGCATCCTGTGATCTGTAGTGACGTCAGCAGAGTACTTGCGTAGGCTTTAGTTCCCCATCTTACATTCAGAGCAACATCTCTGAATAACCTCACATTGTATTTGTAAGAAATACAAGTGTGTCACCTCCATACCGTTTCTTTTTGTGGCATGTTGAGAACATAACAACAACCAACACAATTTTACTGCAAATCCAATAGTTTTATTAACAAAAAGCTTAAAACTTAAGAGTTACAAAACAATTTTAAAAATATATACAATTATCTACTGGGTGGTCAGTCGAGATTGACTGTATGTTGACTCAATGTGACATCGCTGGGACCAGTTAGCTTTCCGTGGGACATCTCTCCTCAAAGTCCTCGTTCCCAGAGCACTGTGCTGATGATATGATTTGGTGAGAATAACATTGCTCGCCTCCTTTTGCCCTTTCACTATACAGCAACTGACCTCATGTCAATCCTTTTGCGCCCCTTGATTGTTTTTTGAGGTATGTGATAAGTCTCTAATTAGTCTCAATCAAACTGAAATTAGTCCAAAATGTCACGCACAGCCCATTTCCCCAACTTATTCCTCCTGCATGTCCTCATTTGACCACAGGATAGCTGGTGTTCTTGCCCTTTGCCTCCTTCAAGTTCAACCGTCTCACAGATGGTTGTGTAAGTTCCCCGAATTATGAGTCATGGTATTAAAGATCATTTGAGAAAACACAACCATAGCAGTTCATAGAAAAGACAGTTTTACAAGCCACAATTTTTTTTCGAGAGTTGTCACATTTCAGCTCAGTTGGCTGGACAGCTGGTTTATAATGTGGAGCGACACCAACAGCACGGGTTCAATTCCCATACTAGCTGAGGTTATTCATGAAGGCTCCGCATTCTCAACCTTGCCCCTCGTCTGAGGTGCAAAGATCCTCAGGTTAAATCACCACCAGTCAGCTCTCCCCCCCTCAAAGGTGAAAAAATGCAGCCTATGGTCATCTGGGACTATAGCGGCTTTACACAGCAATAACCTGCTCACCAAAGCTCAGTTTGACTTCTGCCAGGACAACTCAACTTCTGATCTCATTACGAAGTCCAAAAATGTGCAAAAGAGCTGAATTCAAGGGGAGGTGCCCTTGATATCAAGACAGCATTTAATGAAGTGGAACATCAAGGAGCTTTAGTAAAACTGAAGTAATTGGGAATTGGGCTGATGGGAAAACTCTCCACTTGTAAAAGCAATATCAAGCACAAACGAAGATTGTTGTGGTAATTGGAAGTCCTCAGCCACAGGACATCTCTGCAGGAGTTCCTCGGGGTAATGTTCGAAATCCAACCATCTTTAGCTGCTTCGTTAGTGATCTTCCCTCTATTATAAAATCAGAAGTTAGGTTGTCTAATAATGATCGCACAATGTTTGCAACTCCTCAAATAATAGTTTGTTTCAGCATTCAACAAGTCCTGGACAATATTCAAGCTTGGGTTGACAAGTGGAAAATGACATTTGTGACACACAAGTGCAAGGCATTGACCATCTCCAACAGAAGAGAATCTAAACATCTTCCCTGGACATTCCATCGCTGAATCCCTGACCATCAACATCCAAGAGGATACCACTGATCAGACGTTTAGCTGAAACAACCATGTAAATACCATGACTACACGAGTAGGTCAGAGGTTGAGTTCTCAGGACGTGGACATCTCTGATAAGGCCAGCATTTACTTTCCATCCAGAATTGGCCTTTAGAAGGTGGGATGCCTTTGTAAATACAACTGAGTGGTTTGCTTACCATTTCAGAGGGTGGTTAAGAGCCAACCGCATCACTCTGGGTTTGGAGTCAAATGTAGGTGAAATCAGATATGGACATTAAATTTACTTCTAGAAAGGACATACGGTTGAGTTTTTGAAACAATCTATTTGAGTAGTTTCCATGGTCACAATTTTATTTAATTGATTGAATTAACCAATTAACCACCTACCATGGTTGGATTTCAACTCATTTCTTCAGGTCATTGGTCTGGGCATCTGGATCATTAGTCCAATAACCAACCACCAAACATCTTGATCCTAATTCTGCTGGGAAAAACTCACCTCCTATCTACTTCCACAATCTACAAAGCATTTGTCTCTAAAAATGCAGCTCCAACAAAGCCATTCAAGACAAAACAGCATGATTGATTGTCACCTAATACTCTGACTTAAACATTCACTCCCTTCAACACCAGCACACCATGACTTCAGTGTGTACCATCTACTTTTATTTTGGAAAATATTTTATTGGTGCATTTGTAATTTTCACAGTTTAGCACATTAACATCTCTTAAACAACCGCGCGGGCCGACACAAATAAAAAAAGAAAAAAAACAAACAACCTACAGAGCAGTAGCCCCTACTCCCCCCTCTCTATTCCCAGCTGCCCGTAAACTGTATTCTCTGTCCCATTGTAACATTGCCATGCCTTCTGTTTTCCTCCCCCCACTTTTTCCCTCCCCCCCTTACTGCTGACATTCAATTTTTCTTGAAGTAGTCTATGAACAGCTGCCATCTCAGGGTGAATTGATCCTCTCAAAGCAAATTAAATTTTCTCCAGACTGAGAAACCCTGCCGTTTCGCTGACCCCATGTGAGTATTTGACCAACTGGTCGATCGTCCGTTGGGCAGATGCAGCCAAACTTTGCCTCATTGTCATTCAACCC
Source organism: Scyliorhinus canicula (assembly GCF_902713615.1). Taxonomy (NCBI): domain Eukaryota; kingdom Metazoa; phylum Chordata; class Chondrichthyes; order Carcharhiniformes; family Scyliorhinidae; genus Scyliorhinus; species Scyliorhinus canicula. Next base: position 116,486,348 of record NC_052156.1, on the reverse strand, counting down.
GCTGATTTCTAAACTTTGCTTCCATTCATCCTTTGATTTCTTCTTTTCCGGCTATTTGTTGGGTGTGGTTCCATAAATTGGGGGTCGCCTCCTACCCCTCTCACTTTCATCAACTTATGTTGAGAAATTCCTACAAAAATCCAGCTTAAAAGCTGTTAAAAGACCACTAGAGGCGAGAGCTGCTAAATGTGCCACCGTTCACTCCATGGCCACCCACCGGAAGAGTGTGTACCATCTACAAGATGCATTGCAGCAACTTGCAAAAGCTCCTTCAAAATCTATGACCGCTACAGCTTAAACGATCAAGGCCAGCAGCTGCATGGGAACACCAGTATCTGCAAGTCCCACTCCAAGTTATACACCATCCTGACATAGAAATATATTGCCGTTCCTTCATTGTCACTGAATGAAAATCCTGGAACCCTTTCCCTAATGGCACTGTGAGTGTATCTACACCATATGGATTGCAGCTTTTCACCACACCATGACTCCACTGTGACTAGGACAAGGAGGCAGGACTTGAATCCACACCAGCCATCCAACTCCCCAAGGAACCGAATTGCGGTGGCATCGTACACTTAGACATGCATATTGCAGCCTGGGTGGTAAAGGGTCCAATTTCTTTCTATCACAAGGCTGACTGAGAATCTTTCCCACTCCTACTGCCTGCCACTGATGTACGTTGAAAGGGTTTACAAGTTGATTCTCAACCTGTTTGGTCATGCTATGGCTACCTTACTTGGCCATCAAGTCTGGGAGTGGGACTTGAACCCAGAGCCTCTGGCTCGGATGGTAGGGTCTTTAGTAATTTTACCACAAGATCTCCCACCACAACATCCTCAACAGCAATTAAGAGCGGGTAATAAATGCTGCCCTTGTTAGTAATGTCCAAATCCCATGAACAAATAATAAAAAAACCTTTACGGGCATATGTTTAATCAGACACAAAGAAATCACACAACTGCAGAGACTTGCTTCATAAGAGAATAGCATTGTATATTAATGAGATTCTTTATGAAACCAGCAGAAACTCCATTTGATTCTGCAATTTTCATTCATCTAAATTCCTTGAATTCTGACAGCTACATCTCTCTGAATAGGAATCTATGCAAGCCAGCTAGGACGTTATATAAGAGGTTTTAGGAGTAATGTGAGAACAGGATTTAGTGTAGGTTTTCAACTTCAGATGTAAGAACTGTGGGCTGCTACGTGATGGATACATGCTAAACGGCCTTATTTTTACATTCACAAAACTCAAAGATTGTCAGTGCCACGGAATGTTTGGTGGAAATGAATCATAGAATCCCTACAGTGAAGCAGGAGTCCATTCGGCCCATCAAGTCTACACCGACCCTCTGAAAGAGCACCCTACCTAGGCCCACCCTCCTGCCCTATCCCTGTAACCCCACCTAACCTAAACATCTTTGGACACTAAGCAGCAATTTTTATCATGGCCAGTCCACCTAACCTGCACATCTTTGGACTGTGGGAGGAAACAGCCGCACCCTGAGGAAACCCACGCAGGCTTGGGGAGAATGTGCAAACTCCACATACAGTCACCCAAGGCTGTAATTGAAAAGAGAGCACCTTACTATGTCCCAAAGTCCTACACCACTTATGAACAATTTCTACAGTTTAGCCATTGTTGTTGTACAGCACACCCACTGGTGGGAGGTTGTAATTACACTGACAAATTTACACAGGCAGTCCCAATTAGTAATATGGATTCAGTGATTTCCACAGGAAATATAAATAGACGTATAGAATATATGACCTTAAAAGGGGGAATTGCATTATTGATGGGTGTTCTGGCAATTATTCTTAACCCTACTTCCCCTGATCACTACACGTGAGCTTGACTCCTGCTATGTTATGCCAGGTGGTTCCAAAAGTATCCATCACTTTTAAATTAGACAAAGTATCTGGTTTGGGCAAGTTATCATAAGACTTTTAGACATGGAAATGAGAAATACTTGATAACATTCTTGTCAGGCGGCACGGTGGTGCACTAGTTAGCATTGCTGCCTCATGGCGCTGAGGAACTGGGTTCGATCCCTGCCCTGTGTCACTGTGCATGTAGCGTTTGCACATTCTCCCTATGTCTGTGTGGGTTTCACCCTCACAACCCAAAGATGTGCAAATTAGGTGGATTGCTCACCCTGTATTGCCCTTTAGTTGAAAAAAAATAATTGGGTCCTCTAGATTAAAAAAAAGATAACTTTATTGTAACTAAATACATGAGAGATTTATGAAGGTTGGAAAATATATCATGTAACAATTATTTAATCAGGACGTACTGAGTAGACCATAGATCAGAATTACAACATATATAATCAGAAAGTCTTTGAAACAATCTGGGGAAGTCAGTTACTGGAAAACTTGGAAAAGTATAACCCGTAGAAGAGAGACAGAGGAGGGAGGTCGCTTTTTTCTTCTGCACTATACCTTTTGCCTCATGAACTGACATGTTCTGCTACCATCTTGTGGTTTTCCCGAATATTGTCTCCCCCACTCTGGAGTCTTTAGCCTCCCTCGCACTGGGGTATTCAGTCTTCCTTGCTCTGGGATCTTATGTCATTCTGGGATTTTCTGTACCTCTTGAAGCTTTATTGGGGGTACTTCAGACATTCTTTTAAGGTCTGCGCTCTCCACAATTTTGAGATCAAAATGTTTGTCAAAGGGCTTTAACATCTCACCAAATGTGGTTGAGGATTCATCTACACCTGGGGCGGGTTTCTCGGCAGCCGGAGGTGGTGCACTGTTTCCAGGATTTTCTACTCTCGCTGCTGACAGTGGGAATTCCCAGTGAAGCCACCCTACCCTGCCAGGAAACCTACCGGGGGAACCAGAGAATTTCATCACCAGCGAATGGCCAGAGAATTCCAGCCCAAGAATTAGGATTAGTTCATCTGCAAATACATTAAACAAGTATAAAAGCATACTACCTTGCACTTCTTCTGATGTCTGAGTTCATTGAGATGTACTCTCATAAACTAAATATTTTCTCTCCAAAGCTCCTAATTCTAGGTCTGGTTTGGCCCTTGACAACCCAAACAGGCTTGGAGCTTTTAATTTTTTATCCATGGGCATTTTTTGTAACAGGCGAGAGAACCTATTTAATTTTTCTTCGTTAAGATGGTTCCACAACTGCTTTTTATTTTTGCTCTATACTTCTTCCTATGCTTTGTCAGCTTTGGTGAACACCCGCTATAACCACAGGCCACTTTCTATAGAAAATATTCTCTCTACAGGAACTATATAAAGCCTTTCAGAAATTTTTCCTTTTTTAAAATTTGTCTGAGGCTTCTTGTGATCTGGCTAGGTCCTTTGACTCTGCTTCCATGTCAAATCACATCCGGCTTTTCATCTGGACAGTGGATTCTTTTGTTCCTTCTCATCTTTTTCAAAATATTGCTCAGCACTTAAAGAACAGCCGAGGATCTTTGACACTGTTTTCGATCAGGTCTGGCAATGGACCTCCACATGCCCTGGTGGAGTCCTTCAGCCTCTACATCACTGGTGGAACTTTTAATTTAGCTGCTTTCCAACTGTGTATTCTATTTCAATTCAGGCATTCACTAACTGTGTCATCAATTTAGCTGATCATCTCTCAGATCAGACTTCAGTTTCTTTACCTCCTGGTTTCTTTCATCAGCTTCACTGGGATTTGGGGTTCCTCCTTTACTGCCACCATGTTGTAAAGGCTGCTTGGTGTTTCATTGAGAGGTCTGGAAGCTTGTATTGTTGAACCATAAACTATTTATTGGTGACCTATAACTATATACAGACCCAAGGTATTGCCCTTCATGAATGCTGACTCAATGCTGCTCCTTCCAGACTCGGCTCGACCAACAGCCTACGATCATGTGACTCTCTACATCAATATATGGGTGGTACTGTTATCCAGGCCCACATGTAATCCCTACAGTGCAGAAGGAGGCCATTTGTCCCATCGTGTCTGTACCCTAGCTAGGCCCACTCCCCCGCCCAATCCCTGTAACCCCACCTAACCTACACATCCCTGGGGACTAAGGGGCAATTTTATCATGGCCAATCCACCTAACCTGCACATCTTTAGTCTGTGGGAGGGAACCGGAGCACTCAGAGGAAACCCAAGTGGCCATGGGGAGAAAGTGCAAACTCCACACAGACAGTCACCCAAGGTCAGATTTGAACCCGGGTGCCTGCCGCTGTGAGGCAGCAGTGATAACCATTGTGCTACTGTGCCATACCCTTATCCTACACCATAAAATACCCCCCAAAAACACTGGGGCTCATTTCTAGAAGGATACAACTGAAAGTCAAAGTATGTTAAACTTGTATAGAAGCTGGTTTAAATCACATTTGGAGTACCTTAAGAAGATCTATGCTCCATATAATAAAAAGGATATAGAGGCACTGGGGAAGGTTTAAAGAAGATTTACCAGAATAGTACCAGGTAAAAATAAACAGACTGGCCTATTTTCTCTGGAAAACAGAAGGCTAAGGTGTGATTCTTGATTAACAAAGGGTGGGAGGTTATCGAGGTAGGCAGGAATGTGGGGTTGAGGTCACAATGAGATCAGCTGTGATTTTATTGAATGGCGGAATAGGCTCGAGGGGCTGAGTGGCCCCTGCTCCTAATTTGTATGTTTGAGTGTTTATTTGTAAAGTTGAGCAGGGGTGTGATAGGATAAACTTAGAGGAAACCCACACAGACACGTGGAGAACGTACAAACTTCACACAGAAAGTGACCCAAGTGCTGACCACTGTGCCATCCTGCTGTCCTTGTTAAGGGAGTTAGATGAAGAGGGGTAGGAGGAGGCTGGTGTGGAGGGACCTGTTGGACTGAAGTTCCTGTTGCTGTGGTATAAAATACCTGATCGTATTTGTACTAAAAGAATCTGACCATTAGGTGGTGCTATACTCAATTTTTAAAACATTCTGAAGCTATTATAATTATTTGTTTAAGATTTCCAATTAAGTGGCAATTTACCAATCCACCTACTCTGCACATTTTTGGGTTGTGGGGGTGAGACCCACGCAGACACAGGGAGAATAAGCAAACTCCTGATATTGTCATTATTTAAAAAAGTTTCTTAAACAAATGTCAGTTTGATTATTAATTTCCTTAAGTTCTTGGCACTTTTTGGACTTTTGTCATTTTATGGTATGATACATTTATTTAATACATCGTCATAGTTCCTTGACGAATTTCAGTGTGGTCTCATAAGGGCTACATTGGGCAGCCCAGTACCCAGTTTTAAGGGCTATAAGGCATATCACAGCTGGCAGTCATTGTTGCATGAGGGAGGTCACTGAGGCCCTCTATGTACAGAGGGGAGCTTCATCTCGTTCCCTCTTGCCAGAGACAAGCAAGATGATTGAGCATGAGGGTTTTCATGCATTGCGGTCTTCCCCATGGTGCAGGGTGACATTGACTTCATGAATTACAGGCTTTCCATACATCCCATCTGAATTCAGCCATTTGCATTCTGGTAGCGTGGCCCCTTTAAGGGAGGATACTTCACGAACCACATGAGGAGCCCAGAGCCTATGGGGACGAAACACACAAGCGTAAACCTATCAGGGGTTTAGGTGCGGTTCTGTCTGTTGATGCTTAGTCAGAGTAGGCCCGGGAGTCGGGGGAACAACACCTGTATGGTAGTTGTGCTGTCCTGTGTACATAGGCCGGGATTCTACAAGCCTCCGCGCATAAATCGCGCTTGGCCTGGGGGCGGAGAATGGGGCATCAGACCTGTGATCGGCTCCGACAGCGGGACGCGAACCTCCGGCGACCAGAGAATGCTGGTAGAATCGGCACCAGTCGCGCCCGTGCAGTCGACGTGGCGCCGGCCGGAGGCCGTTGAAAGAGGCCCCTGCAGCAGTTCTCCGTGGTCAATAGGCCGAATTCCTGCCGGCGTGGGTCACGTATGATTCCACCCGGCGGGAGCTCGGTCTTGCGGCTGCGGTGGCCGTCGTGGTGGGGGCAGGGGGATCAGTCTCCGAGGGAGCCTCCACGACTACCAGGCCCGCGATCGGTATCAATTACCATCAAATAGGAGACTAATATTGTACACAACACTCCAGAAGTGGTCTCACCAATGCCCTGTATAACTGAGGCATAATCTCCCTACTCTTCAAATCAATTCCCCTCACAGTAAACGAGGTTTATTGTTTATACTCTTTCCTAATTGCTTGCTGTAGCTGTAAACTAGCCTTTTTTGATTCATGCACGATAACACCCAGATCCCTCTGAATGTCAGAGCTCTGCAATCTCTCACCATTTAGATCAAAACCTTATTTTTTATTCTTCCTACCAAAATGGACAATTTCACATTTGCCCACATTATACTCCATTTTCCAGATCTTTGCCCACTCACTTAACCTGTCTATGCCGCTTTGTGGCCACATGTGGACCTTTTAAAACCAAACTTATGCTGACGATCCAGTTTCCTCCTTAATGCAATGTAGATGGCACAGCTCCTTTGATCTTAAAGGCCACAAATGCACAGCATAATGGCTATGGCTCAGATTCCCGAATGCATGATGTTTCACTTGGCCCAGGAATTACCGTTGGCAGACAGAAATCTTTTATTCATCGTCTGTTATCCTTAAAGCATCAAAACTATAACATTAAAATAGAATCCTTGCATCTAAAAAGCAAAATGAACAAGTGTTCAAAATTATTACGATATTACACTATCTTACATGATTATTGAATATAAATTGCCTTGTTTACGTCTTGACTGGCATGCTACCCCACACATGTTTACCAAGTGTTATGGGATTAAGAACTCGAAGAATCAGCTTGGCTCAGTTGGTAACGCTAGCCTCTGCTTTGAACAGCGCTTCAGAACTTAAGTCCGTATTCCACGTAGGCAGCTGAGTGCTGAAGACTCCTGTATGGTCAGTGTTTCCATCTATTGGACAAGGTATTAAATTAAGGTTGTGCCACTATCATTGATGAGCCAGGAGCCCCCCTAATGTCCAAGCCAATATTTCCTCCTATAACCAGAAACAGCTCCGCTGCTGGAATGACCTACATTTCAATGGTGATTACACTTTTGAAGTCATTCATCAGTTGTGACATGCCTAAAGATCTGAAAGATATAATATAAATACAAGCACTTTCTTTCTTTTTTAAGCCCTGACATTGAAAATGTACACAGATGTGTAAGGTTGTAAGGAATAAATACAGGCAAAATTTTTAAATTAAGAAAAGCAAAATGCTCTCCCATTTCTTTCCATGTTGTGTTTTTGTTTTGATTATTGATTAATTACCATAATTACCATAATTTATATCTATTCAGAATCATTATTTTAACACAGGTAGTTAAAATGAACTAGACCAATTCCATCACACCCAGTGTGATAGACTATATGTCACACACTCAATGATAGTTTCAAAGTGCTGATAAAAGTACATACAGCTTGCCAACATTACAAAAGACAGGCACTTAACATGGCTTTAAAGTAACTAGAAGATCCAAGAAGTGGTAAAGTGGGTGAGTGCAGTGCCCTGAACCCTTAGGCACTGGATAGACAGTGGGAAGACTATAAAAATCCAGATGAGTAATATAAGAAGTCTTACAACACCAGGTTAAAGTCCAACATGTTTGTTCGAACACTAGCTTTGGGAGCACTGCTCCTTCCTCAGGTGAATGACGCCGGCATCTCCACATCTGGGGCGAAATTCTCCGACCCCCAGCAGGTATGAACCACCTCTGGTGGCGGCGGGATCGCTGGCGGGAGCGGGTCCTGGTGGGGTGGGCGGGGCAATCGGGCCCCAGGGGGTGCCCCCACGGTGGCCAGGCCCGCGATCGGGGCCCCCCGATCGGAGGGCGGCCCAGCGCCTTGGGGGCACTCTTTCTCCTCTGCCGTCGCCACGGCCTCTGGCGCATGCGCGAACCAACGAAGGCCTTTCGGCAAGCCCCGGCGCCGGGCGGCGGGCCTGAAAGGCTGCTGATGCCGGTTTTGGCGCCAGTCGGCGTGGTGCCAACCGCTCTGGAGCGGGCCTAGCCTAGAATTCCGCACTTTTGGGGAGGCCCGACGCCGGAGTGGTTGGCGCCACTCCCCTGCACCGGGACCCCCCATCCCGCCGGGTAGGGGAGAATGCCGCCCGAGGTGAGTAATGGTTAGGATTTCACAGGCAGCAATGATATCTGTGATGCTGATTCCCCCTTTTTGTTGAGAAATGTTTTGGTGTCCCTATGTTCCTAGATTTGTGACATTGGTTTCAATCCGTTGCCAAATTGAGGAAATATCCAGACCTCTAGCAACAGTGACGTCATCAAGTAAGATAAGCGACCAATCAATTTGTAGAATTCTGGTTCCCCTTCACTTTTAATTATATTTTACAGAAAACAAAATAAATGATATAGTCATGCGCATGGTATTATATTAGAAGCTGAAACATCAGACAAAAATGTTTTTAAAACTATTTATTAAACAGGGGCTGTTTAGCACACTGGGCTAAATCGCTGGATTTGAAAGCAGGCCAGCAGCACAGTTCGATTCCCGTAACAGGTGCCGGAATGTGGCGACTAGGGGCTTTTCACAGTAACTTTATTTGAAGCCTACTCGTGACAATAAGCGATTTTCATTTCATTTCATTTTCATTTCCTACTGGAAAAAATTGACATCCCACAAATATATAATCAATTTTTCAAGCCATGTTGAGCAGTCCTTTTTCAAGGACTTTTACAGTGAGAAAATGGAATAAAAAGGCAAATGTTCATCGGTCCAGTAATTTCTCCTTGCTTGTGGCTGAGTGTAGGAATTAGAATTACTAACAGCAACAGAGCAACTTCTGGATTTCCATGTTTAACTGTATATGTCTTGTTCTTGGAGAGAGCCAACACCGACTTAACAGGCAGAATGGCCTCCTCCTGTACTGTAGCCATTTTATATGCACGAACTACTGAATTTCTAGATGAGTACTGCGGATGAATGCTGACAGTTTCTCTATCATTCTTACCACAAAATCCAAGCAATTGTTGAAACTGATGTATTATTATTAATTATGATTATGTTATATTATATTGTTATGATGAAATATTATTAATGATGTTCAGAGATTGTGAGACCCTGTGCCGCCTTGAAAAATTGCCCCCTATATCTGTAACGTTTGGACCAGAAATATGGGGGTAAATTCCACACCTCTGTCGCATCAATGCTTGATAGCCCTATCAATGACCTGAGCTCCTTGATTGAAGATTCTTGTTTAGCTAACAGTAACCTATATTGAAGGGGTGCTTCCATTCATCAGTCAGACCTAATAGTGCTATAATATAGCTGAGACAATGCTATAATCTCCTGCATTACATTCAGAGGAATCTTGCAGCATCAAAGGTATTGGCAGTGCTAAGTAAAAATGGCTGCCTGTGGTATGTGAACTGCTGAAGGGCACATTTCTCTGGCTTGCATTAGGCTAAGCTCTCCCAGACAGGTCAAAAATGTTTTTGAAGTTCTACTTGTGTGACAAACACAGTCATTGTTAAAGTCATACTTGCAACTATTAACTAATTGTGTTTTACTTTGGGTAGAATTCGCCCATTTTGAGACTAAGTATATTAGCGGGCGGCGCTGGGCTGAATGGCGGGATCCTGTACTTGGAGCCTCATCAATTATATACAAGCGAGTTCCCCTCCGAGTTGCCTGGCAGCTAGATTCTTCTGCCTGCCATCAGCTGGCGGATTTGAAGGCCCCGGCGCCATATATAAATACCAGCCCATACACTCATAGCTTTCGCTCCAGCCCCACCTGTCTTCTCCAGGCTGTGCAGGACATCAGCAACCCAGATGGAAAAAACTAGCTGCCTCAAGAAGACGTCTGTTCCTTGATTCAACCACCTTCCCTCCAGCTCATCACCTGCGAAGAGTCCAAACCGCACTTGGACTTTTAATACCACAGCTGGAGTCTTCATCCCCTTCTATAAATTATATGGTGTTGCTTTGACCCCATTGTTTGTGATCTTTTCATGCAGCCTTGTCACGATCCAGCTTCCCTCCCCTTGGTCTTCCTTCTGCCTTCTATTCTTCATCTTCTTCGTCCATGCCCTTGCCCCTCTGTGTGCCATCATGAGTTCTCAACCTTACCCTCGCCCCTCTTTTCACCTTGTCCCTCTTGTCTTCATCAAGCCACCAATCAGCAGGAAGACCGACCTGCCATTAATCTGCCATTGGGAGATTGGCAGTGTGATTTTATCCTGGTTTCTGATTTTTTGATTTCCACTAGATTCTCCATTCCCGCCCTTCACTGAACCCGCTGCGGGAAGGATGGGAGAATTCCACTCATTATTACAGACAATCTGGAATCAACCCTGCAATGCGAAAGAAGTGTGCTCAAGAGTATAGGGAGTTCCATCTCATTACAATCTGTCCTGTGGTGTAAACACCAGTTAATTTCATTTGCTTTTATCTTTAGAAATCAATAACTATTCTTAAATATTCCCTAGACATTTGTCTTCTTCATTGAGAATTTTCTCAGTGGTGGACAGGTTACCAACATATCACTGAACCATTCTCCTCCCAGTATAACCTAACTCAGAAGCAAAAGATCCTTGGTGTATTTTCACTAGCTATCCGCTGGATTGTTATCAACATCATTTCAATAGGCAGTCGACCTTAAGGGGAACAAAGGAGGAAAATGTAGTGTTGCTGCTGCACCAAGCCAGCCATTTTACTTCAGGGACAACATTATTCACTGCTAAGTCTGAGGCTAGTCTTTCTTCAGGGCACCAAGTCCACAATCTGAAAGGGGTAGAGATTGGTGTGTGCCACTCCCAGTCCATGCCCAAACACCAGACACAATGAGTTGGGATAGCCTGCGCCCAATCCGTGCAGATATTAATCCCACTGCTAAATTAGGGAAGCCTATTTCTTGGAGAGAGTGCCCCATCCCCCAACTCTCATTCAATAGGGTTTGCATTCCATCTTGCGCCAAACCTCCTCCCTCCTGGAACGTACTGGAGGGCTGGCAAGGTAAGTGGCACTAAATTGCATTTTGCTGTGGTGGGGGCAGGGGGGAGCTGCCTGTGGAGGTGTGTGTGGTCATCACCAGCAACTCGCCCTGAGGAGCAATTTCTATGAGAGTTCAGGGCCCACGGTGGTCATGCAGGTGCCAAGTCTGGGCACAGCGTCATGGCGATGACACTCATTTGTGCTTTCTCTGTCCAAATACCTTTCTCTCTTCCCTGCTCCATATCTTAGAACAAACGCTCCCATTGTTAATGCTTTCTTCTCTTTACTGTTCAGTATTCCAGTCATTGGCAAAGTTTTATTCAACAACTGACTGTTCAATTAGTTTTGTTGCATAAACTACAACCACCTAGCCTTCATCATTGTTGCTGGATCATTGAATTTAGCAGACTCTTTGTTAAATGCACACTACTTTCAGCAGCTGTAACTATCCACAGCAGCAGCGTGAGTAAGCAGCATTACATTGTTACGCTGTTTACATGGATATCAGTGCTAAACCAAAGGAATGTGCTCTGTTTTGACTTTGTGGTGTTATGGCGATCAAAGCTGTGTGGCAGTGATAACATGAGAGGCCCTGCGGTAATTCATCTCTGTCCCGGTAGGGAAGAAGTTTTGCTTTCAACGTACGCACGGAAATGTTGATAAACAAACAACTGGGCAGTGCTGGCATCCCAATGATGTAGGTTTGAATCTGCATCATTACACAATCATCACGCACAGTTCATATTTGTGGACCTGCTTAATTTTTTTATCTGCTAGTAAATATCATATGCTCGTTACAAGATTTATGGGGAATCTCCAAATACTAATATGAATGTAAATATTCAGGGTAGAAAGACTGTTCACGAGAGTTAGAACATAACAACCAACTATTTAATACATCATTATCCTTAAGTCTCTGATTTTGCTTATGTACTTTCTATTTTCACTGCTTACATTTGAATGGCCTTCAGTCCTTTCTCAATATATTTTATCTTTGATTTATTTAACATGGGGCAGCACGGTAGCATGGTGGTTAGCATAAATGCTTCACAGCTCCAGGATCCCAGGTTCGATTCCCGGCTGGGTCACTGTCTGTGTGGAGTCTGCACGTCCTCCCCGTGTGTGCGTGGGTTTCCTCCGGGTGCTCCGGTTTCCTCCCACAGTCCAAAGATGTGTGGGTTAGGTGGATTGGCCATGCTAAATTGCCCATAGTGTCCTAAAAAGTAAGGTTAAGGGGGGGGGGGGTTGTTGGGTTACGGGTATAGGGTGGATACGTGGGTTTGAGTAGGGTGATCATGGCTCGGCACAACATCGAGGGCCGAAGGGCCTGTTCTGTGCTGTACTGTTCTATGTTCTATGATACATACGGTTAGCAAATTGTATGTAATAAGAGGGCCACACGACATTTATATTTGAAAGGAGGCCATTGATTGCCACACAAAGGTTACATTCTCACAATTTTTATTCTAGCTCAATGTGTCAAAATGAAGAAGTATTTCAAGTACTTTCCTAGATTTTAGAAAGTATGTCCTTACAAGACACAGGGCGAGATCGAATGGCCTTGCCGCGCCTGACTTGGTGGCGCGACGAGACCGTTAAATCTCGAAAGACCACACGCGACGCCGCGATTTGGATCTCGCCCTCTCTGGGCAAGAACCAGATTAACATATTAAAGTGAGCCATTAGGCTAATTTAAATGTGTCGGCGCCCGATTCTCCCAAGGCCCCGGATGGACACCTGTGCCTGGGATCTTGACGATGCCGTTTGGCACTGGTCCACAAAAACATGGATCAGGCGTAAAGGCACCTGTGGGGGTCTCCCAGGTTCTCTGAGGCCTCTGGGTGGTCAGGCTCTGGGCAGGGTGATATCCTGGTACTCCTGCTGGCACCTGGGCATCTTGACACTTCCAGCCTGGCACCTTGCCACTGCCACCTGGGCACGGTGCCTGACTGGCACTGCCCGCGTGCCAGATTGGCCGTGTTGCTCGTTCTGGTTGAGTGTGCTTTACACTCAATTTGGCTCTGTTTTATTCCTTAGCTCTAGAGTTGCCAGGTATCGTTATGATACCGCCACAAGATTCAAGTTCAAGTTCAGACCAATAACTCAATACACCAGTTAGTAAGTTCAAACAAGACACGTTTATTATAATACAGTTATTTACTACTTATGCATATAAAACGAAAAGACTAGGCTATTCCTACCACTAACAGGCCAATACTTATCTGGAATAAGGGAACTGCCGGATCAGGGAACAATGGCCTCTTGCTTTGTCCTGGATCCGCAGGCCTCCAGTTGGTGTGGACTAAAGGGATCAGGAGTGTCTACTCTCGTAGCGTGCGTTGTATGACATTTACTTGATGGCGGCTGCTGACCAGGCCTCTCCTTCTCAAGGTCTTCTGCTGCAAAGGTGTTCTGCTGGGAGGGCCGGCTGGTCAAGAAGAAAGAATCAGTCCTGGGACCTGACTTTTATGGGTCCCAGGGGCTTAGATTCCTTCTGGGCGGACCCTCTCTAAACCTGCAATCGATTGGGTCTCTTCCCAATCGATTGATTTGAATTTCCCCAATAACGGGCTGTTCCTCGATCACCGGGCAGTTCCTTCCAACTTATTGGTGTCCTTTGACTCAGACTCCACTGGCGCCGGGATGTCTGACCTTCTATAGAATGTAGCGATTGCAGTTAACTGTTGTGTCCATTGTGCCTGGGAATCACCATGAATCGCTCACTTAATATGCGCAGCTCGTTAGTTACAATTCTGTCTGGTTTCTGTAGCAGCTAGAATACAGGGGATTCTGCAAACTGCTTGTTTCTTTGCCAATGTCCATTTTTCCCTGTAACCTTTGCGTTCTTCCATTTTGTGTGAGGAAGTGGCCAACCCAGGTGGCTACAGCCGCGCCAAGGATCAGGCCCAGAGGCTCCTGCTCTTAATAGATAGGGTAAGGGGGGCTCGTGAACCCACTAAGAGGTAAATTAGGGCAGTGGGGAGGTCCAGAGGTTGTGTTGCGGTGTCCGAGGGGGTCAAGTGATCATGGCACCCAATCTCTTCCTGCACTGTCAAGCTGAGTTCAGCAGTGCAGGAAATGAGGTAAGTGTGGCCTCAGCTGGCTGTTCCCGACCGAGGCCAGAAGGAAATGCAGACAGCGAGAATGACCCGCTTTACATACCCAAAACGGAACTCTGTTTTTTCACACGTTAAGTCGTGCCCATAATACTCTCAGCTGTCTATCCAGATGAAATACTGAAAAGGCACAGAACTCCTATCACTATCCAATCAAGTACCGAATGAGTATTGTATGTTTTTCATGTTTGCATATCAAGGAGCTCGGACTTGATACAATCTGGATGTCACCTTGCATTTAGACCATTACTGACCATTACCTGCTTCTCTCATTCTCTTAGCACCAGGAAAATTAAAATTAATGTGCAGCTTATACCTGTAAATCGAACATCAGGGCACTGCCGAGGTGTGGGATGAATGGGCTCACTGATGAATGCACAAAAGCAATACTGATGTCCTCACACACAACACATCATATTTTGGATCTGACAATTGAAAACTGAGATTTTGCTGTCCATTTCTAACAATAACATTACTGGGTAGCTACCCTTGAACTGGTCTGTTCAGTTCAAAACTGACTGAGTGGCCCTTCTTTGATGACTGGCAGGGCAAAGGAACAAAAGCAGTCAGCTTCATTGGCAGCCGACCTAAGCACTCCTGGATTCCACTTTCTCAGTCAAATTTCTAGTGATCATAACATTTCATCAGTCGATAGCTTGAATGCAATTCCAGTGAGATTTTGAGTGTAAATTCAAGAAGTTCTTGTATAATAAGATTACAGGTTTTACTGAGAAGGAAGAAATCAGACGCGTTACATATCTGAAAAAAGCTGACAAGACTCAAAGGCACTTGATCACAGTGTGACTCTGATCCCTGCTGTCAAACATTGCAGCTCTTCTGAACATTGCTCCGTCAGTGAGAAGGGTGACAACATGTAACAGCAGAATGTTTCTCATTAGAGTTTAGGGAAAGTCTATCACTTCACCTTGCTTCACTGAATCGATGATCTTACACATGAACAAATGATTCATTTACCTGTGTGGAGCCTCTTTAACAATCTTTGATGTGCAAGCAAATTGCCATATGCACTTCCTAATAGTAACAGTCTGTAAAGATGGCAGGGCCCAGCACATCAGTGCAAAAGACGAGGCTGATGCATTTGCAACATCTACATTCAGATTGTCTCTGCTTCCTCTTGAAGTCATTATGCCAGTCTTCACTGAAATTGATTCAGTCCACAAGACATCAAGAAACTGCTGAAGGCAAAGGTAACGGCTCCTGACAATATTCTGGCAGTAGGACTGAAGACTTGTGCCCTAGGAATAGATTTTCCCCTATCCAAACTGTTCTGTACAGCTACAACACTGGCATCTAGCCGGAAATGTGGAAAATTGCCCAGGTGTAACCTGTGCACAAAATTCAGGAAAGTTCCAATCCTGAAAATTACCACCCCATCGGTTTATCCTTAACATAAGAACATAACATAAGAACTAGGAGCAGGAGTAGGCCATCTGGCCCCTCGAGCCTGCTCCACCATTCAATTAGATCATGGCTGATCTTTTGTGGACTCAGCTCCACTTTCCGGCCCGAACACCATAACCCTTAATCCCTTTATTCTTCAAAAAACTATCTATCTTTACCTTAAAAACATGTAATGAAGGAGCCTCAACTGCTTCACTGGGCAAGGAATTCCATAGATTCACAACCCTTTGGGTGAAGAAGTTCCTCCTAAGCTCAGTCCTAAATCTACTTCCCCTTATTTTGAGGCTATGTCCCCTAGTTCTGCTGTCACCCGCCAGTGGAAACAACCTGCCCGCATCTATCCTATCTATTCCCTTCATAATTTTAAATGTTTCTATAAGATCCCCCCTCATCCTTCTAAATTCCAACGAGTACAGTCCCAGCCTACTCAACCTCTCCTCATAATCCAACCCCTTCAGCTCTGGGATTAACCTAGTGAATCTCCTCTGCACACCCTCCAGCGCCAGTACGTCCTTTCTCAAGTAAGGAGACCAAAACTGAACACAATACTCCAGGTGTGGCCGCACTAACACCTTATACAATTGCAACATAACCTCCCCAGTCTTAATCTCCATCCCTCTAGCAATGAAAGACAAAATTCCATTTGCCTTCTTAATCACCTGTTGCACTTGTAAACCAACCTTCTGTGACTCAAGCACAAGCACACCCAAGTCTCTCTGAACAGCGGCATGCTTTAATATTTTATCGTTTAAATAATAATCCCGTTTGCTGTTATTCCTACCAAAATGGATAACCTCATCAGAAAAGTGAGGGAAGGGATCATCAACAGTGCTATCAAGCAACAATTACACAGCAGTGATGCTCAATTTGGGTTCCGTCAGCACCGCTCAGTTACTGACCTTGTTATGACCTTAATTGTTCAAACATGGATTCAAGAGGTGAGGTGATTGTGACTGCCCTTGACATCAGAACAGCATTTTTGAGTGAGTATTGCACCAATGAACCTAGCAAAATGGAAATCTATGGGAATCGGATAGGGGGACACACAGAAGTTCCTCAGGGTACTTTCAGAGCCTCAATTTTAATTAACTACTTCATCAATGACATTTCCGTCATCATAAAGTCAGAAGTGTGTTCAGTATGATTTGTGACTCCTCAGACACTGAAACAGTCCTTGTCCAAATGCAGCAGAATGTAGACAACATGCAGGTCAGGGCTGTGTCATGACCACTAGACCTTACAAGACGGTTATGTTTTAAATACCTTTAATATAAGGTAAAACAGAATGCCTTGGAAGTTATACTGAACTCTGACCCATGTGCCCTGGTCACCATGGGGACAGGGACCCAGGTTGAGCACTATTGATAATCAGGTGGGAGCTTAAACACCTGGATATGAAGGAAGAAGTAACTGGTGTGCTATGTGCAGACTTGCAAACTCTCAGAGGCAGTCAGACTGAACATTTCCGAAGAAGAAGACCACAACCTGTGCTGCTTTGTCAAGCAGAAGGAAATAACTATGCCTGGGATAACCACTAAGTGGAGGGCTGGTGAGGGCAGAGCCCATTTCTGAGAAACTAAGGATTGTGAAGTGTTAGAGGCCATGGAATCACTGAAGGAACACCTTTTAAAAGGGAATCCATTCAATGAAGCCCAAAGGGCTAAGTGAAGGGGACTGTTTTTAAAAGGACAATGGAAGTTTCACCCTGGTGAAGCAGGGAAAAGAGATCCTGTTAGGGTTGGGAGGAACTTTGGACTTTAACTCCAGACTAGATTCTGCAGAGAATGTAATATTATGTATAATTGCAGTGTGGCTTTTTTAGTTGTGTTATCTTTTCTGCAGTTTTTGTAGTTACTAATTAATGTTTAATCTAGGTTGACTTTAGTGGGTTTAGTCTTAAAATGTCTTAATTTGGGGGCCCGTTTAGCTCACTTGGCTAGAGAGCTGGTTCCTGATGCAGAGCAAGGACAGCAGCGAGGGTTCAGTTCCTGTACCAGTTGAGGTTAATCATGAAGGTCCCGCCTTCTCAACCTCTTGCCCCTTGCCTGAAGTGTGGTGGCCCTCAGGTTAAATCACCACCAGTCAGCTCCTCCCCTCAAAGGGAAAACAGCCGATGGTCATCTGCGATTATGGCGACTTTCCCTTTACCTCGTCTTAAAATGTGAAATATTGTCAGGTGATCTTTGAGTTGGTCGCTGGAAAAATTATTTATCTTAAAATTTATTGGTCCCGACACAGGTTGTTACAGCTTATAAGTGGCAAGCAACATTTATACCACAGTGCAATAGCAATCGCTAACAAGACATAATCTAGCCATCTCCTCTTGATGTTGATCAGCATTATCATTCCTGAAATCTCCTCACATCAACATTCTGTTACCATTGACTATAAACTGAACTGGATAGCCATATAAATACTGTAGCTACAAGAGCAGTTTAGAGGCTAGGAATTCTGAAGTTAGTAAGTCACCTCTTGACTCCCCAAAACCTGTTCACTATCTACATGGTACAACTTAGGAGTGGGATAGAATACCCACCATTTGCCCAGAGAAGTGCCACTTGAGAACTCTCAAAAATCTATACATCATCCCGTACAAAGCCATCTCATCCATCACCTTAAAAGTTCCCTCCCTCCACCAACAGCTTCCTAAAGATCCTTTGACAGGGAGCGGGATTCTCTCAGCACACGCTCGTTCAGAGAATTTCCGGGCTGGGCGGAATTCGCGTGACGCCACCCCGATGCCAGCCATTGGCACCGCCGCGGTTGGCACGCCACCAGTCGGGGGCCGCTCTACGTCCAGCCGACGCCGTTCACATCTGGTCTTACCCGGCGGCACTTCGGCATCCATCCTGTCGGGGGACGGCCTGGTTTGGGGGTGGGGGAGGGGGGGGTGTGGGGGTGGTCCGACCCCGGGGGGGCCTCCACCGTGGCCTGCCCTGCGATCGGGGGCTACCGATTGTTGGGCCGGCCTCTCCTGGTGGGGGACTCTTTTATTCCGCGCCGGCCCCTGTAGCCCTACGCCATGTTGTGTCGGGGCCGGCACGGAGAAGGAAGCTACGCGCATGCGCACATTCGCAACGGGTGCAGTGCGCAGACCGGGGCACCAATTTGATGTCGGTATCGGCACCTGGACAGCTTCAGTGCCGTGTTGGCCTCCTGAAGGGCAGAGGATCGCTACACTTAGTGGTCCGATGATGTCATCGTTAAGCTCTCCAGTTTTTACGACGCCACTCTGCTGTCAGAAGGGAGAATCCTGCCCAGCATCTTTCAAATTTGCAAACTTTACCAACTAGCAGCACAAGGGCAGCAGACACTTGGGAGCGCCACCACCTGCAAGTTCCCCTCCAAACCACGCACCATCCTGACTTGAAACAATATGACTGTTCTTTCACTGTTGCTGGGTACAAATCTCTTCCGAACGGCACTGCGGTTGTACTGACTCCACCTAGGCTTCAGATTCAGAAGACACTACCTTGTCAAGAGGCAAATAGGGATGGGCAACAAACCCTGAAAGAATGATAAAAAGCACATGTTGTCAGTTTGCACATTAAAGTTTGCCCTGGTTTCATAAGCAAGATTGCACCAAGGAAAAAGGTGGGGTGGGGGTGTGGTGTTGCTGATTCTGTTTCAGTTCTTACTAGTTCAGGGCATTTCATGCACCCTCTCCTTCAATGCATGCGGCAGCAGACCCTTCCAGAAGGTGGGGGCTATTGATGTGTCTCTGTGTCTTTAACGCCTTCCAGTTGACTTTGACTCGGTAAGCTGTACCCATTTTGCAGTTCAATAGCTGTTCTGTGTTTTCTGCATCGGGGGTGTTGGGGGGGGGGGGTGGGAAATTAGCTCTGTTTTTCCTCACAAAGGAACATGTGACATGTAACCGGATTGTGAAAGATAAAGAAAACTTTTTGCACCTAATTAAATTTTGCTCAATTTTATGCCAGTCTATCGAACCCTGCTCCTGAATAGTGATTCCGCCTTCTCAAAATAAAAATGCAAGCAAATTTCCTTTATGTGTGCTGGTTCCAAATAAAACCAGAATTCTAGGCGTTCCAGGAAATAACATGATTTTGCTCATGTTATTGTGAATGTTTGGCTATTCTTTAAATATTTATCTTCACTAAGACCTATTCTGTAATTTTCGTTCCTTTGAATGCATTCCATCAAATGTATATTGCATGAAAAAATGAACATCCATGATAGCGTACTCTTAATCTTGCACATAACGTGTATAACTGGTAGTTAAATGGTTGAAACTCATATTTAACATGGGGCAAATTTTAGCACGAACCACCATCCCAAGTCGAGGGAAGAGGGGGGAGCCGGGGTTGTGGGAGAGGTGGTGGGGCATGGGGAGGTTTAAGTTTAAAAAATCTGCCACAGTTATTTAAATATATTCAAATATATTCATGCTGCTGCAAACCTTACATTTTCGCAGACTTTTATGTTCAATGGCTGTGGATTGGGTTTCTCAGGACATGGGAATAACCCAGCAGATGACGGAAGGTGAGAATGATTGGTTCCAGCAGCACAATGCCTTTCCAGCACTGCCTATGGGCCAGGAGAAGTGAGGCAGCTTCCCCAGAATCCTGGACCTGCAATTTGAAACTCTGGAACCCTTATTCCCTCCTCTGAGCTCCCTGTCGGTAGCCAAATGTCACAGGCCTTCCTCACCAACTGTCAACCAACCTCTCAAACTGAAAACAGAGACAAACATTTGAACAAGGTTCTGCCATTATATTCCAGAGGACCTCTGCACTTCTGTCTTCATTGCCGTATTTTCAGCCGTTGCAATTCCACCCTCCCGGAACACTCCCAGCTCCCTCTTCATCTCCCTGTAAATATTGGAGTCCGGGGATGGGCTTTGCACTTGGCTTAGGGACCCAGAGGTTTGTGCTGATTCACACTTGTTTAAGCCCATGTTTATTTTCCAGCACTTTCCAATAGCCAGTGAGTTATTCCTGGTGGGAAATCTGGATATAAATAATTATGGCGGAACGGCGTACGTTCAGAATTTAGAGAATTTACAGTGCAGAAGGAGGCCACTCGGCCCATTGAGTCTGCACCGGCCCTTGGAAAGAACACCCTACTCAAGCACACACCTCCTCCACCCCATTCCCTTAACTCAGTAACCCCAATTAACCTTTTTGGGCAATAAGGGCAATTTAGTATAGCCAAGCTACCTAACCTGCACATCTTTGGACTCTGGGAGGAAACCGGAGCACCCGGAGGAAACCCACGCACATACGGGGAGAACGTGCATACTCCACGCAGACAGTGACCCAAGCCGGGAATCGAACCTGGGACCCTGTAGCTGTGGAGCAACTGTGCTAACCACTGTGCTACCATGCTGTCCATATTCAGGAGTAACATCTCGATTATGTCCCCACGGAAACCTCCAACCCCTGTGCTCTATGAGCTGGTGAAATGGCTCCTGGTTGCAGTTTACAGTCTTTGTCAAGGTTATTGATTCTGTTGCTTCATTGCGTATCCCATGGACCAGGCATTAGCAGGATGCCCAGTAAATCTTAAGAAAACTTCAGTAAATACCACTCACAAATCCTCAGGGTCGTCAAAGGTAATTTGAATGAAGCTGCTGATTCTGCCCCAAATGCCTTACTTTTATTTGATTGCTGCTTTGCCTACAATAAATTCCCCTAGCCTTTTTATTTGTGTTCTATGCCTCAAGAACGAATAGATCAATTTCACAAAATATGTGCCCCCTTTGCAGTGACGCCCTGGGGTTACACCATCTCACAGCACATTAAGCAGAATTTAAAATAAATAATGAACATTAGTACTTGAGGAACAAAGAAACCAAATACATTATTATACATAAAAGACATAACTCTTGCGATTCATGACCGAATCTGTTGCGGTTCCAGTTCAGTACAAGTATTCTCGCATAAAAGTATCAAGTTCCACATTCCAGAGCCATGAACAATCTGTGATTAGGGAAACAAAACATCCAACAAGGAATGGCAGCTTCCTAGTTACAAAATAAAAAGGTAAGTCATCATTCGTTGCCCACAGAGAATCTTTTCCTGAAACAGTTCCAAACTTCTTCTGAACATTAGTGACAAAAGGAAGCGCCTGAAAACAGAAGCAATTTTCATTCTATATGAGAAAATGCATTGATGCATGAGGACATGATTGATTTCCTGTGCACATTTTCAGAACTGCATTCAACATCACAATTGGCAGTTGACCCAGGAACACTTGACATTGTCATTGGAAAGTAAGGGGCAAAGCAATATCTTATTCTTTAAATTATTAGGCCTCAGAGATTCACAGGATCCCTACTATGCAGAAGGAGGCCATTCGGCCCATCGAGACTGCACCAGCCCTTTGAAAGAGCACCCTACCTAGGTCCATTCCCACGCCCTATCCCCGTAACCCCACCTAACCGTTGGACACTAAGGGGCAATTTAGCATGGCCAATGCACCTAACCTGCACATCTTTGGACTATGGGAGGAAACTGGAGCATCCGGAGGAAACCCACGCAGACAGGTGGGAAGAATGTGCAAACTCCAGGTTCCTAGCGCTGTGCGGCAGCAGGGCTAACCACTGTGCCACCATGCCGTTCAACTTTCCCAAGGTTTATTTCAAAGAAGAAAAACACTCAGAAGGGAGAATTTTAACAATATTTAGTAAAATGGAGGCTGCTGCAAGTAAAGTGTATGCGAGAGCCGATTCTGCTCAGAATTGTGCTTATGTTCCCCGTGATTGACTAATAACAGATGGCATATTTTGGGGAGTGAGTCTGTGATTCCTAAGAAAACTAGTGCGATTCCTGGGAAGTGACCTGTTATGTGGGTTGGGTTTGCTTCAGATGGAAGGATGTTTAAAACTGCCTTAAAGGTTATGAAAACTCAATCTATACTTGCTGTGACTTACGTTCAAGATCTCCACGATAGTTTGCATTGGTTCGGCTGATTTCACCCAGATTGTGCGGAGAAAACTAGCCAAACTAGTAGAAAATGTAGCCAGTTATATTTACTTCTTGAGCATGAAGCTCATTTTTAAAAATGAAAGTTGAAGGTGGAAGGGAACCAAAGATGTGCAGGTTAGATTGCCTCTTTGTGTCTGTGGTATTATCATAAATGTAAGAAATGAAATGAAATGAAAATCGCTTATTGTCACGAGTAGGCTTCAGTGAAGTTACTGTGAAAAGCCCCTAGTCGCCACATTCCGGCGCCTGTCCGGGGAGGCTGGTACGGGAATCGAACCGTGCTGCTGGCCTACTTGGTCTGCTTTAAAAGCCAGCGATTTAGCTCAGCGAGCAAAACCAGAACTGCAAGGATTAATGAAATGTCCAGAACAGCCACTAGGGGGAGCTAGAGTTACAAGTATATAAGACATTGATGCTAAGCCTTGTGAGGGAGAGAAGTGAAGGAGTTAGCTAGAGCATAGACTGAAGGAAAATAGTGTGAGTAAGAGCAGATCATAGTTTATAATAATGTAGAGATTAGTTGTTGGTGAATGTAGATTACATGTTAATTATCAACTGTGTATTATTTACGAGTCTGTGTCAAAACCAAATTAGTAGTGTTAATAAATTTATAGCTTTGTTCAAGTTAAAGCTATTTTGTGGTTTTTGTGAACACTACGCACAACCATCCTGAATTTAGCAACACAAAGAAGACCACAGTGTCCAAAGGTTAGGTGGGATTAAAAGGTTATGGAGATAAGGCGGGGAAGTGGTTCGAGGTAGAGTTCTCTTTCGGAGGGTCGATGCAGACTTGATGGGCCAAATATCTTACTTCTGCACTGTAGAGATTCTACGATTCTATTAATCAGGAAGCTCAAGTGTCTTCAAACATTAAAAATATCAATGTCTATTAAGCAGAGCCATGTGCATCTTATACCAAGAATATGAATGAAGGACTGTACTAATTCATAACACAACAGCAAAGGGCTAATCCTCTTTTCTGACCAGGTGGGTTGGACACTGATTGGCCAGCGATATAAATTTTCATCACCAACGCCAAAAAATGCATTTTGTTCTTTTCGCAAGGAGAAAATGAGAGAACAAAGCAACATGGTTGAAGGAAACGTTCAGACATTGGGCTGGATTCTCCATTTGGAAGACTAAAACCACATGCCGGCATGAAAATGGTGGTGTTTTACGCCAGCACAATTGGTGCAAAACAGTCACAGATTCCCCCACAGTGCCCTCCCCTGACCGTGGCGGTGCTGGTCTGAGTCCGCAGCCACCACGCTGAGTTCCTGACCATGAGAGTCCCACGCCGTCAGAAACTCGGCCGGTCAGGGACGGAGCATTGCAGGGCGGGCCTCAGGTAATGGCCTGAGGCCGTGGATACGGCGTGCAGCGTACTCCTAAAGTATGCCGCTTTTCAGGGGGTGGAGCATCGTGGATTCTCCGCCCTGTTGCCAAACGATGGTTTGGCGTCGGGGATCGGAGAATCCAGCCCATTCAGCACATGAATCTTCTTTATTGCTTCCTTACTAAATAAATCTGGATAATAGGAGCATTTGGTGGCCTATCTGCAACATTCTGCAAACTCTTTCCATGATAAATTTCTACTCAGTTATGTTGCGGCTCTTCAAAGCAGTAGAGTTATGTATTCTTTGCTGGAGGGAGTACAGGTATCATTATTTTGTAATATTGTGAGTCATTTGTTGAATGGTTTACCAGACAAACCTTGCATCGTTTTGAGATACATATGAATTCCATGATTTCCTTAGGATATGGATACCATTGCCTTAAAATAAGTACATTTGCGTACATAAGAGTGCAGTGTTACTTGGCTGCCTTCCAAAAACCAGGAGAATTCCATGGCAAAATTGGATTGAATCATTAGCTCAGATGATTTGAGACAGGATCCTCAGTTCTTATCCTTCATAAGCTTGGAGCTTTCCGTGTAACAGAGAAAAGCTGAGGGGTGACATGACTAAGGTATGCAAAATTATGAGAGATAAAGAGGAAGTAACCAGGAGGAACCTTTTTCTCTTAGCAGAGTTCAAAAAGCAGGGTTCATAGATTCAAGCTGAGTGGCAGAAGGATTAGAGGGGCCATGAGAAAAAACCTTTTTACGCAGAAGTCTCGAACTCGCTGGCTGAGTTGTTGGTGGAGGCAGAGACCCTAAACTCTTTTAGAAAGTCCATGGACCTACACCTTAGGTGCTGTAAGCTGCAGGGCTATGGGCCGTGTGCAGGAAGATGGGATTAGAAAGGGCACTCGGACTCGGATATCTTTGGGTCAGCGTGGACAACATGGGCCGAATAATCACGGGCGCAATTCTCCGCACTCACGACGGTGCGGAGAATAGCGGGGTTTGTAAAATTTTACGGCCACGCTAGTCTGACGCCCTCCCGCTATTCCCCCCCCCCCCCCACTCCAGATACGAATCGCTGCCGCCGTTTTTTTACGGCGAGCAGCGATTCTCAGCTGGCCGATGGGCCGAGTTCCAAGCCCTTTACGGCTGTTTTTACGAACGGCAAACACACCTGGTCTGGCCGTTCGTAAAAACGGCCGTAAAGTGCCGATTTTTAAAACCATGGCACCGATTGGCACGGCAGTACCACGGCCGTGCCAAGGGTGCCATGGGCCCGCGATCGGTGGGCACCGATTGCGGGCAGCGGGTCCGATACCCGCGCACTCTTTGTCCTTCCGCCGCCCCGCTGTATCACTTCGCGGGGCGGCTGAGGGGCATCCCGGCCCGCGCATGCGCGGGTTTCACGCAAATGCGCGATGACGTCATCCGCGCATGCGCGGGTTGGAGTCTTCCAATCCGCGCATGCGCGGCTGACGTCATGTGACGCGTCAGCTGGCGCAAACTCTGGCAAGCGGGCTTAACGAAATTCGTTAAGCCCGCAATGCCGGAGTTTACGGCGGCGGCATGCTAGCCCCGACCGGGGACCAGAATCGGTTCCCGGTCGGGGAGGGGGAGGCTGGCGTCAAACCCGCCCGGATTTGACGCCAGCCTTACGATTTCTCCCTCTCTGGGAGAATCGCGCCCAATTTTCTTTGCTGTATCATTTCTATGGTTCTATAATCCTAAACAAAGATACTTCCTGGATTTCAAAGCTAAAGATGGTTTTATCGATATAGAGATTTAGGATACAATTGTGAGGGTAATCTGATACACCGAATCTAAAAGAATTTCGAGCAAGAAGGGAAAAGGAAGTTCCAACATTTGCATTCAGAAGTCAGTTTTCCTGTTTAGTTGAGACCAATTATAACTGGTATCAAGGATTAAGGATCTCAAAGTCTCTGCACCATCAGTGGCAGCTATCACTATGGAGATTGCATCTTGTTGCCTCTTATTCGGAGACCTTCCACATGGATGCTGTGGATGATGCTGTGTACTTCTCAATGGCAGTCTGCAGAGTAAAGGAACCCTGCTTGCCCAAACTTATCGAATGAGCCTCCAACAGTTTTTATTATGGAGGCAAGTAGCTGATCCATACGTCAACTTTCACATGTCCATGTGAGCACAGAATGCCAAAGTGGTTCAATCAAACAAGTGGGCAAGGCAAGCTATCCGCTGAGCAGAAACTGGCCTTTCATTCACTATAGTATTTGCCTCAGTCATATCCATCTGAAATGACCTATGCTGACCTCCCCAAATAATTAAATCTCTCGGGTATGCGTTAATGGAGTAGTCTATGTTTCAACTGCTGGTGACACTGAGTCCTGTGGTGAAGCTTGACATTGAAAGACTCCGGGCGGGATTCTCTCAGCCCACGCCAGGCCGGAGAATCGGTGGGCCGGGCGCTAATTGCGCGACGCCACCCCAACGCCGGTCCGCCGATTCTCCGGTGAGCAGAGAATCGGCGCCATTGGCGCCAGCGCGGCGCCGGTCAGAGGCTGCTCTATGTGGCATCCCCCGCCGATTCTCCGTCTGCAATGGGCCGAGTGGCTGCAAAATAATCCGAGTCCCGCCGGCACCGTCCACGTGTGGTCTTACCAGGTGGGACCTCGGCGTGCATCCTTTCAGGGGCGGCCTGGTGGCCGTCCCCGGTGGGTGGGGCCTCCAGTGGCCTACCGATCGGCGGGCCACCCTCTCGGGCTGAGGGCCTCTTTTGCTCCGTGCCGGCCCCTGCAGCCCTATGCCATGTTGCATCGGGTCCGGCGCGGAGAAGGAAGCCACCGTGTATGCGCGCATTTGTGCCGATCGCGGCGCCCATTTGACGCCGGTATCGGCAGCTGGAGCAGCGTGGGTCACTCCAGTGCCATGCTGGCCTATTGAAGGGCTCAGAATCACTCTCCTGGGGGCTTGTTGACGCCGTTGAGAAACGTGACGCCGTTTACGACGGCGTCAACACTTAGCCTCAGGATCAGAGAACCCTGCCCTCCATTCCTGCTCGAGGAGTTGTTATCCATGTATCAGGTGAAGAATACGCCAGAGGATAAGCCAGGGCACATACCATCCTGCTGTTGCTGCCTTGGCAGAATGGGCATGGTGCAATAACTGCTTTCCAATGCGGAAATACATTCAGACAGGATTGAGATTAGAATTATACAAACCTGCAGTAGTTGCTCCACTCACTTAAAAAAAATATATTTTTTTAAATTTAGAGTGCCCAATTTATTTTTTCCAATTCAGGGGCAATTTAGCCTGGCCAATCCACCTAGCGTGCACATCTTTGGGTTGTGGGGGTGAAACCCACGCAGACACAGGGAGAATGTGCAAACCTCACCCAGTGACACAGAGCCGGGATCGAACCTGGGACCTCAGGGCCGTGAGACAACAGGGCTAACCCACTGCGCTACCGTGCTGCCCCGCTCCACTGTAACTTATGCATCACCCATTCTGTGGCCACTTTCCCAGCTAATGTGACACAAGATATTGAAAGATGTTTGATCTGATGAATCCCTGCACCAACCACAGCTTTGCATCGTTCGTTGAAAACAACCTTTTGCTGTCAGGAGAAGTCATGCTTTGAGTGAATATTCTGCACTGTACACTTCAGACAGGAGCACAGTTCTTTGACTTAAAGTATAGTTTATTTGATCATAAAGTGCCTAACCTACAGGAAGTTTGTGAGAATGTTTGGGAGCTGTCTGAGTGCATGGTAATTGTCAGATGTGTGTGAATAATTATAGCCACCAATCTTTCTCAGCTGCACCATTCCAGCTTCTCCTTTGCTGACCCAGCTGAGACACATCTTTCAACCATATTCTGTCCCACCCTCTCATTTTCACCGACAACAGCTTTCTGAATTAATTGGAGTTAAGTTACTCATCTGACTGCACCTTATAATTGTGCTAGCTCCCACTGCTTAAAACATAGGGCCCGATTTAATGGAAAAGAAACAGTCCCATTTTGGGCATTTTTAGCGGGATGATTCCCGACGCTTGCTGCACCGAGAATTAATCCGCTATTACCGAGAATGAATCCGCTATTAAACGGGACTATGCTTTTTGGGGCCTCGGCGAGGAACGCTCTACCAAGTCCCCACTTAGACTCATTTTCTGCACTAACGAGCTCAGCTCATCAGTGCAGGAATACATTGGGGCGCCATTTAAATCTCTAAAGCCCCCCCCCCACCATGGCCTCTGGACTCCCCAATGCCCCAACCTACCAATTAGGAGGCTCTCGAGCCCCCCGCACCCCATCTCATAAGGGCAAGGAACCCATGGGCCTGATCCCCAGCATGAGCAAAATGCCACCTCGGCACCTTGACACTGCCAGCCTGGCAGTGCCATGGTGCCTGGGTGGTATCAGGAGTGCCAGGGTACCACCTTTCCCAGAGCCCAACCAGGAGCCCCCGATCACCTGGGAGACCCCCTCAAGTGCTGGGATGCCCGAACCACATTTGTGGAAACCAGTGCAAAATAACGGCCGGGTTTTCCGAGGCGAGTGGGTTAGGTTCCGCACCTTGGGTAACTCTGGCACAGACATATTCAAGTGAAACTAACTGCTCAATTGATTATGCAAATCCGGATCCCACTCATTGAGGGCAGAATCTAGATCGCAATGCCTTGCAGGATCTTGTTAGATCTCGCGAGGCATACCGAGCGGCGTAAATCTCGCAAGAGCTTTATTGCAAGATTTACTGGCCTTGTTGTGTCCAGAGTCGGGCGCAACAAAGTCGATAGATCACGCCCATAATCTTAGGAACTCAGGAAGGAACTGGCATTGCACTTGAAAGGAACAGATAATGCTTTTTGAGCGGGCGAACAATGTAAGGGAATACTCAAAAAACGAGAGGGTATTGAGTGGAGTGGAGGAATTGAGAGGCCTTGCATTGCATGTCCATAGGTCGCTGCAGGTGGCAAGATGGGTTGATAGAGTTGCAAGAAGGCACATGGAATGCTTTCCTTTATTACATGAGATATAGAATACAAAAGCAGCGATGCAATGTTGAAAATGTATAAAATGCTGGTTCGAGTTTTTTTTGTACAGTTCTGCTCACCACATGACAAGGACATAATTGCTCTGGAGAGAGTACAGAGGAAATTTACAAGAATGTTGCCAGGACTGGAAAATTGCTGCCATGAGGAAAGATTAGATAGGTTAGTATTTTTTCCTTAGAACAGAGGAGGCTGAGGGGTGATTTGATTGAGGTGTACAACATTATGAGGGGCCTAGATCAAAGAAGATTTTTTGCCTCTAGTGGAGAGGTCAATTATCAGGAGCCATAGATTTGAGGTGATCAGTAGGATTACAGGGGATATTAGGTAAAGGTTTTTCACCCTGAGGTTGATAAGTGTTTAGATTTTTCAGCCTGGATAGGTGGTTGAGGCAGAAATCCTCAATTCATTGAACAGATGCCTGGATTTACACCTGAAATGCTGTAACTGTGAGGCTACAGGCTGGTTTCTGGACGGTGCGATTAGAATGGGTGACTCATTTTTTTCAGCCAGTGCCGACACAATGGGCTGAATGGCCTCTTTCTGTGTGATAACTTTTTTATGGTACTATGCTGAGCCCAAAGTGTTGCCGAGATCCTCCTTGATGGCTAAATTAAAATTAAAATTAAAATTAAGCCCACCCTGATTTTTGGGGGTAAAAGCGACAACATTAGAACCGGCCAATGGGGACAACTTGGCATTCTTCAGCAGTCTGTTATACCTGACTATACTGGGTACCCTAGATGCTGAGTAGGTGAAAACCCCCAGCACAGGAGTGAAACTCCCTGCCTTTGACCAGGCCTCAGCCTGATCCAGGGACGTATAGTGGGAATTGAACACCTCCAAGATATGGCTGAATGCCTGGGTCTTCCACTATTCACTCCTGCTAAAGTTATTCCATGATTGCATCAGACAGTCCATACATCTTCCGGGGTCATTCTGTTCTGTATTTCATTATGTTTGAAATTATTTAGGAATTATCGAGGAGTTGATTACACCCTTTAGTGTATTACCAGCTGACTCCTAATTGCGACATCAAAACATTAGATTTAATGGCCCATAACTTCCTGTAGGATCCCCGACTTAAGTTGCTGGGCCGCCACATGTGTGTGGCATGACAACCAGGAAGTGTGGGCAGACGGGCATGCGTGCTGGAAGCGCAAGGTGTTCAAACCCCCGGCTGACTTTTTGTTGACAGCTTGAACTCCTGAGCTGGACCAGCTGAATGGAAAATGCAGGGACAGCGCTAACTTGGTCGACTTGCCCCGATGTTAGGTAAGATTTTGCACCTTTTTTCTGCAGTTTTATTTCTCTATCCAGGATCAGGAGCAGAGGCAGGAGATATCGGGATCTATTTGCTTGGTAGGTTAATGTTTTATATTATTAGTGTTTATAAATATGTTTAAAATGCAAATAAAATGAACGGAAGTTAGATTTCTATTTTTTTTACTTTGTCATGAGGCTATTAATTTTATTAGAAAGGTACTTGACTGTATAAAGTGAGTTTGGAGTCACAGAAAGTGAAAGAAAGATTTTTTTTAACTTTGGTTTGTCATGAGGATGTTATTCCATTAAAGGAACTATAATGGATAGAATGCAGTGATCACTCGTGAACGAGTATGATTGTCCACTGAAGATACTCTGTGTTACCGGTCATGGTTCCCGTACCAGCCTCTCCGGACAGGAGCCGGAATGTGGCGACTAGGGGCTTTTCACAGTAACTTCATTGAAGCCTACTCGTGACAATAAGCGATTTTCATTTCATTTTCATTTCATGGGTTCTGTGGGTCCTTGCATGGCTGATGAGCCTGATTCCAGAGCTGCATCTTCAATCACTCACTTGGCAGGAGTTTCCAAAAGGTGGGATCGGTCCTTGGACACGAGGTCGCGGGTATTCCTTTCTCAGGCTCCTTTTCCGGGGCTCCTCTTGCCACCTGCTGTTCTCAAGGAATTGTGTCCCTTCAATCAGGAGGCTCCGCCAAGTGGGTCTCTTCTGAGCAAAGGTCTCCCAGGCATCTACGTCTCTGTTCCATCTGTTGAAGTAAGCCTTCAAGGTGTCTTTGTAGAGCTTTCATTGTCCTCCTCCTGTTCAGGATCCTTCCTTGAGCTGGGTGAAGAAGATTTGTTTTGGCAGTGGGGACTCTCACATCCTAAGCAGATGGATGGCCCAGTGGAGTCGATTTTGTATGATCATGGCTCCGATAATAGTGCCATTGACTCCTTCAAGGACACAAATATTAGCATGCCTGTCCTCCCAGTTGATTCAGAGCTAAAGCACATTTAGATTTTGCAATGTATTTTAGCTGTGTTGTTTAAGAGTTTCCCTGATGTATTGTTCATCTTTCTAAGCCTCAGTGATTCTACGATTCTATGAACACAAATCAAAAAAATCAGATGTTACAAGGACAGTGACAGTGCTTTTAAAATAGAATTTTGACAGTGCAGAAGGAGGCCATTCAGCCAATCAAGTCTGCACCGACCCTCTGAAAGAGCACCCTATATGGGTCCGTTCCATCCCCATAACCCCATCTGTGAACAATTTATCATGGCCAATCCATCTAACTTGTACATCTTTGGACTGTGGGAGGAAACTGCAGCACCCGGAGGAAACCCACGCACACACGGGGAGAAGTGCAAACTCCACACAGACAGTCGCCCGAAGTTGGAACCCGGGACCCTGGCACTGTGAGGCAGTAGTGCTAACCACTGTGCATTGTGCCGCCCCTTTTGAATTCCACCATGTGCCAGATTATTACACTGGGTCTGTGGATTACTGGGTGAGGTTACCTGACACCCAGACCCAGATCTTTGCTCCCAATTTATGTGTGTGGAGTTGGAAGAATCCCTAGCTTGGCACATCCTCATCAGGAGAAGCAATCCTGAACGGCAGGATTTCTGTCCAATCATGTGGGTCTGTGCTAGAATATGGCTCACTACCCCTGGAAAAAGCGCAGAGACAGCCACAGGGGTTGCCAAGTGGCAAGGCAGCCTGTTGTAATTAAAGTGGATAGGTTCTCTATCCTTTACCCCTCATGGCTCCACCCACCCCCCAAGCCCCATTCATGCTACCTCATGCCCCTTTACCCAGCCCCATATCCTCCATGCAAACCCATGATCCCTACTCATCCCCATGGCCCTATATAACCCCGCTACCAACATAATACCAATTTATGCCAACTTTGGACCCCTCAGCCATCACCCTTTGCCCTTAAACCCTCCTTGCCAACAGACCCAATGTTCACCATGTGCAGATCTCAGGAAACATATTGAGATGAAATAAAATAAAGTTTCAGATATCTATCAGAGACTTTATTATATATATATGTTTCTAAACACTCTGATAACATTCAGTATATTTAAGTCTCTTCAAGTAATTAATCCATTATTAAAAAATAAACATTTGTATTCAGATCTCCACATCTAAAACAGCTAAAACTGCAATAATCTTCCGAAGTTGTGAATCAAATTGTGAATTGACATACCTGCCACTGTAATATTGATAGGTTGTGGAAGCATTCAGCCTTGATAATAGGATAATAATAACACCCAGGCTTACATCAACAAACATATATTGAAACTGGAGATAGAGCAAGATGTTATTTTCCCCCCCCAAGAAATGAGCAGGGGATTTAAATAACTTGATTGCTTGCCAGTTCCACAGACATTGGATGGGATTCTCTGTCCAGCGACGGCGGAATTGCAAATCACGATCGGGCAGAGAATCGTGCGTCAGCCAAAAATCCAGGTCAGCGCCTGCCGCCAAACCGAAAGCCATGCTCCGTCACCTCGATAGCAGTGTGAATGCATTTCACACCCTGCACCGTGCATGGGCAGGCAAATTATACAGTAACAGCCATTCTCATATAAGCAAATTACTGCGGAATCTGAAACCAAAAGAGAAAATGCTGGAAAATCTCAGCATGTCTGGCAAGGAGAGAAAAGAGCTAACGTTTCGAGTCCTTGACAAACAAGGCTCAAATGGAAAATCCAACCCCTTATCTATCTTATATGCAAATTCACATCCACCCTTAAAAAATCGATAAGCCACACAGTGCAGTAAACAGAGTTTGCCTGACAAATAGCCCTGCTGGGTTAAGTGCCATATGGGTGATTCGGATCCTGTCCCCTATCTCCGACCAGTGCAAATATGATTTGTTGGAGATGGGGGCAGGACTTCCGGATCCGGGGTTCCGGTGTCGTTTTGGCTGAGGCACAGAGCCACCGAAGCTCTGCGAAAACCTGGGCCCTATTATTCAATCCCCCCTTTCAGTTTATGCCATGTGGAGATGGGGTTAAAATGTTGACTTTATTTCGTGCAACAGGAATTCAAAGGGGTAACTTCTGACCGTGCCCCACCTCATTGCATCACAGAATGACCAGTAAGCTTTTTCTAAATTTTCCAGTCCTACGATATCCTTTTTTTGTAACATGAGGGCCAGAATATTACGCTGCAGTCCCAAGCATGGCCTGAGCAAGGTCTTGTTTAAGTTGCACATGACCTCTTGGCTGCGTTACCAAAGGTTGGTCATTTAATTGAAAAGGATTAAATGTTAGCAGGCGGGCCTTACTAATCATCTCGCACCACAAACAAAAATCTGGCCTGTGTCGGACTCTGACTTTTACTGATCAAACATAACGGTGGAACACGACGGCAAAAAGTGAATGGGTAAAATCTGTGGTAGTCTGTAGCATGAAAATGGGTGGAACATTGATTTCTCACAACTTTTCAAGCAAGTGTTGTTAAAGCTGAAGCACAACAAAGACGGGTAACCTTCTTCAGTAGATTACACAACATGCGCTTGCAGTTTTAATATAATGAGGGCTGGGATGGGGGCCATGTCTCTGTCATCGGACAGCACTTGGCTCAGAGCAAAGAGCAGCACTAGATCCAGAGATAATCAGTACTGACAGGGCTGTCAACCATACCATTTACATTAACTAATCACTTTGGGCAATTTTCAATAGCTGCTTTGTTCATGCGCCGATCAAATAAAATAGAAATTACTTGGGAAAGTAATGAGCTGAAAAGCTGTAAAGTCTCTCACGAACCTGAAATCATTCTGTTCAATAAATACTTTTAATCGAGGAGGTCTAAAATACTTTTGGAATCTATATCAACCTACTTTTAATTGTCAGACATTCTTTCTTTGGGCGGAATCTTTTGGAAGAGGGAATGGTCTTGATCGCTGGCTGCAGAGCCAGTGAGAGCCCCGCATTGCCTCTTTTATGGAAGGCGCACCGTATCTTGTTCCACTTAGGCACTTGACAGGCCACTGGCAGGCCTTTTCTGGGGATTAAAGCCCGCCTACCAAGAGCTTCTGCCTGAATAGATGCTGGTAACTCTATTGACTAGCAGCACCAGTGGGGACACAGTGGCTACTGCTGGGAGAACATCCAGTCGAGGCCCAGTCGCGCTGGATCCCAGGCCAGAAGAGCATGATGGCAGGAGGGGGAGGGGGGGGGGGGGAGGGGGGCGCAGAGTTGGGGTCACGGGGTGGGGATCAGCAGAAAGGGCAGATGATGGCTCTCAGTGACTGCTCACCCATCCCCACACTCCTACCACCACCCCAACCCACCAACTTCACAATACCAGGTGCATCGATCCGTCACTGCCTTTAAACGAGGCCCTCCTCCTCGACTATGAGCCCACAAGCAATCATGCTGGGGCTGGCTTGTTGTGCTCCCTGTCTGATGAGCTTCATGTCGTTGTTGGGTTAATACCAATGGTGGTGGGAAAGGTCCTTAAACTCCCTGGCACCCACCAGCGCAGCCCCTTCATGTCCAGTTGCGCTGCCCCCACATGCCACCTGCTATGATCACATGTCCATTCTCTCGCAGGATCACCATCTGATGAGGCCGGGCCATCCGGAGTCGTTCCCTCCATTCACAACAACACTTCGGAGGAGAGCTCCGAGCAGACTACCAGCGAGGCGCCACAGCTATCACCCGCAACTTACACCAGCACAGAGCCATATACTGGGTGGGTAACATTAGTAGACAGGCTTCGAGGGCACAATCTGGTGAGCACCACCCGGTTGCAGGTTAACATCAGGTGGGGGCAGTAACATCCAAGGGAGACAGCAGTGGGAGGTCCAATGGATCCCAGGACTCAGCTGGGCCCCAGCCAGTTGCCAAGCCTTTGGACAAGGTTCTCCCAGAGCTGATGCAGATGATAGGACACAGCTGTGAGATTTAGAAGGGGTGTCAGTGACATTCTAGTCATTGGAAGTCCGATTGGAGGAGTCCCAATAGCTGCAGGCCCAGGAGATGGTGCCAGCAATGGGTGGCACCGAGGCCAACAGTGCTGGGGTGGTGGCTGCAGCAGAAAACCTGGAGCTCAACATCCGCGTCTTGAATGGTGGTGGCCAAGGCAGCTCATTCCAGCTGCCCTTCTGTCCCATGGAGTCTCCCAGGGCCCTAAGGGCATCCTCGGGGGGAAGAAGCTCTGAAGGACAACCCGGGGCCTGCCACCAAGGAAACTCCAGAGGTCTCAATTTCTTCTGAATCCCTCCTCCTGACACCAGTGCATCTCAAGGGCAGTGGGTAGGACAGGGTGGCATGGCGACGTTTGTGACACCAGTAAGTCACCCAGGGTCCCCTGGCTCCAGGGCCTCCAGAGAACATGTACCAAGGGCACCAAAGGTGTCAGGTCACGGAAAGCAGCAGGCTGCCTCCACAACTGATGTGCATCCTGGCAACACACCTAGATGTAGCAGTAGACCTCGGATGATCAAGAAGAGTGAGGAGCATTCAGTGAGCACGCGGGGGGGGGGGGGGGGGGGGGGGGGGGGGGGGGGGGGGGGAATGGAAATCTGTCACAGTGTAATGTACTTCATTGTAGTGTTAATGTAAGCCTACTTGTGACAATAATAACGATGACTATTATTATGTCACACATCATACACGTGAAGCCTTTGTCACGTTGATCTTCACAGAGGCATTTCCCACAACCCACCCACTGTTGCCCTCTACTCCCCCCCTCCTCCCCCCTGGGCACAGATGTCCAAGCTAAAAAGCCTCCAATGCAGACCCCATTCAGAGGATGGGTGTGAGCGCACCGTCAGCAGAAAGACAGGAGTCAGACTTTGGCATAAATAGAGGAGCGGCTGAGCTTTCCTCATAGCGAGTGATCATCACTCTCCTGCCTTGTATATGAATCACGGACAGTGCCAACACAGGCCTATCACCATGGAGGGGGGGAAGCAGGATGATCAGAGAGGAGGTGGTGTGATGGGGGGACTGGTGAAATTGAAGAGTGGGGAATGGGTCAGGGAAGGAGCCAAATGAGAAGGGTAGGAATTGGTGGGGAAGGGATCGGGGGAGAGGGGTCAATGGAGGGAGGGACTGGTGAGGCAAAAATGGAGGGCAGGAAGGGAAATAGTGGGGGTGGGAAATGAGGGGGAAGGTTTTGATCTGATGGACCAAATTTAGTCCTCGGAGAACCTGGAGACGATGAGGGCCTCCCTGGTGTTCCTGGCATATTGGACCATTGTAGCCACCTGGGGTGGCCACGTCCCGATTCCAAAATGGACACTTGCAAAGAGTACAGGGAAAAATGGACAGCACTAGAAAAACAAGGTACAAGGTTTCCTGTGGATTGGAACTTGCAGAGCCCAGACAGAACTGAAACTACAAGCCATTAGCATAGTAATGAGCTATCTCCGGGGACAAAAGAGAAACATTTGAACAATCGGTACCAGGCAGACTCCCCGGCCCCAGTGGACACTAAAACAAAGGCAGGCCAACGGTTACCTAAGGCCCGCCCAACGATCAGGGAACAACCCCGTTATTGGAGAGAATCGATACAAACGATTGGGACATGGTCCAATTAATTGGGACCAAGTCCAGGGTCCACCCAGAAGGGCGCGAAACCCTTTGGAATATAAAGCAGAGTCCTCAAGGTTAGAATGATCTCTCGGAAGAACTCTTAAGAACTCTTGAACTTCACCTTGGTATTCACCCGATGCACCACTCAAAGACTACGCGGGTGGCAACCTGGGCTCATTAGCTGGTTTAGGGGGGCTGGTTTAGCTCACTCGTCTAAATCGCTGGCTTTTAAAGCAGACCAAGCAGGCCAGCAGCACGGTTCGATTCCCGTACCAGCCTCCCCGGACAGGCGCCGGAATGTGGCAACTAGGGGCTTTTCACAGTAACTTCATTGAAGCCTACTTGTGACAATAAGCGATTTTCTTTTTCTTTTCATTATGACGGTTCTTAGCCTCGGTCTCAGGCCTTCACATTGGTATCTTCAGCCATGACCTCAGCAGGTAACCCTTGTCCCTCACGAGTCAACCCATCATCCTCAGGTCGCCCTGAAGACACAGGAGATCCCCGAATGCCCCAGGATGTAGCTGTCATGCATGCTTCCAGGGTAGCGGGCACACACGTGCATGATTTTGAAGTGGTGGTCACACATGATCTGATCATTCAGGGAGTGGAACGCCTTGCTGTTATTGCAGGGCACAACCTGATGCCCCATTGCTCACAGGGAGACATGCGTGACATCGATCACTCCCTGGACCTGGGGCATCCCTGAGATGGCGGGAAATCCTACAGCCCAGCTATCCTGGTGGACCTGATCCAGTTCGAAGGTGATATATTCTGATGTCTGGGACTTAAGAGCAACCATCACGTCCCAGATGCACCTGCAAGCAAAAGATTGGGATATGCCACAAACATCCCTACTCGAGCCCTGGAATGACCCGGTAACATAGAGGTTGAGGGCTGCACTGACCTTGACGGCCACCAGGAGCAGGTGTCCTCCTCCTTCAATAGGTGCCATGTCCGCGAGAACGTGGCTGTACTGTTTCCCTGCTCAGACGCCGTCTTCTTCGGCACATGGTGTCCATCAGCTCATTGAATGACCAATGGCGCCTGTACACCTTGAGCTGTCGCTGGCTTTCCCCTCAGGGTCCTTCTCAGCCTGATGGGCGGCTGGGTCTTCAGGGTGTGCAGTGGCCCCCTTGCTTCTGAGGTGGCACCTCCAGCCTGAGTTGTCGCTGCTGCCTTCTACGGTGTGATGAATGGTTACTGCACCTTTAATGTAATGATCCCTTTAAGACTGGGTTTGGAACCCTGGGGGACTCCACCTCCGGCTCCACCCCCCCAGGGAGCCATATATAAGGCAATGTTCAGTGGGCAGTGTGCAGTGACCACACTTCTCGGTAGCTGACTGATTCTCTGCTAATTAAAGCCTTTGTATTACCAACCATCTCTCTCGAGTTGTAATTGAGGGTATCACATACAGTGTCTGCCTGCCACGGCTACCACTAGCAACCCAAGGGCAGCCTCCACGGGATCCACACCAGCAGACATTTTTATATCTGGAAGGAATTGGAGAAGGAAAGAGACCGACAATCAATTAGGACTTCCGACCCAGGACCCTCAAAACCCCCAAGCCTTCCCCACCCTTACCATGGCTGTCCTTCCTTCTCTCAGTGAGCTGGTTGTGCTGGCAAACCTTGCTCTGTGCACTCATTCCAGCCAGGCCAGGAGCCCCTAGACCCCAGACCTCTGCTGGGAACATCAGGGAGGGCGTGCTCAGCTACCCTCCGCTGATCCACACACTTACCCTTTGGTTGCGAAAGGGTCCTCAGTGGTGACGCCCTGTTCTTTAGTGTTTGATATTTGTCAGCTGGTGCTGATACTCCTAGAGTTCAGACCCTCTGTTCAGCCATCAAAGCTTGCTGGGCATGCAGTGCACTAATCATCCTCTGATGTGTGGCACATGTGCCCTTGAGGAGGCACTTGAGAGTTGAGGAGAATGAAGTGCTCTCCCTAACTAACAAGGCTAATTCCTCATTTGAAATAGGCTTCAGTTGTGAAGCTAGAGGCTGCTCACAATCAAAGGGAATGAAATTGAATTTCAGGATAGAAGCCACAGCATGGACTGTCCTGGAAGAGTTTGGGAGGACAGACAGGCAGAAGTTGTTGTTGCCCCATTATGGGTCTCCAAAATATTTAAAGATGGCTTGAAGGCCTCATAGACACAAAGCCCCTCACCTACTCTCCCCAACCCCCCTGATCAGGGGGCGACCTCCGACCTGGAACGTTTCTGCCCGCTGACAAGCCCAATTCCTTTATTGCACCCCCCCCCCCCCCCCCCCCCACCACCACCACTACCCCCTTCGAGCAATAGGGCAACAGCTCTGACGCCCTTGAGCTGCATGCTGGAAACTGTAAATGGCTACTCACCTCCTCACTTCCCCTCAGTAGCCATTGCACCAACTTCATATTTTTCAAAAAGGATGACTAAACCACGCCAACCTGACTTCTCGCTGGGGAGGTTGGTAATTCCCGGGAGGCTGCTGCGTTTGACTTCAATCTCCAATCTTATGAATGAGAGTGAAACTGATACAGATGAGTGTTAATGATATTCTCTCCATTTTTTCACATGATCAGGAACACGCCACTGGGAGCTGGACAGGTGAATCACAAAATGGTTTGTGCTTGGTGTAAATCTAGATTTTGCCCTGTCCTGCTATTCACCAGGTGCACCCAGATCTGCACCTGCTGCAATATGGTCACTGAATCTTACCCAATGTATTGTGGCCTTATGTAATTATTAATATATAATTGACTTTTGCTGGAGAATAGTTGATTCTTCGGTTCAGGTGTTGTTCGGTTTGATGAAGAGATTTCAATTCTTTTTCCAGCTTCAATCCTTCTGGCTGATTGCCTTTCACAGTCAGAGAAAGAGAGAGGGTTTCAAGGTATTCCTGCAAAAGATGGCTCTTTTGCAGGGGCCCTGCCTCGATTACTGTATCGCACCTTCAGTGTGGGAAAACCCACAGCTGCCTTTCTCACATCACACAGTCCCACAGACTGATAGACAAGCAGACATGCAGCAGCAGGCATTTAGCCCTCTTCTATATTGCAACAGAAAACTGGAATATAGTCGTCCATCTGAGTAAATATGCCTCGAGCCTTTGAGACGAGATAGTCGTTACGTTCCTTTGTCATTACTGGAAATGAGAGGGGCTCCATTGCCCTTCAGAGAAACCCCTTGCAGCCAATCCTCTCAGTGGCTAACTGTACATTCTCAGCTATCCTCAGGATATGTGTCCATTTCAAAATATAAAACTCAGGTCTTTTTTAAAGTCCAATATTTTCAAATATAACTCCTCGCATGTTTCTCCTTCATTGTGACACTTCCTGAAATAAGATTAATTTCATTACAAAGTAGGAGGGAAAACTTGTGAAACAGTAAGACACTCTCACATACCCATTCAATCTCTTAGCAATAGTCAATGCCCAAATGGTCTTAAACTGTTTTTATTCTATCCTAAAATGGATGACCTGCTTGCATTTTTTTTCCAAATGACTGGCTACATTTATTTATAGATCAGCTTTGTATCCAAGTCTCAGTGTTTTTTTCCATAACATCAGCTCTGGGTGGTAGTCCTTTCTGTCCCTTGCTGTGGCGCTGGAATCAGTATCAGCGGTGGGGTTTGAGTATTTTGCTTGGCTGTTGGCCTGAGCCATTCCAGTCAGGTTAACTCTTTTGCTGCCTCTGGCATCCAGGAATTGGCTGGTTCAAACTCAGGCACTTTTACAGTTCTGACTTCTCGGAGGTTAGTGGCTTGCGGTCTGACTTCCAGCGCCTGCAGGTATTCAAGTTCCAGCACTTCATTTCTAGTCAGTCTTTCATCAACACAGTCCTGGTTGAGGTTTAGAGATTGTTGTTACATCTGGTTTACCAGGGCATACCTGTACATGGGTTTCCCTGCCATTCTCTCCCAGATTTCCATAAAACCTTGGAGCAGATGTAGATCATTCAGCCCATCGAATCTGCTCCACCATTCCAAGAGATCCTGACCGATCTGGTATGATAATCCTTAACTCTACTTTCCCACCTTATCCTCATAACCCTTGATTCCCTTACTGATTAAACATATGTCTATCTCAATCTTGAACATGCCTAATGACCCAACCTCCACACTCGTCTGTGGTAAAGAAATTCCATAAATTCACGACCATCTGAGAGAAGAAATTCCTCCTCACCTTTGTCTTAAATGGGTGACCCCTTACTCTGAGATTATGCCCTCTGGTCCAAGACTTCCCATGCATGTTCTCCCTGTAACTAGGGGCTTTTCACAGTAACTTCATTGTTAATGTAAGCCTACCTGTGACAAGAAAGAATATTATTATATTGTTATTATGAGGGGAAACAACCTCTCAGCATCTACCCTGTCAGCCCTCTGAGAATTCTATACATCTCAATAAGGTCACCTCTCATTCTTCTAAACTCCAATGAGTTCAGGCCCAGCCTACTCAACATCTTCTCATAAGAAAATCACTCCATACCTGGGATCAACCTAGTGAACCTTCTCCGGACTGCCGACAATGCCAGTATATAATTCCTGAGATAAGGGGACCAAAACTGTTCACAGTATTCCAGATGTGGTCTAACTAGTGATTTGTATAGTTTTGACATGGCCTCCCTGTTTTTATACTCCATTTCCTTTGAAATAAAGGCCAACATTCCATTTGACTTCCCAATTAACTGCTGAACTTGCATGCTAGTTATTTGTGATTTATGCATAAGCACTCCCAAATCTCTCTGTGTTGCAGGTTTCTGCAGTCTTTCTCTGTTTAAATACTATTCAGCTGCTTTATTCTTCCGACCAAAGTGCATAAATTCACATTTTTCTACATTATATTACATCTGACAAGCTTTTGTCCACTTACTTAACCTCTCTATATTTCTCTGTAGAATCTTTGTGTTATCCTCACCAATTGCCTTCCCACCTATCTTTGTGTCATCCACAAACTTGGCAATAGTATATTCACTTCCCTCATTCAAGTCATTAATATATATTGTAAATAATAGCCTCAGCACTAACCCCTGTGGCACTCAGCTCGTTACAGGTTGCCATCCTGAAAATTCCACCTCCTAGCCAATCCTCTATCCATGCTAATATACTACCTCCAACACCACACGATCTTATCTTATTAAGTAGCCTTTTGTCCGGAACTTATCTCTTCAATGTAGGCTTTTAGTTTGAGGTTCTGCTTGCAGTTTGCGACGGTTTTCACCATAGTTGCATCCAGAGCTCAAGAACCTCTCTGTAGGTTCAGAAATCAGCAGTACGCAGCATTTCTGGAGAAGGAGAGAGAAAGAGAGAGAGATACACTCACAGTTGCTCCTCTCAGCATATTGGATCCGACTGTCCTTTCCTTGGTTCCCTGAAAACCATCCCACTCAGGTAGGACCCAATCATTGTCTGTCAGTGGGCAGAACATGACCTTTTGCCAATTCATTGCTCACCAGCCAACCAATCGAACTAAATCCCTCCGATCTCTCGGGTATCAAAAAGTCAGAGCTCTGCTGTTCAAAAGCTCATACAGTGTGCTATTATGAAACTTTTGAGCTCCTCGCTTCCCTCACTTCCTCAGCTCAACTTAAAGTAATATTTCCATTAAATATCATTGGATAAAAATTATCATGACAAAGTAAAAGAAATGATAAATAAAGGAATCAACAGGAAGGACCTTTCCACTTTCTAGTTTACCCTCATAATTTACCTTCTTCCTCTTTATTATTTTTTGGTCATCTTTTGTTGTTTTTTAAAAATATTCCCAATCCTCTGGCTTAATACTAATCTTGGCCACATTGTATATTTTCCTTTCAGTTTAATAATATCCTTAACTTCTTGGTTAACCATGGTTGCTTCATCCCCTTCCTAGAATTCTTTTTCCTCACTGGGATATATGCTGTGAGTCATGAACTATTTTCTGCCATTGCTGGTCAACCATTTTTTCTGGTGAACTCCTTTCCCAGTCTACTCCAGCCAACTCCGCCTACATTCCTTTATAGTTACCCTTACTTAGGTTCACCACAGTTGTTTCTGACCGAAGTTCCTTACTCTCAAACCAAATGCTACATTCTACCATGTTATGGTCACTATTTGCTCGGGGATCTTTTACTGAGATTGTTTATTAAACCTGTCTCATTGCACATTATCAGATCCAAAATAACCTGATCTCCACCCGCTCTGCCTTCTTTAGAATAGATTTTCCTCTCTTCCTCCTCGCTTCTTGTTTTACTTCTAGGTGGATTATCAATGGGCTATGGGTGCACTCTCATTCTTTGAAGGCCAATTTAGAAACTATTCTGCTCTACATTTAAATTTACCTTACAGTGGTTGATGTGCTGGGTACTCTGGATCTGTGAAGACTGCGTTTACCTTAGCAGTAACATATACAGGCTACCAACACTTGAAATAGTACAACACTATTTTATTAAGCTAGAAACTGTTGAACATACTTTCACTGTGGGTCGACACTGTTAGATTAAACTGAAGACCTATGCCTATCCTGACCAGTCTATACTATCAGCACATGGTGAAGGTTTGTGCTACAAGCTGTGAGCTCTGTCCATCTCAGAGGCTGCATCCCGAATGAGCGGGAAAACTAGTGCCCTCTGGCTTTATAGTGAGCGTACTCTAACTGGTGATTGGCTGCTGTGTTGTGTGTGTTGATTGGTCTTGCAGTGTGTCAGTCAGCGTGTATCTCTGCACCATCATATACTGATGTGTATATTATGACAGTGGTCAGCAAAATCAATCACCGGCTTCCTGGCTAGGGCTTTGTATTCAGAGGGGGCGTTCTGTTCCATGTCCTCCAGAACATCACAGCACAACAGTGACTATATATGGGCTGTGTTCATGATTTGGGAAGTCCTCAGGAGTAAAGTGCGGCTGTGTAAAAACATTCCTAGATAGCCAAATATTATATGACTGCTGTGCAATTCTTTATGTTTTGGCAGGAATTCTCCTGCCCTTCGCTGGTGGTGGGATTCTCTGGTCCCGCTGGGAGCAAACACCTGCCCCCGGGTTCCCCGGTGGCATGGGGTGGCTTCAATGGGAATTGCCATTGATGAGCGGGGCAAGTTCGCAATGAAAAATCCAGCTCAGTGTTTAATGAAACTATTGGAATCTGGCTATGTTCTTGATATTATGTTGCTGGATGTATAATCTACATTCAGACACTACTATTAGTATTAATCATCATGCTCATTTTAAGATCTGTTGGAATACTGTTCAGACCTAAACAGAGACCCATACTACACTTGCCTATACACTGGAAGGATTTGTTATATTCTCTGTAGCAAGTCAGGAACCCCATCAGGCCTCAGCAACAAGAAATCAAACTGAATCCTCTATGCTCTATGGCAAACACCAGTCAAATGTCTGGACTAACTTGCAGGACACATAACACTGTCCCCTCCTTCCCCTTCCCCATTCAGAGCATGTGCACGCATGTACTCACACACACACAGACTCACACACGTACAGACATAGACCCACAAACACGCATGCTTGCAGGCACACAGACACACGCACACTCTGAATTGGAGCTGTTGCTGTCCTGTACATGTTTAAAATGCACCATCATGACATTGGCTCTAGTCTGTCAGTATTTCAGTCTGCCATAACACGGAAGCCAGGCGGCCATCGGAATTGGCAGCCCATCCAACATTTTTAATAAAGCAAATTAACAAGCTGTTAACAAGATTGTTAACAAGGCCAATGACCACAATTGTACACTGCATAGGCCACAATGGGATGAGTGCATGGGACATATGGTCAGAAAAAGTTATGATTTTTATCAGGAAGTGCTG
Organism: Scyliorhinus canicula; assembly: GCF_902713615.1. Taxonomy (NCBI): domain Eukaryota; kingdom Metazoa; phylum Chordata; class Chondrichthyes; order Carcharhiniformes; family Scyliorhinidae; genus Scyliorhinus; species Scyliorhinus canicula. The sequence goes on along the minus strand of NC_052156.1, from coordinate 116,441,919 downwards.
CCATGGTGGGTGTAAAGGCTGCAAGCGGGGTCTCTGACAGGCTTCACCAGAACAGGGCTGGGAGATCTTGCTCAGGCTGGAGATTTGTACTTTCAGTCATTGCCACACTGCATTAGGGCTTTGCCTGAGGTAAAGGATGGGGGTGCCACAAACAAGACGTTGCAGTGCATTGTGCTGAACGTCTCTGTTCCTAAATGGGAATCATGCATTCAGTGAGAGGCTCCTCCTCCAACGAGGAACAGAAGGTGAGGGTGGAGGACAGCTGGCCAGAGATGGAGAAGCCCTGGGGTCCTGCAAGGTTGGCCGACCTGTGGCAGATCGAGGTCCTGTGGAGGAGAGGCAACAGCAGACAGGCTGGCAGGGGAGAAGGCAGCATCCTGCCAATAGAGTTTGCCGGACAAGCTGGTATGCGTACAGAGCTTCAGTGCCTCTGAAGACTCCAGCTGTCCAGGGAGAGAGTCACAGCTATCTGTAACATGCTGGCTGATGACATTGCATCTGAGTGTGTAGGTGGACACCCGAGGTCTGTGACCTTGAAGATGACAGTGGCTCTGAATTGACTGAGCACAGTGTCCTTCAGGTCGCTACTCAAGACCTATGGGGGATCTCCCAGCCAGCTGCATCAAGGTGATTGATGACCTATTCAAGCGTGTGCAAGAATTTATTTCAATCATTGCTACCAGTCGGCTGATAGACCCAAAGGCTTTGGCAGTGTTGCTGGCTTTCATCAGATGCGGGGCCTGATAGATTGCATGCGTTTGGCTATTAAAGTGCCTTCTGTACAGCCAAGGGCTTTCATAAACAGGAAGGAATGTCATCCTTTAACATGTGACTACCCCCTCGCTGCCAACAGTGCTGGAGATAGGTTGCTGACTCTTAAGCTCCTTTGTCTGTGATGACTTTGGCTCGTGTCCTCTGGTCCCCGAGAGGCCATGAGTTCCCCGGTGCGGTGGGAAGTCTCCTGCACATGCAGGGTGCTCACCTGTCACCACAGCACTTGGCGAAATCTGCGTCAATGGCACAGTGATGGAGGAGAGGCTGCCCTCGCGAGGTGCCCACTGATAGCAACAGCAGCTTCTCATCTGCCATTGTGAGATCCATTTTGTCCTCCCTGCTTTCCAAAGAGAAACTAGGACCTGGTTGTGACTCGAAACTCCTTGTTTCCCCTCTCACCCTGCCTCTGGGGCTCAGAGACAAGGTCAGCATGTATACCCAGTATGCCATCATTGAGGTGCTAGGTTTGGCCCTCCATTACATTCACCTGTCTCTAAATGATGGAAGCCACACGTTCTATATAGAGTTGGTGAATGTAGTGCCCAAGGCCTGGATGGACTCCTCCATCCAAGGGGAAGCAGAAACGTGGCGGTATTGTCACTGGACTAGTAATCCAGAGACCCAGGGTAATGTTCTGGGGACTTGGGTTCAATCCCATCATGGAAGATGGTGAAATTTGGATTCAATAAATATCTGGAATTAAGGGCGGGATTTACTGACCAACCGCCGTGTGTTTTTTGGTGGCGGAGGCGGACCGCCAGTGAGATTAACTGGTCCCGCCATTGTCAACGGGATTCCCCGATGACTGCACCCCTGGTTGCTGGGAAATCTGTGCATCGTCGGTGGGACCGGAATATCCCGCCAGCGTCAACAGCTGGTAAATTCTGCCCTAAAAGTCTAATGATGACCATGGAACCGTTGTCATTGTCATAAAAACCCATCTGGTTCACTAATGTCCTTTAGGGAAGGAACTCTGTTGTCACGTGAATCCAGATCCACAGCAATGTGGTTGACTCTTAAATACTCTCAGGAATGGGCACTAAATGCTGGCCCAACCAGCGACACCCACATCCCCTGAACCAATATGCAAACCAGTGTGCGCAATCCTTTGGGAATCTGTCATATCTGCACGTACCTCATGCTGTATGTCTAACATCTGCTGCTGCCTGACAGGGGCTTATCATCAGAGAGGGGCTCAGCATGTAGGCTGCCTCCAACACTCCTCTATCTCACTGCCCAGTAGCTGGTCTTGTGAATGTGATGTGCTCCCACCCTAACTGCCAAACCACGCATTCCTACTGAGGTGTGTCTGTGCTGCTGCTGGGCGCAGAGCTAGGACGTGGCGTCACAGCTTCTGAGGCTCCATCCTCCTCCTCCTCACAGGTCAGTGAGGGTCCTTCAAGGCTTTTGGTTGTTGCTGGTGAAGGTGTTTGACCCCTGGGGGGATCCAAAACAAGGAGAATGAAGGACTTCATCTGCATCAGAGGTGAGTTCAGAGAGGCACACTTCCTCACACACTGGCAACATTAGAAGATTGTAGGCTGTGTTTAAACCTCCACATTGCCTAGAATCATAGAATCATAGAATTTGAGTCTGCTCCGACCCTTGGAAAGAGCACCCTACCCAAGTCCACTTCACTCTATCCTCGTACCCAGTAACCCCACCCAACCTTTCTTTTGGACACTAAGGGCAATTTAGCATTGCCAATCCACCTAACTTCACATCTTGGACTGTGGGAGGAAACCGGAGCACCCGGAGGAAACCCACACAGACACGGGGGCGAACGTGCAGACTCTGCACAGATAGTAAGCCAAGCCGGGAATCAAACCTGGGACCCTGGAGCTGTGAACCAACTGTGTCAACCACTATGCCCACATTTGTGGGAGCCGCCACTGTCAGAAAGCCCCCTTCCCAACAGCCTCCCCGTTTCAGGACTGTGAATGGGGCACCTTCTCTGTATTTCAGCGACAGCTTCTCAATCACCAACAATGCCACGCTTACTTCTTCTCTGTCCTTAATCACCACATTGTCCTCTTTCAGATAACACAGTTTCAGGACAGTAGCAGGACACCATCTTAATTGTAGGGCCTGAGGATATGCTCAACTTTGACATAGCGGAACATGACATTATATAGAAAGAAGAACATGACAGGGTGAATGAAGAGAGGTCATGCAGAGCTGGACAAGGAGAAGGAAGTGGAGGAGGATGAGGCAGAGTACTTACATTGCAGACTACCACTTTCTGCCTGGGGTCTACATAAACACATTATTCATGAAAGATCTCTGTACTTCAGCTACATCTTCTCAATCACCAACAGTCCCACACTTCTTACTTCTACTCTATTCAAGATCATCATGTCCTCTTTCAGACAATACAGGAATAAAAACTATTAGGAAATGCCAATTCAAATTCCATTTTAGAACTTTACTCATTAACTAATTCTTATTCAATTAAACTCATTATGTTTGTACATTCCCTGTCAGTATTTCTTGTACCTTTGCTTTTTTCTAGTGTTTCTCATAAGTGCTACCCCAGTGGTTGATGATCCTCAATTGAGCTGACTGTGGAGATTACCTTGGAGTTTATCTTTGAACAGCATGGATACTGGAGGACCTGGGTTGCAGACTCTGCTATCTCGGCATGGCGGCTACAATCTGGGATCGAGGCTGGCTGACCGACAGGCAACAGCAAGGACACTGGCAGGGGTGGAAGCATGAACGCCATCATCCTGAGAAAGGTCAGCATGTCCCTGTTCCTTGGAGTCACTGCTACTGTTCCAGGGCAGTGTCTCGGCAACCCTTGTAACCTGTTGGAGATAGCTCAAGTCCAGCTACATGAAGGAGCATCTCCAGCCAATTTGGCATACATATCCTTGACCCATAGCATCAGGAACTGGTACAGATGCGTAGCCCTGTTCACGGTGAGCTTTAAATCACTGCAGAGCCGAATGGTTTTATCGGGCTTCATCACCGTCACCACAGGCGTGGCCCATTCTGCAAACTGAATAGGGTGAATGATCCCCAGGTCCTACAGGCACCATAGTTCCGCATCAACTTTCATGAGGAGTGTGTGAGGGCCAGGCTTAACCCTGAAGTATTGGGGATCCACGTAGATACAGGCCTTGACCCCCTTTATCCTGCCCAGACCCTCCTGGACCACCTCGGGATATTTGTCCATCACATCATAGATATTCCCGGTGCCCATCCAGAAGACTTATTACCAGTCGAAATGGAGCAATCTTTACCAGTCTCACCCTAACTCGTTTAGACCTTGTCCCTGCATGGCAACAAAACAAGGCAGACTGACTGCTTCCCTACATTATCGGAGCCATGGGGGAGCCCCATGATCTTCAAACACTCCCCCGTGTAGTTTTCCAACCTCGCTTTGGTGCCACACAATTCCAGCAGCATGATCCCTGTACAAAGCAGCCAAAATGTGCGAAGGTTGACAATGGAGATGGTGGTCCCGCTATCTATTTCCATCGTTACCGGATGACCATTCACCTGCACGATGATCTGGATGCACGGTGCAACTCTCGGAGCTGAGACACAGTTTCATTGTAATAAACATGCAAGGCCCTGGTTTGCGGCAACCTTGGCAGTTGTCGTGGACGGCGGTCCCGGGCGACCCTGACCCTCATGAGTCCTTCGACCACGGCAATGCGGCTGACTCTATCCTTCATCCTCAGGTGATGTATCCGGTCAGTGGCAGCGCCCAAGATCTGAACTCTCCATTGGAATTGTCTGGGGGGGCTGATCTTTCAGAGAACATCTGGCCAGACCAGCACCTAGAGGGAGTTATCGAGGCCAGCAACAGTCCCTGGCGAGCCCTAGTGCTGGTAGTTCAGACTGGGGAGAAAAACCGGATGGTCATTGATTACAGTCAGACCATCAACAGGTTTACGCAGCTGGACGCGTACCCTCTCCCCCATATTTCCGACCTGGTTAACAGGATCGAGAAGTATAAAGTTTTTTCCACGGTGGATCTTAAGTCTGCCTACCACCAGCTCCACATCGCACGAGTGACCGCAAGTACACCGCGTTTGAGGCAGATGGGACCTCTACCACTCCCTCAAGGTCCCATTTGGTGTCACAAATGGGGTCTCGGTCTTCCAACGGGAGATGGACCGAATGGCCGACAAGCACGGGTTACGGGCTACCTTCCTGTATCTCGATAACGCCACCATCTGCGGCCACGACCAGCAGGACCATGACATCAACCTTCAAAAATTCCTCCGAACCGCGAAACTTCTTAATTTAACCTACAATAAGGATAAGTGCGTGTTTAGCACCGACCGTCTAGCCATCCTTGACTACGTAGTGCGTAACGGAGTGATAGGCCCCGATCCCGAACGCATGCGCCTCCTGATGGAGCTCCCTCTCCCCAACTCCCTCATATCCCTCAAACACTGCCTGGGCTTCTTCTATTATGCCCAGTGGGTCCCCAACTACGCCGACAAAGCCCGCCCCCTCATCCAGTCCACCTCCTTTCCCCTGTCGATGGACGCCCACTGGGCCTTTAGCTGCATCAAAGCGGATATCGCAAAGGCCACGATGCATGCTATCGACGAGTCCCTCCCATTCCAGGTTGAGAGCGACGCGTCTGACGTAGCTCTGGCGGCCACCCTGAACCAAGCGGGCAGACCCATGGCCTTCTTCTCCAGGACCCTCCACGCTTCCGAAATCCGCCACTTTTCGGTGGAAAAGGAGGCACAGGCCATAGTCGAAGCTGTGCGATATTGGAGGCACTATCTGGCCGGCAGGAGGTTTACCCTCCTCACAGACCAATGGTCAGTAGCTTTCATGTTCGATAATACACAGAGGGGCAAGATCAAGAACGACAAGATCTTGCGGTGGTGGATCGAGTTGTCCATGTACAACTACGATATCGTGTATCTTCCTGGTAAGCTCAACGAGCCTCCCGATGCCCTATCCTGAGGTACCTGTGCCAGCGCGCAGATTGACCGCCTTCGCTCCCTCCACACGGACCTCTGCCATCCAGGGGTCACCCGTTTTTACCACTTTATTAAGACCCGCAACCTGCCCTACTCCGTTGAGGAAGTCAGGACCGTCACCAGGGACTGCCACGTCTGCGCCGAGTGCAAACCGCACTTCTACCGCCCCGAACGAGCGCATCTGATCAAGGCGTCCCGCCCCTTCGAACGTCTCAGTATAGACTTCAATGGTCCCCTTCCCTCCAACAACCGTAACACTTATTTCTTGAGTGTTATTGATGAGTACTCCCGCTTCCCTTTCGCCATTCCCTGTCCCGACATGACCACAACAACCGTCATAAATGCCCTCCTATCCATCTTCTCCCTGTTCGGTTACCCCGCGTACAACCACAGCGACCGGGGGTCCTCCTTTATGAGTGACGAACTGCGTCAATTCCTGCTCAGCAGGGGCATAGCCTCTAGCAGGACGACCAGTTATAACCCCCGGGGTAACGGTCAGGTCGAGCGGGAGAATGGCACCATTTGGAAGACCATTCTGCTGGCCCTACGGTCCAGAGATCTCCCTGTTTCCCGTTGGCAAGAGGTCACCCCCAACGCCCTCCATTCAATCCAGTCTCTCCTCTGTACTACAAAGGAGAGTACTTGCAGGCAAGGAGATGGGTTGAATTGTGTGTACTTTAATGCAAGAAGCATCAGGAATAAGGTGGGTGAACTTAAGGCATGGATCGGTACTTGGGACTATGATGTGGTGGCCATCACGGAAACTTGGATATAAGAGGGGCAGAAATGGTTGTTGGAGGTCCCTGGTTATAGATGTTTCAACAAGATTAGGGAGGATGGTAAAAGAGGTGGGGGGGGGGGGGGGGGGTGGTGGCATTGTTAATTAGAGATAGTATAACAGCTGCAGAAAGGTAGTTCGAGGGGGATCTGCCTACTGAGGTAATATGGGTTGAAGTCAGAAATAGGAAAGGAGCAGTCACCGTGTTGGGAGTTTTCTATAAGCCCCCCAATAGCAGCAGAGATGTGGCAGAACAGATTGGGAAACAGACTTTGGAAAGGTGCAGAAGTCACAGGGTAGTAGTCATGGGTGACTTCAACTTCCCAAACATTGAGTGGAAACTCTTTAGATCAAATAGTTTGGATGGGGTCGTGTTTGTGCAGTGTGTCCAGGAAGCTTTTCTAACACAGTATATGTAGATTGTCCGACCAGAGGGGAGGCCATATTGGATTTAGTACTTGGTAATGAACCAGGGCAGGTGATAGATTTGTTAGTGGGGGAGCATTTTGGAGGTAGTGACCACAATTCTGTGACTTTCACTTTAGTTATGGAGAGGGATAGGTGCGTGCAACAGGGCAAGGTTTATAATTGGGGGAAGGGTAAATACAATGCTGTCAGACAAGAATTGAAGTGCAGAAGTTGAGAACATAGGCTGTCAGGGAAGGACACAAGTGAAATGTGGAACTTGTTCAAGGAACAGGTACTGCGTGTCTTTGATATGTATGTCCCTGTCAGGCAGGGAAGAGATGGTCGAGTGAGGGAACCATGGTTGACAAGAGAGGATAAATGTCTTGTTAAGAGGAAGAAGGAGACTTATGTAAGGCTAAAGAAACAAGGTTCAGACAGGGCGCTGGAGGGATACAAGATAGCCAGGAGGGAACTGAAGAAAGGGATTAGGAGAGCTAAGAGAGGGCATGAAAAATCTTTGGCAGGTAGGATCAAGGAAAACCCCAAGGCCTTTTACACATATGTGAGAAATATGAGAATGACTAGAGCGAGGGTAGGTCCGATCAAGGACAGTAGCGGGAGATTGTGTATTGAGTCTGAAGAGATAGGAGAGGTCTTGAACAAGTATTTTTCTTCAGTATTTACAAACGAGAGGGGCCATATTGTTGGAGAGGACAGTGTGAAACAGACTGATAAGATCGAGGAGATCTTTGTCAGGAAGGAAGATGTGTTGCGCGTTTTGAAAAACTTGAGGATAGACAAGTCCCCCGGGCCTGACGGGATATATCCAAGGATTCTATGGGAAGCAAGAAATGAAATTGCAGAGCCGTTGGCAATGATCTTTTCGTCCTCGCTGTCAACAGGGGTGGTACCAGAGGATTGGAGAGTGGCGAATGTCGTGCCCCTGTTCAAAAAAGGGAATAGGGATAACCCTGGGAATTACAGGCCAGTTAGTCTTACTTCGGTGGTAGGCAAAGTAATGGAAAGGGTACTGAGGGATAGGATTTCTGAGCATCTGGAAAGGCACTGCTTGATTAGGGATAGTCAGCACAGATTTGTGAGGGGGAGGTCTTGCCTTACAAGTCTTATTGACTTCTTTGAGGAGGTGACCAAGCATGTGGATGAAGGTAAAGCAGTGGATGTAGTGTACAGGGATTTTAGTAAGGCATTTGATAAGGTTCCCCATTGTATGCTTGTGCAGAAAGTAAGGAGGCATGGGATAGTGGGAAATTTGGCCAGTTGGATAACAAACTGGCTAACCGATAGAAGACAGAGAGTAGTGGTGGATGGCAAATATTCAGCCTGGAGCCCAGTTATCAGTGGCCTACCGCAGGGATCAGTTCTGGGTCCTCTGCTGTTTGTGATTTTCATTAACGACTTGGATGAGGGAGTTGAAGGGTGGGTCAGTAAATTTGCAAATGATAGAAGATTGGTGGAGTTGTGGATAGTGAGGAGGGCTGTTGTCGGCTTCAAAGAGATATAGATAGAATGCAGAGCTGGGCTGAGAAGTGGCAGATGGAGTTTAACCCTGACAAGTGTGAGGTTGTCCATTTTGGAAGGACAAATATGAATGCGGAATACAGGGTTAACGGTAGGGTTCTTGGCAATGTGGAGGAGCAGAGAGATCTTGGGGTCTATGTTCATAGATCTTTGAAAGTTGCCACTCAAGTGGATAGAGCTGTGAAGAAGGCCTATGGTGTGCTAGCGTTCATTAGCAGAGGGATTGAATTTAAGAGCCGTGAGGTGATGATGCAGCTGTACAAAACCTTGGTCAGGCCACATTTGGAGTACTGTGTGCAGTTCTGGTGGCCTCATTTTAGGAAGGATGTGGAAGCTTTGGAATAGGTGCAAAGGAGATTTACCAGGATGTTGCCTGAAATGGAGAGTAGGTCATATGAGGAAAGGTTGAGGGTGCTAGGCCTTTTCTCATTAGAACGGAGAAGGATGAGGGGCAACTTGATAGAGGTTTATAAGATGATTAGGGGAATAGATAGAGTAGACAGTCAGAGATTTTTTTCCCCGGGTGGAACACACCATTACAAGGGGACATAAATTTAAGATAAATGGTGGAAGATATAGAGGGGATGTCAGAGGTAGGTTCTTTACCCAGAAAGTAGTGGGGGGCATGGAATGCACTGCCTGTGGAAGTAGTTGAGTCGGAAACGTTAGGGACCTTCAAGCGGCTATTGGATAGGTACATGGATTAGGGTAGAATAATGAGTGTAGGTTAACTTCTTAAGGGCAGCACGGTAGCATTGTGGATAGCACAATTGCTTCACAGCTCCAGGGTCCCAAGTTCGATTTTGACTTGGGTCGCTGTCTGTGTGGAGTCTGCACATCCTCCCCGTGACTGCGTGGGTTTCCTCCGGGTGCTCCGGTTTCCTCCCACAGTCCAAAGATGTGCAGGTTGGGTGCATTGGCCATGAAAAATTGTCCAAAATTCTATGATTAACCTAGGACAAAAGTTCGGCGCAACATCGTGGGCCGAAGGGCCTGTCTGTGTTGTATTTCTCTATCTCTATCTATCTCTACCACTAATCAAACACCTCATGAACGTCTTCTTGTTTTCCCTAGGAAGTCGTCCTCAGGATCCCCTCTCCCGACCTGGCTTTCCACTCCCGGGCCCATCTTGCTCCGGAAGCATGTGCGGGTGCTCAAGTCCGACCCGTTGGTTGAGCGAGTCCAGTTACTCCACGCCAACCCGCAGTATGCGTACGTGGAGTATCCCAACGGTCGGCAGGATACGGTCTCGCTTCGGGGCCTGGCACCCGCCGGCATGTGGCCTTCTCCTCTTACATCAACACCTCCCCCCCAACCCCAATATCCCCCAGCACCCCCCATGCCCCCACGACCCGGCGCAAAGATACCCTCTTCCCCGATTACAGCGTCTCCACCACCGGCCCGGGGTACGGAGACACATCTACGACCGACGCTCCCGGAGGCAAGGACGGCCATCGGCCCGACGTCACCGGCTCCACTGCGACGGTCCACCAGAACACCACGGGCACCCGCAGGCTGATCGTGTCCATCTGATGCAACCATGGGACTTTATTGGACTCTATTGTAATTTTTTTTGCATCCTAATGTAGTTAGTATTGTTCATTTTTGCCACGAGCCAGTGATCAGCCCACATCTTCTCGATTGTCTCTACTCATACCACCAGTCCTTGCCCCCCCCTCTCTCTGTCTTCCCCTTACAGCCCCCCCCGCCTTCTTTCTCCGCAAGGGGTGAATGTGGTGGTATGATTGGGAGCACTGCCATTGGTGCAGAGCATTGGTTTCCCATTGGCTCTGGCTGGTCATGTGCCTCTCGTCTGATTGGCTGGGACTAGTCATGTGACTGCTCACCAATTGGTTGAGAGGCAAGTAGACCCCGCCTCTGAGGCGGAGTATAAGTACCCATAGTTCCCGTGGTCGGCCTTTCTCTGTAGTCGACCACCGGGCTAACAACTAGCTGAGTAAAGCCACAGTTTGGATCTACATCGTGTCTTGCGTCCCATTGATGGTACATCACCTGCAAAGTATCGTCTAGGGAGGCCCAAAAATTTACAAAACTGGGCAGGGTGGCATAGCCGGGTCGTGAAGTCTGCCACCAACATGCCAGGGTTATGCTGTACAATTTTCAGACGGTACCATTGGACGATGATGGAGGGAGGGGGGATAAAATGTCTCCCCACAATTTCCACCAACTGTTCAAAAATATGGGTGTATGGATCAACTGGATAAGTGAGATCACGTATCACCCCGTACGTTTGAGCTCCAGATGTGGTCAGTAATATCGCCATTTACCGCTCGTCGTCCGTAATATTGTTGGCTCGAAAATAATAATGCGTGCACTCTGCATTATGGATCCATCCTTCAACTCCGGCATCGACTCCATCCAGGCGGCCAACTAAAGGCATTGTGATGGATCATGGGTCCGGACCTGCAATGGGGCGGGGTCAGGAAATGGTCCAGGAGGAAGGACTGAGTATCGACAGAGGAGCGTTAGTTTTTCCTCATCGCCGAGTATTATGACCGCCCCCAAAGGAAGGAGTCCACATCAGGTTTCTGGATAACCGATAGATTTATTGGAGTATTCTACAGAGGCTTTCACATGCACGACCACTCCGAGTGAGTGCCTCCGGTTGTGAGCCAGCCAGCTTTATACCGGACGTTAAAGAACAAAGAACAATACAGCACAGGAACAGGCCCTTCAGCTTCCAAGCCTGTACTGGTCATGATACTAACCTTGGCCAAAACTCTCAGCACTTCCGTGTGCTGTATCCCTCTATACCCATCCTATCTATGTATTTGTCAAGTTCCCATTTGAACGCAGGTAAAGTATCTACTTCCGTAACCTCCCCTGGCAATGTGTTCCAGGAATTCACCACCCTATATGTAAAAACCCTGCCTTGCACATCTCCTCTAAACCTTGACCCACGGTGCTTAAACCTATGTCCCCTGGTGACTGACCCCTCCACCCTGGGAAAGAGTGCCTGCCCATCCACTGTATCCATGCCCTTCTGCACTGTAAATTCTATGATTCTATGATAATCTTGTAGACTTTGATCAGGTCACCCCTCAACCTCCGTTGTTCTAATGAAAACAGTCCAAGTCTATTCAGCTCTCATAGTTAACACCCTCCAGACCAGGCAACATCCTGGTAAACATCCTCTGCAACCCCTCCAAAGCCTCAACATCCTTCTGGCAGTGTGGAGACCAGAATTGTGCACAATATTCCAAGTGCGGCCTTACCAAGGTTCTATACAACTGCAGCGTGACTTGCTAGTTTTTATACTCAATGCCCTGTCCAATGGAGGCAAGCATTCCGTGTACTTGCTTGACTATCTTGTCCACTTATGTTGCCACTTTCAAAGATCTGTGGATCTGCACACCCAGATCTCTCTGACTTTCTATATTCCTAAGAGTTTTGACATTTACAGTATATTTTCCCTCTATCTTAGATTGACTAAAATGCATTTCCCCACATTTGTCTGGATTAAACTCCATTTGCTATTTCTCTGCCCAAGTGTCCAACCCATCTATGTCCGCTGACAATCCTCAACACTATCTGCCACTCCAGCAACCTTGGTGTCATCCACAAACTTACTAATCAAACCAGCTACATTTTCCTCCAAATCATTTATGTATACTACAAGCAACAGAGGCCCCAGCACAGATCCCTGTGGAACACAACTAGTCACAACCTTCAATTCAGAAGAACACTGTTCTACTGCTACTCTTTACCTTCTGTGACCGAGCCAGTTCTGTATCCATCTTATCAACTCACCTCTGATCCCGTATGACTGCACCTTTTGTACCAGTCTGCCATGAGGCACCTTATCAAAGGTTTTAATGAAGTCCATGAAGACAACATCCACCGCCTGTCATAATATCCACTCATGTTTATAATGAAATGTAGACAGGCAGTGATTGACACATAGGATGACCAGTAAGCATACAACACAGTACAGCCAATCACCAGACAGGACACTACCACTATAAAGCCAGAGGCCACTCGGTTTCCCGCTTTCTCTCGGGACCCAGCTACTGAGACAGTCAGAGTCCACGAGCTAGCAAGTGCAAACACCATGCGGTAGCTAGTAAGTCTAGTCAGGCTACTACAAGGTCACCAGTCAGATCAGTATAGTGTCGACCCACAGCTGAATATGTAGAGCAGTTCTATAGTTGAATAAAACAGTGTTGGACCTTCTCCAGTGTTAGACGTCTGTTTCTAACTTCCCTCCATCGAGTGCAGTCCACATCGAACAAATCTGCCTAACACATCATTGCCCTCCCCTCATCAATCATCTTTGTCATCTCCTCAACAAACTCAATCAAATTAGTGAGGCATGACCTCCCCTTCTCAAAACCATACTGTCTATCGTTAATAAGTCCATTTGTTTCCAAATGGGTATAAATCCTGTCCCTGAGAATTCTCACCAATAATTTACCTACTACGAAAGTGAGGCTCACCTGCCTATGGTTTCCAGGATTATCCTTGCTACCTTTCTTAAACAGCAGTACCACATTCGCTATTCTCCAGTCCTCTGAAATCTCACCTCTAGCCAATGAGGATACAAAGATGTCAGTCAAGGCCCCAGCAATTTCTTCCCTTGCTTCCCTCAGTATTCGGGGGTAAATGCTATCCGGCCCTGGGGACTTAACTACATTAATATCTTTTAAAAGACCCAATACCTCCTTCTTTTTAATGTCAACATGACCCAGACTACCCACAAACCCGACCCAAGAATCATCTTCCACAAAGTCCTTTTCTTTGGTGAACACTGGTGCAAAGCACTCATTTAATGCCCCACCTATTTCCTCTGGCTCAACACATAGATTCCCCCCACTGTCCTGAAATGGTCCAATCCTTTCTCTAGCCCCCCTTTTGCAGTCCTCGGAGGCCCTGTCCCCTTTCAGCGGGGGAGCGCATTTTCTCCGAAGGCTTCCTGAAAAACCAGATCGCTGACTCCCTAGGCCTTGGTTGGGGCCCCGATTTGACATTGATAGACACTAAAACCTTGTTACCAGTTGATGTGTAATACCGTTTTAAAGTCATAAGCAGCTTCCCTTTGTTCCTCCAAGTGATTCATAGGTCACATTCCTACCTTGTTCAATAATGTCAAACGAACTGCTGCATAATTGTAGATCTCCATTTTGTGGTATTGACAGATTAATTGCAAATGGTCTTATTATTCTTTCTAACTGCAGTCTATATTTGTCATCAGGTGCTCCATGAAGACTGTTAAATGTATACTTTAGGCTCCGCACATGTAACCACCTGCACTGCCTAATTCTAGACTTTGTGTGTTTTTTTATTGGTGTGGTTTGGAACCTCCCAGTTTGAAACCGTGCATCCTTTGCATTCTATTTTAAAGCTACTATTGTTCAACACCCAATACTTATTCCAGTCTGTGTGCCAAAAAACATCAATTACAGAAAACAAAATGCAAAAACGTTGTGGTGTTATAATTGGGTTATTTATTGCATTCTACAAAATGAATACTGTGAATAAATTGGAGGCACCGGTATCCTGCTTGCAGAATTAATTTTAAATGTTAATTTACTTTTATTAAAGGTTCAGCATAGTTTTTCTTTGTTAAAATGGTGAATCCTAGTTGGAGGGTCAAGGCCACACAGCAGGATGTTGCCATGGCTACCAAATAGGAGAAATGTAGTAAATCAAGTAGTAATTTTCGGAAGCCAAAAGTTGCTTTTGTTCAAAATTTCACTCCTCTCCCTGCTCCTTGAAGGATAATGTTAACCCATTAAAAATAACAGTTGACTTCTCTAAAATAACAGAGGAACATCCTGTTAAAGTGTTCACTCTTCCTATTCTAGGTATTTTGAGACTTAAATGACACCAAGTGGGAAATCCACTTCCCTGGCTTAATACCCAAACAGTGATAGGGAAAATTGCCCCCTAGATTCCATTGCTTTGAGAACGTAGGAAGGAATGAAGTAAGGCAGGATGTGAGAGAATGAGTTTGATTTTAGTATAGAGGGAAGAGGCAGGGTGAGTTGCATTATACATGTTCAGCATGAACAAGAGGGGAAAGCTCACAAGAAAACTGAGAATAGTAATAGTGTGATACGGAGGTCACGGGGTGTGGTCTAACCGGTTCCCCGGGACCTCTACTGAGTGTGAACCTTCCCAGTAATAGGGTGGGACTTCCCCTTTAATGAGGGGAGTCCACAGAGTATAAACACTCTGGCCTGAATGTAGGTCGGGATGGAAGACCCCACGGGGAGTGAAGTAGTTAATATACGTATCAATAAACCTTGGGTGGCCTTCTCCATTGTCCGATGCCGATATCGTAATTGCCAATTGGGCGGAGAATCGACTCCGACGCCCAAATCGGTTCCAGCACCAGTCTGACGCCGGTCAGCCATGCTCCGCTCCCTTGGAAATGGCGTCATTGTGTCGCGCGCTGTGCGCCGTTGCAATGGCGTTGCCGCATCATTGGCCAGCCCTCCCACAATGCTTCGCCCCCGATGGGCCAAGTTCCCGACGGGGCGGGACACTTATGGTCTCAGCGGTTAGGAACCCGGCGTGGCGGCTACGGACTGTGCCCAGCGGCTCCACACTTGGCCGGGATCCAGGCCGCTGGCTGGGGGGCTTCCGTGAGGGCTGGGGGGACTGGTGGGGGGATGGCCAGGGGGTGGCCTGTGGGGTCGCGGATGGCGGGCCAGGTCCGCGTATGGCCGGCGCAATTTGTACAGTCGTATAGCGCGACCGCTGCAGGTCGTGAGCCGTGCGCATGCACGGCCAGGGACCTGGCCATTCTCCAGCCATTTTTGGCATGGAGCCAGGAGTTTCACCCGACGCCGCTGCTAGCCCCTCACCGGTTCCGGAAACGATGAGGGATCGCCACTGAATTTTCCATTGTAAATCTCCCACAGATTATCCATTCGAGCCGGCACTTAGCCGCTGAAACGGAGAAGCCAGCCCTTTACTTTTGCATCCTACCCTCCGTTCCATGTGATCACTCTGTGCAGATTCTATATTATGATAAAATAGAAGCAAGGAAAACTTATGATGCAGTGAGAATTTGAAGATACGGGATCGATCACTTATCACCCAACAACCTTTTATTTGTAGGCCGTGTTGAATCGCTGTCAGAGGAGCCACCCTAAATATAGGAAGCAGTATTCAAGCCTTGGACAGATTGAGCATTGCAGGTAGTCAAGAATTGTGAGAGGCAAAAAAAGAATTGTTTGTCATGAGAGAGGAAAGCCAGCTTCTTGAAGATATTTTTAGCAGTAAAAGAGGTGTCGGAGTTTATCAGAGGAGATAATCAAGGAAAGCAAAAACAAGAGATGAAAAAGAATTAAGGATGAAACCATCAAAGGAAACAGGTGCTTGCTAAGCAACATACAAGTCTTTGAAGAACTGAAGGAGGTAATTTCATTATAAGCATTAATTTAACATGTTTTCCAGGCTTTAATCCATTAGCAGAAAAAAATAAACATAGCAGTCAAGTGTTACATTTAAAAGGTGAAAACTCTCAATGGGTGGTCGAGAGAGGGCAAAATTCTGTTCAGCCTGAAAATACATTTTCAAAAAGCATGATACTAGAACACGATGTAACAGTGCAGCAACTTGCACCTATATTCTGTTTTAAAATGCCCTAAAGCCCAACAGCAATAAATCCACTCCAGCCTCAAGAGTACCTTTATTTCTGCCATAGTTCAAAGCCACTGCCATATTATTATTTTATTTAACTGCTTTAAGCTCAGCAGCAGTGTTGTAAATTCTATATGACTGCTATCCACCCCATCGTTGCTCCCATCAAACTTATATCAATGCCCTAAATTTGATATTACTTCTTAATCCCAGCATTGCTGTCATATGCCCTATATTAATGCTCAATATGATGGTGCAGTCGTTATTAAGTTTGGACTAGCAATGCAGAGTAGCAAACTCTCATTCCTACCAAGGCAAATTGCAATGTTAATTTCAATGAAGATGTAAATTTATGAGCAGCGGAAGAAACAATATGAACAATATTGGGGGGCGGGATGGGGGGGGGGGGGAGTGGTAGCGACCAGCGTTGCTCACCATTCCATGGATTTCTCACTTGGTAAGTTCCGTTAAAATTACACCGATTTTATTGTAACATTATAGTTAAACTCCAATGAACTCGCCCTCTCCATCTGGATCGACGCCATGCCACACGATCTTTCCGGAAGCGATCAAACAAAGCACCCACTTTAGAATCAAGGTGGGGGTTGGGGCGATTGGCCAGTGTGGGTCGTTGTGGGGGGGGGGGGGGGGGGGGGGGGGGGGGGGTAATTTGTACCCAGCAGTGAGACTAAGATTTTTCTCTTTTAAAATACTTTTTAAAAAACTTTTGTCATTTTAGACCAGAAAATACAAAAAGTACAAAATATCCAAACAACAATAAAGTAAAAGAACAGAAATGCTAATCCAGTAAACCAAATACCACCCACCAACTACTTCCCCTGGCCCTTGCACCCCTCCCCCTAACAGCCAACAATGACCAATTACTTAAAATACAATATAAACGGTTGCCAGCTCTGGTAGAACCTTTCAATTGACCCCCTCGCAGTGTATGAAATGAAATGAAAATCGCTTATTGTCACAAGTAGGCTTCAAATGAAGTTACTGTGAAAAGCCTCTAGTCGCCACATTCCGGCGCCTGTTCGGGGAGGCTGGGACGGGAATTGAACCGTGTTGCTGGCCTGCCTTGGTCTGCTTTCAAAGCCAGCGATTTAGCCCTGTGCTAAACCAACCCCTGTATTTGACCTTGTCGAGGTGCAAAAACTCTATTAAGTCACCTAGCTGCGCCGAAGCACTAGATGGCATTGCCAGCCTCCAACTCATCAGGATTCACACAAATTCAATGTTCAGAATTGCCAATATGCTGCTGAAAAAAGAACTCAAAAACCCACAAGCTTGGAATAGGGCCAGAACATGTGTGTGTGATTCACAGAGCCTCTCGATCAGCACTTCAGTTATACTCTGTAGCCACCTGAGTTGGCCACTTCCCGACTTTAAAATGGAGATCCGCTAAGAATGCAGGGAGAAATGGCCAAACACAGGAAAACAAGCAGGTGTAAAATCTCCTGTATATTAGAACTTGCAGAAACCCAGACAGCACTGAAACTGACGACCATCTACATAGCGATGAGCGATCCCCGGGAACAATTGAAACAGTTAAGATAATCGAGGCCAAGCCAGACTCCTCGGCGCCAGCGGGAGCCAAAACAAAGGGAGGCCAACGGACACTTAGGAACCGCCCAGCGATCAGGGAACAGCTCCAGTATTGGAGAAATCGATCCAAGTGATCAGAACTCAGTCCAATCACTTGGAACCAGGTACAGTGTCCGCCCAAAAGGGCGCGAAGCCCCTGGGGACTATAAAGTAGAGTCCCCAAGTTCAATTCATCCTTCTTGCCAGGGTCTCTCAGCAGCTCAAAACAACCCTTGACCGTGACCTGTTTCCAGTCAATTTCCAGTCAACGCACGCTACAAGATTGGCGCTCCTAACCATTAGTCCATACCAGCCGGAAGCCTGCAGACTCAGGATCGAACGAGAGGCCAATTGTTCCCCTGACCTAGTGGGTCCCTTTTCCAAAGCTAAGTATTGGCCTGTTAGCATTAGAAATAGCCTAGTGAGTATTATTTTATGCATGAGTAGCGATTGACTGTGTATATAATACATGTATTTTGATTTGAACCTTACTAACTGGTGTATTGAGTTATTGATCAGCACTTGGCTTTGAACCTCGTGGTGGTATCATAAAGATACCTGGCGACTCTAGAGCAAGGTGATCAGCACTTGCAGTTATACTGGACCCCCACAAAGAAACAACCCAGAGTCATCGAACCTGAAACGTTCGCTCTTTTCGCTCCTTACAGATGCTGCCAGACCTGCTGAGATTTTCCAGCATTTTCTCTTTCGTTTCATATTCCAGCATCCACAGTAATTTGATTTTATTTATTAAAGAAACAACACATTCTGGCTTTAGTAAGGTGGGCTCTAAACACTGGTGACCTGGCAGGTAAGTCGGCGTGGGCAGTCCTCGGGGGGGGGGGGGGGGGGGGGGGGTCGGCGGCCTCTGTAGGGCTCCACCATGGCCGGCGTGGAGAAGAGAACCCCCTGCACATGCAACAAAATATGACGGCCATTCTGCGCATGTGCGGAATCACGCCGGCGGTTCCGCGCATGCGCAAGATCATGACAGCTGTTCCGCGCATACAAGAACTCGCGCAGTTCCTTCGGCGCCGGCTGGAGTGGCACCAACCCCTCCGCCGTCCACCTAGCCCCTGAGACAGGTGAGAATTCCTCACCTTGGGGGCCCGTTGACGCCGGGGTCATTTGCGCCGGTTTTCCCACCGGCGTGGGGAATTAGTCCCCGGAAGGGAGAATCCCGGCCGGTATCTAACTTCACCAGCTCAAACAGGTGTTTATGACCAATGGGGGCCAGCCTTGACACTGGACCAGGCTCAGTCTCACTCAAAATGACGTGGTGTTTACCCTGCAGAGAGTCTTACTCCATACCTCCTCTTCCAATACAGGCCCCAGCTCCTCCTCCAATTGGCCTTCAGCACTTCCACCGAGACCAGCTCCTCCCCCAGAATCCATCCACATATGCCAGACAGACTTATGACCCTGCAAAGGATAAAATCCTCACCAGTAACGTTGACGGTGACGCCACCGGAAATGTCAGGAATGTCCGTCAGATAAAATTTCATACCTGGAGGCATCTAAACACACCCCAGCCCAGAGCCCGAATTTCTCTTTCAACTCGTCCAGGCAGACAAACCTCCTCTCCAAGAATAAATCACTCACTCTCTCCAGTTCCTTCCCCTTCCACTCCGCAAATATGGTGGGCGGGATTCTCCGACACCCCCGATGGGTCGAAGAATCGCTGGCGGAAGGTGGGAATTCCCGCCACGTCGCCCCATCGCCGGCTGCCGTATTTTCCGGCACATTTTTCGGGCGGGAGCAGGACTCACGCCAAGCCGGTCGGTGGCCGTTGGTAGCGGCCCCCCACCCCCGGCAATTCTCCAAGTACCAATGGGCCGAGCGGCTGTCCGTTTTTGACCAGTCCCGCCAACATGAGTTACGCATGGTCCCACACGGTGCGACCTGGCAGGTAAGTCGGCGTGGGCAGTCCTTGGGAGGGGCGTCGTCGTCGGTCCCTGTAAGGTTGCAATGGCCGGCGCGGAGAAGAGAACCCCCTGCGCATGCGCCAAAATATGACGGCCGTTCTGCGCATGCGCGGAATCATGCCGGCGGTTCTGCGCATGCGCAAGATCACGAAAGTCGTTCCGCGCATACACGAACTCACGCAGTTCCTTCGGCGCCGGCTGGAGCGGCACCAACCCCTCCGCCGTCCACCTAGCCCCTGAGACAGGTGAGAATTCCTCACCTTGGGGCCCCGTTGATGCTGGGGTCATTTGCGCTGGTTTTCCCGCCGGCGTGGGGAATTAGTCCCCGGAAGGGAGAATCCCGGCCGGTATCTAACTTCACCAGCTCAAACAGGTGTTTATGACCAATGGGGGCCAGCCTTGACACTGAGCCCAACTTGAAATGCTGACAAAGTTGTCTCCATATTTTTAGAGTGGAGACAACTACTGGATTTGACAAATGTTTTGCCGGAGCAAATGGTAGAGGGGCCGTCACCATTGCCCCCAAAGTGGACCCTCCACACGACCCAGACTCCATCTGCACCAAGGTAGACCCCAGGTCTCGACACCACCCCAGCACCTCTCCGTATTGGTGGCACGGTAATAAAATATTGAATTTGATAGCGTAAGTCCCCCTGACTGTTGATCCCTCTGCAAGACCCCCCTCTGAATCCTCGAAGCTTTCCTCGACCATATAAAACCCGATATAAGCTGCTCAATCCCCAGAAAAAATGATTTGGGTAAAAGTACCATAAGACACTGAAATAAGTACAAGAATTTTGGTAAGGTGTTCATTTTGATGCATTGAACCCGGCACACCAAGGATAATGGGAGGCTGTCCCACCATTGCAGGACTGCCTTAACCCAAACCGCTAGGTTGGCAAAATTAAATTTACATGGCCGTGCCCAATCTCTAGCCACCAGGACCTGCAAATTCCAAAAACTGGTCCCTGCCAGGTAGAAAGGTAGCCCCCCCCCCCCCCGGTCGCCCCCCCCCCCCCCCCTCCAGACCAGCACCCCTCCCCCATAAGTGTTGACCACATAATATTCACTCGTTCCGAAATTTAACTTGCATCCAGAGAAGGAACCAAAGGTTTTCACTATACTCATTATGTACCTCATAACTGACCCCAGATCCCTCAGGTATCTGCATACAAGGACACCCTGCATTACACCCCACCCCTAACTATCCCTCTCCATTTACTTGAGGCCCTCAGGGCAATAGCCAGTGGCTTAACCAGCAATGCAAACAAGAGGAGAGACATAGGACACCCCTGCCTCTCCCGCCTCTGCAGCCAAAAATGCCTGGGACTCATGGTGGTGTTGGTATGAATGCTGGCAGAGGGAACCTCGTACAACAGCCGCATCCATGAAACAAATCCAGGAACCAACCCAAACCTCTCCAAAATCACAGAGGTACATCCACTTGACTCTATCAAATGCTTTTTCTGCATCCAGTGACATGATTCTCTCAGGTTCCGGCCCAACAGCTAGGGTGAGAAGCACATTAAGCATTCACCCCCCATTGGATGACAGCTTTCTGCCCTTCACAAATCCTGTCTGGTCCTCCCCAACTTCCTCTAGGAGACAGGGTTCCAACCTCAACGTCAGGATTTTGACAAACAGCTCCGCATCTATATTGAACAACAAAATCGGGCAACGTGATCCACATTCTGTGGGATACTTATCCTTTTTCAGGAGAAGGGAGATGGCTGCCTGACCATGTGTCTCTGGGCGAGAACCCCATGTCAAAGAATCATTGAACATCCCCATTCCCAGGATCTCATCTATTAATGTGTGGCACTCCTTCTGGCCCCCCTGTCCATGTGTGCCTTATACAATATCATCTCCCCTCTAATCACCTCCTTCAATGCCTCCCACAGAGTAGAGGGCGAGATCAGCCCATTCTCATTAAACTCTACATATTCCCTTATGGCTCTTGAAACCTTTGCATGGGCATGGGTGGGCTGCCGGCGGAGCAGAGGATCCCGCTGAAGGAGAATTCTGCAGTAAATCTACCAAATACGGGGCATGGTCAGAGATAACCATTCAGAATATTCTGCCTTTTACACCCTGGGGAGAAGAGTCCACCCATGACAAGAAAGTCTATCCTCAAGTACACCTTGTGCACCAGGCGATAAAATGAGATCTCCTTAGCACCAGGATGCACAAACCGCCACACGTCCACATCTCCTGTCTCCGCAGCAAGCATCTTCTCCATCCCCGAAGGGGCCAACAACTTCAGCCTGGAGCGATCCGGCTTCGGGTCCAATACTCAATTTAAATCCCACTCTCCCAGAGTCAGTTGGTGAGTATCTAGATCCGGTCTTGCGGCCAACAACCGCCTTCTAAACTTTATGTCATCCCAATTTGGGGCATCCACGTTCATCAAACCCACCGACTTTCCCTCCCGTGTGCCTGTAATCATCACGTACTGACCCCATTGATCAGCCAGGACGTTCCGCGCCCGGAAGCGGATCGTTTCATTGGTTAAAATTGCCAGCCCCAGGGCCGCTTTCAAAGCCGAATGAAGAACTTGGCTCATCCAGGCCTTCCATAGCCTGGTCTGGTCCCATACCCTCAAGTAAGTCTCCTGTAAAATATCACATCGGCCATCAAACTCTTTAAATGAGAGAAAACTCTTGCCCATTTCACAGGCTCCCTCAGGCCCCACACGTTCCAGATGACTAGCCTTGTCGGGGGTCTCTCACCCCCCCCGACCCCCCCATCCTTGAGTCAGACATTACAACCATGGTGTATCATCAATTCATTACAAATTCCTAGGTCCTAGGCCTGCCTAAGATGGCCATCGGCCTCACCCAATGATGAAATCACAAGAGATTCCCTGGTCTCTATCCCTCCCCCTCCCCTCCTCATCCACTACCCAATATCTCCTCCCCCCCCCCCCCCCCCCCCCCCCCCCCCCCCCCCCAGGGCCGTCAGACTGCCTGCCACCTCTGCTAGCCCCTTCTTCACCAAACAAGCAAACCACTAGACTCATCGTGCCTCACGTAAACTAGCCCAATGAGTCACAGCCCCCCCCCCCCCCCACCTCCCTCCCCCTCCCCCACTTCCATTCATTGGCTATTCCTGCTTGCTGGTGAGGTGCTCCCCACCCAGGGTCCGGGCCCAAAAACCCGACAAAAACAAGAACATAATCCCTCCTGGCCTGCCCTCTCGTCCCAGGTGCCCAAACCTTACCATCCTTACTGTACTCCTATTCCTTTCTAGTACCATATCAAAACACTCTTTTTACAACCCTGACATCCAAGAAAACATACGAAGAAAAGACTTAGCACACTATAATACAACATCATCAACACCTCCATCCCATCTTTCACTTCAAAAAGTCCCATTCGGCCCTCCCTAGTCCAATCTTTAATGAAGGCCTCTGCCTGCTCTAGCGTATCAAAGAAATGGTTTTTTGAGTCCATTGTGCTGAATTCACCACCCCGTATCGCACCCCTTTATTATAAATATCGCCTTTGCCTTATGAAAGCCGCATGCCTCTTTGATAGCTCTGTCTCAATCCTGGTAGATCCGCACTATATGTCCATCCCAGTCGATATTGTGGATCTTCTTTGCTCACTCCAGCACCTGCTCCTTCCTCTGGAAGCTGTGAAAGTGGATAATCACCGCCCATGGTGGCTTATTCGGCCATGCCTTCTACCGGAGTGTCCAATGAGCTTTGTCCAACTCCGGAGGGGAGAACACCTCATCCCTTCCCACCAGCCGAGAGAACATCTCTGAGAAGTACTCGGTTGGCCTCGAACCCTCCATTCCCTCCAGCAGCCCCACCATCCAGAGGTTCAATTGCCTTCGAGCCTCTCTTCAAGACTCTCCAAGTCTTCAACTTTTGCCCTCAGGCCCTTGTTGCTCTCCACCACGAGCAGTATCTCCGTTTTCAGTGAGGCAAACTGCCCCTCCTACTGTGACAAAACCTCCTCCACACCCTTCAACATCTCGCCTTGCTCCTTCACAGCCTTAGAAATTTTCCTCAACTGCTCTCGGATGAAGCCCAATGCCTCCTCAATGGTGGCTTTAAAAGACTCCTTCATCCCTTTGCCTTCCCTCTCAAACTGCCTGTTCATTTGCTTCCCAACCATTTCCAATTTGGTTGCTGCACTTGCCCATAATACAACAGTGTCTGCATTTCAAAATTAATGAATTGACTGCAAAGTTCTTTTAAGGAAAATGTGTGAAGTACGCTGCAGTAATGTATCTTCATCCTTTCGCATGTTCTTTATTCTATTTAAATGGAATTAGAATTAGTGGAGCTTCTTGTTTGCTAACCATACAAGTATTCGATGAAAAATTGTTTACATTTTCTAATGCACTGCAATAGATTAATATTTGACAATTCTTCATTAATCCTTTGGAGCAAGGCAAGACTCAGTTATCAGACATAACAGCGCTTGGCTCTCCTACGGCATGACTTTACTGCTTACAGGCATGTTTGGAGGTCAGTCCTAAATATACTTGTCAAACCAAAATTCTGGTTGTAGTTTCCCTATACCCTTATCAAGTTACTTTAATCTTCATGCACCTTTTGAAATGTAACAATGACAGCTCAGATGCCTCGTCTGAAAGATTAAAGGCAGTAGATTACATAAAGACCAGGAGCGGTAATGTGACAATGATGAATAACCAGCATGATGTGCTGTAATGCATTCAGTGTCATTTCTTCATGTTATACCTAATTAGGAGTAACTTGCTTCGCTGAAATAAGTCACATATTTTGTGTTCAAAGGCTGCAAAGTTCTTCATGTTCAGTTTTGAGGTTCTGTGGGCCAAGGTTAAATTTAATGACTCACACAGAACGATCAATTAATTTTACAAACTGGATTCAGAAATTGTAAAGTTCTTCACAGTGGGCCTTTTAAGAGTTTATAAAGATTCGGTTTAGTCCTTTCATTATGAAAATATTTCAGTTCTCCAGCAGACACGCTTAATACAAGCAAATACCTTTATTGAAATGTAACAACTTGGAAACTGAGTGCATTATCATCTATCTATAGCTTACTTGCTAATATATAAACTGGGCTTAGAATCTGCTTTCATGAGCTCCAAGATGTACTGACTGCCATTTAATTGTTGATTAACTCTTTTCAAGCTAAACATGCAGGGGGCGTAATTGGTCTATGTCAACAGAGCGCAACAGGTTTGTAGAGAATCAGCAGCAACATTTTCAGTGCTCCAGTTTTGATTTTTCATTGACTTGGAAAATATTGTGTTATGGTCATGTGAGGAGAGGTAGAATTGAGCCCCTTATCCTACCACCCCAAGTCTGACTATAGCAGGTTTTGTTGTGAATGTAGAAGGATGAAGGAATTTTCTCAATGTCCATATTTAACCATTCACATACAGATTGCAAAGAAATGAGTTTTACAGACTTTCTTGAGTTTTAAACCAAAAGTGGCTTAGTTTGCATTGAGTTAAAATAACCTAACCAAGTAAATATATTGAAGGTATTTAAAAAGGTGATCTGCACATCCCAACCTTTCATGACCCACATTCACACACACAAGCATGCAATTTTCTTTTTACAAGATATACTTGAAGGTAGTTACCTGCTTAGCCAAATTACTGTTCAATGTTGAAAGGTAAAAAAGACTCAGGGTTCAATGCTTATGAGTCCTTGGCTGTGTCAGAGAGTTTTGCAGGTTTCTTTAGATTCCAGGAGTTGACTTGAAGCGCATGAAAACAATAAGATTTTTTAAAACATAATCGAAAGACGGCAATGAGATCCGTCCAGGAGAAGCAAGCGACAACACCAACACCAAACCCATTTGAGTATTGCCCACTGTAATTGTTTCTCCGGCACCCAAATGTATATTCACCTTCCCAGTCTCCACCCCCCCCCCCCCCCCCCCCCCCACCAACAGTCACCACCTTATGTGTTGTAAATAATTTTGCCAGGTGTACAGAGTTGCTGCTGTTGAGCTGGTGCACAATACCCTATCAGTTATTCTATTTTATTTTTTATTGTATCTTTAAAAATTATTTACTATTTTCTTTTCTTTGGTATGTTTGGGTGTGCCCTTCTCTTCTATATATGTGTGTATCTCTCTATATATATGTCTCTTATCCTGTGTACATAATGGTAAATATACTTTGTTCAAAAACCCAATAAAAACATTTATATAAAAAAACATAATCCATCTTTTCCAAAAGGTTAATGATTTTCACACCTGATGTTCTTTTCAATAAACAATTCTCTATCTCTGTGCTAGATTTTTAAACTAAGAGAGATGGGGCCATGACTTGAGGGAGAAGAGAAGGAAGCTCCTTACTTTCCCTTGGCAGCTTTTCCAGACTACTCTACTTCTGTCTTTAGCAGCTTGTGTGCTGTGTTAACGAGATTTCAAAATGGTTACATCTGTCACGTCACCTCTCTCTCCCCATAATGATTTCAGAAGGGATTTGTTTATCTGATGTCTGAACTGACTTCTGTTTCATGGCCAGGAGGAGATCAAATTCTGTAATGTCTCAGACTTTGACCCCCAAATGAGTCATCATCCATCTTGACGAGGTAGGAAAACATAATTCATATAGAAGATTTACTGACTCTGCAGGAGAAGTAGTCTTATAAAAATTAAAATGTTATGTCCAGTACATTTTACGTCAGTTGTTCTTCACATCCTCAGGTGAGATGTTCCAGAGAAGGACATTTGCAGCATGTATTCCACTTTGGATCTTGCCAGAGGTTGGTTAAATTGCATTATCACATGTCAGGTGACTTGTGGCATCCAGCTCAAGTCAGCGTCTTGTTTTTAATAAGAAGACCATTTTAAACAGTGATTAACATCACTCATGCACAAGTCACATCATTGTGACAATTGCCACAACTTTTAATGTCAAACCAAGTAAAAGCAATGGACAGACCAAGAAGTGAGCCTCCAAAAAGAGCCTGAACTATCATTCTGTGAATTTCAGTACAAAGATAAATCACAGGGGAAAAACTGGCTGATGGGCTGCAATCTCATTTCATGCTGTTGGCATGGAACGATTTCACTCCCACAATGATTAAGTGACAATTGTTAATCCTTAAATGTTGACACAAATAACCCACAAGTGTCAGATCACTAACTTGTGGGAAGGATTTGTGGAACACATCTTCAAAGAACTTGTGGAAAAGTGCAAAAAATATGGAGAACTTATCAGGGGATAAGTATTATCAAAAGGCACAAGTCAGGAGTGTGATGGAATACTCTCCACTTGCCTGGGTGGAATGCATTTGCAACAGCACTCAATAAACTAAACACCATCTTAGTACAAAGGATCCCACTTAATTGTCACCCCAACCCACCACCTTAAACGTTCACTCCCTGCACGACTGACATATAGTGGCAGTAGTTTGTACCATCTATAGGATGCAATGCAGCAACTCACCAAGGTTTCTTTGACAAATCTGTGACCTCAACCACCTGAAAGAACAAGACAGCAGGTGCATGGGAACATCACTACATGCAACTTCCCTCCAAGCCATACATTATCCTGACTTGGAACGTTATCACCGTTCCGTCACCGTCGCTGCTGGAATTCAAACATATGAACATACATACGAACATATCAGATAGGAACAGGAGTAAGTCACTCGGCCCTTTGAGCCTTTTCCGCCATTCAATTAGATCATGGGTGACCTGACGGTAATACCCTGCCTACCACTGTAAGCCTTCAGCTCCTTTTTCATCATGAATCTCGTTACCTCTGCCATGAAAACATTTGAAGACTGCTTCCACTGCCTTTTGAGGAATGGAGTTCCAAAGACTTACGATCCTCTGAGAGAAAAAAAATCTTCTCATCTTGTCTTAAATGGATAACCCCTTATTTTTAAACAGTGACCCCTGCTTCTAGATTCTCCAACATGAGGAAGCATCCTCCCCACATCCACCCTGTCAATACCCCTCAGGATCTTAAAAACTTTGATCATGTTGCCTCTTAATCTTATGAACTCCAACAGATGCAAGCCTAGCCTGTCCAATCTTTCCTTGTAAGATAACCTGTCCATCCTAGTCTTGTAAACCTTCTTTGCACTGCTCCTAAAGCATTCTTTCTTAAATGATGTGGCCAAAACTGTCCACAGTAATCCAGATGTGGTCTCACCAATGCTCTGTACAACTGAAACATAACCTCCCTACTTTCGTATTCAATTCCCCTCACAATAAATGATAACATTCTATCTGCTTTTGTAATTACGTTCTGCACCTACAGACTAACTTTATGCAATTCTTGCCCTGTGACACCCAGATCTCTCTGCAATCTCTCACCATTTAGATAATGACCTTCTCTTTTCTTCCTCTTGCCAAAATGGAAAATTTTATATGTTTCCATATTAAACCCCATTTGCCAGAACTTTGCCCACTCACTTACCCTATTTATATATTTTTGTAGCCTCCTTATGTCATACCTTAACTGTGCCTGAATTTATCTCTTCTGGCTGCAGCCAAAACTCCATTCACTCCAGCGGGCCCGGAGAATCCTGCCGGCCTGAATGGACAAAGAATCCCGGGCGTTAGCTGATGAATGGGCTACCTTCAAAGAAGAGATAAATTCAGGCACAGTTAAGGTATGATCCCTCGAAAAGGGAAAGTTAGGGCATACAAATACAGAGTTCCCTGGATGACAAATGAGATGGAACTTAAGATAAAGAAGAAAAAGTGGGCTTATGACAGGTATCAGGTAGAAAATACAATTGAGGACCAAGCTGAATGTAGAAGTTTTAGAGGTGATGAAGCAAAAAACAGGCAAAGCGAGAGACTTGTCATATAGCATTAGATTGAATCCTAAAGTCTCCTATAGGAATATATTTAGTAAAGGGTGGTAGAAGGAGGAGTAGTCCTTATTAAGGACCCAAAAGGGGACTCACATATGGAGGCAGAGGGCATAGCTGAGGTATTGAATAAATACTTTGTCAATGTCTTTACGAAGGAATATGTAACTCAGGACATGGTGAGAAATTATGTGATTTAGAAACCAGATGCATTTAAAATTGAAATGGAGGAGGTCATGATTGACAGCTCGTGACCACATCAAAAGCTGTTAAGTGCTTTCTGCTGAGAAAAAGAGGAAGTGAAAACACTTAACTCCTCGATGTTTATAAACATTGTGGTTAGTTTAACAGCAGGCTACTTGAAATCTATTCAAGTATGGCTGGGAATGGAATTGAACAATACAGACATCTGACTGTCTGGATGCTGTCAATTTCAGCCGAGTAAAGGTATTTATTTTTGAAGTGAATAGACACCTTGCAAAACAAAGGATCTGAGGGGTTTTAAAGGCTTGTGATGTGGTTTTAGTTTGCAATGAAGTTTAGATATTGCTTTCTAGGCATCAACCTAAGGCAGCAGCAGTAAGGCACAAGTATATGTAAAACCAATGATTTTTTTCACTGTTTCTGCCTGGACTCACCTCTAGCTTCCAGGTACGGGTGACCGATGCATGGGGTGGGGGGGCTCTGTTATTTGGTTTCTAATGGGAGTTCTCTGTTATGCGGGTTCCCTGTCATGGGGATTCTCTGTTATGGGGGCCTCTGATATTGGGGGTTCTGTTATGAG
Organism: Scyliorhinus canicula; assembly: GCF_902713615.1. NCBI lineage: Eukaryota > Metazoa > Chordata > Chondrichthyes > Carcharhiniformes > Scyliorhinidae > Scyliorhinus > Scyliorhinus canicula. The sequence goes on along the minus strand of NC_052156.1, from coordinate 116,412,764 downwards.
GTATCTCTGATATGAAGGGTCTCTGGTGGAGGGGTCTCTGAGATTATCATTCTCCAGTGATGGGGCATCTCTAGTGGTGGGGCTTTGATGGGGGTTTTGGTGGGGGCCCTGTGGGGGTGGGGCAGGTAGGATTTGAATTTTGGGGTGGAGGGGGCCCTCTGATAGACTTTTGGGCCACCTATCTTAAACCACTTACCCCCTTGGCCCACTGTGACATCCACCGCATCAGAGCCATGCTTGCAAATACTTGTACCAATCCACGCCCACATGAACCCTGGCTCAGAGGGCCGCATAATCATGGAGGTGTGGAGAATGCAGTATCCAGCCTGTTAATAGGATGCAAATGGGTCACTATGGTCCATTTTCATCCTCCCGCTCCCGCGGGGCAGGAATCTCGATGCGGCCACCAGCAGAGGACAGGAGCATCACAAATGGACCGGCACACCGATTCAATTTTCCCCCAAAGCTGGGAGCTCGGCCGGGAGCTCCATTATTGGTGACAGCAGTGATGACAGAATTGTACTCGGTGAGTTCTTGGTGCAGACAGCTGGTGCAGACATTGAGCCAAATGGCCTTCTTCTGCATCGTAAATATCCTGCGATTCTGTGAAAAGAAACAAAAATAGGTTTGTTCAAAATCCATATCGCCAAGAATTATAGGCTTTCTAAAAATTGGAAGGACATTGAATTAATTTTGCGTTTTTTTAAAAGTTACAAATTCACTTTGATCTGTGAGCAAGCTGCTTTCTCAAGAAATCACATGACTTCAGCTAAATGACAAGCCAGACAACTGAGAAGATAAGAGTTATTTTGTTTACTTAAGTTAATTTTTTTTAAAACTGCTACTGTCAGGTTGTGGGCTCCTGTTGATTGGCTGAAAACGACTTAACCTGGGAGAATTTCTATTTGAATATTTGTTCTTCCTCACTGTGTGTGACTTGGGAGAAAACTGCGATGGAAGGTTGCTCTTCCCTCTGTCCCTCCCTCTAGAATTATCTATAGTCCAGAGAGGGTGTTCACCTTCAGCCAGAAAACTATCATCTCCGTATAACTCGTTGGTATTTGAAAGCTTGGAAAGTTGCGGCAAGCAAAAGTTAACAAAGACAGAGTTTAACCCAAGTTTCTTTAGGAAGGACTTCCAGACAACTACCATGACAAATGCTTTGTCTTCACGTGCAACAACACCAAATCAACAACCTTTACAAAATATATCCTTTTCTATAAAGAGTCCCCTTATGGTAATCATGTGGATATGTGTGGGGCTGTGTATGTGTGTGGGAATGTGTGTGTGTGTATGTGTGTGTGTGTGTGGGGGGGGGGGTGTATGGGGGGTATGCATGGCTGTGTGTTCAGGGGAGCATATGCGGCTGTGCATAAGTGTGTGTGTGGGAGGGTGCGGGGTTGTGTGTGTGCAGGGGGGTGTTAGTGCGGGGTGTGTGTGCGCGCGGGGGGGGGTGTGAGGGGATGTGTGTGTGACTATGTGTCTGTGGGGGTGTGTATGGGGGGGGGGGGTGAGACCTGCCGTGTTGTGGGGCTAGAGAAATTGTGCATTCCTCACATCCAGGTCATATCAGTTTTTATGTCTCAGGGCATCCTAATATATATCTCACTACCTCAGTACACTTTAAAGCAGTCCTCGACAAATTCATTACTTTTGAACTGCAGTCCATCTTATGATGTGGGCACATTCACCAACAACAATTGCCAAAAACATAGCAACTGAAATGCAAATAATCAGCATCTGGTGGTGTTGGTTGATGGAAGAATGTAGGCCAGGATCTTGAGAGAACCCCCTGTTCATTTTCAAATAGTAGCATAGGATACGTTTACTCCAGCTGAAGAGATTTCCTGAGTCCAATGTCACGTTCAAAATAGGCTCCTTCAGCAATGCATCACTCCGCAGGGGCCGCACTCATACATTAAAACCACATCACATTTAACCCACAACTCTCTGGCTGAAAGATAAAAGCCCTACCAATTGAGTTGAGGAGACATGAGAATCAAGCTTCCTCTGATAGCAGACTGGGAAATGTGCTTCCATAACACAGGTAGACGAGGGTAGAGCAGTTGATGTGGTGTATATGGATTTCAGTAAAGCGTTTGATAAGGTTCCCCACGGTCGGCTATTGCAGAAAATACGGAGGCTGGGGATTGAGGGTGATTTAGAGATGTGGATCAGAAATTGGCTAGTTGAAAGAAGACAGAGAGTGGTAGTTGGTGGGAAATGTTCAGAATGGAGTTCAGTTATGAGTGGCGTACCACAAGGATCTGTTCTGGGCCCGTTGCTGTTTGTCATTTTTATAAATGACCTAGAGGAGGGCGCAGAAGGATGGGTAAGTAAATTTGCAGACGACACTAAAGTCGGTGGAGTTGTAGACAGTGCGGAAGGATGTTGCAGGTTACAGAGGGACATAGATAAGCTGCAGAGCTGGGCTGAGAGGTGGCAAATGGAGTTTAATGTGGAGAAGTGTGAGGTGATTCACTTTGGAAAGAATAACAGGAATGCGGAATATTTGGATAATGGTAAAATTCTTGGTAGTGTGGATGAGCAGAGGGATCTCGGTGTCCATGTACATAGATCCCTGAAAGTTGCCACCCAGGTTGATAGGGTTGTGAAGAAGGCCTATGGTGTGTTGGCCTTTATTGGTAGAGGGATTGAGTTCTGGAGCCATGAGGTCATGTTGCAGTTGTACAAAACTCTAGTACGGCTGCATTTGGAGTATTGCGTACAGTTCTGGTCGCCTCATTATAGGAAGGACGTGGAAGCTTTGGAACGGGTGCAGAGGAGATTTACCAGGATGTTACCTGGTATGGAGGGAAAATCTTATGAGGAAAGGCTGATGGACTTGAGGTTGTTTTCATTAGAGAGAAGAAGGATAAGAGGTGACTTAATAGAGGCATACAAAATGATCAGAGGGTTAGATAGAGTGGACAGCGAGAGCCTTCTCCCGCGGATGGAGGTGGCTAGCACGAGGGGACATAGCCTTAAATTGAGGGGTAATAGATATAGGACAGAGGTCAGAGGTGGGTTTTTTACGCAAAGAGTGGTGAGGCCGTGGAATGCCCTACCTGCAACAGTAGTGAACGCGCCAACATTGAGGGCATTTAAAAGTTTATTGGATAAGCATATGGATGATAATGGCATAGTGTAGGTTAGATGGCCTTTAGTTTTTGACTTCCCATGTCGGTGCAACATCATGGGCCGAAGGGCCTGTACTGCGCTGTATCGTTCTATGTTCTATGTTCTATGTTCTATAACATTCCTTCTTGTTCTAATGTTACCGACAATGTTAAAATAGTCCACCCAGCAATGTTGGTAAATTCATACCTAGAGAAAATCAAACTCCCCCATTGTCGTCATCACCGAAACCTGGGGCGCGATTCTCCGACCCTCACGCCTAGTGGGAGAATCACGGGAGTGCTAGGCGATTCCCGCCACGCCACCCTGGCACCCGCACGCGGCGATTCTCCGGCCCGGATGCAATCCGACGGGTTCACGCTGGCGCCAACCACACCTGGTCGCCGCCAGCGTGAACAGCGCGTGAATGCTGCGTGGGCGGCCTGTGGGGTGGGGGGAGAGGGAGGATCGAGCACCAGGGGGGTGCTCAGTAGGGGTCTGGCCGCGATCGGTGCCCACCAATCGGCGGGCTGGCGTCTCTAAAGGACGCACTCTTTTCCTCTGCCGCACTGCAAGATCAATCCTCCATGTCTTGCGGGGCACCCGCGGGGAGGATGGCAACCATGCATGTGCGGGTTGGCACCGGCCAACCTGCGCATGCGCGGGTGACGTCGTTTAAGTGCTGCCGGCCGCGTCATTTACGCGGCGCCGCTCCTAGCCCCCTGGGGTGGGAGAATAGGGGGCGAGGACCAGCCTCCGACACCGGAGTGAAACACTCCGGCTTTCACTCCGGCGTCGGCACTTTGTCTCCCGTGAATTTCGCCCCTGGTCTGCAGGATTGTGTCCAGTAGATGCAGTTCAGGTTCCAGCCAGGCCTAACCATCATTATGCTGCTTTCCTGGAATTAGAACAGCCTTTCCCAGGATAGAGCATCACCCCCCCTCACCACTACCCCCACCCCCGCCCCGCATCCCGCACCCCCTCCACACGTATACACACAGCCACACACACACCCGCAAGCCCCCCCCCCCCCCCCCCCCCCCCCCCGTGTGCACACACCCCTGCACACATCCAAACACACCCACACATTCACACACGCACCCATAGACAATTCCCGCACACACACACCCACACACATCCACATGATTTCCAGAGGGGAACTCTTTATAGATTTCTAATAAGTTAGCATGCAAGATAGCTCCAAATGATACCAGGTGCATTTTCTCGATTTATAAATATAAGAGACATTTGGAATTTCTTAATGACGGCATACAATTATTTGATGCTACCATTTTGAAGGTTGAGTTTGAGTGTTGCATACGACCTCCTGTCCTGAATACTGAACCCTGTTTGGACAATTTCTCCAGAAAACCATTCAAATCATGGCCGCGGGGCAACATGTGGTGCTCGATACCTGGCAATCTGGACCTCAACACCCAGTTAGCTCAATGTAAATTGGGAGGATGAATCTTGATTGAGACCTGACTTGAATCCAAAGTCTGACACCAGTCTGGGCTTGACACGACATGGAGCCCAATTCCAGAGTGCTACCAAAGCTGGTTGGCAAAGTGCTTGGTGCATCCATTGACCCAAGGCATTGGCCGAACACAGTTTAATTGTTTAGGGATCAGCCAGTCTCACTTCCTCAGTCCCTAAATGTCCTGGATTTCTCTCCACGTAGGCAACATACAGCTCTATCCTGGGAAAGGCAGTTCTAATTCCAGGAAAGCAGCATAATGACGGTTAGGCCTGGCTGGAACCTGACCAGCATCTACTGGATCCTAGTGACTGAACTGATTCTCAGAAAGGAAATGAAAGGGTGATCGAGTTCTTTAGCCTTTAGCCCTCCGGTCATTCACACACTTACACTTGGACTGTGATGAGACCCTCCTCAGTGGTGTATCCTAGCTCTTTACTGTTTGATTGTTGGCAGCTGCCTTTATGGTGCTGACACACCCAGAGTTATAGGCACACTGTTCAGGCTTCAAAGTTTGCTGTCCATGCAGTGCACTAACCATCCTCTGAGAGATGACACCCGAGGCACTCCTGAGTTCAGGAGTGTGAAGTGTTCTCACAGCTAACAAGGCTCCTTTGAAACAGCCTTCCACTCTGAAGCTAGTCAAAGGGAGTGAAATTCCCGCAGCAGGGCTCTCTCCTGGAAAGCTGGAAGAGTTTGTTCGGACTGACAACTGCAGCTGTGGTTGTGCCCATTACGGGTCTCCACAATATTTAAAAATGGCTTGGAAGCCTGTCAGATGCAATGCCCCTCAGCCGTCCTGCCCCGTCCCCCCTCCCTCCGGGGTGACCCCCGGCCTGGAACGCTTCAGCCACCCAACCCCCCGAATGGTCCCCACCCACCCCCGAGCACTGGGTCAGCAGCTCCTTTGCCCTTGAGCTGCATGCCAGCAGAAAATGGAAATGCCTACTGCCCCCTCACTTCCTCTCAGCAACCATTGCGCCAGCTTCACATTTAAAAAAAAGGATGTGTACGCAATGGTGTTGCATGATTCCTTGCTGGCGAGTCGTGTAATTCCTGGGAGGCCACTGCATTCGACTTCAATCTTGTGAATGAGATTGAAATGAATGTAAATTGGGGTTAATGATAATCTCGCCATATTGGGGCGAGATCCGGAACTCGCCATAAGGAACGGGCCAGGTGAATTGCAAAATGATTCGCGTCTACCGTAAATTTAGATTTTGCCCTCTCCTACTGGGTGAATGTGCAATGCGGTCGCTGAATCACCCCTGTAGTTGGTGTTGTGATGCAGAAAGTAACTCTCACAGGCAGTAATGAAGTGTGGGTGGTGTTTGTGTGATAAACGTTGGCCAGGACACTGGAACACTCCATTGCTGAACTTGAGTAAAGCGGTGAGATTTTTTACAGCCATCTGAGAGAGCAGGCAAGACGTCAGTTTAAGATCTTATCCTTCAGATGGCCTCTCCGACAGTGCAGTATTCCTCTGAACCCCACTGGAGTGCCAGCCTAGGTTCTGTATTCAAGTCTCTGGTATGGTGAACTCACAACCTTCTGACTCAGAGGCGAGATTGCTGACACAGATTAGTATATTTAGTATGGTGATAGCTATCCAATAAAAATCAAAGCAACTGTTGCTTATTGAGGATGTACAAACATCCCAGGATAGAAGTGGAAAAGCAAATCATTTTTAAAAGCTGAACAGCCCTCTGTTATCTGATGTAAACTTTGTTTTATGATTTCAAATGCCAGTTTATACGTTTAAATATATTTATTTCACTTCAGATCAACCATTAATTTTACTGTTATAAAAAGATTTGAATTGACAATATTAACATTGATTTCAAGGCTATTTAAAGTGTTATTAAGGCCCTTAATTACCCATAATTAACTGTGCAGAAAGAGGCCATTCGGCCCAGTTTCTCTCGCTGCCGTTAAGCTCCACACAACCCTATTCCTTTCTTTATCGCAACTTTGTGCTTTAAATATTTAACTCTATTTTAGAGCATTGGAGTTTACTTCTATTCATTTTAGATATTGCTGTAATTTGAAGTCATTTGTTGTGGCGAGGCATTCAGTTATAAATAGGTCAAAAACGTTTAATGTCGATTCATTAGAGGTTTTTGTACAACCGTTCCTGTATATTGACTGTCAGTATTGTTTGTTGTTCTATGAACGTCAAATGAAATAGACATGAGTTAAGTTTTCTCATGGTGGGCAAGAGAGCTCTCTGTCTGAGGAAATGGTTTAGTCACCACTGTGACTATTTGTACATGACACTGATCGTTTTACGACAATGATGTCGACCCTGTCTCCTAGCTCACTATCGTAAAGTGTGTGGGACATTAGGTACGGCCAGCAAACCAAAGGCTATGGCCAGTTCCATCCAGATCCTGGTGGCAATTGGTTCTCCTTTGTACTTCTCTTCATGTCTGTCTCTGGGTCTCTCAATAGGTCAGGGATTCAGGCCTGCATATATACCTATATATTCTGATTTATTTTAATAATTCGTGGGATGTGGGCATCATTGGCTACGCCAGAATTTTTTACCCCTCCTTTATTGCCTCCAACTAAGTGGCTTGCTAGGCTATTTAAGAGGACGTTTAAGAGTCAACCATGTCACTGTGGATCTGGAGTCACATGTAGGCCAAGCCAGGTAAGGATGGCAGATTTCCATCCCTAATTGACATGAGTGAGATTTCCATCCCTAATTGACATTAGGAGGAACTTCTTCACCCAAAGGGTTGTGAATCTATGGAATTCCTTGCCCAGTGAAGCAGTTGAGGCTCCTTCATTACATGTTTTTAAGGTAAAGATAGATAGTTTTTTGAAGAATAAAGGGATTAAGGGTTATGGTGTTCGGGCCGGAAAGTGGAGCTGAGTCCACAAAAGATCAGCCATGATCTAATTGAATGGCGGAGCAGGCTCGAGGGGCCAGATGGCCTACTCCTGCTCCTAGTTCTTATGTTCTTATGTTCTTATGAGTGAACCAGATGGGTTTTTACGACAATCAACAATGGTTTCATGGTCATCATTGGAATATTAATTCCAGATTTCTACTGAATTCAAATGTCATCATCTGTCATGGTGGGATTTTTACCCGGATTCCAGGGCATTGCCCTGGGTCGCTGGATTGCTGTGATAAAGAGGAAAATGGGGAGTGACTTCTCAAAGACTCACTCAATGGAAGGCAGATTCGGTGTGTGGAGTTTAGCAGGTCCAATTTGTGCCACTGCATTTTTTCAGTCATCTAAATGAACCAATGGAAATATTTGAGTTTTGTGAATCATCCACATTTGTTATTTTCCAATCTGTACACCTATCTCGTGAGATCTCTTTGCCAAGGCAGAGGAGACTTTGGAAATGTACCTTTTGTTGTGAGATTTTAAATGATGCATTATAAAGAAAGTTGTGGGGTTTCTGTTCAAATAATAAAACAAAAGAATTAATAGAATATTTGTTACCTTATCATGGAAGCCGCCAATAGTAACTTTAACACGAAAGATTTAAAATATTCACACTTCTAAGAGACCAAGAAAAATGCCATAGGAAAATGGTAATCAGGCAAAGAAACATTTGGACACTTGAAAATGACAGGCAGAAAAAGACTGGCATGCCCATGAAGCATAGTCCACACTCGAGATGGCTGGGGCTTCAAGATTAGATATTTTCAAACCCTCTAACCATGTGATCTCCAGGGAGAAGCAAACAACAGTGAGAATAAGAGAAGAAATAAACTCTGGAAAATGCCTCTTCAACTTCCTCAGACAATCAAAATCAGTCCACGTGACCACATTAACCAGGTACTATTTTTTTATTTGTGCACAGGGCAACGCTGGCTGGGCCAGCATTTATTGCCCAGCCCTAATTGCCCTTAAACTGAGAGGTTTGCTGGGGCATTTCAACATCAAACACATTTCTATGGAGTCACCTGTAGGACAGGCCAGACAAGAATGGCAGAGTTCCTTCCCTAAAGGGCATTAGTGAACCAGATGGGTTTTTACGACCATCAACAATGGTTTCATAGTTCTATGTAGGCTTTTAATTCCAGATTTTTATTGAATTCAAATTTCCTCATCTGCTATGGTGGAATTTGAACCCCGGTTCCCCACAGCCTTACCATGGGTCTCTGGATTACTAGTCCAGTGACAATACCACTTCACAACTGTTCATCCTTAATACCAACCTACGAGTAATTGGCTAGACAAATCTCACTCTGTGTCTTGTTGCAAAGTAACAGACAGCTGCAATGTTATATACAGACTGTGGTAGGAGAAGGAAATAAGTACTCATTACTATTAAAAATATCTTAAGACTGATATTCTGTAAGATGGAATGAGAAAATGTCCCCAGAGTAATTTCAGTATTAAATATAGGGCTGTTTCATGTTTCCTATGATTTGAAAATGTGAAAATGAAATGGAGTCGTTTTGTGGCAATGTGAAAGTCGAGTGAACTCCTCTGCATCTAAACCCATTTTGCAATTTGTGTCCTGGGGGCAAGTCTCCTGCAGCTTAAATTTCTAATGCAACATCACTATTTATTACTGAGGGCCCATCACTATATATTACTGAGGGACCATCCGTGGTCCTGAAACAGCGTTACAGGGATAGAAAATTCCCTTTCATATATAGAGACTACTTTGAGGATGCTTTTCAACTAGTTCATTTTTTCCACAAGACCTACACCATGCTCCCTCAAGCCCATTCCTCAAAACTGCTGACCAACTAGCTTCTCTTCCTGAGACCATCCTATCTGTTGTTGTGTTAAGAAGCACGTCTGAATTTGAGCCTCCTGTGCATGTGTTGGCTGGGAAATGGCCGCACATACGACTTTGGTGTCCTTAGGCTGGGGCCTGGTGTGCATGTCTGAACAGAAGATCCCAAACTGGAGAGTGGGATAGAAATAGTTCCCAGGTAGGGACAAAGACAGGGATCAGAAAGAAATCAAGTTAAAAGAAAGGAGCAGAGAAATAGGTTCTGTGTCAAAGGTAGAACTTGCAAGCAGCAGACTTGAAACAGAGCCCTAAATATTTCCATAGAATCCTTACAGTGCAGAAGGAGGCCATTTGGCCCATTGAGTCCGCACTGACCCTATGAAAGAGCTCCCTACCTGGGCCCACTCTCCCGCCCAATCCCATAACCACACCTAACCTGCACATCTTTGGACATGAAGAGGCAATTTAGCATGGACAATCCACCTAACCTGTATATCTTTGGACTGTAGGTGGAAACCTGAGTACCCGGAGGAAATCCATGCAGACTTGGGCCAAATGTCCAACTCCATACAGTCACCCAAGCCAGAATCAAGCACGGGTCCTTGGTGCTGTGAGGCAGCAGTGCTAACCACTGTGCCACCGTGCCGCCCTGGCATGGAGGAGGGAGTCAAATATTGGTGACTCCTTACTGTGGGATTTTTGGAGCAATTGGGCTCTGCCGAGGATCTGAAATTGTAGTTGGAAGGTGAAGTTGGAGTGTACTCGGAAATCCAGAGGGAAGGAATCTCGGAAGCCGAGATTGAAGCTCTGTGGGGTGGGCCATTGTTGCAATTGCCCAAATTACAACAACCACTGGAGAGAATCCCATGGTGAGTTGTTCAAATGTGGAGACTGTAAACTCCCGTGAGGAAGACAAAATGTCAGTGAGACTGGTTGGCTCACCATGTGCCAAACATCTGGGTGGCTTATGGAGAAATCGATGGAATCTGCTTTGGCCCCATATGTTATTTACTTTGGAGTGTGTTGTGTCTAGAACATAGAACATAGAACATTACAGCGCAGTACGGGCCCTTAGGCCCGTGATGTTGCGCCGACCCGTGAAACCATCTGAAGCCTATCTGACCTACACTATTCCATTTTCATCCATATGTCTATCCAGTGACCACTTAAATGCCCTTAAATCTGGCGAGTCTACTACTGTTGCAGGCAGGGTGTTCCACACCCCTACTACTCTCTGAGTAAAGAAACTGCCTCTGATCCAATTTAAAGCTATGTCCCCTCGTGTTGGTCATCACCATCCGAGGAAAAAGACTCTCACTGTCCACCCTATCTAACCCTCTGACTATCTTATATGTCTCTATTAAGTCACCTCTCAGCCTTCTCCTCTCTAATGAAAACAACCTCAAGTCCCTGAGCCTTTCCTCCTAAGACCTTTCCTCCATAGCAGGCAACATCCTAGTAAATCTCCTCTGAACCCTTTCCAAAGCTTCCACGTCCTTCCTATAATGTGGTGACCAGAACTGCACGCAGTGCTCCAGGTGCGGCCGCACCAGAGTTTTGCACAGCTGCAGCATGACCTCGCGGCTCTGAAACTCAATCCCCCTACTGATAAAGGCTTGCACACCATATGCCTTCTTAACAGCCCTATTAACCTGGGTGGCAACTTTCAGGGTGTCTGACCACAATTTTCCTGTTAATTCACATCTACTTCCTACTTACTCTGTATATTCGAGTATAAGATAGATATAGTAAATTGCTTTATATTTCTGAATTTGTCTGTCCCTATAAAGATATTGCTGGGGTGAAGGTATTTTTTTTATCTTTTAAAAAAAATTTAGAGTACCCAATTATTTTTTCCAATTAAGGGGCAATTTAGCGTGGCCAATCCACCTAACCTGCACATCTTTGGGCTGTGGGGGTGAAACCCACGCAGACACGGGGAGAACGTGCAAACTCCACACGGACAGTGACCCAGGGCCGGGATTCGAACCCAGGTCCTTAGCGCCGTAGGCAGCAATGCTAACCACCTGGGGTGAAGGTATAGTGAACATTTGAATAATCGTCTTGTGCTTGTATTGAGGTTTTCCCAACTTTAGTCCACTCCCTGTCACTCCAAAAATATCAACATGCAGAAATAAACTATTCATCTCATGCAAATGTTATGATGACATTGATGTGTGGAAAATGATGGGCTGGACAAGATGCAGAATGTCAGGTAAATTCAGCACGAATATTCTCATGGTGTTAATCCAATCTCAAAGAGAATGCAGCTAGCAATAGAGCTGCAACATATTAACTCAGTTCTCTGATTCATATTCCAGTGAGTATTGATTAATGTAGAAAGACAGGAGTATAGGCTTTGTCTTCATGCTCTAGGCAATTGTTTACGATAACATGTTTCATGGTTCTGTCACTAGATAAGAGGCAGATCTAGATGGAGTGTGTTGCAGATGAAATATAGAGACCACAAAATTCATCCCCCAAACCCACATACTCTCGCAGATCCACTATTTATGATCTTGAAGAATGGCTATCACAGAATATTCGTGACCCACTGTGTTGAATGTAAGAAATTGTCATAATTTATATTTGATCATTTTTGCAGTAATAGAACATAGAACAGTACAGCACAGAACAGGCCCTTCGGCCCTCGATGTTGTGCCAAGCATGATCACCCTACTCAAACCCATGTATCCACCCTATACCCGTAACCCAACAACTTCCCACTTAACCTTACTTTTTTAGGACACTACGGGCAATTTAGCATGGCCAATCCACCTAACCCGCACATCTTTGGACTGTGGGAGGAAACCGGAGCACCCGGAGGAAACCCACGCACACACGGGGAGGACGTGCAGACAGTGACCCAGCCGGGAATCGAACCTGGGACCCTGGAGCTGTGAAGTATTTATGCTAACCACCATGCTACCGTGCTGCCCACTGCTACCGTGCTGCCCACTGCTACCGTGCTGCCCACAGGCAGGTTATTAAAACCTGGATTAAGATGCAGACAGACAGTATGGCTTCTAGAGCGGTGATTAAGGCGTCATAAAAGTGAAGTAATTGGGCGGCATGTTGCACAGTTTCTGTTGACTTCTATCTTTAATGCTATTAATAATAACCACAGTGTGCGAGTCTGCTCCGTGTATTGGACAAATGACCACACAACAAGTATTTAGTATAATCACAGTTTAGTATTGAACATAGGATTAGTTCTATACTTAATAAATTACACGCTACTACACATTAGACTATATCTAGCAGTTTAAATGACCTTTACTTAACTTTTCAGTGACCGGCTCTGTGCAGGTTAGATAAGGCCTTTATCTGGTTCCACCCGTGTGGCGGCTGGGGGTTAGCTGGTTTATCTCGGCTGAGTGTCGTCTTAAGGTGGAGGTGGTAGATCCTTGAATTTGACTGGTCGAGGTGTTGGAGTTGGATGACAGAAGCCGGCCAGAAGAGACAGAACCTTGGTTGCGCAGTTCTTCTTATCCTCTGATCTTCGCCCTCTTTTGGGCCGTCCCAGGTAAAGATCCAATGGATCGATAGGATTTCAATCACCCTAATTGAACCTGGCCAATTAGGGGCGGGTACCATGATGGCTGGGCGGGTCCAAGGCACGTGGGCACTCCCAAATAAGGCAAATAGGCGCACCTGAGTCTGCAACCTATGGTAAGTTTCAATCTGGAGCCCATTGTCCTGGGAAGATCTGTGGGTGGCCTCTAGCAGGTATGAGTTTCTGTATGAGTTGTTGTTTGCAATATACACAAGTTGCATCCTGTCTGCGTCCCAGCCTGACCATAATTCCTTTGCGGGCGGCCATTTTAGATGGCCACAGTGGTTAGCACTGCTGCCTCACAGCTCCAGGGACCCGGTTCGATTTCGACCTCAGGCGACTATCTGTGTGGAGTTTGTACATTCTTCCCATGTCTGTGTGGGTCCCCCCTGGGTGCTCCAGTTTACTCCCACAGTCATCAAGTACAGTACAAACTCACACCATGTGCTGAGAGTTCCAATTGGTTCGGACAGGCACATGTCTCTAGTTAAACTAGCATCGTGTAAACCCACAGTTATAGTATGTCTAGTATTTCATAAGAGTTAATAAAATAGTGTTGGTGGCATATGTCTGCTTCACAAGTCCACAGTGCCCAACACTTCAATGGATAGTGCAGGAGTTGATTCTGAGACCAAGGACGCGAATCTCAATAAAGGTAGCTATGATGGTATGAAGCATGAGTTGGCTATGATAAACTGAGAAACTGTCATATGAGGAGAGACTAAATCGGTTAGGATTATTTAGACAGCGTAGATTCAGAAGTAATGTTCCCAATGGTGGGGGAGTTCAAAACTAGGGGTAATAGTTTGAAGATGAGATAAACCTTTTAGGACTGAGGTGAGGAGAAATTTCTTCACCCGGAGAGTGGTGAATCCGGGGAATTCACTACCACAGAAAGTAGCTGAGGCCAAATGTGTGTAATCTCAAGAAGGAATTAGATATAGCTCTTGGGGCTAAAGGGATCAAGGGATGTGGAGGGAAGGCAGGATCAGGGTATTGAACTTGACGATCAGCCATGATCATAATGAATGGCGGAGCAGGTTTGAAGGGCCGAATGGCCTCCTCCTGCTTCTATTTTCTATGTATGTTTCTATGTATGTTCAATTTGCAACAGGAAACAGCTTGTAGGGCACTGACTGGGGCGAGGGGTGCATAACAGGTGAAAAGTGAAAGCTCTGTGACCAGTCCCCACTTCCATATTCTCAATCACCATCATCTTTCTCATGGCTCACTCCAACTGTTGAAGGTCAATCATCTCAGTTCCAGGACATCACTGCAGGAGTTCCTCAGGGTGGTGTCCGGTGCCCAACCATCTTCAGCTGCTTCATCAATGACCTGCCTTCCATTATAAGGTCAGAAATGCCGATGTTTGAGGAAGGCTGGACAATGCTCAGCACCAAATACAACTCCTCAGATACTGAAGTAGTTCATGCCCAAATGCAGCAAGACCTGGATAATGGGCTGACAAGTAACAAGCAACATATGTGCCACACAAGCGCCAGGCAATGGCCATCTCCAAACAGAGACAAATATTATCACTATCCCGGGGGATTATTGATCAAAACCTGAACTGGTCATAAAAATCATGTGGCTACAAAATCAGGCCAATGATCCTATGGCAAGTAACTCACCTCCTGACTCCCCAAAGCCTGCCGTCCATCTACAAGGCATAAGTCAGGAATCTGATGGAATACTCTTCACTTGCCCAGGTGAATGCAGCTCCAACAACACTCAAACAACTTGACACCATCTAGGACAAAGTAGCCCGTTTGATTGTTGCCCCTTCCACAACCATTCACTCCCTCCACCATCTCACACAGTGGCAGCCATGTGTACCATCTACAAGATGCACTGCAGGAACTTACCAAGGCTCCCTAGGCAGCACTTTACAAACCCACAGCCACTGCCACCTAGAAGGACAAGGGCAGCAGGTACTTGGGAACACCACCACCTGGAGGTTCCCCTCCGAGCCACTCACCACCCTGACTTGGAAATGTATCGCTGTTCTTTCACTGTCACTGAATCAAATTTCCTTCCTAACAGCACTGTGGATGTACCAACACCACATGGGGTGTAGCGGTTCAAGAAGGTTGCTCACCACCACTGTCCCAAAGGCAATTAGAG